>NC_134695.1:57466745-58666745 GCF_050947455.1 Rhinoderma darwinii | reverse complement strand
AGGGCATGTCCCATTTTTTGACGGCCGGTTTTCCCGGCCCGTCAAAAAATCGGTCGTGTGAATAGCCCCATTAGGGGTCTATTGTTCCTACTGCAGCCGGATGACAGCCATTTTATGAACAGCCGTCACCCGGCCGGGAAACCCTGTCGTGTGAATAAGGGCTAACTTTGCGTACATCAATAATACAGGTGAATATGAGAAACTTTGTAATATATCTTATTAGAGAAAAATGCCTTTCTCCACTGATCAGGCTCCTATCCTTATAAAGACAATAAGCCTTCTGAGGAAATAGCTGCCCATAGAAGTCTATAGAGAGGGGAGGAAGAGGAGGAAGCCGAAACAGAGTGCAAGAGAGGTAGAGAAAGACACACAGACAATGCTTCAGCTTCTAGTAAGTGTTCTATGTCACTCAAGTGCTGGATTCCCAGTCACACTGCTCATTACTGCTATATGATGTCCTCCATGATCCAGGGTGAACTACAAAGAGATTTGGGAGCAAGATGTTCTCTTCCCTATGTGTCCCACGAGATTAGTAAAAACTGAGAATAAGAGATAAAGCTTGCAGAGGGGAAAGCTGCTAAAAAAAACAAAAATGCAGGATACAAGTTATGTACTGGCCTAGAAATATTGTTATTCTTCATGTACACTCACATGACAGCTTATTCTGTTTTAATGTTACGTCAATATAGATTCAATATAGCACCTGACATTTAACAAAGCTTATATAGAAACAAATATTTTATTTAGAACGCTACATAAATTACTTTTCTTCATTACCAAAACCTATAAAAGCCTACAAATATCTTTAGATATAAAAATGTTGTAATAAAACGAAAAATCAGAATTGCCTAGTTTCTACTATTTACTGAATAGGACCGTAAAAGCTTTGATGTCTCCGTATGTCAGTGTTGGTTAGGACTTTTGAAATGCCAATGGATGGCAAGGAAAACCAAGAAGGACTTGATCTAATCAAGCTCAACCTTCTATACAGAAGATGACCCAAAATAAAGTTTATGTTAGGCATACCATGAGAAGATTTAGCTAAAAAAAAAGGAAAACTATGAAAGGAATGGATGAAGGTAAAAGAGGTTAAAAATAACAAGAAGATGAATGGACATAAATACTATTATACAGTATATAACCCAATATTTTGATATCTATGAAAAATAGTATAATGATATCGCCAGGGTAAGACTTGCCCATGAGAGTACAAAGGATTCTCTGGTGGGCCTAGGTTCTGGCATAATAATGGACCCCAAAAGTCCAGTAGAAGACAATGCAATTTGGAGCTATGGAGCCAATCACTTACCACTAGGGTCTATTTCTTATGGGATGATTCCCAAATAACCTGCTAGATCTTATTGATGATATGTCCTGTGTGTACTATGATAACAAGAAAGGATTATGATGCCAGTAAAAGTTGATGCAACATGTTCTGTATAGATGGAGCATGGAAGGTAGAGGTTGGGCCATCAGATTCATTTATTTTGGTGACTCGATGAACGCCAGTTCAACACTGAATATGCCTTCTGGCATCAATGCTATTCTTTATTCCTTAGGGATAGTCATTAACATTTAAAACTTTTTGTATGTTATATACTGGTGAAGCCCATCTTGTCCTGCCAGACACTATGCTACTGATACCGATTTTATAGGACACTATGAGTGTAATTTATATGGAACTATGGCTGCATTTTACATGGGACTATAGCAGTATTTTATTGGGCACTATGTATGTACTTTATAGGGAACTATGGCTGCATGTAATAGGAAACGATGGCAGTTATTTATAGGGACCTATGGCTGCATTTTATAGAGAATTATAGCTGCATTTTATAGGGCACTATGGCTGCACTTTATAGGAAACTAGGGTTGCATTTTATAGGGCACTATGTTTGTACTTTATAGGGAACTATAACTGCATTTTATAGGGCTCTATGGCTGCATTTTATAGAGCACTATGGATATAGTTTATAGGGAACTGTGACTGCATTTTATCAGAAACTATGACTACATTTTATAGGGAAATATGGCTGCATTTTATAGGACACTATGGCTGCATTTGAAAAGGAACTATGTATGTACTTTAAAGGGAACTATGGCTGCATTTTATAGGAAACAACGGCTTCATTTTAAGGGGCACTTTGTATGTACTTTATAGGGCATTATGGCTGCATTTTACAGGGAACTATGACAGTATTTTATAGGACACTATGGCTGTAATTTATAGGGAACTATGGTTGCATTGAATGGGGAGTAATGGCTGCATCGTTGGAGGTTCTCAGGACTGGAAATATTTGAGATAAAGGGATGAGAAATGATGACAGCAGGGAACAATATATTGCATTCATCTGTGTATCAAGTATAGAGGTAGATTTTATGTTTAGTGTTCCGAATAACACAGCCTGTTGCTGCTTATTTTTTATACTCACAAAGATGAGGCTTTATCAGCAAAGAATAAAGGAAGTCCCTATTAATAAATAAAATGTAGCAGATTTGGTGTAGGAACATTGTGGAATTTAGCCAAGCGTGTGTTAAAATATTACTTCTAGTCATCACTATTAAAATATTATGATCCTTCTCCTTTAAATATCCTAATAAAATGCAATTTTAGCAACAACAGATATAATATATGGACCCTATCTAAGAAATACATCATTTTTACCTCCCGATCATGATCATCTTCTATTTCCTAAAACTAAGATATAAATTTCTAGTTGTAGCTCAGTAAACTGGTGTAAATCTTTTGGGCCTAATATTTATCTGTAAGGTAAGCCACAGTGAATCAGTGTCGTTCTGCCTGCATTCGGATTTCCGCAAAGCTTCATTATTTTTTCTTTATGTTTTCAGGGAGATTTATGAAAGCTGCGCTCCTCAGTATAATAAAGAGCACCTGTCTTCTCATAAAAACACAGTAGAAAACAAATTTATTTTTGTTCGCTTTTTCCGTTGTATTTTCTTCCCCTGTTTGGACGGTCTGAGAACTGGAAGCTTTTTCAGCGCAGCATTATTCGAGAGAGTAATTAGATAGTAGTAATTCTAAACACCTGCCTTAATTATTCCTCCTAGTCTCTCAAGTCTTCATTAACCAAGTGAAGGAGCCATGATTGCCACGCGACGAAGTAATATAGACCGCGGGTGGATGGCAATTACAAGGCGGCTTTTCTCCTCTAACTGCAGGTAGGCATCAGAGGTCCCTCAGAGGAAAGCAGAGGGAAGGAATTCTGTATTAGTTAGTGCCACAATAGAATGCAAAATGATTGATGTGTGAACTGCAGATCCCAAGTGATAAATATATATTACCAATGGATGCGGCATTGTACTAAGAATTATAAGTTTCTAGCTATCACTCAAAGTACTGGAAAAACTGCCACTGAACATTTATTCTCTTTAGGATGGTAAGGCATGAATCACACAGGCAGTTTTTGGTGCCGTTTTTAATGCATTTTCTTGTTTTGTTGTGGATACAAAAAAATAGAGGATCATCTTCCTTCATTTATACTTTTTGTCTTTTTATTATCCACTTCTTTGTTTAGCTAAAGAAAAAACTGCATGTGTGAATTTAGCCTTAGGGTATGTGCACACGACCTCTTTTCGGATGTAATGGAGGCGTTTTACGCCTTGAATTACGCCTGAAAAGACGGCTCCAATACATCGGCAAACATCTGCCCATTGCTTGCAATGGGTCTTACGATGTTCTGTGCAGACGAGCTGTCATTTTACGCGTCGCTGTCAAAAGACGGCGCGTAAAATTCCGGCCGCGTCAAAGAAGTGCAGGACACTTCTTGGGACGTAATTGGAGCTTTCTTTCATTGACTCCAATGAAAACCAGCTCCAATTACGTCCGTAAGAGACGCCGCGAAAAACGCGTGCACTTGTAAAAACGTCTGAAATTCTGGAGCTGTTTTCTCCTGTAAACAGCTCCATAATTTCAGACGTATTTGGCGTGTACATACCAAGTGTATATACAGCATGTACATGTAGGATGTGCGCAGGAGGCTGTACCGCAGCACACAGAGTGCCCTGCGGCTCCGTACCACAGATATGCTTGGATTCAGTGTGCCACCGTATGGTGCTCCGTGAGGTCCTCTATGTTAGATATATTTTCCCCTAGAAGCAGAAAGAAACCGTGGTATCTCCCATCAGATTCTGTATTATAGAGACATTCTTGACTAGAAGCATTGGGTCACTGCCATTAAAGTGTTTGCAACATAGTGATGTATCATCCATAATGATGTGACATCACGTTACTGCGACAGCCAATCCCTGCCACTGTACGTTGTGTTGCAATTGATGAACCAATAGCGTTGACTACTGCATTCATGTTACCTCCCAGAAATATGGACCACCTATCATCGAACCGGTAGCTGAATGACAAAGGCCAATGTTGGGGGACATGCATACGACTCTATAGAACCTCCGAGTTGTATAGAGCCGAAATATGGCAGTCAGAAGTGTATGGGCCCGCCGCCCTATTCTAGCTACGTATACTTTTGATTTCATATGAATCCAGCAAAAACAAAATTGTGGGATGCTTCATCAGATGAATTATTACAGAGGTATTCTCCCCTAGAAGTAAAATATCCTACCGTATTGTCTATGCAGCTACTATGCAGACCTATGTGTTTCCAGAGGATACAGACAACAAACAAACCCTGCCTTCCATCCACAGCCTCCTCTCACTAACCTACAGACAGTAGAAGAGGGGGCAGATGGAGGGACAAGGACCACCGTGTGTGCACTGTACACATATTTGTACACAATCAAAACCAAAAAGTTCAGATTCTTAATTGAATTTTCTTGTGTATCAATATATCTTGTATAATATGGTGACTAGGATCCTCATAAATTATCTTATCTTTGATGGCAGTTAGAATTAACAACTGCTAGATTTGATGAATAACCTTATTAGTGTAAAAGTATCTGGGTATATAAAGTTTCGACACATCATTAAGTTTGTTTGGAACATAAAGTTCAAGGAGTGTATGATAATTCCAATTATTTTGAAAATATAATGCATGAAATCCAGTTCTGAAAGCGTTTGTGTTCTAGTATTAAAGGGGTTTTCCCACAAACTAAAATACAGTTAGAAGTTGATAGGGAAAATAGGGGGTAGGAGGAAACCTCCAGCTCCACGTTCGTGTGTTCAGGTCTCGCCCGGATCTCCGCGCCGGCCCTTGGTAATAAGCACAAGATTATTTTGTTCCTGTGTCCGTTATTTGCTGTTCACAAACGAATAAAGTGGAAACTGAGTTTCCCCACAGTATTTTCATCTCACTTGATCCTCCTTTCTTCTTTCTTGTAAAATACAGTTAAATGTGTCCATAAATGGCAGTTATACATTTGTGCAATTACATGTTATTTTCTAAAATTTCCCATGATAAAGACATATTATTTCCACGCCTCCGACCATAACCCATTCCTCTGGCTATGGTCGGGAAAAGACACATCCCCACCATAGTATGGCTTTGTGGTCACTTTCAATGTTCTCATGAACGCGCTTTATTTAGTTGGCACTCTGGAACTTTCGATTATTCCCGAGTGCTTGGTGTGACTACAAGCCTGTAGCTGCTACTGCACATACGCAGCAGAAGCGCTGTCCAAATCCCTGCCTGCACTCTTGAACTGGCAGCTGTTCCCGAGTGCTTCTGCTAAACTTGCATTTCAGCAAGACTGTAAGCACCCGGGAGCCGGCACCTGTTCCCAAGTGCAGGCTAAGATTTGGACAGCGATGCTACTGCAGTACTAGTACTTGTAGCAGACGCTGAAATAGTAAATTAGAATCACTCGGGAACAACCGCCGGTTCCCGGGTGCATACAGTCTTTTACAGCGATGCTACTGAGCATGTGCAGTAGCGCACGCTGAAATACAAGTTTAGAATAAGCAATTGGGAACAGGCGCCGACTCCCGGGTGCTTACAGTCTTGCTGATATGTGAGTTTAGCAGAAGCACTCGGGAACAGTTGCCAGTACCCGAGTGCAGGCGGGGATTTGGACAGCGCTTCTGTTGCGCTTCTGCAGCTACAGGCTTGTAGTCACACCAAGCACTCGGGAATAATCGGAGGTTCCCGATTGAAAACAAAATGAAGTGCGTTCATGAGAACATTGAAAGTGACCTCAAAGCCATACTATGGTGGGGATGTGTCTTTTCCCGACCATAGCCAGAGGAATGGGTTATGGTCAGATCCATAGGGCAACCAGTAACACAACAAGACTTCTGACAGAGACATGGAAATAATATATCCTTATAACAGGACATTATAGAAAATAACATGTAATTGCACAAATGTACAGTATATCGCCATTTATGGACACATTTAACTGTATTTTAGTTTGTGGGAAAACCCATTTAATGCTTCATTAAATATAGACAAGATGTACTAAAGTTTCTCAAAAAAAGAGGTGCAGCTTCTTACACGGAATATCCTATTAATGGATATGAAACGCCACAAATTTTTGGTATGTCTTTAGTATGGTTTTTTTAATTACGACACCACACAAAAACATTAATGAAGATTTTACATCTATGTAAAATATATCACAAATTTCTTCAATGATTGTCCTGGTATTTAGATGTCAAACACAAAGGGGCAATAGCATTTAATAACAGATCCCTTCAGCTGGCACAGGACAAGCTATGGCTGGCAGTGCAAGACGAGGAATCCTTGGGTCCACCAGAAGACATTATTCTGAGACCCCCCCCACCATCCATCTATACAGAACATAGACCCTAGTGGAACATGATTGGCTCCAAATGGGGTTGAATTTTTCTTGACCTTTGAGGCCCATTATGGTGTCATAGCCTGGGCACACCAGAGGGTCCTCTAGAATCTGGTGGGCCAGTCCAACCCTGTCTCCTGGTGCCCAAGGCAAAGACTTTAGAATCTGCCCTCTTCCCCAGTCTGCGAAATGTATATGTGTATTAAAGTTTATATAGCTCACCCATTCCTACCCCTCCATTACGTGGGACTGATTACAACTAATTACATAGAGGATACATTTTTGCATATTGATATTTGTTTAAAAAAAAAAGAAATATATATTATATAATATAATGTCATATGGACGTAAGTTTTCTTTATAGAACTGAATGGATACTGAAAAAATAACATACATACATACATGGCAATGTACCAACCTCCATGTAAAAAATAACATACATACATACATGGCAATGTACCAACCTCCATATGCAGGGGTGTAACTATATAGAGTGCAAAAATGGTAGCCACACCTGGGCACTGGTGCCTGAGGGTGCTCAAAAACCCCTTTACTACACAGGTATGGGTACCATGCAAGTACTGATTTTCTCCCCTAAACTGCTGGCAAGAATAACAGGTTTTTTTTACCAGAAAATACATTGGAACTCACGTTACCTTTACGGAACACCATATGGAACTGAAACACAAGTACTCTTAACTCATATGGTGCCCGTACATGCTGAAACGTACACAAATTCTCCACCATACATATTAACTTCACAAATGCAGCTTGCAGATCTGTATAGACAGTAGCGCAGCTGTAGGGGTGCAGAGGTAGTAGTTTCACCTGGGCCCTAGTGCCTGAGGGAACCCAAAGGCCCCGCTGCCACTTAAGAAGACATCAGTATAATAAATGGCACATGGTAGGTGGGGGGCCCTGTAACAGATATGCATTGGGGCCCAGGAGCTTCATATTACGCTTCTGTTAACAGAGTGCTCTAATGGTACCAATTTTTTATACAATCATACAGGGCTGGGATGAGGGGCAGGAGGAGTAGGCAGCTGTCTAGGGCACCATTGAGATGGGGGCGTGCAATTTATAGCTTTAAAAAAAAGTGACTTTCAATTTTTTTTGTACAACCAGTTGGACATTGTGGCTGAGCTGAAAATGATGTAGGTGCTGGAGTCTGATCAGTACTTCTCTTTAGTGTGCCACGGGGCAATTCAATATATGATTGCCTATCCAACAGCTACCATCAAGAAATTCACAGACTTGGGTCATATTTTGAAAACCCTGCCTTGGGCACCAAGAGAGCTTGTCCTGCCCCTGCAGTCGTGCCCATGATACCTAGTTAAGAGTCACCATAGACAGGCAGATATCTCACCACCGATGGATGGTCAAGGAGAATTGGACAAGCGGCGAGAACTAACCATAAGAAATACTTTTGGCAATGGACAGTATTTATTTCCCCTACCCCGGCCATGGTACAATAAATAAACATACGAATGACTTGTGTATAGTCACCAAATATATAATATTTTTATACCATGGTCATGTATACCGACAAAGTTCTAAAATGTTCTGGAAATGGAGAAATGCCTTCACATTGAGTAATTTTTATACATGGCTTGATATTCATACTGAGCTGTAAAATAAAACTAAACTGTTGTAGAACATAACTCAGGACATCAGTGCGAACAATAAAAATAAACTTAAAGAGATTCACCTGTCCGCTGTAATTTGTGAGAGGCTTTCATTATAAGATATACTGCAATAGGTGGCATCATGTTAGGATTTTAATGGGGCAATGGAGAAGTGGAGTGCGATCATGTGCATCATTTCTTTTAGCAGAAATCAATAACAGCAAATTTATAAGCTGTAAACATTTGCTAAAAATCTTCAGTGCTTGCAAATAACACTGGCATTAATTTGTCGTATTTTTTCAGTCCTTAGTCATATGTACCTTTAAGTGGTTCTGTAGCTCTCTTGCCGTGTCTGCTTTAGTAAATACTTGTATACCCCTCAAAATAACAATTCTTCAGAATCTTACTTAGAACTCTGCATTGTTCCATTCCTCTGTTATTCCCCCTACAAATTTATGTATACATTGACAAGCTGGGTGTTACCAGCTGGGGGTGTGTCCCTTCGCAGACTGACATTATCCAATCAGTGCTGACAGTGTCAGACTGTGTAGGGACACGCCCCTTTGACAGGGAAAATGGTAACAGCCTGCTGTCAATTTATATACATACATTTCTAGGAGGAATAAAAGAGGAACCACACAATGCAGAGTTCTAAGAAAAGATGCTCCAGAATTGTTATTTTATGGGGAATACAAGTATTTACTAAAATAGACCTGTCAGGAGAGATGACAGGTCCCCCTTAAGTCTTTGTCTATGCAAGGTATTTGGACCGTAGTATTGAAAAAGTAGATCTTCCACCACTATAAAAATATGTTAAGAAATTAATCAGCAGAAAAAATAGGATCTATTTAGATGAAAGATGGGGCATGTCAATACATAATGGACATAAACCTTTATATGAGGTGTCAGTCAGTATTGATAAGAATAAGAAAAATTCTAGTTCACCGGTATAATGCCCATGGCCGCGGCCGCCAGGTTTACTTACCTACTGACGGCCACAGCCATGCGTCAGTGAGCGCTTGTCCCCATCTCCTCCTCAGTAGACGCCAGCGCTCACTTCCGCTTTACTCTGCTGTGTCCCGTAGGGCCAGTGCGCACCTGAATTAAAGACCAAATCAGCCCATGTGCACCCTGGACTATAAGAGGGGCCCAGCTCTTTCCTGCAGTGCCTGAGCGTTGTTGTCGTTTACCTATGTTTGTCTCTGCAAATGGTCCCTTAGTGTTTCCTAGTTCCCAGTGTTCTCGTTCCTGCTACCTGTATCCTGTGTCCCGTGCTATTCAGAACCAAGTGCCGTATAGAGTTGGAGTCGAGCTGTGCTAAGTACTACGCCTGTCCTGTTACACCACGCCTGGTGTCTGCCTGCTTCCAAAGCTCATCCAAGCCTGTCTTGCTGCTGTCCAAAGTTGCCACAGGTTAGACTTTGATCTTTGTCCTGTTGGCCAGCTGCCATACCGTTAAGGCGGTATGGCCCAGTGGGTCCACGGACCCAACGTGACATCCGGTTTCATAGTGCTGTATAGAATATTATTACAATGCTATTGATAATATTCAGTATTTCTGGTTTTATTTGACTAAAAAACAAAAACCACAAAGCTTTTCAGACAGAATGCAGTCATTTATCATTGTGTAGAGGGCACTCAGCCGCTGTTGAAGATAAGAAATCAGTCACCCATTCCTTCTGGTCGTCATTACAACAGACAGTAGGAATAAATCTACTTTTTATTGTTAATTAACACAATAAACAAACAATGTTGCAACAAAAGGTTAAGGTTATTCTGGAATCCTACCTGGTTTCAGAAAAAAAAATCAAGCAATAAATTAAAATTTTTTGAGAAACGGCCTTGTGTCTTATTTCGGTTATAGAAGAATGCCGATAAAACTTTTAACGTTTTATTTGGTGAGCATAAGATTAATTAAAAATAATGAAGTGTTTGCATAATTAGATACTGTACAGTGATTAATTTCTTTCTGTTTAGTTTATTGTAATATCCCACAGCTTAAGTCAAATGCTCCACAGACTTGTTAGAGCGACTGTTATCCGTTTATTGCGCGCATCACTCATGCTAGAAATTTTATATCAATTATTTTGCATGGTTTTTATGTATAAACTAAGTAAAGCAAATTATTAGAATTGTAAATTTTCTTTGTTATTTTCATTTATTGTATGATTTTTTTTTCATAGACTATTGATTTCTGAAATAATTTCATGCGTTGACATGGAAAGAGTTCAACATTGTAAACATTCCAACATGTGCATATCTGCTGGCAGTTTGTGGTCAGATGTCCTACACCAATCAAGGTCAAATTGGCCCACATGAGTAGCAGAGGCGACCGGCAGAAGACAACCAGGGCCGGTTTTAGACAAAGTATAGCCCTGTGCGAGCTTTAAAGTGGGGCCCCAAGTGCTGAATTACTCTGTCGATAATGCAGTCAGTTCAGAAGGCGGTGTGCAGAGAACTGCAGTGCTGATTTCTAGCGCGTCTAGGAGTGTTGCAAGCCCCAAAGCATATGTCCCCCCTCTCACACACAAAAAATGATCTATATACATATACAGTTATTAAATCATACCATTATACCAGATGAGATATTACCTGTAGACTGTTACTGATATTAGATTATAAGACCAATACTACCAATAATAATACATTATAAGGTCCAAATAATACCGCCTCTCCATAACTACATAGTAACTAAATAATACTTCCACACCATAACCACATAGTGACTGAATAATGCCCCCATACTGTTACTGAATAATACCAACACACCATAACCACATAGTGACTGAATAATGCCCCATACTGTTACTAAATAATACTTCCACACCATAACCACATAGTGACTGAATAATGCCCCATACTGTTACTGAATAATACCCCCACACCATAACCACATAGTGACTGAATAATACCCCCATACTGTTACTGAATAATACCGCCACACCATAACCACATAGTGACTGAATAATACCCCCGTACTGATACTGAATAATACCCCCACACCATAACGACATAGTGACTGGTTAATACCCCCATACTGTTACTGAATAATACTTCCACACCATAACCACATATTGACTGAATAATGCCCCATAATGTTACTGAATAATACTGCCACACCATAACCACATAGTGACTGAATAATACCCCCATACTGTTACTGAATAATACCTCCACACTATAACCACATAGTGACTGAATAATACCCCCATACTATTACTGAATAAAACCGCCACACCATAACCATATAGTGACTGAATAATACCCCCGTACTATTACTGAATAATACCAATACACCATAACCACTTAGTGATTGAATAATACCCCCATACTGTTACTGAATAATACCTCCACACTATAACCACATAGTGACTGAATAATACCCCCGTACTATTACTGAATAAAACCGCCACACCATAACCATATAGTGACTGAATAATACCCCCGTACTATTACTGAATAATACCAATACACCATAACCACTTAGTGATTGAATAATACCCCCATACTGTTACTGAATAATACCGCCACACCATAACCACATAGTGACTGAATAATACCCCCATACTGTTACTGAATAAAACCACAACACTATAACCACATAGTGACTGAATAATGCCCCCATACTGTTACTGAATAAAACCACAACACTATAACCACATAGTGACTGAATAATACCCCCGTACTGATACTGAATATTACCCCCACACCATAACCACATAGTGACTGAATAATACCCCCATACTGTTACTGAATAATACCTCCACACCATAACCACACAGTGACTGAATAATACCCCCATACTGTTACTGAATAAAACCACCCCAACATAACCACATAGTGGCTGAATAATACCCCCATACTGTTACTGAATAATACTGCCACACCATAACCACATAGTGACTGAATAATACCCCCATATTGTTATTGAATAATACCTCCACAACATAACCACATAGTGACTGAATAATACCCCCATACTGTTACTGAATAATACTGCCACACCATAACCACATAGTGACTGAATAATACCCCTATACTGTTACTGAATAATACCAACACACCATAACCACATAGTGACAGAAAAATACCCCCATACTGTTACTGAATAATACCACTACACCATAACCACATAGTGACTGAATAATACCCCTATACTGTTACTGAATAATACCAACACACCATAACCACATAGTGACAGAAAAATACCCCCATACTGTTACTGAATAATACCTCCACACCATAACCACACAGTGACTGAATAATACCCCCATACTGTTACTGAATAAAACCACCCCAACATAACCACATAGTGGCTGAATAATACCCCCATACTGTTACTGAATAATACCGCCACACCATAACCACATAGTGACTGAATAATACCCCCATATTGTTATTGAATAATACCTCCACAACATAACCACATAGTGACTGAATAATACCCCCATACTGTTACTGAATAATACTGCCACACCATAACCACATAGTGACTGAATAATACCCCTATACTGTTACTGAATAATACCAACACACCATAACCACATAGTGACAGAAAAATACCCCCATACTGTTACTGAATAATACCACTACACCATAACCACATAGTGACTGAATAATACCCCTATACTGTTACTGAATAATACCGCCACACCATAACCACATAGTGACTGAATAATACCCCCGTACTTATACTGAATAATACCCTCACACCATAACCACATAGTGACTGAATAATACCCCCATACTGTTAGTGAATAATACCTCCACACCATAACCACACAGTGACTGAATAATACCCCCATACTGTTACTGAATAAAACCACCCCAACATAACCACATAGTGGCAGAATAATACCCCCATACTGTTACTGAATAATACCGCCACATCATAACCACATAGTGACTGAATAATACCCCCATACTGTTATTGAATAATACCTCCACAACATAACCACATAGTGACTGAATAATACCCCTATACTGTTACTGAATAATACCAACACACCATAACCACATAGTGACAGAAAAATACCCCCACACTGTTACTGAATAATAGCACTACACCATAACCACATAGTGACTGAATAATACCCCTATACAGTTACTGAATAATGCCGCTATACCATTACCACATAGTGGCTGAATAATACCCCTATGCTGTTACTGAATAATACCGCTACACCATAACCACATAGTGACTGAATAATACCCCCATACTGTTACTGAATAATACTGCCACACCATAACTACATAGTGACTGATTAATAGCCCCATACTGTTAGTGAATAAAAACCACTATACAAAGACCAATATTACCACCATGTAGTGACCATATAGTGGCAGATACCAGTTATACCCAGGAGCTCCGCAGACTATATAAGATTACCCCCATATAGGGACCATATAGTAGAAGATGCCAGCTATACACAGGAGCTCTGCAGACCATATAATATTACCCCTATATAGTGACCATATAGTGGTAGATGCCAGTTATACACATATAAGTGAATACAGCGCATTTATATCCAGTAACTCACAGGTGATGTTTTCTTTGACTAGAGTCGTTCACTTCCCTTTTTTTCTCCATCCGGCCCAGACCACTGTGACGACTTATTCCAGCCACGACTCGTCTCGGCAGAATTTGACACAGACATGTCGGTTACTCGCTTTTCCAGCATCCTCCCCCTTTACCCCATCTTCTAAACAAACTCGTAATCCACAGTGCCCCAGCTGGTAATAATGATCCCTCAGTGCTCAACACAATAAAAGTAACCACTCAGTAACCGTGCCCCCTTTGTGCCTCCACACAGTAATAATGAATCCTTTGTGCCCCCTGTAGATAGTGCCACTGCATCCCTTGTAGATAGCACCACACACAGCCCCCTGTAGATAGCACCGCACACAGCCCCCTGTAGATAGCACCGCACACAGCCCCCTGTAGATACTACCATACACACAGCCCCCTGTAGATAGCGCCACACAGCCCCCCCTTGTAGATAGTGCCACACAGCCCCCCTCTTGTAGATAGTGTCAAACATCTCCCCTTTTAGATAGTGTCACACAGCTCCCCCTTGTAGATAGTGCCACACACCCCCCTTGTAGATAGCGCCTCCCCCTCTTGTAGATAGTGTCACAGACCAATCCCCCTGTATAGTTCCACACAGCCCCCCTTGCAACACAGCCCACCTCCCTGTATAGTGCCATACTGCCTCCCCTAGTAGATAGAGCCACGCAGCCCTCCACCTGTATAGTGCCACATTGCCCCCCCCCCCTTGTAGATTGTGCCACACACCCCCTTGGAGATAGTGCCACACCTCCCTTTATAGATAGTGCCACACAGCCCTCCACCCCTGTATAGTGCCACACAGTCCTCCCCCTGCATAGTGCCACACAGCCCCCCCTGTATAGTGCCACAAAGCCCCCTTGTATATAGTGCCACACAGCCCCCCTCCTGTAGATAGTGCCACACAGCCCCCCTTCTAGATAGTGCCACACAGCCCTTCCGCCCTGTATAAGGCCACACAGTCCTCCCTCTGAATAGTGCCACACAGCCCTCCCCTTCTAGATAGTGCCACACAGCCCTCCCGCCCTGTATAGTGCCACACGGTCCTCCCCCTGAATAGTGCCACACAGCCCTCCCCTGTATAGTGCCACAAATCCCCCTTGTATATAGTGCCCCACAGCCCCCTCCTGTAGATAGTGCCACACAGGCCACCCCCAGTATAATGGCACACAGCCACTCTTGTAAATAGTGCCACACAGCCCTCCCCCTGTATAGTGCCACACAGCCCCCCTTGTAAATAGTGCCACACAACCCTCCCCCTGTATATTGCCACACAGCCACCCTTGTAGATAGTGCCACACAGCCCTCCCCATATAGCACCACACAGCCTCCCTAGTATATAGTGCCGCATAGCCCTTTAGATAGTGCCACATAGCAATCCCCCCCTTTTAAATACGCAGCCCCATCAAATTTTATTTGAAATACCTAGAACTGTTCCAGCGACGGACGGAGCGCTCCACAGCCTCCAGACGGAACCCTTACGTAGGCCAGCTTGATGCAGTGACGTCATCACGCCGGCCTGCGCAGGGACTCTGTCCCAGCGACTTATGGGCTGCAGGCCTAACGAGGCCAGTAGACTATAGTATTCAATTGTATCTGCGTCCTGAGGACACAGATACAATTGAATATGGCATCGACTCCACCGAGCATGAGTGACTCGTGCCACCCGTCCGGTGTTATGCGCTGGGCGGTGCGAGCCCCCTCATGCCACGGGCCCCGTAGCAGTCACTATTGCTGCTGTAGTGGGCAGGAGGCCCTGAGAGGTTGGGGGCCCTGGGCAATTGCCCAGTTTGCCCCCCCCCCTAACGCCGGCCCTGAAGACAATCCCATTTGGAGGTGACTTTGGAGCCAATCACTTGCCACTAGCGTATATTTCTTATTGGATGATTCACAAATTACCTATTCGATCTTATTGATAATATGTCCTGTGTCTACAATGATATCAGAAGTGGACCCTTAAAATCATTTCCTCTGGTGGGCCCAAGGAACTCTAGTCCAACACTGATGGTCATTGAAATATCTGTTCTCAGACTCATGAGGTCAACACCAGTCTCTCACAGTGATCACGAAAAGAACAGTATATCAGGAAATTGCCATTTATTCATTATTAAAGGGCTATTTCAATAACAGCCCATTCCTGGGTTCCCCACCTTTCGCAAGAATTGTTTTTCTTGACACTTTTTTTTTTACAATAAAAACAGGGTAACAGATGCCATAATGGAAAGGGGAGATGAACATACGCCAGCTGCCCTGTCCGGGTAAAAGTGCAGTAACACCAGAAAAGTAAAAGTCCAGCCACTATACAGATATATAAAGAAATGAATCAGCACAGAATGCAGGGCCTAAAAATGACAAAAATGTATTAAATGCTGGAAATTCAATTTAAAGCTCTGTCCCAATCTTCCCTGTCACGTCTTTCTTTTGATTATTGCTAGGGAAGTTCTGAATTACTTCATACACTGAGCAAAAGCTACCCATAAAATGGTGAAATAGCCTAAATCAGTAAAACTGACATCTATGCATTAATACAGGGATTTATATTTTTATTTGTTTGAAGAGAAAATGGAAAATATATTTTTCATGTTTTATCTTATTATTGAAGAGGAATTTTAAAAGGGTTTTGTATAGAAATCAGTGCATAACTCTATCTGTGTCATTAAAAGTTATTTTACATGGGAATAGTGATATAATAATTTTTCATTTCTATATATATTCTAAATATATTCACAATATAGAATGCATCGAGTGTAGGGACTTCACTAAATTGTCAAGGTTAAAATAAAACTTTGTCTATATAGATTGCGAATGCTGTCAGCCTCCAACTGAGGACATTTAGAGGCTCTTACTAAATAATTGCATCCCCATTCATGTAAGCCTGTGCTGCTGGATTATATTTTTGTATATATATATATATATATATAGCAAACAAGAAGGCAGCAGCACTCACATAAGAATGATCGACCAGGTGCCCAGCAAAACGTCCCGATCCTCGGACGTGTAATAATATAGAAGAAGAAAATTTGCAGCACTCCAACATGAAAAAAGTGGTGGTTTATTCAATCCAAAACAACAGCAACGTTTCAATCCTACAATAGGATCTTTATCAAGCCTTGTAGGATTGAAACGTTGCTGTTGTTTTGGATTGAATAAACCACCACTTTTTTCATGTTGGAGTGCTGCAAATTTTCTTCTTCTATATATATATATATATATATATATATATATACAAAAATATAATCCAGCAGCACAGGCATACATGAATGGGGGTGCAAGGCTTTGGGAACTGACCACTGTCCCTCTAGACAAAAAGCCGTAAATAGGAAGCACTCACAAAGGCTTATAGTGAAAAATGGGGGTGCTTTATTGACCCCAAAAGTGCGTCGTTTTCGGCTCACACAACCTGAGCCTTTCTCAAGCCTTTCCAATCGTAACAGACCTGTTGTAGTAAGATCCAAAAATCAGGCAGCACTCCAAGATATAAGCAAAGTAGAAAAAAGGTGCTTTATTGATCCATAGAACACACAACGTTTCAGCTCAACGCAGGAGCCTTTTTCACTTGGAGTGCTGCCTGATTTTTGGATCTTCCTGTGTATATATATTCATGTATATACACTACCGTTCAAAAGTTTGGGGTCACCCAGACAATTTTGTGTTTTCCATGAAAACTCACACTTATATTTATCAAATGAGTTGCAAAATGACTAGAAAATATAGTCAAGACATTGACAAGGTTAGAAATAATGATTTCTATTTGAAATAATAATTTTCTCCTTCAAACTTTGCTTTCGTCAAAGAATGCTCCATTTGCAGCAATTACAGCATTGCAGACCTTTGGCATTCTAGCTGTTAATTTGCTGAGGTAATCGGAGAGAAATTTCACCCCATGCTTCTAGAAGGCCCTCCCACAAGTTGGATTGGCTTGATGGGCACTTCTTGCGTACCATACGGCCAAGCTGCTCCCACAACAGCTCTATGGGGTTGAGATCTGGTGACTGCGCTGGCCACTCCATTACAGATAGAATACCAGCTGCCTGCTTCTTCCCTAAATAGTTCTTGCATAATTTGGAGGTGTGCTTTGGGTCATTGTCCTGTTGTAGGATGAAATTGGCTCCAATCAAGCGCTGTCCACAGGGTATGGCATGGCATTGCAAAATGGAGTGATAGCCTTCCTTATTCAAAATCCCTTTTACCTTGTACAAATCTCCCACTTTACCAGGACCAAAGCAACCCCAGACCATCACATTACCTCCACCATGCTTGATAGATGGCGTCAGGCACTCTTCCAGCATCTTTTCAGTTGTTCTGCGTCTCACAAATGTTCTTCTGTGTGATCCAAACACCTCAAACTTCGATTCGTCTGTCCATAACACTTTTTTCCAATCTTCCTCTGTCCAATGTCTGTGTGCTTTTGCCCATATTAATCTTTTCCTTTTATTATCCAGTCTCAGATATGGCTTTTTCTTTGCCACTCTGCCCTGAAGGCCAGCATCCCGGAGTCGCCTCTTCACTGTAGACGTTGACACTGGCGTTTTGCGGGTACTACTTAATGAAGCTGCCAGTTGAGGACCTGTGAGGCGTCTATTTCTCAAACTAGAGACTCTAATATACTTGTCTTGTTGCTCAGTTGTGCAGCGGGGCCTCCCACTTCTCTTTCTACTCTGGTTAGAGCCTGTGTGTGCTGTCCTCTGAAGGGAGTAGTACACACCGTTGTAGGAAATCTTCAGTTTCTTGGCAATTTCTCCCATGGAATAGCCTTCATTTCTAAGAACAGGAATAGACTGTCGAGTCTCACATGAAAGCTCTCTTTTTCTAGCCATTTTGAGAGTTTAATCGAACCCACAAATGTAATGCTCCAGATTCTCAACTAGCTCAAAGGAAGGTCAGTTTTATAGCTACTCTAAACAGCAAAACTGTTTACAGCGGTGCTAACATAATTGCACAAGGATTTTCAAGTGTTTTCTAATCATCCATTAGCCTTCTAACACAGTTAGCAAACACAATGTACCATTAGAACACTGGAGTGATGGTTGCTGGAAATGGGCCTCTATACACCTATGTAGATATTGCATTAAAAACCAGACATTTGCAGCTAGATTAGTCATTTAGCACATTAATAATGTATAGAGTGTATTTCTGATTAATTTAATGTTATCTTCATTGAAAAAAACTGTGCTTTTCTTTCAAAAAGAAGGAAATTTTTAAGTGACCCTAAACTTTTGAACGGTAGTGTATATATATATATATATATATATATATACACACACACACACACACACACACACACACGCGCGCTAACGCTCGTGCACGCACACACACTTAGAACTTGTGGCTGTTTACTAAGTTGCCCTGGAATTCCCCTTTTAATACAAATTTGCATAAAACCCACCCCTTTTGTGGTCCAGTTGGTAGGACAGTACCATGAAAATTGGAACTGTTGGCAAGTCTTCACTCATCTTAGTCCGATCTATAATAAATGCCAAAAAAAAAACATTACTAAGTTATAGTGTTGAGCAATGATATACTTTTTTTGACAAAGTGTAACTGATGTGGTCATGTGATCTCATATGAGCCAAGGGGACCATGCTTATTAGCACGTAGTGCACAGACTTTTGTGGCACCCCAAATAGATGCCCTTATATAAAGAGACAGATCCTCTTGAAGTGTTCTCACTTTACCCCAGTATTTTCTATAAGCTGGAACCAGACCTTAATTCTGAACTGACTACCTATGGGGGAGATTTTTCAAATGAAGAGATGTCCATAGCAACCAAACAGGTTCCAGCTTTCATTTTCAGACTGGTTGCTATGAACAAGTGCTCCACGTTTCCCTTGCAGTAGTTTTGATAAATCTGCCCCATTACACTTGGTTTCCTGTTTCTTAAATAGTGCTAAAATATTCTGCAGTACCTTACAGTGATTGTTGTCACCAATGCAAAACCATAGCGATGCTTTCCTTCATTTCATTTTGCAAGGGTCTTTTTTTTTACTGAAACAGCGCCACGCTTGTCCATGTGCTGTGTCTGGTATTACAGCTCAGCTATAATGCCCGGGGTAGGGAGACAGACAGGTGAGCCCTAATCTACCCGCCACTCAGTACCTGCCTACTTGCAACGGCCCATCCTAGGCGACGGCGTACAACTGGGCGACGGTCCCTACACTCACTATGTTCATGACAGACAAACAGACAAGGGTACACAGAAGCTAGGGAAACGGGGCAGTTGCCCACGGCAACACTGTGAGCAACAAGAGTAGTGAACGAGCCAAGTCAAACCAGGAGTGTACGAGGTACCAAACGCAGAGCAGGACAGTAGTGAACGAGCCGAGTCAAACCAGGAGTGTACGAGGTACCAAACGCAGAGCAGGAGAGTAGTCAGTAAGCCAGGGTCTATATGGAGCAGAGGACAAAAGTGCAAGCAGCAGCAGAGCCAGGAAACAGACAGAATCACAGGCAAAGGAGGAGCAGGAAGTGAAGGTATAAATAGACAGAGGGCGGGAGCTAGCTCCGTCTGGCCAGGCTGTGATAGGCTCTCCCACTCCTCAGCCTCCCAGCCTGATTGGTAGAAGGAGGGGTCACGCGATCAGACTTAGGAGCAGGGGGGCGCATGCGCGCAGCTGAACATGGTGGACGCGTTCTAACCAGGCTCCGCACCTCGTGAAGGCAATCCAGCATATATATCGCTAACAGCAGACATCGAGACCCATAAAAGAAAGGAGAGGTACCTTAGAGGTTCGGGCATCCACCTATGGCCAGAGGGAGTGGAAGAAGGGGTAAGCAAACCCAGGCTCAGAGGTCCGTGGCAGATATGCTGATGGCGGCGCCGAACATGGCGGAGCAAGGCCTGCTGCAGCAGCAGCAGGGGACACAGATAGAATCCAGTTCGGCGGTGTTATCACAGGATTATCCTGTGCTCCTGCGGGAAAATAGCAGCACATCACTATTGCAGGCACAGGAGGATTTACAAGAAGAGGGCCCGATCCCAGACCTGGGACTGCCGCAATTAGCGCCCGTTCACGTCTCACAGCACTCGCCCATGCAGCCGGCCATTACTTCCGGGTTGACAGAGGACGCCATCTTTTCCTGCATATCAAGAGCCATGCAAGCTCAGATGGGGGAAATAAGCTCCAAGATAGCCGCGGTACATCAAGATTTACACAAAGTGGGGGCGCATATGCAGGCTATTGAGACCAAAATGACCTCAGTCACTGCAAGAGTTAACCAGAATACTAGATTTATGGAGGATCTGCAGGAGCAATTGGAGGAAGCGAACACCAGAATTGAGGACCTGGAAAATCGTTCTCGACGCTATAACTTCAGGATCAGAGGGGTCCCGGAATCTCAGACGGAGGTACCGGGGGTGGTTCGCCTGCTACTCACTACCTTGATACCTGATATATCGGAATCACATATGGAAATTGACCGGGCCCATAGAGCTTTGACGGCCATGAGGAGGGATGGACTTCCCAGAGATATTATAGTGAAACTCCACTATTATTCGATTAAGGAGAAGGTGATGGAAAGAGCTAGGAAGCTTCCGGTGATCACCATTTATAATACAGCGGTTCAGATATATGCTGATTTGGCTCCCCAAACCATTCAAAAAAGGCGGATGCTTCGCCCTATTCTGCAGACCCTCAAACACCATGCGATTCCATACCGGTGGGCATTCCCATTTCGTCTCCTCTTCATGCGCAATAATAGGCAATATGGCTTCTCTACGCTACAGGAGGGAGAGGACCTGCTGAGGGACTTACATATTCTACCACCCCAGGATAAAGCCAGTTCCTCCCGACTCCCCATACGGGATCCCCCGTTGTCACCAATATGGCGTACCCAAGGAGGCCGTCCAGAGTTTCCTCGGGAACAGAGGGTGGAATCTCGTCGGCAACAATTGAATCCGACATGACGGAAAGGAGGTCGATTATAGAAGCAGATAGTTTCTTTTTCTTTCTCTTTCTTTATTCTTCATATCGGCCGGAGATGTCTTCAAGCAGCACGGAGGCTGAATTTCAGCCGGATACCGCCATTTGCAGTTCTCAGCGGACTGGGAGCCGGGGATACATACGTTGGGGGGGATGTGGGGATTTCTTTTGCTTCTCTGGACTCCCACTTATAGTAATGGAAATTTGTTTATAAGCTGACCCGAAAAAGGCGAGGAAGGGTTTGGATGGGTCAAGTTCGCAGTGAGTTGGTATTCTGGCTATAGATATGTTTGTTTTGTTTTTTTTAAAAAAAATGAAAGTTTGCTTTACCTTATATTTAACATGTGAATGCCTATTATGCTCAGGGTTGATATAGGTTAAGGGGTTGAATGTCTGGATATATATTTTCGGAAATGCTGTGCCTTCACGACGGTCTGCTGTCCCCCTGTTAGCAGTCTTCCTTGACTGCCTAGTCGGTAGACTATGTTCGGTACTATTGATACCTTGTGTATGTCTTATTTTTGTTCTGTCTTTTACCCCCTTCCCTTTCCTTTCTTTCCTATTTCTGACCTTTGTCTCTATGGCGGGATCCTAATACGCACATGGTTCTACCTCCTGCTCTATGATGGCGGCCATGGAATCTGCTAAAACCTTTAGCTTACTCACACATAATGTGCAGGGCCTTAATTCCCCAATCAAGCGTCGAAAAGCTTTCTTGTATTATAAATCCTCTCATGTTGATATACTATTTTTACAGGAAACGCATTTTTCTACCTCCTCTGCTCCATCGTACTTTCATAAACACTACTCACAAAAATTTTTGGCTAGTGCCTCTACTAAGCACAGGGGAGTGGGCATATGGTTGTCTCGGTCGGTCCCGTTTACACCTCACAACACGATCTCTGACCCGGATGGCAGGTACATCCTGGTCTCGGGTCTGTTACATGAATCTCCAATAACCTTTATTAACTACTATGCCCCGAACTCCAATCAACCGGCGTTCTTCCAGGGTATGTGGCGCAAGATCCATTCATCGATAGAGGGCCCGATAATCATGGGTGGGGATTCTAATATCGCCTTGGACGCGTCCATGGATAAATCCCACGCATTCAGGGTGCGACTTATACCTCCTACGTCAACCAGCATACAAGTAGCACGTTTCTTCCATTCGGTGGACGTCATAGATGTCTGGCGGGATTTTAACCCCACAGCAAGGGATTATACTTATTTCTCCTCAGCCCATAATATCCACACCCGTATTGATCATGTTATGATGTCAACTAGCTTACTCCCTAAGGTCACGGATGCTAGGATTTTAGCTACACCCTGGTCTGATCATGACCCGATTGTGGTTCGGTTGTCAGATTTATGTGGGAGACCGCCTATCTCCTCTTGGAGATTGAATGAGTCATTACTATCGGATCAGGAGATAGTTAAAGAAATCCAAAGGGAATTGGACACATATTTTCTACTTAATAAGGCACCAGACACCTCAATTATGTCCAATTGGGCGGCTCACAAAGCAGTGATTAGGGGGAAATTCATCCAGATAGCCTCGCGTAATAAGAAACGGTTGAAGGAGGTTCTGGCGGTAAAGGAGAGGAAGTTTGCGGACCTGTCTAAGAAATTTAAAACAGACCCCTCAGCAGTTATTAAAGCAAAATTAGCAGAAGCTAGAACAGAATTAAATTTATGTCTGACAAGTTGGGCGGAAAAAAGTCTGCGTTGGTCACAACATAAGTTTTTTACACAAGGGGATAAACCGGGAACATTACTCTCTAGACGCCTCACGCCCCGATTTAACACCTCAACACCACCGAAACTGCGATTGGCGGATGGATCTTTATCACAGAATCCCACAAAAGTTGTAAAGGCCTTTCAGGATTTTTATTCAGCGTTGTACTCAGCTCCATCTCAGTTTGATAAAAATAAGGCTAGGGTCTTGTTGGAAAAAACATTCCCTACTAAACTTTCCCAAGGGGATAGAGAAACACTGGATGCTGAATTTAGATTGGAGGAGGTATTGGATGTTATTAAAAATCTGAAGGCTCACAAAGCCCCGGGGCCAGATGGGTTTTCCTCAGGTTATTACAAACACTTTAGGGAGGTCCTGGCCCCGCACATGGTTGAATTGTTCAATGCTTATCGGGAGGGTAACAATTTGCCCCCTTTTTCGAATCTAGCCTATATACATCTTATCCCCAAGCCTCATAAGGATCATACAGATCAGGCTAACTATCGCCCGATATCCCTTCTTGATGTGGATCTTAAGATTATGACAAAAATTCTGGCGGTTAGATTGAATTCATTCCTAGCCACATATATACATAAGGATCAGGCGGGATTTATACCCCTCCGCCAGGCGGAAGACCAGACGAGACGGGCTGTGGACATTATCTCAGCTGTTCGTTCGGGGTGGGATGGCACTTCCGGACGTCAAAGTATGTTATTAAGCCTTGACCTTCAGAAAGCCTTTGACTCGCTATCCTGGGACTATTTGTTTTATGTCCTTGAGAGAATGGGCTTCGGTACGGGATTTTTGTCTATTCTTAAGATCTTATATTGTCTTCCTACAGCAAAAATAAATTCTAGGGGATTTATGTCGGGAGCTTTTCCAATATGCAGAGGAACGCGACAGGGGTGCCCGCTATCGCCTTCCCTGTTTGCGCTGGCTATTGAGCCATTGGCCAACCTCATACGAGATTCTCCCGACATTAGGGGGGTGAAGGTGGGAGGAGTAGAACACAAATGTGCCTTGTTTGCGGATGACATACTGCTTTTCATATCGACACCTCTCACATCATTGCCGAATCTTTTTCATATTCTTGATCAGTTTGGCAAGCTGTCTGGGCTTAAGGTCAATCACTCCAAGTCGGTGGCAATGAATCTTACATTGCCAATAGGGGTAGTGAAGCTCCTAAAAATTAACTTTGATTTTCATTGGGATGCACGTAGATTGACGTATTTGGGTATTAAATTGACGCCTACCATAGAGTCCCTTTACGAGGACAATTTCCCTCCACTTTTTCAACAAATAGCTACGGATCTCACTAGATGGTCCCCTCTTAATCTTTCATGGTTTGGCCGCATTGCCTCCATCAAAATGACGATATTGCCCAGATTGCTATATTATTTTCGCACGCTCCCTATTGTGGTCCCTCAGAAGGCGCTTAGACAAATCCAAGGGCTCATCATGGGGTTTATTTGGGGTTCTAAAAGACCGAGAATACAGAGACAAACTTTATTCACCCCTAAAACGGCGGGGGGTCTGGGGGTTCCCAATATCCAACAATACTATCACGCAGCACGTCTGGCGCAATTTACAGATATGTATGCGAGACCATACTGTCCCCAGTGGACGCAAATTGAGACGGCCGCATGTACCAGTTTCCCGCTGGAAACGCTACTGTGGATGGAGTCCTCGGACAGGCCTCCGGTTCTCTCCCCTGTGCTTTCTCAGATGTTACAGCTGTGGGACTCGCTTAGAAAGAGATTCCATATTAAATCACCCCATAATCCGCTCATGACCATCACGGGTAATTCTGCCTTTCCTCCGGGTCTGCGTAGAATGGAATTCCGGTGGTGGCTCAATAAGGGGTTTTACAGGATTAAGGACTTTTTTGTAGGGGGGGACATCAGAACTCTGGATTACTTTAAGGACTCACACTCGATGCCCCCATCGGAGCATTTTAGATATATCCAGATACACCACTTCTTGTTGAACTGGAAATCCAGGAGGGGGGACATCAGCACATTGACCACTTTTGAACGGCTGTGTTGGCTTTCTGGCTTACGACATAAAATTTCCACGATATATTCCGATCTGGTTACTCCGGAAGGTAAACTCCCTTACATGACACGATGGGAACACGATTTAGGTACGGGAGTGGAATTGGAGCAGTGGCGGGAGATGGCATGTACGACCTCAAAACTATCTATCAATACATCCTTGGTGGAAGCGGGTTATAAAGTATTAATGAGATGGTATATGGTCCCTACTCGTATAGCTCGCTTTAACCCATTGGTGGATAAGCATTGCTTTAGACAATGTGGTGCGGAGGGTACACTAATGCATATTTTATGGGAGTGTCCAGTGGTTGCCACATTTTGGAACCAGGTATACCAGCTTATTAACACAGTGATCCAAGTCAAACCCCCCAGGGATGTGATTACGGCTCTGCTATGCGGTCCTATTCCCGAGGTTCGGGCCCCCGCATGTAAATTTCTCCGATATGTGTTTCTGGCAGCTAAAATAACTATTGCTAGGGCCTGGCGAACATCCACGTTGTCTATGGATATGTTGATCGCTAAGATCTCATGGATAATGGTTAATGACCGCCTAACACATCTGCTGGCGGGTACATTAGACAAATTTGATGCCATTTGGGACCCATGGAGGAACCACACATTTTCGTGAATACATAGAGATGGTTAGGAGACCCTTCTACCCTACACCTTTCCTTCCCCCCCTCCTTATCCTTCTTTTGTTTATTGTGTGTGTTTTGTTTTTCTCTCTTATATTTTTTCCTTAGAGGCCATGTTAAGGTACTCTATAAAGCAATGTGATGTCAAGATTGGTTACCTATGTTAGTAATGAAGACATTTATATACTATATATTTGGCAGAAGTGTTGACATCATGAATGATATATAATGTGAGATTTATTGGAGACCATGTTGGTCTAATACTTTGTTTAATTGTATTATTGATATGCAAAAGTTGAGACTCTGCGAGTCTGTGTTATTATTAGATTACAAAAAACTGTTTAATAAAAAACTATTGAAAACAGACTTAGGAGCAGGTGCAGACTGACTAACCACGGGCGTCGACACAGAAGCTGTGTCCGGCAGATCCTTTACATCAGCCTTATTCACTTGAATGGAGCTGAGCTCTAATACCAAATACAGCCCATGGATAACCGTGACAATGTTCCTGCATAAAATGAAACCCTTTTTTCTAAACTTGGACAACTGGTTTAAAGGGTTATTCCCAACTTAGGTGACCCGACCCACATGCCACGTGATGGGGCATCTGCTGGTCCTGTATCCAGGCAGAGAATAAAGAAATGCCGCATCCTGGGACCCGCATCTACCCTATGGATATGCCATAAATGTCTGAGTTGGGAATACCTGTTTAAGGGCCTTCAATATTACCAGTTCTATGTAGGCTACAAGCAGCTTGGAGGCGTACTCCATTAATACACATTAACTTTTATATACCTAATCTTATAGGAGGATTAATATAATATGTTATTTCACAGGTAATAACATACAAGGCTCTCCATAATCTGAGCCCTCCATACATCTCTGCCCTAATTTCCGTCCAATAACGCCCCACATGTAATCTCCAGTCCTCGCAAGATCTAATTCTCTGTTCTCCTCTCTTCTGCTCCTCGCAGCATTTCATCCAAGATTTCTCCCATGCATCCCTCATACTCTGGAACTCTCTACCCCCAATATATCATATTCTCTCCCTCCATCAAAACTTTCAGAAGCAACCTGCGACCACCTTTTCAGATACACTTACACCCTAAAATAAGCCTACAGCAAATATACATCTGTAAAAGTAGCTTCTACCCTTACCTACTGTCTCTTTCCCCGTTCCTCGAAGATTGTTGTAAGCCCTCGGGGGCAGGCTTTTCTTCCTCCCGTACCAGTGTGTTACTCTGTAAGCTCATTGTCATTGCACTTATTTTTAACATTTGTTCACATGTTATGTATGTAAACCCCCCTGTATCTCATATGTATAGAACACTAGAAGTTAATGGTGGAAAAAAAAATAAAAAATAGTAATATTAGTATTAATTATAAATACGTCAATGGAAAAACTCTGTGTACTTGTATTATATGTTTATTAGTAAATTGTAAGGATGGGGGAAGGTGGAAAAGTGTGTGGCGGTATAACAGTAATAAATAAAATAAATTCTTTATTAGTTTTATATTTTTTTTATATTGGTTAAAAAAATCAACAGTCAGCATATATTGAATTAATGCAGAGACCCCTATTGTTCTGCATTGGAGGGAAACAATGTACCCTATTTACCGGTATACGCCCAACCTTGCCATCTGCAAAGTGCTAACTTTTCCTGGAACTTTTTTATGAGTTTGCTTCAGGTCATTGTTCATTCAGTCTTGGTTTTGACAACCCTTTCAAAGACTGGAGACTTCTCCCTCTGAGCTGTTACTGCTGGGAGTATTTTAGAACTTTACATTCAGCAAGAACATTGACGGATACAGGCATTTGGTCTATAGTGTTAATTTCTGCAGATCCCGTCCGAATGTGAAAGCCACAACCTTTTTCGGTAATGATAGCGCACTGGTAAAAGAGCTAACATAGAGCCATCCAGAGGAGAAATAAAGAACATTTTCCAAAGTATAGAATTTCCCTACATTTTTGGATATTTCATTGCATTAATTTAATACAATTTTCTCTAAGAATAGAGCATATCAACCTTTAAAGTCACAGTGTTCCCATTTTTGCCTTGTATCTTGGTATAAAAGGCATGCATATATTTAATGTACATAATGTAGAATGGTGCTAATCCTATAGATCAGCCATCCCTGTGCTTTACTTTCAGCCGAAAGAATCAGAATACGCCTAGGGGGCCTCCACCATCTACCCTTTCAGCCAAGGCCGATTCTTTCAAGGCGGTTGTGATTTTAGGGAGGACTGGTTGTCTGGCCTTCAGCTCCGAACCCTGCCATTCACCTTGCAGACCTGGCAGTCACTTTTTATATGGGTAGCATATACACTGCTAACCTCTGGGACCATACCTCTCAGGAAAACAAGGATCATCTGAAGATGTGTAGACGATTGAAGTTTAGGGAGTCGCTGGCTTGACTGTCTCTATGTAACATCCATGGCCGCGGACCGACAGGATTACTCACCCCTCGACGGCCGCAGCCATGGTCTGGTGAGCGCTGTCCCGCATCTCCTCCCCAGGAGACTCCAGCGCTCACTTCCGCTCCACTCTCCCGTAGGGTGCGCGTGCACGCTCATGCCCAGCCTTAAAGGGCCAGTGCGCGCACATGCAAAACATTAGTAATTAGTCCAATGATCACCCTGGACTATAAGAAGGGCCTTGCCCCTTTGCTCATTGCCTGAGCGTTGTTAGTATTCCCATGTTAGTCTTGCAAATGGTCCCTTAGTGTTATCCTGTTCCTGTTGTTACCCGTGCCCTGCTACCTGTACATTGTATCCCGTGCTATTTGTTCCTGTTCCTTGAACCTGTTGGTGTCGTGTTGTGCTGCCGGTTCCGCCTGCTGTGTTTCACCACGTCTGGTGTCTGCTGTCAAGGTCCCATCAGTGCCTAGCCGTTGCTACTGCTGAACCACTACAGGTACCGTTGTGCTTGGACTATTTATATATTGACTTGGTACTCTGTTGGCCAGCTGCTATCCTGCTACGGTGGTACGGCCAAGTAGGTTCACTTACCCACAGATCGTGACACTCTATAACTCCCATTCACCATTGGAGAAGGGAACGTTCATACATGGCCACCTTTTCTATATGTGGATGCAATAGGAAATAAAGTGGGGTCTTTTTTTTTTTCTCCCAGTGGCTCACCAACCCTAATCGGACCGTAAGTATATGTGTAGCTTGTAGATATATAAAGTATAGGAAATTAGTGTTTTTCTCTCGTTTTCTTAGTCTAGCCTATAGTCGATTAGAAAAAAAATTATCTCAGAAACTTTTTGAATGGTTCTTATCACTAGGCAGTCAGAATAGACGAGGGACATTTTTTCGCCTAGACTCATTTAACTAAGTTACTATCAAACATATCAGAAAAGACTTTACAAGGCTCCACCATCTGCTCCTAATACTGTCGGCAGTGTTTGGGGAATATATACAGTTAGGAACTGCGGCATGCTCAAAAAGAAATGCAAAGGAATCTTAAAATTCTTTGACATTTCAAGTTTTGCTGAGAACCGCAAACTCTTGGAGGAAAACATTGAAAAGACGTGTGCCTAACAAGGAGAGGATTATAAAGGGCTTGTTAAGATGAGACATCTGACAGCATGAAATATTTACAAAACTTAAACAAGACTTTTTCCCTGGCCTAAATCATTCAAAAGAGATTAAAATTTGCTTCTGTTTTCACTGTTATTTTTTGCAAGTCCCCCAAGGAGAATTTCATTTAGGTTGTTGCATTCTTTGAAATACTTAATTCTTTCTAGTTTTCACAGGGGTGTTGCTTGATTTTTATCATAGTGGCAAAGTTTGGCCAAAGAAGTTTTTGAAAAAGTGGAGTTTTCTGTAAGCATAGTCTCAGTTTCCATGTGGACGTGTTGAACAAACTACTTTTTTCAGCTTAAGACATCATGTTTTATTCTGCGTAACGTGAACATGACATTTTTGGAAACATGGAATTTGAGGTTTTTGGCAGGTATTAGGAATAATAGGACAGTCTGCCTAGTTTATATGTAAAGCTAACTTCACCTACAGCGTATTTTCAGGAAATATTTATAAGAAAGAATCAATGTATAAATAAGCATTGGGGACAATACAAAAATATATAACTGCTCTATCTAGGAATCCCATATTGAGTCTCCAATGCAGTTAGGCAGCGCTCCAAAATTAAATGATTCCTAGCCTAAGTGACATTTACAGCTGGCATAGCGCTCCAATGCACCTGAAGACTCCTGTCTACGAAACGCAGAATGACAGCCCCATGAGCATCCAAAATGATCTTCCTGACTACGGTCCCTCTTTAACTGCCATTTTCCAGAGCAAGCGGAGATGTAAGGAAGATCTATGCTGTAGGACTGCAGAGTGAGCTACTAATAAGTAACACGGATCTTGGTACAGTTAAAGTATATATTCACATTTAAATGTCATTTTAAAGTAGATAGACAGACAGATAGACAGATAGATAGATAGATAGATGATAGATAGATAGATAGATAGATAGATAGATAGATAGATAGATAGATAGATAGATAGATAGATAGATAGATAGATAGATAGATAGATAGATAGATGATAGACAGATAGATAGATAGATAGATAGATAGATAGATAGATAGATAGATAGATAGATAGATAGATAGATAGATAGATAGATAGATAGATAGATAGATAGATAGTAAATTTGCAAATACATTGCATTACTTATCTTGCACTGGTCCTGAGTTACACCTTGACTTATCATAGAGCAGCGTTCACAATTCTCTTGACTGCTGTAGGGACCAGTCAACATCTTGTTGACAGACACACCTCCAAGGCTTAACTGAGCGTCTAATGTAATCTGATGTACTGCACTGTTTCTGGGACATTTAAATTTTTCTACTGATATCTGCCTGAAGGATTGTGAACATGGCACTGGAGGAGCATGGAATATCGTGTAAACTGTAAATCTGGTAGGTAATGCAATTATATTGCCAAGTTCCTAAATGTTTAATTGATAAGAAAAAAATCTATAAAAAAAATATAAAGTGCTAAACAATGGCCAAATCCGATACTTTTGGTAAATTCAGACCGAATTCGAATTGTGTAGAATCGATTCACTGAACTCATACCCTTGTCTTCTTAAGTGCATAGATTTTAATGGAAAAACTTGATGACCTATCCTTAGAGACCTACAATACGCCAATTATCAGATTTAATGGGCGGCAGTGCCCCAGCCCATTCATTGTTTACCCAGAAATATTGGCTCAAGTGAATAGGGCTGAGCTGCAGTATCAGGAACAGCTACACATATGGACGAGCCACTGTGTCTGGGTAAACCATTGATTCTGCTGATCGGCGGGGTTCTGTGGGTTGGACACTCTCCAAACAATATTTTTTAGTCCTGAAAAACTTCATTAATGGCAATTTTTGAGGCTAGTGCTAGGAAAATGTTGGTCTTCTTTTTTGTGGCAATACTGATGAGAGCCTGTATCATCATAGGGCTTTATGGTTTTGCCACTATACTTGAAGAAACTTTCAAAGTTGTTGCAACTTTCCAGATTGACGATCCTTCATTTCTTGAAGTCATCGAGGAACTGAGCTCTTCTTGACATATTATGGACCACTACAACCAGAAGAGATGGCCTTTTACCTAAAAGAACTAATTAAGACCCTCCATATCTTGTTATAATACAACTAATTGGCATTAGGTATTAATGTGTAAAGAATTTCCACAAATAAGTCACACACTTATCAATGTTTTTCAACATTTTACTAAAAAAATCTTTCAAGTTTTTGTCTCGACAAAAATTTCATACATAGTTATAAGACTTTAGATCCCAATGTCTGTGGTCAGGTAGGTCCCAACTTGTTCTGTATGGGAATGAGATATACGAAGGAGCCTCCTTTACAATTCAGGACATATGCCCAATTCATTTCTAAATAATAAATATTCTTGATGTTTCCGAACAAAACAGAACGATCCATCCTCTGCCGGTGTAATGTTCGCAAGTGCATCACTGATTTATGTGTTACCATGCTTGGGAAAATCACTCATCAGTTTTAGCACACAAACATTTCCTTTCTTTTTTTATTTAGTGACATTCTGTAAGAATTAGGTAGCTTTTTACGAGATTGCTTTCTTGAATAATACATGCATCCTAGTGCACTCCGTGCATCACAGATAGAATGTTTTTGTTGTGAGTGGTGAATAATGAGACTACAGCCCTTTGTCAGTTTCTGTACCTTCATCCATAAGGTCGAAGGTTTTGGTCAGAAGAAAAAAAAAATCACCCCCACCCCATTACTCCCAGAGAATACTAGCGACTAAAAAGGCAAAAGAAAAAATTCCTATAGAAAGTTTAGTCTCCCAGGTTAACCATTCAATTTCAGAGGCGACGTATAATGGTTCTCATGCCAATTACAAATAAGAGCCATAGGACAAGCCAATAGGAGGGATCCAACATAAAAGATTGCTCACAAAACCCTTTTTAATTTGAGACTGATGGTGTCGGGTTCCAGAATAGATCTAATTGACCTAAGCAGTTGTTATAGAAACCATGAATATGTATAGCAACATGTAACTCATTTCCTTGACAATTCTTTCATTATTTACAGTGATTGACAAAACCTACCAGAGACTGGGTCATTTCTCATTGTGCATGTGGTATCGTTGATACATTGCACATTTTTTCTTATTATTGTAGATGATATTTATGTTTTTTTTTATTATTTTTTTATCACCATCCCCATCAAGGATATGTTATGATCAGGGTTGGACGGGCCCACGAGTGAATCCTCTTGTAGACCCAGGTTTTGACACAATAATAAGGCCCAGCCATAACAGGGAACATGAAGTTCAAAATAGACAACCACAGGGGCAAATTGCATGCTATCAGGGCCTATTACTTTTGGGTTATAGTACAAATAAGCTATTTGTCTTTCCTGGTGGTTTGACCCGTGTGAGCACAGATATAGAACAGTTTGCAATGCAATAAATAGTAAACATAAACTTGTTCTGTATAGCTGATAGGTGGGCTCACAAAATAATTTTGTCTGGTAGGGCCAATGTACCCAACTTCAACTCTCAGTATTATGATATTTGTCTTACTAGGATTAGTCTAGTTTATTATATTTACATGGAAAATACACCATTTTATTTCAGCAGATTGTACCTAAAGCAATACCTTACCTGACTGACAATCCATTTTTTGCTTATCAGCTGTCTATTTATCCAGGGTAAGACGGTCATACCCAAAAATTCACTGGTGGAACAAAACTCTCTGGCTCTGACACAATAATGGGCCCCAATGATCTAGCAGAAGACAAGCCCATTTGGAGGTAGCTTTGGAGCCAATCACTTGGCACGTCATACTCACTGGCATCCGCGATTGCAGGACACTTGGAGCTTGCTGGCGTCTGCCTCCCGGCAGCAGACGCGGCTGCAGTTCTCTACTGCTTCCCCTAGGGTGCAGGGTGCGTTGGGATTGAGTAGGGAACATTTTACTCTTCCTTACGCAATCCCAACGCACCCTGGACTATAAAATGGATTCTGCCCTCTTCCTCCTTGCCTGAGCGTTGTTGTGTCTACCCATGTTCGTTTTTGCAAATGGTCCCTTAGTTGCATCCTGTATCCTGTGTTCCCATATCCTGTATCCATATCCAGTAATTGTGTTTGTTCCAGTGCGAAGTCTTAGTGTCGAAGTAGAGTTTATCATCTGTGCCAAGAGTGATCTGTGCCTAGTGTCATCTGTGCCAAGTGTCATCTGTGCCAAGTGTCTGCCACGCTAAGTGTTTTCCATGCCAAGTGTCTGCCAAATCTTCTATCCAGGTACTCTTGTCCAAAAAGACTATTATTGACTTTTGTTTGGCCAGCTGCTACTCCGCTACGGCGGAGCAGCCTAATGGATCCATATACCCCACAGCCGTGGCGTGTACAATAATAACAAAAAATATTTTGATACAATTTAAAGTGGCAGTGTACTGTATAGGTGGAGGGTGAGGCCTCAGAATCAATAAGGGTATGTTCACACGTAGTCAACCAAAACGTCTGAAAATCCAGAGCTGTTTTCAAGGGAAAACAGACCCTGCTTTTCAGACGTTTTTTTACCAACTCGCATTTTTCGCGGCGTTTTCGCGCCGTTTTCGCGGCGTTTTTTACGTCCGTTTTTGGAGCTGTTTTCATTGGAGTCTATGAGAAAACAGCTCCAAAAACGTCCAAAGAAGTGTCCTGCACTTCTTTTGACGAGGCTGTATTTTTACGCGTCGTCGTTTGACAGCTGTCAAACGACGACGCGTAAATAACAGGTCGTCTGCACAGTACGTCGGCAAACCCATTCAAATGAATGGGCAGATGTTTGCCGACGTATTGGAGCCGTATTTTCAGACGTAAAACGAGGCATAATACGCCTCGTATACGTCTGAAATTTGGCCGTGTGAACATACCCTAACACTGATAGGCCCAAGAAACCCCATTCCAATACTGATTGTGCCTCTATAAAGTTTTTGTCCCTTGATATATTTTCTCTTAATTTGTTTACATTTTTTCACCTGTATACTGTTTGATGCCTACCAACCACTTGCCATCCTTTTTGGGTGATTAAAGCAGTTACATGTTCCGAATAATCACAGGAAGTACATTTTGCTATACAGCAGTGTCACGTTGGGTACGTGGACCCACTGGGCCGTACCGCCTTGACGGTATGGCAGCTGGCCAACAGAACCCAGGTCACAGTCTATAGTTCGTATAGTGTACCTGTGGCAGCTTGGACAATAGCGAGACAGCCTCGGCTGGAACTAGGCATCAGGCAGACGTCAGGCATGGTGTAGCAGGACAGGCGTGGTATACAGCACAGCTCGACTTCAGCTCAGCACGGCACTTGACCAGGATAGCATGGGATACAGGATACAGGTACAGGAACGGGGAATACTGGGAACTGGGAAACACTAGGAGGCCATTTGCTTAGACAAATTTTGGGTACGACGACAACGCTCAGGCATGGGAGGAAGGGACTGAGCCCATCTTATAGTCCAGGGTACTCATGGGCTAATTTTGAGGTAAGCGGAAGTGAGCGCTGGCATTTCCTGAGGGGGAGACTGGGGCCAGCGCTCGCAGACACATGGCTGCAGCCGTCAGGAGGTGAGTGCGGCCATGGACATGACAAGCAGACTGACTTTCCATGCTACACAGACTTGTTTAGTTCCCTCTCACTTAGACAAGAGCATGCAAAACGACCTTAAGAGATCAAACAAGGTCAAGGGTAATCTGTTTAATGAGGACGTCTTGGGGAAACATTGCGCAAGTAACAGAGATAGAATATAAATTAAAAATCCATCTACCGCTCTTTGTGAGAAGTTTACGTCTGTGCATTGAACATTATAACTTTATCAATTGGCAAATGGCTCTTAGGGTCATCTTACACGGCCCGACATGGGCCGTGTAAACGAGCGCCGATCAACGAGACAGCTCGTTGATCGGTGCTCGTTTGCTCCTTTCACAAGGAGATATGTTTGGGGAAGAGTGATTGTTTACTACGATCGCTCGTCCCTATACATTTCTATCATGTGAGCAGCACCTCTCCCTGTTTGTACAGGAAAATGTGCCTATAACGATAATATTTTCTGCAGCATAAAGGATGCGATCAGTCGATGAACGAGCGTTTACACAGAGCAATGATCAGGAACGAGCGTTGACATGAACGCTCGTTTGCCCGATAATTGTCCCGTGTAAAAGGGCCTTAACTCACTTCTCAGAGATTACACTGGGTATACTGGGACAGTCTTAGTTTACTGGGATTATTCTCCTATTTTTCATCTATATACACAGCAGGCAGTTGTGATTTATACAGCCGTAGTAATTGCATCAACAGTTTCGGCAAATCTTTTATCAGTTTCCCGAGGTGAATGATTGCACCACACTGGTGATTGCTCTCTCATATTTCTTTTGTATAATATCTCTTTTATTGTTATTGTACTTTACCTGAGTATGTAAATTGACTAATCCATCATCAGCATTTTGGCTACAGTTTCTACTTATGAAATATGAGATGCATTTATTCTCACACTTTGGAGAATTTAGATTTTATTCCTGTCTAGATATCTGAAATATGTAGTAATTCAAATAGGTATAATTTTTTATTTCTTATTCTTTTAACATGAGGATCAATCATCAAAAATGAAGCGATTTTTGGCACAAACATACAAAGAAAATACAAAATGGAAATAAAATAAAAAAAATGGAAATGGAAAAAAATGTAATTATTTTTATTTGCTACATGGACAAAAATGTGTCTTTACCTGATTTGTTTTAAAGGGGTTTTCTGACGGCAGAGTTTCATGACATGTCAATCAGACAAGTCAAAAAAGTGATATCAACATCTAGTCTTATTAATATATCCTATCCAGGATAACCCCTTTACCATGGTATAGCCTTGTGACCACTGGGACCCCCATCGACCATTAGGGTATGTTCACACGCAGTGTTTTCAGGCATATTTCGGGGCGTAAACGCTGGTGAAACGCTGATAAAAAGCTTCCCATTGTAATCAATAGGAAAACCTGCGTTTTGTTCAGACGGCCATTTTTTAAAAAAAAGGCACGTAAAAAGACCCCGAGTAAAAAGAAGGAGCATGTCACTTCTTGAGCCATTTTTGGAGCTGTTTTTCATAGGGTCAATTGAAGAACAGCTCCAGAAAAAAGCCTCAAAAAACAGTTTCGCTTAAAAAACGGCTGAAAATCAGAGGCTGTTTTCCCTTGAAAACAACACTAATTTTCAACCGTTTTTAATTGTGCGTGTGAACATAGCCTTAGAGTTAAGGGGTTACAACAGTCATTGGAGAACCACGGCCCGTTGTAATTTTACCAGACACCATTTTCATCCGTAGGCCGAGTTTGGTATTGCAATTCAAGTGAATTGGGATGGGCTGCAATACCTGTAATATACTGCAACACTTTAATATACTATGCATTGTTCCCTCTGTGCGCTCTCGAATAGAAAGGGTTAAAATAATCTACTAATGAGTTGAACAAGCCCAATTAGGGTCAAACCGAGTGGCCATAAGGGTGTATTCATTCATGGCCGCACGATTTTACAGGTAAACAGCCGTTTTACCCATACCAGCGCTCGACCATTAATGAGCAATTTGACAGCATACCGAACAGGGTGCCAGCACAGCCGTCGGCCGCATCGTGGTCGCGTCAACGCCTCTCCATGGGCCTTACTAATACAGCTAAACTTGTATGCAGGGTGTGGAATTTTTAACTCTATCATTTCCAGAGTGCACAGCTTAGAGGAAACAGTGATACCAGGTCTATAAACTGTATTTCAATAGCTGTTTGGCGTTGACCTGCAATGTGACCATTCCCAATCCTCTGCTCCAGGTCGTCTTGTTTTATTAAACATTTCAGATCATTAATGAGAAGGTCGCGTTCTAACATCAGGTTATTAAGCTTAGGCAATAATAATAAATTATTTGGACGTATAGAAACTGATCATTCTCTACATTGTGGAAGGTGTCACATAAAAAAAAAATCATCCAGTCAACTTGGTTCCCTAATACTCTCATAGGAAAATGTTGTATCCCAAAAAAATTTACCAGCCAGTGGTGTACCTACCATAGAAGCAGACACGGCTGTGGTGAGTTATTTTCCCTGCTTCCTGCCACACAGTCACAGTGTATTCCTTGAACCACCACTAGGGGAAGCTCACTGCATACATACTTTTACAGCTGCCATTAAGCGCAATACTAGTGGAATACATCCAAATGCAGTGAGCTCCCTCTAGTGGTGGTTACATGAATTCAGAATTAAATAATTTAACTTTGTGTGAATGAAGCAGCTAAGCTCTATGTGTGAAAAATGCAGCTTCAAACTAATTTTAATTTTGCAACCATAATACAGAATCTGAAATTCAGTTATATTATAGCTGCAAACCTAGACAACCGAGAAGTTTTTTAACCTGTATATTACTGAGAAGTATCATGGGCCTGATTTTAGGACCTTTACCAATTCTGTATATGTTTAAGGATTTATTTATTTTTTCATCCCATAGTGTTTATCTTGTTTGGGTATATAAACAGGCCTAAACTATCATTTAAAGATCTCATATCCCCCGTTGGTAATAGATCTTGCAATTTTCTGTAACTCCTCACTAAGAGTGTGGTATTGTTACAGGATACGCTCTTGGGGAAACAGAAACCAAGATTATTCTACTTTATTTTGATTAAGGTTCATTGACTGCTTTTATAATTACTAAGTCTGCAGGTCCATGGGAAGAGAAGTTGAATGATACTGATCTAGGCTCTCATGTGCATTCATGTGTTTCTATTGATCCATTTCAGAATTAACCGGCTTAAGGTGACACTTCTAACTACTTATTCAGTATTTAAGTCATCGCTTCAACTGTCCAATGATCCAGCAAGAAAATAAGAAGTTAAATGCTTTTATTCTGCCAAGGATTGAGCTGGGAGTGATATGATGTGCGCTACTGACATCTGCTGGACACATGCTGGAAGTACACCGCTATGACTGGTCCGCACATCAATTTACTAATGATCTATTACTGCAATATCAATAGAAAAAAAATAAAGTTAGTTTGTTAGTAGACATTTTGGGAGTGACCAGTATTTTTAGCCTCCCTCACCCGGTCACTCGGTAATTTATAGTTCTCACCTAGTTGCTAGGGAGGGGACGCAGCATCCAAAAAAAAATTGCAATTATATTTTGGATTAATGCAATAGATTGGGGCCTGTATACTTATCCTCTTGTTTAGCTCCTGACGCCATCCAGCATCAGTATGTTGTAAGCGGCAGCGCACACAATGCCTGATGCTGGATAGCGTCAGGACCCAGTGCGAAGTGCCAAAGCTAAACGAGAGGCGGGAGCGAGGAGGTTAAGGGTAGTCTGGTCTGGGGTCTGAATATTAATATTAACTTGGGCCTGCTTTTAATATAGGGGTCTGGTCTGGGGTCTGCAATTACTATAGGGGTCTGGTCTGGCCTGGGGTCTGAATGTATTTAGGGTCTCTGGTCAGGGGTCTTATATTAATATAGAGGTCTGATCTGGGATCTGATATTAATATAGGGGTCTGGTCTGGCCTGGGGTCTGAATATTTTTAGGGTGACTGGCCTGGGGTCTAAGATATTAGTATAGGGGTCTGAATATATTTAGGGGGTCTGGCCTGGGATCTAAGATATAAGTATAGGGGTCTGAATATATTTAGGGGGTCTGGTTTGGGGTCTAAGATATTAGTATAGTGGTCTAAATATATCTAACCACACCCTTTTATAAAAGCCACACCCTTCAAAAAGACCACTCCCATTTAGCCACGACCCGCTGCTCAAGTATCACCTTTTGGAGGGCTCTCCCAGGTTGATGGTCTCCATATTTCAAACCCAGTGCAGTTGGATGGAAGGTTTAGTGGTGACTACTGCTTTACACAATCCCTATCCCTAGAAGAGGGAGGCCCCTAAAGAAAGTTAAAATGAGGTCATCCTACTTGAGATCTCACTCAAACGGTTACACCAACCCTCTTCTCTCTATGCACCCGAGGCCTGCCATACCTACATCCATGGCCGCGGACCATCAGGTTTACTCACCCCCCGAACAGCCACCGCCATTGTTCAGTGAGCGCTGGCCCACATCTCCTCCCCAGGAGACGCCAGCGCTCACTTCTGCATCGCTCTACTGTGCCCCGTAGGGTGCGCGTGCATGCTCTTGCCCGGTCCTAAGGGCCAGCGCGCGCACCTGAATCTGTTGTTAATTAGCCCATGATCCTGGACTATGAGAAGGGCTTTGCCCCTTTCTGCCTTGCCTGAGCTTTGTTGTCATTACCTAGGTTCGTCTATGCAAATGGTCCCTTAAATGTCTTCCAGTTTCCAGTGTTCCCGTTCCTGCTACCTGTAACCTGTATCCCATGTTATCCTGATCTAAGTGCCGTAAACTATTGGAGTCGTGCTGCGCTGAGTCTACGCCTGCTCCGCTACACCAAGCCTGGTGCCTGCCTGCTCTCAAAGTCCCGTCTGAGCCTGTCTGCTACTGTCTGAAAGTTACCACAGGTACACCTATTGAACTATAGACTTTGTCCTGTGTCCTGTTGACCAGCTGCCATATCGTCAAGGCGGTACGGCCCAGTGGGTCTACATACTCCACGTGACACCTTCCCTTTATCACCATCTTAGCAGACCCTTTAAATCCTGAAACGGAAGCACAGGGGGAAACAAGATCCTGTCAATCATAAATCTTCCAAATGAGAATTCTACGGGGCTCCTGCACCTACCAGTCTACATAGCTAGTGCCGGTATTATAGAAAATGGGGCCCTGGGCAACAAGCAATGTAGCCCCCGCCACTTGCTATTTTCAGTCCAAATAATAATGCCATACCGCCATATAGTGCCAAAATAATAATACTGCCATATACAGCACCTCACAATACTACATATAGTGGCCAAATAATATACAGTATACAAATAATACTCTCCACATAAGACTGCAATTCAATTATTACATAGTACCACCATACATGGCCAAGTCATACCGGGTGGTCTTAGTTTGCACCTGAGGTTCCTGTCCCCGGAAACTCAGCAGTGAACAGGGGTGATCCAATGTTGATCGCTAGGATGCAATTTGTAAGAATAACACACCTTGGTATTCCACTTGACACTTTAAATTTTCTGTACAATGCCTATAAGCATTGCCGGCTTCTGTCAAGCAAAGTAATAAGCGTAGGTTTATAGGAAACCTCAGGATGTGTCTTTTATGGTGGGTGGTATGAAACCAATAAACATAGACTAATCCTTATCTTTCCACTCTTGTCTTCCTTTATTGCATCCTGCCTTTCCCACAGTAATAGCAGCTTGTTTAATAAAGTGAGAGCAGCTGTGCCGTTGGATGTACTACAGCCTCCAGCATCACAGTCTGACCATCCAGCGACTAACAAAGAACATATGGGACCGTTCAGTAACTGACGCTGTTCAGGAGCTGTAAATGGTAAAACGGGCCGGAGATATTCATATCTGGTGTATAAAGACACGGCTTAAATTCAATTGAGAAGTTCATCCCATAGCTTCAGAATTGGATACAGGTGCCCATACACATGACAGGCAGTTAAAACAAGGGTTACTCGGGCAATGTTCCCATTCAATACATATATTACTTTTTCCAAAAATTTACTGGGTCAGTAGGAAACAAAAATACTTATTCTTACAATACAAATTCTTATTCATAGAAAGTTCACAAAAAAATACACTAAATCCAAACAAAATTGTGCATATTTAAGATGGTAAAGATCAATCAGCCAGAAAGTCTATATATAAGCAATTAGGCTATATTCACACAGGGCGGATATGCTGCATAAAAGTACACAGGGTATCTGCAGGGAATTCCGGGCGGAAAACTGCACCAAATTGTGGTGCCGTTTTTCGGCCGGAATGTCCACTGCGGAAAACGGCACATGTAAAAAAAGAAAAACATTCTTACCCCCTGAGGTGCTGCAGACCGGCCTCCTGGGATAACGTTTAATCCCATGTGATTGGCTGCATCGGTCACATGGAATGAAACGGCCTGGACGACGAAGTACAGAATTCTGGATAGGTATAAGATTTTTTTTGCGGTGGAATCGCAGCTTTTCCGCCGCAAAAAAATGCAACATCTGCTATTTGTTGCGGGTTTTACCTCCCCATTGAATTCAGTGGGGAAACCCCACAACAAAAAAGCAGCGATTACGCAAATACAATTGACATGCTGCAGATTAAAAAAAGGCACCGCGGGTCAATTTCTGAGCGTTTTTTTCCGCTCATCATTTACGCAGCGTGTGGGTGAGGTTTGTTCAAATCTCATCCACTCTGCTGCCACTGTATTATGCTGCGGATTTCCCACAACTAAACCCGTTGTGGAAAATCCACAGTATTTACGCTACTTACCCTTATAGATGATGAACAACCGAAACTTTTGTAAAATAGTTTTTGATGGTTATTTATTTGGAATTATCATGAACAAATACCGTGTTTCCCCGATAGTAAGACACCCCCGATTGTAAGACGTATCGGGGGTTTCAGGGGGTCGGCTAATATAAGCCGTACCCCGAAAGTAAGACATGTCTTACTTTCGGGGAAACACGGGGGTATTGCCGCCTCCTGCCCACTTCCACGCCGCCCCCCTCTCCATACGTCACCGCGCCGTCCTGTGATGGCGCGGGTACTGAGACTGTACCCACGCGATCAGCGGCAGGAGCACGGCTGTTATACACAGCATGGCTCTTGCTGCAACTGCCGGAATCGAAGCGCGCGCCGATTCCGGCAGTTTAACCCATTAAATGCCGCTGTCAATAGTGACCCCCAGGTCTGCCTTCAGCATCTGCCTGTTAGGCGATGCCGGAGGCATGACCTAATAGGTTGCCTGTCAGTTTTACACTGACAGGCAATAATGCTTCGGTATACTAAGTATACCAAAGCATTATATATGCGATCGGCACATCGCATAGTGAAGTCCCCTGGTGGGACAAAAAAAAAAAATGTAAAACAGTTAAATAAAGTTTGTGAAAAAAAATAATAAAATAATTCGACAATTTTTTTCCAATATAAGACATACCCCGAAAGTAAGACATAGTGTGGCTTTTGGGGATAAAAAGAAAGTAAGACACTGTCTTACTTTCGGGGAAACACGGTAGTTGTATAAAATCTCCTGGCAATTGTTAATAGAAACAGTAAAATTACACTTTAAGTGGGTCCATGAGCCAGAGCGCAGAGGGTCGCTCTCGTTCTTAAGGACTCAACATGCCCATTCATTCAATAGGGCGCCATGTAGTACTACATTTCCCCTGTAGAGGCATATGCTCGCTCACACATACACCCATGTTCTCGCTGATACACATAGACATCCTTCCATGTTCTCTCTCACAATCCCACATAGTGAGGCATCATCCACATCCCCCGCCCCCCAGGCATCCGCGTATCTATCCATGCACGCACGCACACAAATATCAGGAAAATCTGTTAAGCAGCCGGCTGCGATGATCTGTCGGAGCAGTCAGTTGGTGTGTCTGATATATAGTACACATTAGCTGGGGTTAAAAATTATCCCTTAACTTCATAGGGAAAGTGCAAACGGGATATGAATGTTATGGTTAGCAGGGCAGTGCCCCTTTTATGCAGGCACGGTGCTACGCCGCACAGGTCGCACACCCCTAAGATCAGCCCTGACTGTGGGCACAATTGTCACCTGTGTGGGCATAGGTATTTAAAATGCTATAATATACAGGGTGGGCCATTTATATGGATACACCTAAATAAAATGGGAATGATTGGTGATATTGACTTCCTGTTTGTGGCACATTAGTATATGGGAGGGGGGAAACTTTTCAAGCTGGGTGTTGACCATGGCGGCCATTTTGAAGTCCACCATTTTGTATCCAACTTTAGTTTTTTCAATGGGAAGAGGGTCATGTGACACATCAAACTTATCGAGAATTTCACAAGAAAAACAATGGTGTGCTTGGTTTTAACGTTACTTTATTCTTTCATGAGTTATTTACAAGTTTCTGACCACTTATAAAATGTGTTCAAAGTGCTGCCCATTGTGTTGGATTGTCAATGCAACCCTCTTCTCCCACTCTTCACACACTGATAGCAACACCGCAAAAGAAATGCTAGCACAGGCTTCCAGTATCCGTAGCTTCAGTTGCTGCACATCTCGTATCTTCACAGCATAGACAATTGCCTTCAGATGACCTCAAAGATAAAAGTCTAAGGGGGTCAGATCGGGAGACCTAGGGGGCCATTCAACTGGCCCACGACGACCAATACACTTTCCAGGAAACTGTTCATCTAGGAATGCTCGGACCTGACACCCATAATGACATAAATAACTAATGAAAGAATAAAGTAACGTTAAAACCAAGCACACCATTGTTGTTCTTGTGAAATTCTCGATAAGTTTGATGTGTCACATGACCCTCTTCCCATTGAAAAAACTAAAGTTGGATACAAAATGGCCAACTTCAAAATGGCCACCATGGTCAACACCCAGCTTGAAAAGTTTCCCCCCTCCCATATACTAATGTGCCACAAACAGGAAGTAAATATCACCAACCATTCCCATTTTATTTAGGTGTATCCATATAAATGGTCCACCCTGTATATTATAGAAGTCTATGGAGCTCCCGTAATGACGGGTGGCTACGTGTGTGCACCCGTCATTACGGCAGCGTTGCTAGGCGAGGTCGGTAAATAGTCACTGTCCAGGCTGCTGAAAGAGTTAACTGATCGGCAGTAACTCTTTCAGCACCATGGACAGTGAATTCCGATCAGAATATACAGCAACCTGTAAAAAAAAGACGTTCATACTTACCGAGAGCTTCCTGCTTCCTCCAGTCCAGTCTCCCGGCCGTTGCCTTGGTGACGCGTCCCTCTCGACATCCGGCCCGACTTCCCTGGATGACGTTTCAGCCCATGTGACCGCTGCAGCCAATCACAGGCCAATCACAGGCTGCAGCGGTCACATGGACTGCCGCATCATCCAGGGATCTCTGGCTGGATGTCAAGAGAGGGACGCATCACCAAGGCAACGGCCGGGTAAGTATGAATTTCTTTAACTTTTTTGCACTGATGGAGAGAAGGGGCTGCCGATTAGTGCAGTGCTATTTTGCAGCCAAAAACGTGCCCGTAAATACGGGTGGAATACGGGTGACACCGGACCCATATTTACGGGCACGGGTCCGTAAATACTGGTGCAAAACTGGTCGAATACGTGTGACACCGGACCCGTATTTACGCCAGTATTTAAAGGTGGGAAAAAATACGGTCGTGTTCATGAGGCCTTACTATTCCAATTGGGCCAGAATTCTGGAGTACCTGCTGTGTGCCACATTTATCAACTGTTTTAGTCACTTTTTGAGGCATGCTCCCCAGGGGGCGTGATTTACCAGGAGAGGGGCATGGTAAGTAAGAAGGCGTGGCTTTAAATGCAACGCGGTGAGTGAAAATTATACCAAAGAGGTGGAATAAGCCAATCAAGAGGAAATGGGGGGAAAAACACAAAATTAATCATACAACATGCACCACTTTGATATGGCACATTTTCTGAGACACTTAGTCACTCTTAGTATATCTGCTTTTATAGGGAGTTCTCCCTATTTCCATTTCTGGACTTGCACTCAAAAATATGTTTCCCTTTCTACACTGACTTGAGGACTATTTAACGGGGTTGTCTCATGATAGCGAACCCCTTAATATGGGAGCCATTGCAGGGATCAGCCCAGTTCTTGAGCTGATCTTGCCGGGTGGAAGTTTTGGCCAGCCATCTATTTCCCCTGCAGCGGCCACTACAGGTGAAATGTAGAACTACATGCAGCCATTCAGATGAATGTTTGTTTGCTAGCAGCTCTTAGATCTGGCTCATACAGGAGGTGTCCTGGGAAAAGGACCCCTCTTCTATGATGTCCATAAAGAGGCTCTGTCACCAGATTATCAAATCCCTATCTCCTATTACATGAGATCGGTGCTTCAATGTAGATAACAGTAAAGTTTTTTTTTTTTAAAAACTATCATTTTTGGCCAAGTTATGAGCAATTTTATATTTATGCAAATGAGCCTTTCTAATGGACAACTGGGCGTGTTTTTTCTTATTTCCAACTGGGCGTGTATTGTGTTTTTAGCAACTGGGCGTGTTTACTTCTTTCACTGCACAATCACACTGTGCTGTGGATCATGCTGGGCTGGAACAATGAGAAGTGTATGACACTGATTGGTCACTGATTGGTCAGCCTCATACACTCCTCTATACAACACCCAGTTGGTAAAAAGTAAAAACACGCCCAGTTGTCCATTGAGAAACTCATTAGCATAAATCTAAACTAGCTCATAACTTGCTCAAAAATGATCGTTTTTCAAAATAAAAACCACTGCTGTTATCTACATTACAGCGCCAATCAGATTATGTAGGAGATAGGGCACTTATAATGTGGTGACAGAACCTCTTTAAAGGGTTGTTCTGATGGGACAACCCCTATCATTCATGCTTGTGAGCTGCTGCAATCTGTAGAAGAACACATCACTGCAATAGTTAAACAATATGTCACATTTAAAATTAAGCAATCAGAATTCCCTTTGGGTCCTTTATGGACAAGTAATTTAGTTAATGGCATACGTCCATTTATACATTGTATTGCTGGTCATAATTATATTGATTTTTCTAATTAAAGTACTTTAAATGAAATTTTGCAGATATCGACTTTTATAAAACTGATCTTCATTTTTCTTTGAATTAATTATTTGCTAATGGTTCAAAAATGAATTATACTTGAACGCTTCATAAAATGATACACAGATGGCGGGTTGTTTCTGTTAGGCCAGATTCACACGAGCGTGTGCGTTTTGCGCACGCAAAAAATGCTGCATTTTGCGTGCGCAAAAGGCACTTAACAGCTGCGTGTGTCATCAGCGTATGATGCGCGGCTGCGTGATTTTCGCGCAGCCGCCATCTTTATGACACTCTGTTTGGATGTTTGTAAACTGAAAAGCACGTGGTGCTTTTCTGTTTTCATTCATGCTTTCCACTGCTGTTGCGCGAATCACGCGCGTCACATGGAAGTGCTTCCGTGTGGTGCGCGTGATTTTCACGCACCCATTGACTTCAATGGGTGCGTGATGCGCGAAAAACGCACAAATATAGGACATGTCGTGAGTTTTGTCGTGAGTAAAAATCACGGACTGTCTGCACGGCCCCATACACTAATATAGGTCCGTGCGAGGCGCGTGAAAATCACGCGCGTTGCACGGACGTATATCACGTTCGTCTGAATAAGCCCTTAAAGAAATGGATTTAGACTGGAAACGCCCAAAGAGCCATGAGGAAGCAGGTACAGAAGCGAATGCAAAGAAAACTAGTGATGTTACCCTTGGCACATTGGCTAAGGTCATGGGTTTGAATCTGACAAGTGTATAGATCTATTTTACAATAATTGATGTAGTGACTGTTATTGTAGCGTTCATGGCCACAGGCCGTTGGGTCTACTCACCTCCTCACGCCCTCAGCCATGGATCTGTGAGCGCTGGTCCCTATCTCCTTCTTAGGAGACGCCAGCGCTCACTTCCGCTCATGTCCGCAGTGTCCCGTAGGGTGCGCGCACGCTCGTGCCCGCTCTTAAAGGGCCGGCCCGCACACATGAAGGCAATCATCATCATCATCAACTCACATGATTTCCTTGACTATAAGAAGGCCCCAGCCCTTCTGATCCTTGCCTGAGCGTTGTTAGTATATCCCAAGTTTGTCTTGCAAATGTTTCCCATTCCAGTTGTTACCCGTGCCCTGTTACCTGTGCCTGTATCTCGTGCTGCGTTCTTGTTCCTGTGCCTACTAGTTGGAGTCGTGTCTACTGCACCTGCTGTTGTTTGCCACGTCCTGTGTCATCCGCCACGTCCTGTGCCATCTGCCACGTCCAGTGTGATTCGCCACGTCTGGCGCAACCTGCGGCACCTGCTGTCATCCGCCACATCTGGTGTTACCTGCTGCTCCCACCTCCATCTGTGCCAGAGCTGCGGCCACTGTCTGGACTATCTAGGTACCCTTGTGCGGGACTTTGTATTGCTGGGGTTACCTGTTGTTTGGCCAGCTGCCTCCCCGCTACGGCTGTGCGGCCTAGTGGGTCCACATACCCACACACCGTGACAGTAATAATCTTAGAAAGCTCAAGTATTAACTTCCTGACAGGGATGTAACTAGGAAAGATCGGGCCCCATAGCAGACTTTTGACTGGGCCCCCCTCCCCTGCAAGCAACACATACCCTCCCCCCCTGTGTTGGTTGTGGGGGCACAGAGTCCCCCTTGTAGATAGTGCCGCATACCCACCCTTGTAGATGGTGCCGCATACCCACCCTTGTAGATAGTGCCACATAGCCCCCCTTGTAGATAGTGCCACAAACCCAACCATGTAGATAGTGCCACATACCCCCTTGTAGATAGTGCCACACAGCCCCCCCTTGTAGATATTGTCCCATAGCCCCCCTTGTTTTTAGTGCCACATAGCCCCCTTGTACATAATACTACATAGCCCCCCATTGTAGATAGTGCCACATAACCCCCCCTTGTAGATAGTGCCACATAGCCGCCCCTTGTAGATGGCCACACTGCCACACTGAACTTCTGCTCTGCTCCAGAGGCAGTCGGAGTGGTGGATCAGTGTGGGGTCCGGGTGTCGGACCCGAAACCAGGGCCGGCCTTTGGGGTATGTGACTTGTGCCATCGCACAGGGCGCATCACTCCAGCAGGTGGAAGGGGGCGCTGCGCTGGCTCCCTTCCCCTGCTTGTGAAGCGCCCAGGCCCAGTGACTCTGCAGCTGCCTTTCCGCCCTGGCGCTCCTTCTCTGCTCAGTGGCATAACTGCCGTTGTAGCAGCCATAGCAGCTGCTAGTGGCGCCACCAGACATGAGGGACAAGCTCCACCATGGCCGGTGGCGCCGCTAGCAGCCTCTATGTCTGCTGCAGTGGTAGTGATGCTATATTCAATAGTATCTGCCTCCTTAGGACACAGATACCATTGAATCCTATGACAGAGCAGGGAGGTATGGCGTGATGACGCCACTGGATCACGTGGGCCTACACAAGGATCCTGTAGGCGTTGTGGAGCAGCTCCCTTCGTCGCAGGAACGGGGTCTAAGTGAGTAAAAAAAAATTTTTTATTTGTTTTGGGGGTACTGTCTAAAAGAGGGAGGTGGGGGGCTGTATGGCACTGTTTACAAGGGTTAGTGGGGATGTATGGCACTATCTACAAAGGGGAGGTGGGGGCACTGTCTACAAGGGGGAGGTGCGGAGCTATATGGTAGAATCTACAGGAGGGCTGTATGGCACAATCTACGGGGGGCACTATCTACAAGGGGGTGCTGCGTGTGGCGGAGGGGAGGGGGGACATTATGCTGTGTAGGGGCACTACAGGGGGCCATATACTTTGTCTGGCACTTAGGGGACATTATACTGTGTGGGGGGCACTAAAGGGGGCATTATACTGTGTAGAGGCGCTACAAAGGGCATTATACTGTGGGGGGCATTATACTTTTTTATGGGGCATTTTTTATGATGGGGTGGGGCACCGAAAGAAAATTTTCCAAGGGGCGCCATCTATCCTAAGGCTGGCCCTGACCGCACAGATCATATACTGATGACCTATCCTGGAGGTAGGTCATCAGTTGTCCGGTCGTGGACAACCCCTTTAAAGAGTTTAAGGTTTAAAATGCACAAATTTTTGCGCAAAATAATTGTGCCCCTAAATTTGCAACTTTTTTTGCCAGACAAAATAGCCCAGCATGCATATAGGTATTCCAGCCACAACACAGATGCTAGTACGGAGCTGTTATATGGCCGTGTGAAACTGTTCCTAAGGCCTTATTCATACGGACGTGTCCGTTTTGCACGCGCAAAAGGTCCGTGTGTTATCAGCATATGGTGCACGGCTGCGTGATTTTCGCGCAGCCGGCATCATTATGACACTCTGCTTTTACGTTTACAAACAGAAAAGCACGTGGTGCTTTTCTATTTTCATTCATTTATTTTACTACTGTTGCGCAAATCATGCGTGGCACCCGGAAGCGCGATTTGCACGCACCCATTGGCTTCAATGGGTGCCTGGTGTGCGAAACACGGGCAAATATAGGACATGTCATGAGTTTCACGCAGCGCACATACGCTGTGTGAAATTCACTGACAGTCTGAATGGCCCCATTCACTAACATAGGTCCGTGCGACGTGTGTGAAAATCACGTGCGTAGCACGGACGTATAACACGCTCGTGTGAATAAGGCCTAAGTGTACATTATTGCTGCGCAATATATATATATATATTGTTGGTTAAAGGGCTTTTCCCATGTAGGACATTTATCACCTGTTCACAGGATAGATAAGAAATGTGCTTCATGGGACAACCCCTTTAAATGGGTTTTATAGGGCATTATAACGTTTTTTTTTAGCGAGCCCTCTATACGCCCTGCTAGAGTTTCCTTTGCCAACTGTTGTTAGGCTTTTCTTAACCTGAGCAAATATTCAGTTGGCTTCATTAGCCTTGCATCTAAATACCCTGGCCAGAACAGATGGTAAAAGTAAGCAATTGGCACCCAAGGGCACATACCCTGCCAGCCCACCATCCTATCTACAAACCTGGCCACAGACTCCACCAACGGACTGTGAATCAGAAAAAAATTGTTCTCTGGAGTCATCAATCACACTTCACCATCTGGTAGCCTGATGTAGGGCTAGATCAGGGGTGGTAGAGGTCCAAGGGCATAAAATCTGGAGGGGGCCAGTAGCAGCATCATATATAATGTGTGGATAACACATACCTCTCAACCATCCCGGATTCAGCGGGAGAGTCCCGAATTCCGGGCGGTGTCTCGCTGTCCTGGGCGGCCGGGGATATGTCCCGCTGTCAACTGTATCTGCGTCGTCATTGAACCAAATGCTGAAGCAGGGAACCATCAGCTCCCTGCGTCAGAATTGGTTTAGAGCTGAGGAGCAGAGGGAGCCCCTCTGCTTGCCTAGGACTCCCCGGGCACAGCGCTACTTTAAGCGCTGTGCTCGGGGAAGCCCTTGACGTGACTGTCCATATATGGACAGTGACGTCAGTGGCTACTGATTGAGCAGAATTCCCGTTGCCGATGATCTGGCAATGCTCCTAGAGGAAAATCCTGAGGTCACTGTCCATATATGGACATTGACGTCAGGGGCTCCTCCTGGAGCGGAATCCCCGGCCAGAGTCGGCAACGAGGATTCCGCTCAAGGAGTAGCTACTGACGCCATTGTCCATATATGGACAGTGACATCAGGGCTTCCCTCTTGGAGCGGAATCCCCGGCCTATGCTCTGGCTGGGGATTTCTCTCATAAAAGGAGTCCCAATGGCACTATCTACAGGAGGTAACGCCATTGTAATGTCGGGGTAGGGAGACAGACAGGTGAGTCCTAATCTACCCGCCACTCAGTCCCTGCCTACTTGCGCGGCCCGTCCTAGCCGACGGCGTACAACTGGGCGACGGTCCCTACGCTCAATAAGTGCACGACAGACAAACAGACAAGGGTACACAGAAGCTAAGGGAAATGGGGCAGTTGCCCATGGCAGCACAGTGAGCAACAAGAGTAGTGAACGAGCCGAGTCAAGCCAGGAGTGTACGAGGTACCAAACGCAGAGCAGGAGCGTAGTCAGTAAAGCCAGGGTCAATTTGAAGCAGAGGTCAATAGTGCTAGCAGGAACAGCAGAGCCAGGAAACCAGACAGAATCACCGAGGGCGGGAGCTAGCTCCGTCTGGCCAGGCTGTGATAGGCTCTCCCACTCCTCAGCCTCCCAGCCTGAGTGGTAGCAGATCAAGTCACTCTATCAGACCTAGAAGCAGATGCAGACTGATTAACCACGGGCGTCGACACAGAAGCTGTGTCTGGCAGATCCTTTACAGCCATATACAGGGGGTGTGGCGCTATCTTCCAGGGGGGTTTGGCACTATCAACATGGACACTGTGGCACTATATAGAGGCACTATCTATATCAGCACTATCTACATGGGCACTGTGGCACTATCTGAAAGGGCACTGGCACTTTATATTTTGGCACTGTCACTAGGGGCAGCTTTGGGGGCATTATACTGTATAAGGGCAGCTTGGGGGGCATTATATTGTATGGGGCAGTTATGGGGGCACTATGCTGTATGGGGCAGCTATGGGGCATTATACAGTGTGGGGCAGTTATGGGGGCATTATAGTGTATGGGGCAGTTATGGGCATTATGATGCATGGGGCTGCTATGGGGCATTATGCTGTATGGGTGAATTTGTTTGAGCATTATACTGCATGGGGGCATCTGTGTGGGGATTATACTGTATGGAGGCATCTGTTTGGGCATTATACTGTATGGGGGCATCTGTGTTGGCTTTATACTGTATGAGTGCATCTATGGGGGCATTATACTGTATGGTGGCAGCTATTTGGCATTACATTGTGTGTGGGCAGCTATTTGGCATTACACTGTGTGGGAGGCACTATAGGAGCATGATACTGTGTGGGCTTACCCGGGTGTATATGGGTGGGGATTGGATGGGATTATAGTCGTGGGTTTAAAAGAAAAAAAATTGCATGTCGAATCGGTTGTCCCTCTTTGTGATACTTGAAAGTTGAAAGGTATGCTAACATATATTGGATGTGCTGTTTAAACTTTTGTGTTGATTATGTGATTCATATATGTGGGGTTAGTGACTGCCTCTGTTTTTTGATCTTGCACTCCTCCCATTCTGCCCTGGATGATTTTAATTAGTTTAATGCTGGTTCCTACCATCCATAAGAATATGTAGGTTTAGTCCCAGTTCTGGCTGTATGTGCAGCATAGATTCCCACCTCATAGAGGTCGCCTTTTCGTGGCAGGTGGGCTCACACAATTTGATCAAAATGTGAAGTACCTCCCTATTTAGCAGTAATGCATATTTATCCATATTTAGTGGCTTAGGTGGCATTAGTGTTTGCAGTGTGCTGTTGCCATTTTCTTGTGTGCTGTATATATTAGATGTAAACGTCAGATGCTGACAGAATCGGACAAAAATCTAATGTGTATTAGAGGGCAGCCCCACTGTGCCCTAGTGTATGGTATGGGGACGACTAGGTCTGGCATATTACTTTTAAACATACCTGATCTTTTTTTAAACCAGTGGTATCTGGCAGCTGCTTATCCGCCTCTCTCTATGGCAATAAACATGCATGCTCGACCACCAGATTATGGAAAATTACCTCCACTCTCTAGTAACAAATCTAAGTAAAAACTTCAAAATAACTTCTTCTAAAGCTGCAATTTGACCCAACATGCAATGCAGTATAGGAAAGGATCAGTAGGTGGCGCCATTGGACTACATTTGTTACATTGTTATTTTTACTATATAAAGTAACTGATTGTAACTATTTCACCGGTAAAAAAAAAACACAGTCCTCAGTATATGATAACTTCTAATAACTGTAATAACGCAAAACTGATGGCAATCTTTCAGGACTAGTTGGGACTCTCGAGCACCATGCCTTGATGAAAATAGTCTTGAAAGTTTACAATTTGTCATTAACTTTGGTGAAATCACATTGAGCTATCCGTAGGTTGCAGAGTCGGATTGGCCCACCAGAGTACAAGCAAATCCTTCACTGGGCCCAGGTTCTAACATGGTGATAGTCCAAAAACAGTCAGCAGAAGACAACCCCATTTGGATCCCAGAGTGGACGCTCCTTCTACTTGTGTCTGCATCAAGGTTGGAGAAGTCACATCATAGTAACCTCTGTCAAAGAAATGGCTGTGGAAGCAGTTGATGACAGTGGAGCGAACCTTGAAGATCTTGGACATGTTCTCTTATCGAATCATCATGTGATTCGTAGTCAATCACTTGCTGCTAGGGACATATCTTGTAAGTTGATCTCCAAATAAACTATTAGAATGTCTTATGAAGACAACGTCATACCTCCCAACATTTGATCCCTACGCACGGGACATTTGAGCTCCATCCTGTTGAGGTCTGTTTCTTGTGTCAATCCCATAAAAGAAACTGGCAAATTGGTAAGTATACAACCCCTGTTCATATGCCCTACAGGGGTCCCTATATGCTCTAGCGGCTGTAGAGAAGGGTTGGGGTCACCTACTCCATAGGATCGTAGTGGCTGCAGGGAAAGGGAATGGGGTTACCTTCTTGATAGGATCATATCGACTGTAGGCAAGGGGGATGGGGTCACCTACTCCATAGGATCATAGCAGCTGTAGGGAAGGTTATGGGTTTACCTTCTCGATAGGATCATAGCGGCTGTAGTGAAGTGGAGGTGGTCACCTTCTCCATAGGATCATAGCGGCTGTAGAGAAGGTCACCTTCTCGATAGGATCATAGCGGCTGTAGGCAGTGTATGAGGTCACCTTCTCGATTGGATCATAGCGGCTGTAGGCAGTGTATGAGGTCACCTTCTTGATAGGATAATAGCGGCTGTAGAGAAGTGGACATGGTCACCTTCTCCATAGGATCATAGCGACTGTAGAGAAGTGGACGTGGTCACCTTCTCAATAGGATCATAGCAGCTGTAGAGAAGTGGACATGGTCACCTTCTCCATAGGATCATAGCGGCTGTAGAGAAGTGGTCGCGGTCAGCTTCTCGATGGGATCATAGCGGCTGTAGAGAAGTGGACATGGTCACCTTCTCCATAGGATCATAGCGTCTGTAGGGAAAGGGAATGGGGTTACCTTCTTGATAGGATCATAGCGACTGTAGGCAAGGGGGATGGGGTCACCTACTCCATAGGATCATAGCAGCTGTAGGGCAGGTTATGGGGTTACCTTCTCGATAGGATCATAGCGGCTGTAGTGAAGTGGAGGTGGTCACCTTCTCCATAGGATCATAGCGGCTGTAGAGAAGGTTACCTTCTCCATAGGATCATAGTGGCTGTAGGCAGTGTATGAGGTCACCTTCTTGATAGGATCATAGCGACTGTAGAGAAGTGGACGTCGTCACCTTCTCCATAGGATCATAGCGGCTGTAGAGAAGTGGACGTGGTCACCTTCTCGATAGGATCATAGCGGCTGTAGAGAAGTGGTCGTGGTCACCTCCATAGGATCATACCGGCTGTAGAGAAGTGGATGTGGTCACCTTCTCCATAGGTTTATAGCAGCTGTAAGGACTACCTCTATGGTACGTATGCCCTTCATGACTACTTTATCACCACAATTACAAGTCACCACCCGTGTTACCCACTATTGGGCCATTATACAGGCTTTAGGTCTCTGACTATAGAGATTTTATGATATCATTATTGCACATGATATTTGACTTTTTAGCGTAAATATAGATAATTTCTGATAACAGAAGCCATATTGTAATCGGGCTACAGTGAAAGGCGCTTAGGTTTCAGTTTAGAACTAATGTATATGCCAGTGTTATTCTATCCACAAAAATAGCGGGATTTTTCCACAAAAAGCCGGAGGACTGATAAGATTATTAACTGTAAGAGATACAGACCGTGCAGTGTTTGTAGCTCAGCAGGTTTTAATGAGACACAGAGCTGAGGAGGAGATGAAAACCCGGTCTACAGTCTCTTCTGTCAGCGGCCCTCATAATCCAAAATGTTCTTTATTCAGTCAATTATTGGGGAAATAAGTTTGTTCTGCTTCAAAAACTTAAAAAAGAAGAAAGATTTCTGAAGATTAACACACATAAACAACACGTGGGCCCTAAGCACCTGGCTGAGTATACTGGATATTAGCAATGTGTCACAGACCGACTCCTGTACAAAGAGCGAACCCATTACATCACTATTGGATTTGTCTTAAAGGGGTTTTCCGAGATAAAATTACTATGTGTTAATGCTTGTAATTTATTCATGTAAATACATTTGCAATATACTTACATTTTCCAAATTGGCCCCGTTTCCAGATGCTGCCGTGGGGTACTTGACGGGTGACGTCACTCTCTGGCCGCTGTGTTGATGTTCAATTATTTTCCGGGTATTCGACACGTCACTTGTAACGTGCATGCGCGGTCCCTGCTGTTCTAGCGGTCCTTGCTGTTCTCGCGATAACAGCAAGGACCGCGCATGTGCATTACGGGCTGTACAACAGAACAGCCCATACACGGCAGGTCACAAGTGACGTGTCGAATACCCGGAAAAGAATTGAACATCAACATAGTGGCCAGAGAGTCATGTCACCCGTCAAGTACCCCACGGCAGCATCTGGAAACGGGGCCAATTTGGAAAATGTAAGTATATTACAAATGTATTTACATGAATAAATTACAAGCATTAACACAGTCATTTTATCTCGGAAAACCCCTTTAAGGATAAACCGGGAGGCTAAATCTAACGGATAGTATGATCTTCACTTTAAAATGAATCTCACAGAGGTATGAACTTTGCACAGAGAATTCCAAGGTCGCATCCCCGGAGTAGTCTCCAAAAACAAAAGCTTTTGATGAGAGAGAGAGATAGATAACTGAAAAATATTTATCCGGAAATGTGACATTGTTTTGTCAGTGGTCAATGGTAAACATATTTATTTCATTACAGCATGTATGTTTTCAGTAGAATATTTCTTTAAATTTACATGTAGCATTGATGTAGGTGCCACAATAGTAATATTTAAGTCTAACTGTACAGAGATGATAGCACTGGCCATGAGGCTATGACATCATGTCTCCTGCTGCACTGGCACTGCACTGGCACTGCACTGGCTCTGACAGCTGGTTCTGCTTTACACTGGCATTTCTCCACAGCAAAATTCTTGCTCATCACTAGTCCATATTTAAAAATGGCTACACCTATGCCGGTCTACTTCCCTTCTCTATATGACAAGAGTCTCTTGGATTCTCCAGAGAGTCATTTTAACATCTGGAAGAAACTTGGGATAACTTTTACTGACAACTCCAACGGCCATAGAGGAGAGGTCTCACGCTGGCCACCCGGTTTAGCAGATCTTAGCTATAATCCAATCTGGTTCTTCTCGACACATATTAAGGAGGACCTCAGACCCCAGACAAGCCTCCCTGACAAACTATGTGAGCTGGGGATCCAGATCAAGGAGATCGAGCTCCTAATTATAACAGGAGATTGGTTTGATGTACAAAAATGTGAGTATTCTTCATCAGTTCCTAATTTTATGGTGTTTTTTTAAGTGGTACTATTTTTTCTTTCAATTTAGGAGGAAAATGCATATAGAACTATTGCTGGCTATCTGTCGTCTTACTGTAATTCTTCGATTACTAGTTCTAAATTACAGCTTGAAAGAAATAGGGGGTCAGATTGGTAATAACCACTAGTCCTGTATAATGGCATGGGGTATTTTTATCATAAAATAGACCTGCGTACTGTACCTTTAAATCTGTGATGTTTCCTTTTCACCCACTGGCACCTGTTGGTCGGGTGGAAAAGCGTCAGTTGGCGCATTTACAATGGTGAGTATATACATGACTGTGTTTCTCCACATTTATATATCTTTATACATGTCATTGAGTCATGTCAAAAGATTAAATCAATGGGGGTCCATGGGCTCAGAAAAAGGGGCACCATTGTCTTTTAGCTAAGATATTTCTATAACGCTGAGCTATGTTGATGGCAGTTGCACTTACTTCAATGCTGGCTCCAAATCACCTTATCTGTAATTATTGTTTATGGGTACTTAAAGACATTGATCAATAGGGTCATACGGCGTATAAATTGGCAAAATCACGCAACTTCCGTCAAGTTTATCAAAATGGTATACATGGCATAATATATTTGGTGGAGCTTGCTAGACATGTTAGATCATTTTCTCTTCCTTATGCCACCTCATAGCTGGTGTACGTTTACACCAATAATTTGCGCCAAAAATGGCACATCTTTACGAAATGTCGAACAATTTACCAATCCTCTTTGCCACGCCCCTTATCAAGAATTTTCAAAACTGTTGAGGTAGGTGCAAAAAGTGTCTAAAATACATAATACATCAGGAGCACTCCATGATTCCCACTTTCTTTGGCGCAGTTTGATTAGTAAGTCTTTTCCATTGACTTTTAGGCCGAACTCAGACGAACGTGGTATACCTCCGTGTGACAGCCATTAAAACAACGACTGTCACAAGGACGCATGAATTTCAATGGGGCCGTTCACACCATGTGAAGGGTCCGTTGAAAAATAGTACATGTCCTATTTTGTTCCGTTTTCACGGATCCCTCAATAGACTCAAGTCTATGGGAATCCGTGAAAACGGGACCCGCACGGTAACTGATGTTTTTCGCATCCGAGTTTCCCGACGTTCGTTTGAATTCGGCCTTACTTTGAGAAAAACTTTATAGAAGGCGTCACATAAATGACAATTTTGGCCGTTGTCCTCTTGAGACATTTTTCCCTATTGGCTGATGATACTGAGCAGTGTAAGGAAATTAAAACAGAACAGGGCAACATTGTTTTTCAAAGGAGCATGGTGAAATTGGAAGTTTGATGAAAAAGTGTCGAAAGATGTTTAATGTAACTAAAAGTAAGGTCACGCAGTTAAGCCAAAATAATAAATGTAACCATCAGAAATTAAACGACAAAAATATTTAGAACTATTAGTGGATAGTAAAATGAACTTTAGCAAACAGTGCCAGGTAGCTGCTGCCAAGGCAAACAAAATCAAAGGATGCATTAAAAAGGGCCTAGATGTACATGAGGAAAACATAGTTTTGCCCCAAAAAATGTATACCGCGTGGTATATATGGTTTATAAAATGGGTGCCTTTGAGCAACATATTCCACTGTATGCCTATACAGTGACATACGTTGGAGGCTTCTATCAGAGGGATTCTTTATGAAATCCACCCAATGTATAGCTCCAATGTACACTGTCGGTGTGAATAGACCAATACTTGTATGGGTTCCCCAGGAGGGGAAAAAAAATTTTCAGGAGCTCAAAATGTTAGATATTTTTGCTGTAAACAGTAACTAATGTCAAGTAATAGGCTTTTTTTTTCCTAATCTTGCAGCCTAACGAAATCAAAAATTATTGACAGAATTTTTGGGAACTTCCTATGAAAAGACAATTTGTCTCATATTTTAAATGAATCTACTAGACAAGAAAAATTGAACTATACTTAAATCTCTCCTGTTTCCTCTAATGTCGTCCTATCCAACATCGAGAAACTGGGATAACAAATACTCTTTGTCCCAAAAGAAAGACAATCTCTGAAGATGTCAAAAAGGATTTCCGAGTGTCTGGCACAGCATATTACATTGTACGATAGACCGTAGTTATAGGACGGTTAAGCAATCTAGGTTTAATTTGTTAAATTATATAACAAGGCCTTTGTACCAAAAGTTTTTTCTTATTCTTTTTTTTCAGATCACTATTTGAGGGCTGTAAAAGAGAAGATGTTCCGTGATATAAAGGCCATGCAGGATCATGGGAAACTTGCACAAGCTTCGTTAAAAAGAGAACTTTTTTCATTTTAATATTCATTTAATATTTGTAATATTACAAAAAAAAGTTTTTCTAGGCATTATTTCAGTATTATCTTCTATTAAAAGATTGTGAAATAAAATTAAATAAATTGAATTCCATATACATAGTTACATAGTTAGTACGGCTGAAAAAAGACACATGTCCATCAAGTTCAACCAAGGGAAGGGAAAAGGGAAGGAAAAATTTCTACACATAGGAGCTAATAAAGCCAACTTGAGTTCCTCCATTCATATTAAACCTATGGTGTTTTTATAATAGGTATGATGAAGGCTGTTTAAAGGGTACTCAAATTGAAGAGATGAAACTAAGGTCCGCACATCCACAATATTAATCAATAAACATGAACATGAGGTTCTTTGTTAACATTTTGATCAAATTGTGTAAGCCCACTTGCCACGTCACGGCGACCTCCTTTGAGTGGGTCTCTACTCTATTGGCTGCAGCACCGCATGGCGGCGCCCACCACCACAATACCTAACCCGCAGAGGGAGCAACCCAGAGGCTCAGAAGCACCCCTGCTGACAGGCCAAGCCAACCGTGGCTCTGGGCCACATCCCCCCACAAGTGCAGCACCACAGCAACAGACACTTCGGCTGTTGGCTTTGTGGTCCAAGAGACAGGATGTCGTAGCATGGATGAGTCGATTGTGGACCCGGAAACATGGGAATTGCTTAGTGAAAAAAGATCTCTAGAAATAATTTTCAGAGCCACCAAAGAAATTACAATTTCCTAGCAATTTTCTAATACAGTATATTCTTGATGTGGATTTTAAAGGGATTATCAAGTTTAAAAAATCTATTCTCATGAACGCTTTTAGGGAATTCTGAGTTAATAGAGGTGAGCCCTATGTTTAGTGTCCTTATTTCTTAGCCAGAGTGGAGAGCGGTTACAAAGCGCGTCTCTTGCTCTGGAGGACCTGTCCTGTCCTGCCTTACACAGACAACATATTGATTTAAATGTGTACTGTGTAATGTTTAATTTCCCCTGTGGTGGCGCTGCAGAGTGAGTTATTGAACACGTACTGTCATATTTTTCCACAGATGACAGCTAATCATTGGGGTTCCCAGAAGGGGGACACTGTGATCAGCTTATTGTAAAGGGACCCTTCTTACAACTGAGGATTGTTCATAGAGAAGAATCCTTTTAAGGAGCCCCCTTATTAACTAGAATATGTGTGGCAATTACCTGATATTTTATTCTCACTATTTGTCTAGTTTCTTGAAGTTTATAATCAATAAGGGAGCAATAGCCTGAGCCATGGAGCAGGAAGCGGATTTCAGACTACCTCAGTCACACCTTTAGGCAATGCAGCTATTTATTACATGTCACAATTGTCCCCTAATAGAGCAAAGCTATAAAACAGTCATTAGCCAATAATGACAAAAAAATATAAACATTTTCCCTAAAGGTGGAGAATTACATGTAAGTTCTGAAACCACAAGTGTACAATCTCTATAGGTGTAAGGCCCTGGTCACATCTACGTTGGAGGCTACGTTAGGGGCCTATGTCACAGATCTGGTCAAATTTACCAGAAACAAAACTTCATGGCTCCTCCAGGAGCGGACTCCCCAGCCACAGTGTTACCAATGCCCTGACCGGGGATTCCGCCCGTGGAGTAGCCCCTGAGGTCACTATCCATATATGGACAGTGACGTCAGGGGTTCTTCCAGGAGGCAATGCTCTGGCTGGGGATTCTACTCCTAGAGGAAGCCCCAATGGCGCTATCTACAGAGGGCACTGTGGCATTATCTACAGGAGGTGTGTGTGGTGCTCTCTACAGAGGGGACTGTGGCAGTATCTACAGAGGGCACTGTGGCATTATCTACAGGAGGTGTGTGTGGTGCTCTCTACAGAGGGGACTGTGGCAGTATCTACAGAGGGCACTGTGGCGATATCTACAGAAGGCACTGTGGCGCTTCTACAGAGGGCACTGTGGCGCTATCTACAGAGGGCACTGTGGCGCTATCTACAGAGGGGACCTAACTTCTATATGGGGACATAAAGGGGGCCTAACTTTTATATGGGGCACAAACTGGGGGCCTAACTTCTATATGGGGGTACAAACAGGGCCTAACTTCTATACGGAGGCACAAACTGCCGTTTTCCTGCCGACGTGAGTTCCCCGCAAGGGGGCCCACTGTCTGTATCGCCCAAGGGCCCACATACACCTAGTGCCGGCCCTGACTGAACATCTGACGACAGTAACAAGATTTTTGGACTAAAAATGCACCATCAGGCAAAGCGAAAATATCATCAGACTATGCTCCTATATGTAATATTTGTTTGTGCCATTAGGGCTAGTAGGTGAGCGGACCTGTACCCACACCATGCTGCATTTACATAGGGCAGCATAGCCTGACAGATCTTCTTTCATATAGGCCACCTGCCACTTATGTTCCAGCACTTCTAATCCTACTGTATAAGAATCTCATTATAAAGAGTCTAAGGGCTTATTCAGACAAGCGTAATACTCGTCCCTGTAATGTGCATTGAACTAACTCACAGCACACGGACCCATTGATTTTAATGGGGCTATTCAGCCATGCAACGGATACTCGCTGCGTGAAACTCACTGCATGTCCTATATTGGTGCGTTTTTTGCACACCTTGTCGTCCATTGAATTATATAGGTGCGTGAAAACCACGGACAGCACACGGATGACATCCGTGTGCCGTCCGTGTTTCACGCATCAGTTGTTAAGGAAATAGAGAGAATTAAAAAAAAAAAAGTGCTTGCATGGACGTGAAATGCACGAAATAGTCTGCGTTTTTTACGCATGTAAATCAGACACGCTTGTGTGAATGTAGCCTTAAAAATACCTTTTTAAATTAATGGGTAATCTGATAGCAAACCCTAGCACAGGCTGCAAGGAGATAGCAGACAATATACTCCGGTTACGCTCGGACCACAGCATACCTCCCGGACTTTGTACAATATAAAACACAAGCCCATGTCCCAGCAACCAGAGAGCGGCCCTTGTAAAAAACAAAAAGGGATCAATATCTCATTAAGACATTTTAGATGTTTTTACATAGACTGGGATTTGGACTCCGCACAGCCAGCTTGGTGGAGTTGAGAGTGGGAGGCAATCCTCCCAAACAATCCCAGCATTGATTAACAAAAGGGTTGGTGATAGAAAATGCACTAAAGAATTACTAAAGTTCCTTGACCGCCACGGGGCTGAGAAATAAAACTTGGAAATACAACAGTTTCATCTCTATACGATTCATTATCTACAGATATTTTGCAGAGATGAAATGGAGAGCTTGTGTTGCACCAACAGAGCGAGCTCCGCGTATTATCTGTATGGTGATTTAGAAGCATAGCTAGGTGTGGGCTGGTGGAGCATGTTCCCCTCGGGGGGTGGGGGGTGCCAGGGGGGTACCCACATGCCTCTCTGGCTTGGCCAGGCTATTTAGATACAGGGCTGGGCAACAAACTGTATCTTTCCCCCGGGTGAAATAAAACCTAGCTATGGCGCTGATGTAACTATTTGACTCTTGTTCCCAATAAGTATATTGACCCTTAAAGGGAACCTGTCCTATTGAAAATACTGTCCTATCTGTGGGCAGCAGGTTATAGAGCAGGATGAGCTGAGCAGATTTATATATAGTTTTGTGCAAAAAGGTTCAGGATAACCCGTAATTTACTAATTTAAATACCTGCTCATGTGGGCTAAAGAGTCTAGTGGGCGGTCTCAACCATTGATTCACAGCCTTCCCTGTATAAGAGTGAATACAGAAATAACTGTCAATCACTGTGTAGGACCGCCCACTGGACTCCTACGCACAGAGTTAGCAGGAGATCAAATCAATAAATTACTGGTTATCCTTTATATTTTCGCACACTAATATATATATATATATAAATGTGCTCGACTCCTCCTGCTCTATAACATGGTGTCTGCAGATCTGATTGCATGTTTGACGTGACAGATTCACTTTAAGGCCCTGTTCACACAGAGTTTTTTTACAGGCAGAAAAGATTTTGCTCTGCCTGCATGCCGTTTGCCGCGTTTTTCGCAGCGTTTTGCGCCAGCAGCCATTGAGCGCCGCAGGGAAAAACGCAGCGATAAACGCTTTGTCTACCTCCCATTGATGATGTCTCATGGGAAAAAACTGCTCCGCCTCCCATTGAAATCAATGGGAGGCGTTTTCGGACGTTTTCTAGCGCGTTTTCCGATGCGGTTTCCGCATCAAAAAAACGTGTAAAAAAAACTCTGTGTGAACAGGGCCTTAGGACCAGCCTATTCTGGACTTTTAGGACCAAGCTATTTTTTCCTGCCGCATTCCAAGAGCCATAACTTTTTTATTTTTTCGTCGACTTAGCCGTATGAGGTTTTGTTTTTATTTTTTGGGAAGAGTTGTCGTTTTTATTGCTACTTTTTTGGGGTACATATAATTTATTGCATAACTTTTATAAAAAAATGTTTGGGGGAAAATGGGGGGAAAAGGACAAATACGCCATCATCTTAGGGTCTTTCTTTTTTATGCCATGCGCCCTGTGGTATAAATATTATGTTTACTTTATTCTATGGGTCATTACAATTGTGGAAGTGCCTTAGATACATTTTTCTAGTTTGCTTTTTTTAAACAAAATAAATATTTTTATTTATTAATTGGCGGGGCTTTTTTTTTGCTTTTTTTTTACTAAAATTTATTTGACATTTTTTGTCCCACTAGGGGATCTTTTGGTCGCATACATAATGCCTTGGAATATTGCAATATTGCCTGTCAGTATTATTTTGACAAGCAAACTTCTAGGCCATGCCTGTTGTCTAATCGGCTTATACCTATGACAGACCTGGGGTCCCCCGGCTGCAATGGTAAGCCATGGGCACCCTACAATCGTGACGCTGTAGCTAGGGACTCCCTGTGCTGAGGGGGCTTGGGAGCATGCAGAAAAGACGTGGTCTGATCTAAATAAAATAAGAAAAAATATTTTAAAAAGTAGAAAAGACTTTACCTTTCTGATCCCTGGAACATCTTTTCTGACAACTCTGCATTGTGCCGTTCCTCCTTTATTCCGCCTGGAAATGTATGAAATTAAATTGACAACTGGGTGTTGCCAGTCCCCTTTTCGTGTTCCTACACAGTCTGACACTGTCCATTCAGTTTAGTGTCAGAATGTCACACTCTGTTGCCAAAGGGAATGGTAGTGCCCATTTGTCAATTGAGTCATACATTTCCAGGAGGAATAATAGATGGATGGCATAATGCAGAGTTCTAAGAAAATATGTTCCAGAATTGTTAGTTTATGGGGAATAGAAGTATTTGCAATAACAGACATGTCAGGAGAGGCGACAGGTCCTCTGTAATAAAATGTCTATTGGACGAACAGTTCACCTCTTTTCCGTACATTTTATAGAGGTGAGCTGGTAGATTTTGCACAGATATAAGATAAGGAATCATAAATGGTCATCTTCTTTTTATATAAGCACCTGATTTCGGCAATTTTAGCCATTCACGTCATGTTGTTCATCTTTATGAAAATAAAACACACAAATTATAATAGAAATTCCCTAAACTTTGTTGTGGCGCTGCCTGCGATCGCTGTGTTCCGGTTGGTTGCCAGGCAACGCTATGTGAGAGAAGAGGAAATTGATTTCCAGGCTCACATGCAGGTTACTAACCTTTTGCTGCTTTAATGGTTTGACGGAATTTAATTGTTCTACGAGTGTTTAATGCCCATTCACATCCTTCAATGAGGCAAAACACATAAAATAAGCAACGTAATTATCACCGATTAAGCATGAACATCTCAGCGTGAAACGGCGCAGGCCCTCGACGGTTGTTTTTCTCATAATTATATTACGTCTGTTTAGTAATCGACAAAAATATGGGGTTTTTTTAGATCAGAAAATTTATAAAAACTACTTAGGAAATTGTTATTGCAAATTCTACCTTTTGTCATTAAAGAGCAGTGATTATTAAATAACCCTAATTTAGAGGGGTTCTCCACTTTAGACTATCTCTTATCCCCCAATGATAAAATGATGGGACGCCTAGTAATCTCCTTTAATCTCAAGGATAATCCAGCATCGTGTTTAATTTACCTGCAGCGCCACCCACAGGGGAAATGAGGCATTATTTTATGTTCATTGAAGTCAATGGGCTATCCCTGTAATGCACGGATATGTCGGGTCCTCCAGAGCAAGGGATGCTCCTTGTAGCCTCTCTGGCTAATATGTTTTGAACGGGGGACTTTCCTCTTTTAACTCAGAATTGCCTAATAGGATATTTGAAAATTAGTTTTCAAAACTAGACAATCCCTTTAAGTGACATTAACATGCCATAGGTGGTGACGCCATTGGGCTTAAAGGGAACCTGTCAGCAGTTTTGAGGCCTCACAATTGCCGACAGGGTTATATAGGGAAGGGCATTTTAAGCCTACATTTTTTTCGGTCATGCATCTTGCATGACTCAGAAACCGACGTTTGATTTCCCCAGCGCTGTGGTTGTAGGGGCAACTCTCTACTCTGAGTGACGGCTCTAGAGACCAATCAGGAGACTGCTAGAGCTGTCACTCAGAGCAGAGGGGTGGGGCTTGCACATCAAGACCGCCTCAGTGTCACGTACGAGTGGCGCTATGGGGGAATTAAACATCATTGCAACTTGCATGACTGAGAAAATAGGTATATTTAAAATGCCCTCCTTCTCCCCTATATTGCCCTATCAGCAGTTTTGATACCCCAAAACGGCTGACAGGTTCCCTTTAAGCTCCTAAATTCCCCCCTAGTGGTGGCTGCAGATAGTCAGAATTTTATCATTTAACTGTATTTGTACTTTGGACCAGAACAATTAAGCTTTGACCCACATAATAATAAATTATAAAATTAATTATCTCTGAATCTTGGGCCTAAAAATGATAAGCTGTTCAGTTAGACACATCTCCCTTCCTATAGATGGCTTAAACCTGTGGACGGCTCTCCCATTCCATGGGCACCAGACTTTCACCAAAAAAGGGAGATGAACCCAGCCCAAGGGACATGCTGCCCCTTACCTTACAATTATGTGGGAGAAAAATTTTTGTTCCTGTCTTGAGATAGTATGGTGATTCGACTTGTTCTGATTCTGCGTTGGTCCCACATCGGCCCCAATGTATGATCCTGATCATGATCGTTACATTAAAAAAAAAAAGTAAATGGGTTTGAAAAATCTGTATACAATCATTGATTTTAATATATAGATTAATAAGATCATTATCACAAGCAACTCGGCAAAAGTAGCATGACAGGAAAAAAAAACACATAATTACTAATGTTGCAAAGCAGCTAATACAAAAAGCATCCTCATATCCAGGGTAGACAACAGTCTGTATCTTTTTGGGGTTCTCGTCCTTGTAGCTTTTCATAAACTTTGCCCTGAATGGTTCTCTATTTAAGTTAATCATTGGATCAATCCATTGCAGCTTGACAGTTTGCATATATCTGTAACATATGTACAATATATATATAGATATTTACAAAGATTACAAAAATACATTTCAGGTATGTACATATATAAGACTTGTTTACATGTCAAAATATGTCTTAAAATAAAAAAGCAAAAAGTAAAGAAAACTCGTACTAAACATATTAGACAAATTTAACTTCATCGGCACTGAAAATTCTGTTTGCTGTCATTCGGTAATATTATCTGTCAGACTAAAATTGGCAGTGTTGCATGCAGAAAAATGAAAATGAAGTGGAAAGTGTATTTTTGTAAAACAAAGACGGTAAAATATTGGGGTCATGTATAAAAATGTCCCTTTATAAACTGTAGTATAGCAGGTAGAAAAAAAGATGCTATAATATCCAACAGATATAAAGTATTTAATACAGCTGATTGGGTAGTGGATTTGCAATCATGCCATGGAGGGGGAGGTCTAAGGACTCATGCACATGGCCGTGATATGGTCCCATGTGGAACGGCTTTGTAATACGGCACCCATAGCCCGCTATGAGCCAATACTATACCTCCGTGTGCCTCCGATATTACATGGGGGCACACAAAAGGTTTTCTCCGATCTTTTCTCTGAAAAAAATTGCAGCATGCTCCATCATGCCCCATATTACAAAGGTATTTTCCTCTAGAATCATTTCGCCTCCTACAGATCTGTACTATGGACTTATAGACTCCATCTGTCAGTGGACAAGCTTAGTGCACACGACGGATTGTACGATTTTTGAGGATTTAAAAAAAGCAACTAAATCCCCCAAAATTTCAAAACAAGTAGCTCCGATTATAAACTGTATTTATGGCTTATTCCGCGTTCAACATATGTGGTCTTATGTAGATCTGAAGTCTAGCCTGTATGATGGATGTGTGGATCTCATAGGCAGACAACAGTATTATCTTCAGCACTTCCCAAAAATTCTCAAACATATTTAAAAGGCTTTCCCTACCTTGAAAATGTATTGTATATTCACAGGATATGACATAAATGGCAGATAGATGCGAGTCCCAAATTTGGGACCAGCACCTCTCTCTAGAATGTGGCCTCCTCACCCCGATCTACCTTGTCCGGCTCTCGTTGCTCCCCGACCACTGTCTGACGAGGTGGTCGGGAGTTACGGAAGCAGCCAAGCTACGCTGATTCCATAACTCCCATTCACCTCTATGGGATTTACGGAAACAGCTTAGCTCAGCGAGCTTGACTGTTTCCAGAACTCCCGACCACCTCGTCAGACAGTGGCCGGAGAGCAGTGGGAGCCAGACAAGGTACAACAGGGGGTCAGGGGTACCCATTCAAGAGATAGGTGTGGATATGCCATAAATGTCCAAGATTGGAAAACCCATTTAATAAGATCTATCAAAGAGTTGAAGTCTGCCTGATAACTTAGCTTCTGCCCCTGGTATTATCATGGGCACACAAGAAACGGTGCCATCACAAAAGTAACTCTGCTATATCACTGTCATTGCTTGATATTTCTGTGCCAAATATATAAGTGACACATAATGTTGGTAAGAAGCTTACACTTTAGCATCTATCTGCTTGCTGAAAATAAAAGACAATTACTAAAAATTAGGTTTGGAGTCAGTCCACAGGGGGCATAACTATAGGGGGTGCAGAAGTTGTAGTGGCACCCAGCCGGGAGCATGAGGGGGACCAAAGGTCCCTCTGCCACATGTGAGGAGACCGATGCTAGTCATATAACATGATAAAAGGGGCTAGGATGTACGTACGCTAGAGATGGCACATACAGCTGCCCTAGTAGGCCTCATCCCTTATTTGAATCAAAAAACAATCGTGGGGAAACAGCCCAAGGGGCAAACAAGCACCAATTCCTACTGTCCAAGGTGGTTAGGGGTGTGGTGCTCTCTACCAGTACTAGATGGGCACCCCTTTTTAATCTTTGCTATGGGGCCCGCTCCCCTTTATGCAGTTTCACAAGTTATTATTCTATACATGTGGCACATCTTCATTGGGAATGGCAGGAGGCTAAACATTGAAATTGTCATGTATACAAACCACAATATCCCATTACAGTGCACATAATGTATCCAAATTAAATAATAGTTGGTTTGCAAGACCAAATGGGTTCTTTAAAAAGTCCTTAATGTATTTACATCTTAAATTAAGACACAAAGCTTTATACATAATAGTGTTCTATCTCCCGCATTCCTAGGCTGGAAAGTAGACCTTCATTAGTTTTAGCGGCTCTTTAGCTCTCTGTTTCATGGCTTAGCATTATTTCTGGCTAAATAATAGAAATCTCAGGCAGACAGAGGCTTGTTTGTACGGCTGGCTAGAGATCGGGTTCTAAGCCAAATTTACTCAACGTTCTCAGTTTACCTGCTTCGGCCGAGCGCCAGTCTGAGAAACTTTTCAATGTCGAAAGGAATGGGTTCTTACTCAATGAAACTTTTCACCAAGTGGACCTCAAGCGAGGAGTGCATTGCAAATTATATATTTTATATTTGGAGGAAGGGGGTTGAATTGCTTTTTGTTTGCTTACAACATCCTTAAATATCCTGAGACCTTCCACCGGGTACCAAACTACTAGCATGATATGCATATCGGCCAGAAATGAAGACCCACTTTAAACCGGTTGTCTCACAAAAACAGCCCCTTCCTATATTTGGGTCATTGAAGGGGGTCCCCCCGCTCGTAACCCCACTCTATGAGCCAAAGTGGGGAGTTGCTCACAAAGACACAGCCCATCCATTTATTATACGGTCAGCCACTGATTTGACTCAATGGGCCAAACGTGGCTTTCTAAATCTAGATGGCAATGTGCTGATCGCTGGACTGGCCTCTTTTTTAAAGGGGTTTACTTAAGATAAATCCCTTTAACTTGCTATATTGCCCATGAAAGGCATAAAAGAACCGTAGGCTCTGCATGTGGTATTAATAAAAATGATGGCACTTGTATTAAAAGTGGTCCAATCAATAAAGTTCAATAAATAACAAACATAGAAATATTGTTTTTGTTTTTTTTATAATGTACACTGTTATCCAGATATGCATTGTTTCTTCAGGAAATGTAATCTAATTGTTGCCCGGTAATTAAGAGAGATGTCCATGGATGTCTAAAACATCCCTGGCCAGAAAGATTAGGCTTGAGAATACTTTATAATTGCTTTATACTATACTATATTCATTGCTGTTGATGTTGCTGTGTGTATCTTGTTCTGCTGTGTTGTCCCGCCCACAATGAGTTGCTCAGAAGTGTAAACAATGGGAGCAATAGAGTCATAGTCAGCAACACGGTTGCCCCTCTCATGCTTTATGGTATTTTTCGCATCTGTTGAAGTCCCAAAGAAAGCCTTTAAATATCTTGAATAATCCACACTAAATTATACATGGTTGAAGGTTAGATTCATTGACTATAAATAATACTGTTTTATACTGTTTCCCGATATAACAAAAAAAGTTGATCACTTTGGAATTGAGGTCAATATAAAAATGATTTAATAATTTATATTCATAAATAAAAATCAAAGTATTAGTAACAGATCGTCATTCGTCTTCATCCGTTTGAATAAAAATATCATAAAATCCCGTGTAAGTTCTTATTTATTTAGGCACTGTTACTATAACTCAACAACAAAGCATTTGGTGCATTGGAGCACATGAGATAATTCCATGGCGTCCTCAGACCTGGAACTCAAACATGTCTGTCTGTTTCTTTGCGAGTTTAGCAACTTCTTCTCTTATGGCTTTAACCAGTGCGGCTGTAGATAGATTTGTGATGGAGGCGTCTGGAGTGTCAGTGTCTGCTAGACTTTGTTGAGAAGCTCCAATAGATGGTCCAGTAGCATGGTCTAGGCTCGAATGTAAATTACCCGGCTGGCCAAACTGCCTGGGAAGTCGGGAAGGAGAGTTCTGTGGGTATCTTGACCTGGGATACGCCTCAATGTATCCTGGGAGTGGAACCTATAGTAGAAAATATAAATATGTTCAGTATTTTTATGACAAAGTTACATTATGGTCTTATGCACATGAGCGTATTATGGCTCTGTACGACCTCCAAGTTGTATTGAGCCATAATAGGGCACCAAAGACTATGTATGGGGTCATACTATACCTCCATATATCTCTGATATCATACGAAGACATACCGAGGTTTTCTCTGTGGGGTTCCATATTGTGGCATGCTCCACTACATGCCATATTACTACGGAGCCACATGGACTCCTTGTGCCCCCCTACAGCCTGCACATGGCAGTCACCTTAGGTTGAGGACTATTCTTTGGGAATGTGTAGTCCTTATATTTGGGAGATTAAATATCTTTCTTACCTGAAACAATGGCCCTGGAATTATTGGATATAATTTAATGCCAGCACTGTGTTACTTTGGATGAGTAACTATGTATTCCTTTTCCTGTGCACCACGAAATGTAGTCCTTGGGGAATTTGTATGGGCAGCATAGTGCAGAGAGGAGCATAGGTTTGCTTTTTAAGGCAAGATCCACCCAAAATCTTAAACTTTGTTTTTGGTGTAATATACATCGGGGATGTACATACACAAGCTTTGCAGCTGCACAGGGCTCCTATGGAAAGGGGGTCCGCAACCACCTTAAAATAACAGTGCTTCCTACTTTCTTCTAGACGGCATGAAAGGGACTATGTCAATTATTCCAATGACTTGAAACTCTCTCTTGACAAATTAGCAGTTGGGGTACAAGGAGTCCAAATACCCTTTTGTTGCCTGGACCTCTGCTGTCTGGACAGGACAGGACAAAGCAGCACTCTATAGGGATTTATTTTGTTATGTCTGCCTAAATTCCCCTCTTAAAGAAAGAGGTAAATATCCATTTCTTGGGCCGTCACTTGTACCTTTTTTTCGGATAGTGGATCAGCTGTGGGATATGCAAGAGATCAGTATGCGAAGACTTAGACGGCAAAATGCCAAGGCCCTTATCTGCTAGCAATGCACGACTCCAGCCGGTGTGAGGTGGGATGTCCCTATCCCAGCCCCTTTAAACAAGGCAATTACTCCAATCCCCCAGTGCACTTAGTTATCAGCCCTGGTGGTGAGTTTCCTGTAGTTCCAAGTGATTTTACTATATTTCGTTTTGACCTGCTTGATCTGATTTATCCGTGTACTAACCTCTGGCCTTTCCCTGGCCTTCTTTTCTCATACCAATTTCTGAACCTGACGCTGCCCATGTTACCAACCTGGAACTATTGACCTAAACACATCTCATACCCGCCATCTGCAGCCCTATCCTGGTGACCGCGACCTGGGACTCTTACCAGCAAAGTCTATATCTCCTTGCGGGGGATTGAGGGTGAAGAACGGGAAATTTTGTGGACACCCCAGGTTAGCCTGTGCCAACTCAATAACGGTCCCAGTCATTCATTATTTTCTGGCTGCGTCAATTCTCCTACGCTTTGATACTCTGCTTCACCATCTTCAAGAAACCATCCAGGTTCCGACTACACTAGGGGAACGATATTTAAGCATGCTCTTGCGGTAATAGTCTAATATGGAGCGGTACATTTGTCCAGTTTTCATAGAACATATTTCTGTCATGTGTACAAAACATCAAAATCTGATTTTTCCCCATACAAAAGTGAGGGTCAACAGATTACAGTCTGAATGAATGGGCTACGCTGCACAGTATTATGACCCACCTAAAGTCTTTGTAGCCCAAAAAGTGATAACAAAAGTCTTACCGAGTCTGCCCACTGTCCCGGTAAATCATTCTCTCCTGAGTACGACATCCAGGCCTGGTTCCGGTATGAAGCCGGGGGTTGCGGAATGTAATAGCCGGAGTATCCAGCTCGGTTCCCTGGTATGGCGAATACAGCAGGCATTGAGTTACCTGACAAAGCAATGCATTGATTGAAGAATGCTGTAAGACAGTATAACTAACAAGACATTGAAGATTTAACATCTGATATTGTGTTAGTCGATATCTCATTTTCTACTAAGCAACAGAATATGACCTAAAACCGTCATGGAATAACAATGAGAAGAGTGAGTTGTGGTTCTTGAACCAGGGAAAGAGGCCTATTTATCACCAAATACGTCTTAGCATTAACTTCCTGAGATCTGGGAACTTGGTTGGTGGGGGTGTACCCACATCGTAGGGCTGATTTAAATGTCCCAGTACCAACTTGTACATCATCTACAGGGAACAAAGTGGTAACCAGTAATACTCGTCCCTTGAGTTATAAAATACTTTGTTTGACTCCTATTTTGTAAATCCACAAGTGACCACCTTGTCCCCCATATGTCACAGGGAGACACTAGTACAACTAAAGCATCTCCCCAGTGGGGGGACCCCACTAAGCAACATCCTGGAGGCCTCAGGCCTCGTTCACATCTACGTCTGTGTTTCCGTTGCTCTGCTCTGTCAGAGGAGCAGAACAACTAAAATACTGAAGGCACCGGTTCCGTTGTATGACGGACACCATCGGCGCTCCACGCAACCCATTGACTTTAATGGGTTCCGTTGGGTTTCCGTCATGGTGTTTGTCGTTTCACCAGAGACAATAGCGCAGCATGCTGAGTTATTTTTTCCAGTATTTTTGGCCAAATCTGTGATGGAGGCCCCTAACAGAGCCTCCAACGCACATGTGAACTAAGCCTTAGTGTATCATATCATGGAATTACCAGGTTTCCCCAAGGGTGTACAACAAATGGAGTCCCCTAGAAGAATAACTCAGTTATACAGCATCAGATAAATTATGCCACAAATGAATATGACAGAAAAAAACCTCTGTATACCTCCAAATGAAAGCCTACGGAGGAACAGAATGGCCACATAGACTGCTATGTGTGCTGAATTATGGCGCTCTACAACTCAAAATAGAGTTAGCACTGAGCTCAAAGCAGAGAAGGGAAACATTTTTAGCAGCAATTTACAGTCGGTCATTTCCCATCTTAGGCCCCATACACACAACCGTGCCTGTAATCACAGTCCGTGATTACCGGCATGACCGGCTGACTGCCACGGACAGCCACCCACATTTGCGCGCTATGATCCCATATAAAGTATGAGAACACGGTCCGTAAAAATAAAAAAATTGGACATGTCCTATCTTCTGTGGAGGCTTTCTACGTCACGGACGCCTTCCCGTAAATATACGGGAAGGTGTCCGTCGGCCATAGAAATAAATGTGTCCATAATTACGGTCCATAAGTACGGATGAAATCTACGGTCGTGTGTGTAGCCCCTTAGGGCTTATTCAGAGGAGCATATAAGTCGTCCATGTGAAGGCCGTTGTTTTAATGGCCGTCACATGGATGACTTATACGCTCGTCTGAATGAGCCCTAAGGACCTAAGCACACGACCGTAGATTACGGACTCATGTATTTCAATGGGGCTGTTCACATGACCGTTGTTTCAATGGAGCGTGTGAAGTGTATGTGAAAAAATAGGACATGTCCTATTTTTTTGCATTTCACGCATCCCTCCATAGACTCTATTCTATGGGGGATCCGTGATAACGTGACCCGCATGGGTGCAACTCGGACGTGAAAAACTGCCGTTTTTCACGTCCGATGTTGCCCACACTTGTCTAAATTTTAGTCTGCATTATTAATCAGATTTTTCTAAAAATAAATTTAGCCAGAAAACCTCTAAAAACCTCTGGATCCCCTTTAATTACATAAGAATGCAGAGGAACACAACAAATGTTATGAATAGTTTTAGGTAGGTAGAATATATGCATTTAGGAGGCAAAAAGATCCAATCACAACGGGACCCAGCCATTTTCATTCAAAGCTGTAAGCGATATCTTCTACCTGCAGCCGGCTTTATACCCCACGAACATCACTGCTTCTATCAGTTATTATGGAAATGACACAAATTATTATTTCTGAACCATCAAAAAATCCAAAAAGGTTTCGAATATGAAACCAAGTCTGGTCATGATTGCCGCCATGTAAACTTCATTTTCTGGTATACAGTGAAGGAAATAAGTATTTGATCCCTTGCTGATTTTGTAAGTTTGCCCACTGTCAAAGTCATGAACAGTCTAGAATTTTTAGGCTAGGTTAATTTTACCAGTGAGAGATAGATTATATTAAGAAAAAAAAAAAATAATCACATTGTCAAAATTATATATATTTATTTGCATTGTGCACAGAGAAATAAGTATTTGATCCCTTTGGCAAAAAAAGACTTAATACTTGGTGGCAAAACCCTTGTTGGCAAGCACAGCAGTCAGACATTTTTAGTAGTTGATGATGAGGTTTGCACACATGTTAGATGGAATTTTGACCCACTCCTCTTTGCAGATCATCTGTAAATCATTAAGATTTCAAGGCTGTCACTTGGCAACTCGGATCTTCAGCTCCCTCCATAAGTTTTCGATGGGATTAAGGTGTGGAGACTGGCTAGGCCACTCCATGACCTTAATGTGCTTCTTTTTGAGCCACTCCTTTGTTGCCTTGGCTGTATGTTTTGGGTAATTGTCGTGCTGGAAGACCCAGCCACGAGCCATTTTTAATGTCCTGGTGGAGGGAAGGAGGTTGTCACTCAGGATTTGACGGTACATGGCTCCATCCATTCTCCCATTGATGCGGTGAAGTAGTCCTGTGCCCTTAGCAGAGAAACACCCCCAAAACATAATGTTTCCACCTCCATGCTTGACAGTGGGGACAGTGTTCTTTGGGTCATAGGCAGCATTTCTCTTCCTCCAAAAACGGCGAGTTGAGTTAATTCCAAAGAGCTCAATTTTAGTCTCATCTGACCACAGCACCTTCTCCCAATCACTCTCAGAATCATCCAGATGTTCATTTGCAAACTTCAGACGGGCCTGTACATGTGCCTTCTTGAGCAGGGGGACCTTGCGGGCACTGCAGGATTTGAATCCATTACGGCGTAATGTGTTACCAATGGTTTTCTTGGTGACTGTGGTCCCAGCTGCCTTGAGATCATTAACAAGTTCTCCCGTGTAGTTTTCGGCTGAGCTCTCACCTTCCTCAGGATCAAGGATACCCCACGAGGTGAGATTTTGCATGGAGCCCCAGATCGATATCGATTGACAATCATTTTGTATGTCTTCCATTTTCTTACTATTGCACCAACAGTTGTCTCCTCCTCACCCAGCGTCTTACTTATGGTTTTGTAGCCCATTCCAGCCTTGTGCAGGTCTATGATCTTGTCCCTGACATCCTTAGAAAGCTCTTTGGTCTTGCCCATGTTGTAGAGGTTAGAGTCAGACTGATGAATTGAGTCTGTGGACCGGAGTCTTTTATACAGGTGACCATGTAAGACAGCTGTCTTTAATGCAGGCACCAAGTTGATTTGGAGCGTGTAACTGGTCTGGAGGAGGCTGAACTCTTAATGGTTGGTAGGGGATCAAATACTTATTTCTCTGTGCACAATGCAAATAAATATATATAATTTTGACAATGTGATTTTTTTTTATTTTTTTATATATATATAATCTATCTCTCACTGGTAAAATTAACCTAGCCTAAAAATTCGAGACTGTTCATGACTTTGACAGTGGGCAAACTTACAAAATCAGCAAGGGATCAAATACTTATTTCCTCCACTGTATATACTGTATAAAATATAGTATTCCAGTGTGCCGGATACTTTCTGTAGTTTTTGTTACTCACGGTTCATTGTGGCTTTGTTTATAGATAAACACTGCTATGTGGCATATGGGTCATGCTGTAATTGTGTCATGTAGGTTACTATTATCATCTGCTACAAATGGTAACACGGCTAATGAGCAGTTGTCTCTTGTGGAGAGAGTAATACAGCAGACTGTGTATATATCTCTTGGGGGGAACTTGGGAATGGTACAAACATGAAATTAAAATAACACGCATGCCTTAGGGGCCTTGCATAGTACAAGTATCTGCCTGACACAGGATATATGTATTTAAATGCCATAGACATTACCAACAGGTAAAGAACTTAAGGAGGTGACCTTCAACTTATGTGAACTCATGGAAGATCCTCATATCCTTCCCAATATTGATGACCATTGAGGCTTCATACAATGACATTTTTTTTACTTTAGGGCTAAAAAGTCTACCAAACATAATCTCGGTAAGGCTGGTACATGACATTAACTAATAACCACATCTGACCATAGCAGTCTTTGTTCAGCACCCAACCATATCTCATCATATCCCAACCCAAGGCTGGTACATCACTTTAGCTAATAACCACAACTGACCATAACAGTCGTTGTTCACCATCCAGCAGTATCCTATCAAATGCCAACCCAAGGCTGGTACGTGACATTAGCTAATAACCACATCTGACCATAGCAGTAGTTGTTCACCCCCCAACAGTATCCTATCAAATGCCAACCCAAGGCTGGTACGTGACATTAGCTAACAACCACATCTGACCATAGCAGTAGTTGTTCACCAACCAACAGTATCCCATCAAATTACAACCCAAGGCTGGTACATGACGTTAGCTAACAACCACATCTGACTATAGCAGTGGTTGTTTACCACCCAACCCTACCTCATCAAATCCAAACCCAAGGTTTGGATGGTTAACATCTTGGACATGTGATCTATTCCTAGTCAAAAATGTTTATGTCAAATAAGAACAATATTTGGGATATCAATAAGGAGCAGAATAGAGATGATAGTAATGACCATATAATTTCTTCCTGTATTTTTCCCGGTGTCACGCTCCGGCCATGGTACTGACCATATCATAAATCTTGGTCAAACCATCACCCAGCTGTCAGTTCTGTCGGCCCAAAATCCCCTGATAGGAGGAGTGAACTGCTGCCAGACACGTTTGGCATTGAACATTCTTGAGGGAAAACAATAGAGGATCAACTATAAAAACATCCAACTAGGGATGTCACGATACCAGAATTTGGACTTCGATACCGATACTTCGTGTAGTATTGCGATTTCGATACCAATTCGATACTTTGCCAACAGTAATAAAAAAAAAAGTTCTTTCGTTTTCTGATGTGAGGCGCGACGTGTGATGAATTTTGAATGTGCCTCACATTAATAGTAATTAATCCCATCATGTTTCTCAGTCATAATGGGTTAATGTGCGAGGTACATGATGGGGTTAATTACTATTAATGTGAGGCACATGGAGGTTAAATTCATCACACCTCGTGCCCCACAATAAGTGATAGAAAGCAGTTTTTATTTTATTTTTTTACAGCGCACACATCATAAATGATGCAAAAAAATTGTTGTGCAGGTTATTACAGCCACGCAAATACTGAATATTTTATGTATTGAGACTTATTTTAATGTTTATTGTAAAAAAGGTCTATGTGTATTTTTTAATTTAACATTACTTTGTTTTCAGTTTATTTTTAAACTTTAATGTACTGCCATATACCTATATACTGATAGTACACAGGCAGTTGTTAGGACAGCCCTGGGGTCCGTCAATAGACCCTAGGCTGTCTGGCCATATATGGTATGTCCCTCGATCGCGTCACAGGAATTCCCTGTGACGCGATCCATGGGCATCCCCCCTTCTCATTTTCCCCTGAATGATGCAGTCAGCTTTGATCGCAGCATTCAGGAGAATAGCGGCGGAGATGAGAGGTTTCTCTGATCTCCGCCGTTACAGAGTGGGGCTGCGGATGTGTAATACAGTCATTGCCCCGCTCCTGACAGGAAGTGCGCGCGCGGTCAGCATGAGGTGATGCGGCCAGCGCTGCACTAATGAGCGGCAGTTCAGGCACTGAAGACAGCACAGGGGGGTGTTTTGCAGTGCGCCCGCCATGTTCTGTCTTCAGTGCCGCCACTCATTAGTGCAGCGCTGGCTGCATCGCATCATCCTGACAGCGCGCACTTGTATTACACAGCCGCAGCCCCGCTCTCATACATTCATGTGTTACTATACTTAGCTGTGCGGCTGCGCAGCTAAGTATCGAAATACAGGAAATAGCGGTATCGAACCGTTTGGGGATGCACAGTATCGAAACAGTATCGAAGTTTCGATGCATCGTGCATCCCTACATCCAACATGGTCGTCCCTCTTTTCGTTCTGTCCATAAGAACTACCAATAGACATTAGATTTGCTACTTTCAGTGGGATGTTCAGACAGAAACCTAATGGGGTAATGTATTAAGACTGTCGTTGCACACCCAGTCTTAATCAAAACAAAATTACGGTAAGATGAGTCTAATTTCACACACGCCTCTTAATAAATTAGGCGCATGTCTGTGCACCGGAAAATCAAACCTACTCAAGCTATGAGTTGCGCTATAATTTATGCCAGTTTTCTCAAGCCACGGTGGCCCCGTTCATCCCGCTAAGTCATGCCCACTTTTTTAATAAGCTGATGTAAAAATAGAAAAGTCGCAAGGTTTTTGCGCAAAGAAATTGTGTTTTTTCCACACCCAAAAAACTTTATCCTGAGTTACACTTTGTAAGTCTAAGATATACTAAAAATTAAGCAGATAAATATTTTCCGGCTTTTGACCGCCTAAAGTAGAAATGATCGAAGACATATTGCAATCATTCATTTTACCCCATTCTGCTCATCCTTAAAGGTAACCTGTCACCAGCATTTTACCTATTGAACTGTACTCACCCCTCACTGGCCGCTGTTGTCAAAAGTTAATTGCCGTTATGCCCCCTCCTAAACTCCTACTCGGACCACAAATAACGGTCTGAAAACATTTCCTGTCTTTTATAGAAATATTTCAGCAGTCTCTTCCGTTCATCTTCTTATGCCCACTCACTACCGGATACTGGCCTGCCCTGAATGCCGAAATCTCATCTGCTATAGCGCACATGCTCCCGTCATGTATGGTCCAATCCCCTTCTCTGCTTCGTCCAGGCCTCAAATCCAGTTACTGCGCATGCACGGCTATTGTGTCCCGTTGTGCGCACGCACCAGAACAGGACACCGATGCACAAGCGCAGGATTGCGTGTGTGCTGGGCGGTGGCGAGGAGCTGTCAATCAAAAGTAAGCAGGCGGGGTTAACTCGGAAAGGCTTGAGGAATGAAGATTTGACTCTTTTATGCTCATTAGCATACGGTGCAGGAACACTAAAAAACGGAATACTAAAGGTACAGAGACTACTTAGAAGAAATTGATTTTTCACCCACTACCACCAGGTATTGCTGGTTTAATAGGTGAAATTCTGGTGACAGGTTCCCTTTAAAGGTGGTTCTTTGGACAGGATATATCCATAGTTCTACAGTCATATTCCATGTATCAGGGGCGGACAAACCATATGCGCATAGGGGCAGTAGCCAAGGAGGCTGACTTAAAAAATATATTATTACCGATACTACTATTGAATGACATAATTCCCAACCATGTCTCATATTTACTGATGGACCTACATACTAGTGGGCCATGAATGAGGAGACCTATGGCGAGCACCCAGCTGTTACCAGATCAGCAGCTGGCATACAAGGGCCCCTATACCGTTCTTGCAGAGGGGCCCTTTGTTGTCGCGGTCCGACCGCCATGTATCACATACAATCATCTGTATGGAGGAACAGCGTATAAATCATTACCCTGCCGCCCCAAATTTTAACACAGTACATATTGGCAAGTGTGAACACTGCCTGCAATATAATATTCTATCCCTATTTATATCAAGCTATAGAGCCATTTTAATAACAGTCTCTCTCAGTAAAGGCATTTCATAAAACCAGCGGACTAATGGACTTATGATGGTCAGCAACCCATGTAACCCATGTAGTCATTACTGCATAATAATAAGTCATTTTGATAACCATTATAGATAATAATAATATTTTAATGATTGGTTGCCAAGTTTTTGGTTGACTTGATCTCACCTGAATAATTTGATACTGACTGATCCGTTTGGGCCACAGGGACCGGCCCCCTTGAAACCGCAGGAAACCCCACATGCTCACCTGGACCTTGGTCATTGCCACCAGGCTCTGAGATTCTGCTCTTGTTTGCCATATCTGATGTAGACCTGTATAGGATAATACAATTCTGGTCACTACATAAGATCGCATAAATACTGTATTATGCAAAATATTATTAATACAATTCTAAAAATATCCCAATACATTTTTGGAGTATTTCATTTTGTACAAGTGCATTAGGATGATCCTTTGGTGTCAAAAATTGGCACAAGCTGAATTTCTAAACTCAACCAGAACTTAGATCAGAACTTTTCACTCTCAGGTTTGAGTAGATTATAAATGTTTGAAGCCTATGAAACCCTGGCCACGCAAAAAGATTTTTTTTTTTTTACATTTTAAACATGCAGTATCACTGATGGCCACTGGGTGTCACAGTACAAAATTCTTCCATTTTTGTTTAGATCGCAGTTAAAAAACGTTTAAATGGTCTGTGACGTATGCTTCAATGCTACAAATATCTCACGTTTTGTCTTCCACCTGAACAACATGTCATAACAAATAGGCTGCGCCATCAAAATAACACCTCTTATGTAGTACACATATTATTTATAGTGAAATACAGTGCTCAAACAGAACCACCAATGTCCATGTGATTTACAACTTTTTCACTCTAGCCACATACTTCTAAACATAATTACATTATAAATACTGTATACAACTTGGTATAGAGTGCTCAGAAACTTGTGCCGTAGAGTGCCCACAAAAGTACAAAAACAATAGTGTCATTATATATAGAGACAAATATTACAGCGCCCATATGAATAGTGTCATACAGTGCCTACACTAATAGTGCCATCCAGTGCCCTGATCTATAGTCCCACACAGTATCAAGATCAATAGTCCCATACAGTGCCCAGAAATAAAGCCATAAAGTGCCCAAATCAATAGTCCTATCCAGCGCCCAGATCAATAGTCCTTTTCAGCGCCCAGATCAATTGTCCTATCCTACACCCAGATCTATAGTCCTAACCTGTGCCCCGAAAAAAAGCCCATAAAGTGCCCAGATAAATAGTCATATCCAGTACCCAGATTAAAAATCCTATCCAGTGCCTAGAAAAAAGGCCATAAAGTGCCCAGATCAATAGTCCTATCCAGTGCCCAGAAAAAAGGCCAAAAAGTGCCCAGATATATAGTCTCCAGTCATATCCAGTACCCAACTCAAAAATCCTATCCAGTGCCCAGAAAAAAAGCCATAAAGTGCCCAGATCAATAGTCCTATCCAGTGCCCAGAAAAAAAGCCATAAAGTGCCCAGATTAATAGTCCTATCCAGTGCCCAGAAAACAAGGCATAAAGGTTATGTACACTTTTGAAGGCAATTTTTTTTTTTTAATAAATCAATGTTTTATTTCATTTTTTATCAACTTTTGCATTGTTTTTTTTCGAAAATTCGTTTTATCTTTTTAAGATACAGCTTCTATGTATCCTGTATACATAGAAGCTGTATCTTACGGTCGAAGCTGAATCAGTCAGGTCAGCGGTAATTGACTGCTTCGGTGTACTTAGATGTGATCAATAACAGCTTGATCCTGCGGACCAGCGTTTACCGAAGCCGTCAGTTCTGCTGACCTGACAGATTCGGCTTTGACCACAAGATACAGCTTCTATGTATACAGGATAATAAGAAGATGTATCTCAAAAAGTCTATTTTTTTTTTTAAATAAAAAACTATTCAAAAGTTGTTCAAAATGAAATGAAACATCATTTATTTAAAAAAAATTTGCCTTTTAAAGTGTACATAGCCTTCAAATGAACAGTCTTCACTCCTGATCTATGTTGCATCTTCTTGTGGGCGCCGGAGGCCTTTTCCAGTCTATTGCTTGCTGAGTCTTTGCTGACTGCAGTCCACGAGGACTGTGCGGCTCGTGTAGTAAATGGCTGAGCAGGAAGTAAAAAATATTTTATATATATATCGGGAAATAGACAAACGCTTGTATTTCAGAAGTAAAAATAAATTCACTGTCCTACTAAACTTGGGATAGTTGGAAACTATGGACGATCCAGTAAATTGTTGTCGGTCTGCTGACAATCTAATGTGTATGGGCGGTGGCAGGCCCCATTATCTGTCCATTCTCAAGACGAAGCAGTAGGCCATGTTGGAATTTTTTGCCTTTTCCTTATTTCGTCATCATAGGTATGAGTTTTAGGCATCTCTACTCCCTCCAGACAAAAATCATGTTATTGGGGGCATCAGGGATGAAAGATTTAGCACATGAAATGATCTACTGTGTATGGCTGCCTTAAGGGTTAACCTTAGCATTATCTAGAAATCACCGATGGTAACCCTATGAACCACTAGGTGGCAGAATCTACCAAGAAAAAAAGAATACTGATTTGCAGCTGGTGGAATCGTCAATTAAAATGCAGAAAAGCGTTCTCACTATTACTGCAGTGATTTGCTTGCATCACACAACTAATGCAGATGTTCCCTGTGCAATGTATGTGAGAATTTCTCCGTCAAGTCATTTGGAGGTAATTAAAAATGATTGTCACGTACTGCAGTGCCAGGAAATGTTCTGTAGAATAATTCGGATTTTAGATTCGATTTTAGATGGTCACCCTGGAATGACTTTTATTATATGCAGGGGGGTTCATATATACCGGGAGCAGTGCGGGAGGCCGCACTACTACATAAAAACCACAACTAAAGTAAATACACGCGGTGTCGCAACACTTCATTATTTCCATTTCCGGAAGGAAGCAGCAATAGGAAATGTTCCTAGAAGCCTCTGTGCAATTCTTTTATTTGCCCCGATTTTCACCCATAGAAATTAATGGGTTAAAATCAGGCAAAAAAAAATGTGAAAAATAAAGGATGGTGCGTTTAAAAAAACAAAAATCCTCAAAAAATCACCCACATTGGTGCAGATTTATCAATGTATTTACGCCCCTAAAATGAGAATAATTTTCAACTACCTTATAGGGGATGTTTAGCTTCCTCTGGATCAACCATATAGGATAATAGGTTCAACGGGGCGAACATCTTTAACATTATTTATTGTGGGACTATGTATGTAATGAACACAAAGTATTTCTTTATTTCCCAGTGCTTATATAGCGCCAAAATATTCTGCAGCACTGTCCATAGATTGCCACAATTCACATCAGTCGTTGTCCTCAATGGGCTCACAATCTAATTTCCCTATCTGACAATCATCCACATTCGGGTCCATTTCATAGGACGCCAATTAGCCTATTAGGATGTTTTTGGAGTGTCGCCGAAAAGCAGAAAACCAGAGGAACCCCACCAAAAACAAGAAAAACGTACAAACTCCATGATGCAGATGTTGCCCTTGGTTGGTGTTAAATCCAGAAGAGTATCTGGTGGGCCCTGGCGCTGACACAATAATGGGTTCCAATGGTCCAGCAGAAGACAACCCCATTTGGAGATGACTATAAATCCAATCACTTACCACAAGGGTCTGTCCAGAGAAAACAAAAACTAATGGGGGGCACTATGGTTTGGCACTTATGAGGGCAGTGTGGTTGTCATTGATGGAAGTACTAGCTGTCTACATTGTGGGCACTGTGGCTGTCTTACTTGTGAGGGTACTGCATGTGCATGTTGTGGGGTTTGGAGATTGTATCTACATTTTATTTTATTTTAGAAAGTTCTAGGGTACGCAGCTCTGCTACATAACTATGGCATTTGCAAATGCAGAATTATAATACCACTGCCTGCTGGGCCATGAATGAGCAGGAATCAGGTGGAGGGTTTTTGCACGACTGTATGAGCTTTCTATACTGCCTCCTGACATTGGCAAATGTATTCTCCAAGTAAGAACACCAACAATATCACATTCAAAATGGAACATTCTTTTATACCTGAAATAAGAGTAGCAAATCAGTACTTAACATGTTCCTGTAATGATTCATTTTCATTTTAATTTCACAGACAGTAATTACCAACTTGTCGACAATCGTCATTCTACATGTGAATCAAAACAGGATTAATCAAGTGCAATTGTTAAAGGGGTCTTCCAGTTTTAGCAAATAAATATTATGTTTATATAGTTATACAATTTTCCAATATACTTTCTGTATCAATTGCTCACGGTTTTCAAGATCTCTGCTTGAAGTCATTGAATAGGAACCATTCCAGTGGATACAAATCTGTCCTGGTCATGTGATGGACACAGAGCTGCACGGCTCGTTACAGTACAGATACCAGAGCTCTGTTTTGTAACATAACCAGGACAGATATTTATCCACTGGAAGTAAACAATGAAGGTTCCTATGGAATGACAGCAAGCAGAGATCTTGAAAACTGTAAGGAATTGTTACCAAAAGTTTGGAAAATTGTATTACCTTTTTTTAATATTTGCTGAACCCAAAACAACTCTTTAATGCAAAAATATAGCATAAAATGGACTTTACCTCCTAAGAGAGGGGACAGCAACAGGACCTGTCCGGGGGGGTACTGGTGGTGGCGGAGAACCCATGACCATATCAGGTAGTTGGGAAAATCGGTAATTCTGTAGGATAAGAAAATTATTTAGAAACGTTTGGGTTGAAAGTAGACGTTTTGTAGAAGAATGGAGTGAAATTGAATCGAATTAGGAAAAAGCAAAACATTTTATGTTGCGTCACAATGTAATTTTAATGGCACAACATTACTTTGTGGTACCAAATACTAACTTGTTCCAGACAATCTTTTTACAACATTTTAGAATTATGTCACAAAATGGCATTCTGTATCACACAATGGTATGTTGGGTCAGAAAATCTGTTATTTGCTCTTACTTTATGTATATTTAACAGGAGACCAAATATAGACTGAATTATTTTGACCAATCATGTGCAAGATTGGCGAGTTACATAAATCAGCAAAACACATCCCCCTCCCATCCTGATAGTTTGCTCCAATTATTATTCGGAAAGTTTTAAGTTCCGCCACAAACCACCCAGTAGCGATCACAAAATCTCCCAGAAAGGCCACTTTTGGTCATATTTGCATAAGCCCCACCCCTTCAGGTCAATTTTGCTGGAAAATCCCAAGGATTTTCCCAAGGGTGTCAAAAACTAAGTTCCGACATAGTGCTGAGCAATAAAGGGGGAGCAATCGTTGTTAACAATATATATGTCCTGCCGCATCAGTCAATAGATGCATATCCCTTACACAGATATAAGAAAAGGGGCGTGGCTTGACAACCACTGCTGCAATCCATGTAATCTGCCACATGGTTGTCATTTCAGAATTGAATGGGGGCTTCTGAGGGGCAAATAAAGCAGCCAGTATATTACATGAGCATCCATGAACTGCTGGAATATGATTTTTTTTTAACAATTTTACAGAACAGATATTTTGGCTTTATGGGAAAATGTTCTTTACAAAATGTTATTGTATAATACAATGTACAAAGCAGTAAGGGGTTAATCTGGAGGTGGAATAATATCTGTAAGATCTTCCTGTACAGTTCAATATGCAGATATATACCTATATACATCCAGCAATGTAGATTATGTACAAGAATAGAGCAGCCTGCGCAATTTCTGTGACATATCCAGACGAGCTCGCTGAAACCGTTCTCTTAGCTCTGGGCTATAAGTCGCTTGTCACCCTCTTCCAACAGTTTGTGATTCTCACGGTATCTCCACAATGATCTTATTCTGTCATCATTCATTTATCCTCTGCTTTTCTCTTTTCCCAACCAATTTATTATATCTTATGCTGCTAAATAAACAGATAGTCCGACCATCACCACAGGCTATACCCCCCATCATGTATTTTACCAATATGTATACTCGATATCACAAATGTCATTTACAGTGTCTGTTTATGCGCTACTATACATTTATATATGAGATAATGACCCCTACCATAAATTATAAGAGTATTAGAAATCACAGAGAAGTTCTATGACCACATAAAAACATATAACCACAGGTCTATATATAAGCCATATGCATTTCTAGCACTCTAATCACTTCCTCATACTCTCTGTACAACATGGATGGATAGATAGATAGATGATAGATAGATAGATAGATAGATGATAGATAGATAGATAGATAGATAGATAGATAGATAGATAGATAGATAGATAGATAGATAGATAGATAGATAGATAGATAGATAGATAGATAGATAGATGATAGATTGATAGATAGATGATAGATAGATAGATAGATAGATAGATAGATAGATAGATAGATAGATAGATAGATAGATAGATAGATAGATAGATAGATAGATAGATAGATAGATAGATAGATATGAGATAGATAGATATGAGAGAGATAGATAGATAGATATGAGATAGATAGATATGAGAGAGATAGATAGATAGATAGATAGATAGATAGATAGATAGATAGATAGATAGATAGATAGATAGATAGATAGATAGATAGATAGATAGATAGATAGATAGATATGAGATAGATAGATATGAGATAGATAGATAGATAGATATGAGATAGATAGATATGAGATAGATAGATAGATAGATAGATAGATAGATAGATAGATAGATAGATAGATAGATAGATAGATAGATAGATAGATAGATAGATAGATAGATATGAGATAGATAGATAGATAGATAGATAGATAGATAGATAGATAGATAGATAGATAGATAGATAGATAGATAGATAGATAGATAGATAGATAGATATGAGATAGATAGATAGATAGATAGATAGATAGATAGATAGATAGATAGATAGATAGATAGATAGATAGATAGATAGATAGATAGATAGATAGATATGAGATAGATAGATAGATAGATAGATAGATAGATAGATAGATAGATAGATAGATAGATAGATAGATAGATAGATAGATAGATAGATAGATAGATAGATGATAGATAGATAGATAGATAGATAGATAGATAGATAGATAGGAGATAGATAGATAGATAGATAGATAGATAGATAGATAGATAGATAGATAGATAGATAGATAGATAGATAGATAGATAGATAGATAGATAGATAGATAGGAGATAGATAGATAGATAGATAGATAGATAGATAGATAGATAGATAGATAGATAGATAGATAGATAGATAGATAGATAGATAGATAGATAGATAGATAGATAGATTACACAGGTTTTTTGTATTTGTCACAATGTGTTACTCCATTATTATCCTACATAAAGCGCTTGGTTGATGGCGCTATATAAATAAATAATAATATTAGACCATTTTCATAGTAACAATGTGAACCTCTGGCCACTAATATGACAATTATGACAATTTTAGTCATTGACTTCCGCTTTAAGCTCAGACCTGACGATGTCCTCCACCCTATAGTAACAGGCTCAGTATATGCATTTTCTATATTTTGATCTTTAAAATTATTTCTCACCGTGGAAGAACATTACAGATATAAATGGCAAGTGCAATGTCAAAGTAAAATAATAATTACCATATTTGCTGAAATAGAAATTTGACAAATTTTTGGACATCATAGTAACTTACTGGTCTGGGCAGACTGTACTGATACATCTCTGGCGCATAGGTCGGTACCCACTGCATCCGAGGTCGTGACATTGTGCCAGGGGCACTGGTGACAACTTCTGAATATGGCATATGTTGAACTGAAGCATATGGATCTGCTTGCCGTTTGGATCCCCCATGCCCTGCAGATGCCAAACTAAAAGCTTCCTCCAACAGCATGTGCATCTGCTGACGGACTTCATCAATAGATGGTTGAGAGCTCAGGGTGGAGGTCTCAGAGTGGCCTTTAGCTTGACGAGATTTAATATAGGTCCTGGCTTGTTTTACACGATCAATATTTGTTTCTTCAATCATTTCAGGTTCCGTCTAAGAGTAGAAAAGTGTAATGTAATACGCAGCAGAGTGTCCAATATACGTAACAATATAAAAAAAATGCAATACTATATATATATATATATACATGCCTGAAAGAACTGAGCCCATCATACACATTGAACAGAAGAACAATTTCAAGAGTCGTGGCCAACTATCTGGTGAACTTCTTGGAAAAACCGATATCTGCTGAAAATTCGTTCACACGGGCTGAATTTTTGGTGGCTGTTTCATCATCAGTCAGCCTTTGACTTTCCACCCAATGATAAAAAAAAAACCCTCCCCCCAATTTTAGGGGTGGAAACGTCCATGTTGCCCATTTTTTGGGGAGGTGCTCCTATATTATGGATGCCTCTACACCAGACTTCTATGGCTTTGTCAGAGATTGTACATGAAGTAGCCGCTTAACTCTAATGTTGACGGGCTGCTTTAACTATGGCCAACTTTTCCTGTCAATCTCAATAGAAGTGTGGAGTTTTAATTGGGGGGGAAAAATCTGAAAACATGATCTTCATTTGCCAAAGAAGCAGTTCATTGGCGTTTCCGAAATGGCGTTGTATTAACAAAAAATTATGCCATCGTTTTTTTAGATGCAGTAGTGGTACAGTTCACTTTGGCTCCACTACCACTAAGTATGAACAAGGTGCAAAGAAAACATTAGATGTGTCCATAGCAACTAATGAGTTAAATGTTCTTCCGTTTCAAGTTCTCTGCGGCTTTTGTCAGCCACACATTGATTTTTTTGCCCACAGGGAAATTATTAAGTGTCCATTTAAACAGTCACTGCTTTCCAATGAGGAATGAGGATTTAGGATAGATAGATAGATAGATAGATAGATAGATAGATAGATAGATAGATAGATAGATAGATAGATAGATAGATAGATAGATAGATAGATAGATAGATAGATAGATAGATAGATAGATAGATAGATAGATAGATAGATAGATAGATATGCGATAGATAGATAGATATGCGATAGATAGATAGATATGCGATAGATAGATAGATATGCGATAGATAGATAGATAGATAGATAGATAGATAGATAGATAGATAGATAGATAGATAGATAGATAGATAGATAGATAGATAGATAGATAGATAGATAGATAGATAGATAGATAGATATGAGATAGATATGAGATAGATAGATATGAGATAGATATGAGATAGATAGATAGATAGATAGATAGATAGATAGATAGATAGATAGATAGATAGATAGATAGATAGATAGATAGATAGATAGATAGATAGATAGATAGATAGATAGATAGATCTAGACCAAATAACCAGATCTAATAGAGGTCAAATAAATATACTTGTGTAATTTTTCAACATACATATTAGATGTAACTACAGATGTAGCAGAGCCTAATTTGTCACTGATCAGTTTGTTTGTGCACCATAATAATTGACTAGGTTTATCTGCTGTAATGTTGCAAACCCCAGATTGACCAACTTAACTCTGCTACCTCTGTATGTAATGTTACTGAAAATAAACTGCATAATACATGGTGGATTCCATGATAACCTTATGTATTTAGACTCTATATCCTGCAGTGTCAATGGGTCATAGGTTAGTCAAGGTTAGAGACAAGCATCTGGTAGGTTTCCACCTCCATTTCAGACAGCGCTTTGATAAAATGACCACCATTTATAGATATTTTAGATGTAAATCTGTGCACGCAGCGGAGAGATCTAATACAGACACGATACAATGCAAGCGCTGTGCATAGCTAGATACATAACCTGGAAATATATATAACTACATAGTACAAAAGACATTTTAATGACACAAGATCAATGTTGTTTACTGCCCGAATCTCCAACTTAGAAGTTGTCCCATTTCTGCAGTTCCCGGGTTTCTATGATTAATAAGCATCAGCCTGACCTAGTTCCTCTGGAAGGTAAAGTGTGAATGGCTGGAAGCGCCCACAACAGAGAAAAATAGAATTCACAATGTGGGATTATTGGACAACTATAAAAAAAACAAAAAGTACAGTCACTATATACCCTGTAGTGCAGCGCCTACCACCAGCTGTTATTGAGCCCAAAGTTGGCCAAACCCCAGGACCACTGGCAGCCCCCATACAAAGTGATTTCAGTTGCTTTGATTTCTTGCAAGTTCTTGTAAGTATTGGGCAAAACTGAACCCAGTGATTTTTATTGTTCCAATATTCATAAATAAAACGTAAAAACAAAAAATAATGCAACTTTTCAAACATAGCTCCTATGGAGATCTATGTGTCTCTATGGTAACAGACTACAATCAAAGCCTGTGTAGTCTGATCCTGACGTCATATTGCTATCCATCTTTTCCTTCCCAAATTAATGTTATTAAGAAGTGGGGGACAGATGAAAAGATGTATAAGGGCATGTTTAGGCGTGGTGGAATTTTTCTGGTGCAGATTTTGCCGCAAATTTGTGGCATTTAAAGCAACATTTGCATATTTGACAGTTTTTTCAGACATTGCAGATTTCAAAGAGAACTTGCCGCAGATTTCAGCCTTTGCATTCCAAAGGCTGAAATCCGCTGCTTCTCCACTGGCGGCCATGTATGCTGCGGAATGAAAATTCTGTACCACAGCCTATTTTCCGCAACGACTTTTTCCATAACGTCTGCACTAAGTTACCTAAAAAGCCATAGAAAGTAATGGAAAAAAAAAAACTGTCCGCAGCGGAATTCCACAGCAATTCCGCCACGTCTCGGAACGTGCCCTAACTGTAGGATTAGACTACACAGGGTTTGTTTGTAGTCTGTTACCATGGAGACACATTGCTCTGCATAGTAGCTGTTAACACAAAACAATAGGAGATATTTCATTACAACTATTTGCAAAGTTGCTTTATTTTTTATTTTAGATGCATTGGGACAATAAATAGGGTTGCAAAGGTGGACATAGCCTTTTAAATAAGAAATAGCAATTCAAATCACAATTTGCTCTGCATAATGCAGCCGATATTTTCTTTCCATAATTCATCTGGCGTTTATAGAAGTCCCTGATAGAATAATGGTGTGAGGAGGAACACTGTACTGTCTTGTATGGGTTTTGTACCTATATTTGATTTAACATAGGACTCAATAATCTTGTGTGTGTCACTATTCCCGAGGCTACCCCCCCCCCCCCCATCCCCCACATCCAGAATTGGAAATGTCAGCTTTGGTCTATAGTTATTAACCTGTGTCTTGCTCTTCTGTGCTCATCCTCGATGGAGAGGAGTGAATCGCCACCTCTATTGATTTCTGCATACGGCATGAAATACATATAATAAAGACACATTGGGATCATAAAAGGCGCTGATGCCAGCACACGTTCCCGCATCCGATAGAATTACCGCATTAGAGCGCACAGTAACCCTAGTGATGCTGAACCAGTCTTTATAGGTCTACGCATTAGATTGCTAACACTGACTGTGACATGTTGAACGTATGACCTCCTTAAAGGGGAACTCCACACAGTTGTGTGAAGCTTTGTACTATTCCATTCAGCTATTTGCGAGTTAAGAAATGTCAACCACTGCTGGCTGACAATAACTAACCACAGCCATTAGTGGTTATAGTCACACAGATTTTGACAATCTCTGAATGACAGATGAGCCTGCAATGTTAGAGAATATAATATATACTGTATATACCATTTAGGGACTGTGAAAAACTGGGTGACAACCTATAAGGACAGTGCAATGGTATTGGGGGTTGTCACTTTGTAAATCCAGAATCTGTTAGTGTAACCAAAACCAGAGATGGCTAAAAATAATATAAAAAAATTCTCCCTCAATTGAGTGATAAGTAATAATGCAGCGTAGCTATGTATATTTCAATGAAAGGATGCATGGAGCAACTGTTCAACTAGTCTTGATTAAAACTATCCTACCGTTTTGTGTCTACAGCTCATACACGGGCCTATGTGTCTCCATGGTTACAGACAACAAACAAAGCATGTGTAGTCTGGTCTTGCAGTAATAGTCAGCAAGAAGTAGATGACAGATGGAAGTGTGACTCCAGGATCAGACTACACAGAGTTTGTTTGTAGTCTGTAACCCTGGAGACACATAGGTCTGCATGGGAGCTGTAAATTAGTTCATTTTTCAGTTTAGATGCATATACTTTAATATAGGAAATTAATATACATTGTTCATGGAAATAAGAAATCTCCTGTATTAAACTCACATCATAACCACTGTTTCGAATTCCGCGTCTAGGTCTTTCTCGAGTCACAAGCAGATCCATTTCAGTTTCCCCTGGGCTTGGGCTATTAAGAGACTGTCGACTTCTATATGGATGGTTCTTCATGGAGGTTTGTCTATACAAAATATGGTAAACTGTGTCAGACAAGTAAAAATTAAATCGATTCAGTACATAAAAAGTCTGTATAAAAAGAGTCCAATGGGGGAATATTTAGTGCAAAGGACAACCACAAACTTTCAAAGTTACATTTCCCATCCATAGATGGAGGCAAATTAGTCCTAAGGGCTACTTGTGAGCCTGCATAAAGGGCCATGTGCTACTAGTTAGCCATTGTGGCAACTCCCTCATATGTAGAAATGTATATAAATTCAGTAAGTTGTGCCAATACTAATTAAAAGTAGTGTCTAATTTAGAAAGAACATTGTCAAATACCCTGTTAGCGAATATCTGAATAAACAGAGGGGTCACCTGTTCAGGGACTGAGCAGAAGGTGACCACAAGGAGCCTCTATGATTCTAGTCCCTAGGTTCTCAACCCATGGTCTGTGTACCACAACCAAGGACAACGTCTGTATGGAGTTTGTATTTGCATGGGTTTTCTCTGGGTACTCCGGTTTCCTCCCACCCACCAAAAATATACAGATAGGGTATTTAGATTATGAGCCCCACTGGGGACAGAAGGTGAGTACAACCGTGGACCCGGCACATTCATTCATTGCACGGAGAGCTCATTGATTCAAATTAGAAATGTGTAATGCTTCTTTCCCCCTGTAGTGGTGCTGTTGGGGAATTGAAAACTAGGTATCGGGTTCCCCCACAGATTACAGCTGATCGCTGTTAGTTCCATCGGCAGGACACTCTGTGATCAGCTTTTTATCAAGGGACTTTTCTCTTAAAAATTTATTGTCCGAAGCAGACAACCCTCTTAATAATGAAAAGAAAACCCATAATGCCATTGCCATGTATAGCTATTTTTGCTATAATTAGATACAGACGCAGGGGTGGGATGTGTTAGAGGGTCCTTATCGTGAATCATCCATCAATGAGCGCCATAACCTAATAGTCTTCTTGACTTTAGATAATGAGAATTATTATGTCCTTGATTAGTTTTACATATACACAATGTCCATTTGAGAAGTTACCGAAGTTTCTTCTTTTTATATCAATGTTTAAAATAATTTACATATTTGGAGGTAAATTGTAAAAAGCATGATACATACATAAGTCATTTTTAAGAGCTGCATATAAAAAAGATGCCAATATAGCAGGTGCCATCCACTAGCTATCGACCTTTACAACGCACAAAATGACGCTGCATTATGTAACTATCTGGCTGCTAAAAGCACTAAAGCCAAGTATAAATAATGTGCTACTTTAAAGTAAATGTCCACCTTTTATCACCATGAAATTTGGTTCATCATTCCGTACTCATTTATTTCTTATAGTGGTTGGAGCTCTGTTTTTCTGCAATGTAAACTCCCTGCATTGATATAGAGATAAAAGATAAAATTCTGTCTGTCTGCAGCCACCACTAGGGGGAGCCTAGGTGCTTACTGAATACCTTTTTGTCATTCAATGTATAAGTATGCAGTAAATTCCTAAACTCCCTCTAGTGGTGACTGAAGGAATTAAGAATTAAGTCTATGCAGGGGATTTGGAGTTCTGTATCAGAAAACTATAAAAATATACCAGAGCTATTTATGAAGCTGTTTTGAGAACAAAAAATGTTATTCATGGGTTGACATTCCCTTTAAGATATAATTTGGAAGATAAAGAACAAGAAGAAAATTTTACTTCTTACTAGTATGTATTTTACATAGGCTGAAAGTAACTGCATCCATGTATAGTCTATGAAGTATCGATTCTATACATTGTGACCAAGCACTATGATCCGACGGTGCATTATGCATTTATATCCTCACACCAGCGTCTGAGCATTGTTCTCTCTTTATGTGAGTATGTTAATTCCTATTGACAGGTTAATTAGCTTTATTTCACTCCATATTAGCAGCTAGAGAGCTCCCGGACAGCTGCCTGCCTTTTGTCAAAGAACTTGAGCCTGGACAATGGAAAATGCAAGAGTCTAAGAGAACAACACATAAAAGAATCCATTGTATGGCTCATGTTTCCCTTAATGCTACATTCACAGGACCGTAACAGATTCACGCGCCTGAAATACGCGTGTAAATCTGGTCCGTGTGCGTTGAGTTATTGCATCTATGCTTTGCGAGTGGCATGTGTTTTTCACGCACTCGCAAAGCACATCTTTTTTTATTTTTCAATGGAATTGGTATGCATCCGTGTGCTGTGCGTGATTTTCACGCTCCGATTGACTTCACTTCATGACAATACCCGTCATATGAATCCTTTTCCTCATGAACATATAGCAAACACATGAGTGAACAGGTCACTGCCTCCCACAAGATCAGCACACTCATCTTCTGCTGCTGTGATTATCCCTATGATCTGATTGACCTTAAGATATTCTATTCTCAAAGCTATAGGCACATGAGAGAGGGAGACATCAAAAAGGTGCTGGGACTTTCATCAAATGCTACCTAAAGGAAGACTCCGGGCAGAACTGGTGCACTACAGTAGGGTCTGAGGGGTGGTGCCTGACACAAGGATTCAAAGAATACGATAGAAAAAATTGGTTTGGGTTTTGCCCAGGGTGTTCCTTTAAGGCACTCATGAGGGAACGTGATACCAGGAATCTGTGTAAATCATCGAATTAGTACAATCTTTGCAGATTGTGTGTAAATGGGATTGCTGAAGAAGTTTACTTCCTCTCCTTGTACCTTTAAGGCTCTGTACACACCATGTTTTGGCCCTACGTTTAATGTGTACATCATGAAAACTTCTGAACTACACACTACGGGTGTCCATATGGCCAAAAGAGTGTCCTTATAGTCAGGCTGGTATACCTTTTTCTTTTAAGTGGCAGACTGCCCGTGGGATCCCGTGTGTGCCTCTTAATAAATTAGGCACAATTTACTCCAGCGCTCTTTATATTAAAACTGGCCTAGGAAACGCCAGTCTTCATAAATTTCCCAATAGATTTCAAAGATAACTTGCTAGCTGCCTGCCGCCACTAGAGGGAGCTTAGGAGCTCAATGTATACTGTGTTATTATTAAAGTGTAACTAAACGTTTGACAAACTTCTGACATGTCATAGCGTTGGGGGTAAAAGTACTGAGACCCCCACCAATTGCTCAAACGAAGCGGCAGAAGCGCTCGTGTGAGTGCTCAGCCACTTCGTGTCTGTTCTGCTTTCTCCGGAAAGCCGATGTATCAGAGTACGGGCTACTAGACTTTCTATTGAGCTCGTACTCCGATACATTGATTTCCGGAAAAAGCTGAACAGAGACGAAGCGGCTGAGCGTTCACACGAGCACTTCTGCCGCTTCGTTTGAGTGATTGGTTGGTGTCTCAGTGCTCGGACCCCACCAATCAAAACTTCTGACGTCATTATGACATGTCAGAAGTTTCTGAAACGTTTAGTTAACCTTTAAGTACAATGTACACACAGTATGCAGTAGGCTCCCTCTAGTGGTGGCTGCAGACAGCCAGCATGTTCTTTTTTAGATCTACGTCTGTGCAGGGGATTTAAAGTTCTGTATTAGAAAAACAAAGCTGTCGACATGACGATAAAACGCGGATAATTACTTTAAGCAAATATAATTTATGACCAATCAGGGACAAAACTATTTGCTGTCATGCTGAGCCCAATATCAAACGAATATGAAATTACTTGCATAATAAATTGTACTTTCATGACCAAATGCATTACTTAGCTTTGATGTAAGCTCAATGATAACATGGGTAATACACCACTATTTAACAGTCCCCTGTGTTCACCACTGACCTAATTGTAGAGAATCTAGAAGGCAAGTAATACAATCTCCAACACTATCTCTAGGTGGTTTATTCATTAGCCCAGTTACTCCGCGTGTACTAATAACCGGGCTTTACGTACGATTCTGATCATATTATCTACGAGACAATAGAACCAAGGAGTATGAAGCACCTACTCAGATATATCAAAAATTTCACCTTTTTGCTGCTGCACACGCCTCGTCATCATTCCCATCCCTGTCATACACATTTCACTGCCAAGTTCTTATTTTTCCCCCATGGCACTCGTACTGGGTGATTTACACATTTAATAGCTTCTCATTAGCGTCTACTGTCATTGCGGAGCCACAATGGGTGAATAATACAATTCCTTCCGGAGTAGAAGAATTACACATTATGTTCTGCCATGGCCTCTAATTCTTAGTCATCGGTCAACCCAGACAAAATGTATTTATTCACCACTAAATAACCAATAGCTTTATACTCATTTTATTGTAATAGTGGAGCATTGGGGCTTATAAGGGGCATTGATATATTTACAATGCATTTTTCCAATATGTAATTCATTCCCATTCATAACGTAATAATGTATATATGATTGCTGTTTCTTTTCTCTAAGGCCTCATGCACACTTCCGTCGTCCATTGTACGGCCGTTAATGACGGTACCGTCACACACCGGCTGCACGCGGATGGCTTCCGTGTGCAGCCCGTTGTTTCACGGATCAAATTCAAACCAAAGGCCGAGACTGTTCCGTCAAAAACGGGCAGGAGTAGGACCTGCACTACTTTTGACGGAACGGCCGCATGGTTCCATTAAAACAACAGAAGTGTGCATGGCCCGATTTAACTGAATGGGTTCAGGGTGAAATCAGTGACAAAAACGGATAGCACCCTGAACGAAAAAACGGAAGTGGGCATGGGGAACTCCGTGCTGTGAATACGTTTTAATCTAATGGACCCTCTTGGGGTGAATACGCATACATAGGTCATGCTGTTTTTGATAATTGTCCCCCAAATGCTTGTTTTTTAGGGGTATTAGGGCCAATCGCTGTTGCACCAAATATTTGTTAAATTAGATAAACTCAAGACAACTTTTGGACAAGTCATGCTGGTTTCTGAGGTCCTAAGTATATTAGTTGATCCTACAAGCGTGCCAGCGTGCAGAAGTGATCAGCGTAAATTCAAGAGCATTGTTCCGCAGTATACAGAAACAATAAAAGCGGCTTCCCACTTTATACATTTATTTTATATGCGCAGAATATGCCATACATGTCTGATAATGCCAGTCCCACATAGAGATCCCCACCTATCAGGAGAGCAGGGAACACCTGACCCACATTCGGAAAGCCAAGGTCATCCGCAGAAGCTGCATACAGATGGAGACCAAAGAGAGTCAATGGAAATTAAAGCGCCCTTGGATTGCAGAATGGGGTGAGGATTCAAAGGTCGGATTCAACAGGTGAGGATTGAAAGGTCGGACCCCTACTTTTTAGATATTTTAAAAATATCCTATGGATATGTCATAAATTTCTAAAGTAAATTATTTTTTCTTTAAATTTCTTCCTGAAATTGTGAAACATGGCGCTTTGTAAAGGACTTTACAAACTTCAAGCTGTCATGAGGGAGCAGGTGAAAAATGGGTGACAACTACTCTGGGTACATTTCCTCAAGATTTTTGGGCAACCACCCGAACTGTTTTCCATGCTCCAGCTTCTTAACCTTGTGGTTTACATTGAGCAATATACTACAGGGCTGGGATTAACTCTGAGAAGGCAAATAGTATTATCTCACTCCTATCGATAAACTTTACAAACTATATCATTTGCTGTCCTTCCATTCAATTGCATATGTGCAACTCTATGAGCCCGTACACGGCTACATCGGCTTTCCGGAAAAAGCCGAACAGAAACGAAGCATCTCAGCGCTCACACGATCGCTTCTGCTGCTTCGTTTTAGCGATCGGTGGGGGTCTCAATGCTCGGGCCTCCTCCAATCAAAACTTCTGACATGTCACTATGACATGTCAGAAGTTTGTTGAACGTTTAGTTACCCTTTCAAATTTTGTCAACTAGTCCAATATTTTGAGAATGTGCTCTATGTGTCATAGAAGTGACATCACTAAGACACATGATATCAACCATTTCTCAGCTATGAAATGTCATTGTCAGATGTTGTACCTGTTCTTAGGCTCCGCAAATGGAGAAGAGGTATCTGTCCCAGCATCCAGTACATTGTCGATCTCCATCTGAGTTTTGTCATAGACCTTCCTCTTCCTGTCATTGAGCGACTTGCTTTCTATGGGAGGGAAATCATAGTAGCCTTTTCTCTTAGCTTTTAGCCGTAGTTTGTTGCGATAGTGTTCGATGTCGGATTTCTGTTTGAGTGCTTTATTAACCTGGTGAAAAAAAAAGTTACTTTAAAGAGCTGGTCCATTGGTATCACCAGATGTTTGGTTCAATCTTGGTTTTCTTAGGCAGTAATTTAAAATTCTAACCAGGGTTCTATGAGTTGTCAAAGCCCCACCACTATTCCTTGTATCACTGAATAGTCCACCCAAAATATTTATCTTACTTTTGCTTGGTTTTTAATGGATGAATAGTTTTCAGGTAGCGCTGGACACTAAAACTCAACGTCCCTTTCTAAAATGCTTATCGCCAGAATTTCGCCCCTGTGTCAACAGACTCAGAACAATGTTGTGTTTATTTATTAGGGTCGGATTATAGGGAGGACAAAAGAGGCACTTGCCCAGGGTCCACCACCATCTAGGAGCCTCCACAACCCAGCTGCCTCCAGCCCTTCCCAAAAGTTAGTCATGCCTTATATCAGTGGCCCCAACTGTTTGTGGGTCGTGAACCACTTTTAAATATGACAGATGGCATTGAGCTAAATTGAGTGGCAGTGAAGAAACCTATTAAATATATTGCCTAGTGATAACTAACCCCAGCACCAAGTTCTAGTAATGCTATGACATCCCTGGTGCCACTAGTACACAATAGTTTCTAGAGCTGCCCACAGGTGGGGAGCCACGTGTAAGGTGCCCAACAGCTACTTGGGGAAGGCTTTTCTGACACTGCTACTGGGGAGGGTCCATAACTAATTTTTTTGCATAGGAGCCTCCACCAAATCTGCTCGAGCCATGTATTTTCCCTTAACGTCTAGGCAGCTGCTTTTATGACCGTGCTGTATACCATGCAGTATTCTAGTGTCACTTCTCCCCTAAGGTCAAGCCCTTTCCTGAAGGTTACATATCAAGACTTTTAGTAATACCACGTTATAGTACTACATTTCTATACAGCACTTTGGAATATGTTTATAATGGATAATAAATAATCACGCCCTATATCATCCCAACATGATGTGTTAGAAGGAAACATCTGCCACACAATGTGGAATGAGCTATTTTAAGGAATTCTCCACTAATTAGAGAGTCCGGCGATGTAGACATGCTGCTTGTTGTTGAGTAGACAAAGGCAATATATAAACATGAAGAAAACTGTTCCAACAATTTACGTTCACTGCAATAATGAACAGTACATGGTTGTCAGGGTGAGAGCTCATGCAAATAGCCATATTACAGCTCCGAGTTTTACAGCGCCGTAGTACGCCACCCATAGATTCTTATGGGGCCCTACTGTATATCGGTATACCTCTGCTTTAATATGGAAGCTTATGGGTCGTTTTTCTGTAAAAAAAAATATTGTTGCATGTATCAGATGATGTAATGTTATGGAGCTATATCTTGAAAATTCGGTCCCATACAGAGCACATAAAATGATTTTGTGTTCCTCCTTATAGCCACTTGTAATCATGAGACTGGGTTTTAAGGGTACCTATTACCAGAACATGTGCCTTTAGATTAGGGTGAGGGAATACTTACCATGGAGGCAGCCCCTGCCGCTGCTATAAGGTTGGTTTCACACATCGCGTAAATATTAACCAGTCTACAAATCCACAACGAAATCCACACGTGTTACATGCAGATTTCGCTGTGGATTTTGGTGCGGATACAGCTGCGGATTTCACTCATTGCATTTTTTCAACAAATAGAACATGCTACAGATTTCTAGAATCTGCTGCAGATTTTTTACGCTGTTAGTAAATGGGGTTTGTTAAAACCCCATTCACTTACATTGTACTGTAGGTTGTTATGGTATTTTGGTGCGGATTCCACAGCCAAAGATTCTGCAATAAATACACCATATGTGAACCCAGCCTGAGAAGTGAACCCTCGGTAATGCTGACCCCAATCCCCATGGTCTTTGTGATCCTAGACAGCACTCTCTATGATCTGCTCGGGCATGGCAACATTAGCAAACCATTGAGGGGAGTATTAACCCCTTTAAAGGGAACCGGTCATCAGTTTTGACGGCCTTAAACCGCTATGACTGCTATACGGATCTAGAGAGACCATATCCATGTATAGCAGCAGTAATAAAGCATAGCTGAGAAAAAGAAAAAAGTTTTAACAACACCTGCGCCATATGCAAAATACTCTCAAAGTGTCAGCTGGGCGTTTCTTCAGCAGTCAATAGTTTTGCAATCTCGGTGGCAAATGCTCCCTTGATTGTTATCTCTTTGGAGGGAACAGTGGATGACACAGAAGGCATCAGAGATGTCAATCAAGCCTTGAGGGAGTAGTTGCCGCTGATATTGACGGACACTTGCCTGTTAATGAAACGGCCAGTGGACACTTTGGGAGTAATTTGCATTTGGTGCAGAAGTTGTTAAAAAGAAATTGGCATGCATTATTATTACTGCTTTACATCTCTAGCGACTATATACTGGTTATACCCGTTTAGAAGCGCCAAAACTGATGACTGGTTCCCTTTAATGTTTTTGTACAATAAACAGCTAAAACATGCCTTACCTCTCCATTAATAATGGACATCTCCTGATTCCTTTCTGATACGGTAAGAGCGGGTGGTATGGACACTGGTTTGATTGCAATGAGTTGCACTGAGCCAGAAGATGAGTCAAACGGGTCAGACATCATTTTGCTTTTGTCAAAGTGAATATTCCCCTCTTCTTCATCACTTATTGGCACTAGGGAACAATGATCCAAAATTAGTTATTTCTAGTCCCACCATCTCACCAAAACTACTAATGCAGCCAAAATATATCACGAAATGATGCCCCATGACCAGAAAAGCTGCAAAGATAGAAAGCCAACTAGCCTCCGAATTCCGACTGCACAGAAATTTTTTGAAACCTCGAAGTAGAAACTAACCTTTAAGAAAGATTTATACGGTTTAAAGGAAATATTATATTTAGAGAGTCTCTGTAGATGTCAGTGTGAGTATTTTTAATAGGCAGAGAAGAAAGATGAGAACACAATACAGCACAGCAGTGGTGCAGTACTAGGGAAGGCCAACTCCATTCTCAATCTGCTGGATTTCGTCAAAGGTCATACCCATTTAGTAACTGTAATTCTATTGAGCGCCTTTCCACCCTTTCTGGTGGAGGTGATATTTACGTCATCTGTCTATTCATGGTCCTAATAATGCACCAAGAAAAGCAAGGTGTGATCAGACCTGCAAAATAACTGGAGGACAGGAATAAAAATTACAATATGGAGTATTTTAGGGAATAAATCCTTTCTTTTGACTAGTGACATCATACCTGGCATGGTGATACCATTTAAGGGGTTATCCAGTTAATATAGGGGGTCCGATGTCCAAGGTCTGCATCCCTTGGCTAGAGTGGAGAACGGCTACAAAGAACATCTCTCGCTGTGGAGGACCTAACCTGTCCTGCATTACACAGACAACCTGTTGCTATAAATGGGTACGGTAAAAATTCTTCATCTCCCCTGTGGTGGCACTGCCGGAAATCAAATGCTTACTGCCAGGTTCCCCCACAGATTACTATTGATCACTGGGGGTCCCATCAAGGGGACACTTAGTAATCAGTTTATTGTCAAGGGACCGTTCTAACAAGTAGATATTGTCCAGAACGGACAATCCCTTTGAAGAGGTTGTACAAGATTAGAAGTCAGGGTTTTTTTTTTTCCTGAAACAGAGCGACTCTTGTCCATGGTCTGTGTCTGGTATTCTAGCTCAGCGGCAATCAGTTAAACGGCAATACCAGACACAGCGCCTGGACAAGGGTGGCACTGTTTCTGGAAAAAGAGACAATTTTCCCCTAATCTTATACATTCCCTTTAATTTGAGACTAACCCAACTGAAAGTTTTAGTGGGGGAGGAAATCAATTCGCTGCTAGGGTCCAATATCTGCATGGGGCAGAAGGAAAACTGTGGGCTTCATTAGATATCTGCCTTATTGCTTGACTACTCAGTCTGACTGGGTGTCAGTCCATTTGGCTTCTGATGGGCCAGGGCCCGAGCTTATGGGAAAAATTGACTGTACAAGGAAAGAATCCAGCTAGAACTAACCACTGTGGTAACGTATTCACCCGTCACATAGATTTTCTATGAGCCGGGGTCCAACAACGAGGAGAAACGATCACAGCCGAAAGGGCAAAGCGCTCGGCTAAGCGCTCCTGCCGCTTCTTTTCAGCGACTGGTGTGGGTCTCAGCACTCAGACCCTCACTAATCAAAACATGTCACATGTCACTATGACATATCAAAAGTTTTGTGAAAGTGCACTTACTCTTTAAAAAGAATGTCTATCTTTTTACAACATATAATTTTCAGGTCCAACATTTTATGCTGATTATTTTCCTAATATATCTTTGTGGCGGCCAGAGTTCTGTTTTTCTGAATCAGAGCAGCCACCACTAGGGGGAGATTAGGAGTTTACTGCAAACTGCTTTTTTATAATTTAGTTCAATGTATACAGTAAGCTCCCCCTAGTGGTGGCTGCAGACAGAAAGAATTGTAACGTTTATTTCTATGTCTATACATGTGGATTTAAAGATCTGTATGAGAAAAAAAGAGCTCAAATTCCTAAGAAATTTCACTAAATTGTTTAACATAGAATTTTGGACATATCTTGTTAAAAAAAATAAAAAGTGTTGTCCAATAGTGAACAGTTTAAACTATTTTTTTATTTTACACTGGAAAGTCTAAACTGAATAAATAAATTACATTTCTTATGCAAACACATCTTCAGCTGAACACATCAACGATTAAAGATGTGGTAGGCTGTATGTATAATGTTTTCTATGATGATTTGTAATGTAGGTCAATGGTGTATTTAGTGTATAAATATAACAAGTGTGTAGCAAATTAAATAGTATATTCCAATTTATGCCATAAAACAGAGGTAGTTATAATTACTACTATAAGCGAGAAAGTGCCATTCCCTGCTTTATAGTATTTGTCAAGTCTAAATATTCTGGACACGCGGCGTGATTATTTATTGCTATTGTTCAAGGCCAAGTCATTTCTAGAAACTAAAATCGTATTTTCTCACTAACCTTGACAGCCTAAAGCAGGTTATAGCTCATAATCTGAACTGCTTCACAGCCAATAAACTGTGCACAATTGCTGCCAACAGACTGATGAAATATTTGTTATCTCCGTCCAAAGACATATACCGAATGGGAGCCTAAACCAACCCACTGCATTTCACCAATTATCTCTTTTGCCTATCTCCTCTTTGAAGGAGTCTTAGGTTTTGACATTCATTTCCTGAAACTAATATTTTTCAGCATTATCATTCTGAAAACTATTATGAATTTGTCTTTATACTAAAAGAATCCCATTTGGTGAAAACCAGAGTCTCCAACTTGTAGGGTTCTAGCTAGAGACAAATGTAATTCGTTGTATGGTCCTCTAAATGGCATGCAATGGACTTTCACTCAAATATCTAAATCGATGTACTCACTCTGTACATTTTTATCTTTGAGCAATATGAGAAACCTGACGTAATGAAGCGACCTTTCAACTTAAGGGGTTATCCAGGGACCAAAAATGATTAGCAGTGTAGTCCCTGCAGCATGTGAGTGCACTCGCTAATATACATTCCGGTCCCCCATCGCGCTGATTCTGAGATTTTCATCGATTTTTATAGCGCTGCCGGGGGACCAGAGGTCTAGTTGCACAGCCTTCTTTGATGACAATACGACTTTTCATCATGTGGGCGGCCCCGCTGTACTCTATATACAAGCAGGAGCAGTAGTACAGCAATTACAAGGCGTACAGCGCGGTCGGTCACACTGCTAATCAGTTTTGGTCCCGCATAAACCCTTTAATCTTTTTCTGATTGGTCTGTAGTTGAGGAAATGTCTTTAATTAGAACATTATCATGACTCACTAAAAGCCATGGCTTCATTTTAAAACGTTTAGGGCTACATAGTCAACAATGCCCCAAGAAAGTCCTGTTGGAATTTTCTAGAGAGGGTCTAGTGGCTTGCAATTGCAGCCTGTTATTCACTCCAGGGATAGAAGGAATCTGTGGAGCCCACATTCACATTGGCTTGGGGTCTTAGATGTGGGTGTTTAAAGTAACAATTAGGATATATATGGTGGCCTTGAAATGGTCATGGTAACAGGAATACATTGCGTTGCAAGTGTGTGTGGTCCAATGAAGTCTCCATGTGATGTGCCAGAATTAGAACCTAGAAATTCTTGTGTCCCAGTCACTAGCTGTTCTCATTGAGCTATCAGGGATGTTGGACAGCTTCACTGCTGAATATATTGTCTAGTTTCTCTTGATTCTTGCTCTTGAGATTTCTTCCTTGATTACCTAATAAGTCTCGCCCCTTTTGGCTTCCTATATAAGACTAGCCCTTGCATTAACTCCTTGCAAGACTTTTGAGCTACCAGCCTCACGTCTGGTCTATTTCTGCCTTACTTTACAAACTACTGCAGCTTATTTCTGTACCAAACTTGGATGGTTTCCTGCACACGTCTCTGCCTTACTACAAACTGTGGCTGCTCATATGTGTACCAAGCCTGGACTGTTATTTGATTGTTCTTGCTAGTATCACAATCCTTCCGGATTGTTTCAGCAAGTGGACTCAAATCTAGTTTATTTCAACTTTTATATGGTGCAATAGCATTGAAATCAATGTAAATCTAGCATGACTGTAATAGCTGCACTTCATTTACATTGATTTCTATGAAAGTGCAAAAAAATCCTTCTATTATGTCAAGGTTGCATTATGCTACTTGGGTTACATGACCTGCTCTGAGCATTACATGGCACAAGTTACTGTGTGGCCTGAGCCTTGAACTTCTGTCAACTGATAAGGAAAATGTTATTCAATTATTACATTTTTACACAGATCTGATTTTGGAGAAGGCCTTAACCAGTTATTAAGTGAAGTCACAGATCTTTCTCAAAGCCGAAGAATTAGGAAATGTTTGAATATGTTAGTCACAGTAGATCAGCACATGGAAGGTCTTACCAATTTTTTTATTTCGTTTTTGTTTTGGAAAACCTAAATATGAAAGAAAACAACATAAAAAGCCTTAATGCTAAATTGTGCTGTAAAACATAACACTCATAAACTCTACAATCACAAGAAATCTGAGTAGCAGATGTAAGGAATAAATTGGACCCCCAATTCCCTATTGTCATTTTTCATTAGGGAGATATTCGGAGTCCAAGTGCTTTGCATGATGGGTAGCCTAAAATAAATTGAGGTTCCTGTGGAGATCCAGTGGTGTGACCTACTTTTATGCGAAAGGGATGGTGCCACACATTGATGTGTGCCATCAACACTTCTGCCTGCAATTATGATGTTTAGTTAAAACAATGGTGGACGGGGGTGTAGGTGGAGTGTTTTTTTTTTTTTCAAAAAGGTCGAGACATGTGAGATCAAATTAATATAATATTGAAGTCTATTTCCTATGACATGAGACATCAAGTTACTGTTGCTGATAATGTCTCGACATCTTAGTGAAGAATATGCAGAAGACCTCTACTTTATGTCACAACGGCGTGAGCTATATGCTGATATATTTTATCTGCACTGATACACTGTAACAAAGTATCAGAGCAGGAGGAGGATTTGTGCTGATGTATTCAACATGCGGTGGATTGTCTAGACAATTGTATCCACCCCTCACCTGTGAGGAATAGTAAAGGGCTGTTCCCATTGCACAAACAGCTGGGATATGCCATCACTTTGCCGGGACCCCACCAATCCCGAGAATGAAGGGGCTGCAGAGTTTATTTAATGCTGCGTCACCGTCTTAGTCTTTCCCTGCACAGCACCGCTCCTGTCTACTAGCTGTGCAGGGAACGACAGCAGCGGTTGGGGGAGAAGCGCCGCTGTGCAGGGAAAAACGGTGAAGGGGCAATGCAAAATGATGGCATGTCCAAGCGATATGTCATCACTTTGTGCGATAGGCCTTTACTGGTTTTCTGACTCTGGATGTAAAGAATTATTTCATTCAGTGACATCAAGCAGAGATCTTGAAAATGGTGAGAAATTTGAATGCAAAGTATATTACACAGTAGAGTCACATTATTACGACCACCTCCTACTTGCGACGTCAGCAGCGTGTAGCCCATGAAGGAAGTGATGTGGCGTGGGCATGTTAGGTGGGCGATAGGCTGTCTGATCACATATCACTCGTTGTTGCCATGGGTAAAAGGGGCAAATTATCAGAGTTGCAAAAAGGGATAATTATTGGCTTTCGGGCCCAGGGTGGCAGTATTTCTATAACAGCGCAGTCTGTGAACTGTTCGCGTGCTGCTGTGGGGACAGTGTATCGTGAGTGGACAAATGGCACCATTGGGAATAACCGACGTGGAAACTGCGGAGCGCCACGTGCCATTGATGTGAGAAGTGAACGTCGGCTGCGAAAGTGCACAAGGGCCGAACGTCACGATACTGTGGAGCAGCTCACTGTGAAAATCAACCAGGGGGCTACCAGACGTGTGTCTAAAACAACAGTTCAGCGTACCATACTGTGTATGGGGCTCTGAAGCAGACGGATGGTCACTGCTCCTAAGCTAACAAAGGTGCATCGGAAAAAAAGGCTTCAATTTGCACGGCAGAATCGGAATTGGACCACCAATGATTGGTAAAGGGATGCCTTCTACGATGAGTCACGGTTTCATCGAACAGATGGACGTTGGCGTGTCAGGTGAGAAACATCAGAGAACAAACACCCGGCAACCATTGCTGGAAGAACACGAGCTGGTTATGGTCTGGGGAATTTTTTCCTGGCATTCTCTGGGCCACTCATCCATGTGGAAGGCTCTGAACCGATCTGGTCATGAATCCATCGTTGCAGACCACCTCCACCCATACATGATGTTTGTCTTCCCTGGGGCAGATGGAATCTTCCAGCAAGACAAGGCGACATGTCACACGGCTAGAAATGTCCGACAGTGGTTGGAAGAGCACGACCAAGACTTCCAAGTACTTCCCTGGCCCCCTAATTTGCCAGACTTGAACCTAATTGAGCATCTGTGGGACCTCAATCGTATTGTTCGCTCTATGGATCCTCCCCCCACGCTCCCTCCACCAAATGTGGGATGCTCTGCAGTCAGCACGGCGCCAGATACCGGAGACAACCGACCAGCGCCTTATTGAGTCACTCCCAGCCCGTCTACTGCTGTCCATGCTGCACACGGCGGTTACTCTGGATATGATCTGGTGGTAATAATAATGGGACTCCACTGTGTAGATAACGATTAAAGATATCCAGCCATTGCCCCATATGACTCTTTCCCAGAGCCATTCATAGGAAGAAGAATGGACTCCCCCGTTCTGTCTATCAGTGGGGGTCCCAGCAGTTGGACTTCCACCAATCTAATATTTATAACCAATACACAGTATAAGTAATACATTTCAATAGTATGATTTACGTAAAACCAGAAAACCCCCTTAAAATATTTGTGGTCTGTAGTTGTTGAGACTTTGTGGTGCTTTGTCCAGCAGTCATTGTAAGGTGCCATTTGTAAAAGGGTTTGTATGAGATTAGAAAAAGTGTGTGTTTTTTTTAGGAACAGCGCCACTCTTGACTATGGGCTGTAATTGGTATTGCAACAAACTTGAATTGGGCTGAGCTGCAATACCAAGCACAGCCCATGAACAAAAGTGGCGCTATTTATTTAAAAAAAAGGAGACTTTTTTTTTCTAATCTGAAAACATCTTCACCAGGGTTTTCCCAGCAGACAGGGAATTAATTGTTTATTATTTGCAAAAGATTGTGACCTTACGCTCCTTAAATTTAGGGAACGCTTCTCATTCCCTATCATGCTAACACATACAATGCTTTACTATAAGCTTGATAAGGAATGAGAATAGGGACAGAAGTAATTAAATCCGTCCCAGAAAAACTCGAATTAAATGTAATGATCCGATAAGAATTGCGCTGCGTCATTTTATAGATTCTCTAACTCCACAGAACGCAGCAGAGGGGAATATGTAACTATTTCTGTGGCAGTGCCCTGCAAGACAAAGGAACACGTGGAACGTTCTGCCAGCAAAGACAGAATAAAACCTCTAAAAAATATATATATATTTGATTATGGGAATTGATTATGCATAATTTTAGATGAAGGCGCGTATTAAAATAGGTGTAATATAATATGAGTGCCCGGCGCAGGGTATCGGGGCATGCATGTGGTGCTACAGATGATGTACAGTGCCGGCTGCAGAGCTATTAGCAGGGTTCCCTCCTCACCGTTCCGCTTGCCAGCCTCATCCTTTGTCACTCTGTGCTGAGCCATTACTTTCTGCGGAGTGCTCCCGTCTGAGCTGGCCTCCTCTGATTCGTTGCTGATGACGGAACCATTTTCACAAGGCGACCGGCTACAGGTTACCATAGCAACAGAGACAAGTGTTAGGCATCATTTCTGGAACTCACATAATGAAAATATCAAGAGCTTTTGGGAGAAGTGGCGGGGGCTTCAGTGACTGTAATGTCTGCTTTCTATTGTAGAGTTTTCCCTTTCACGGATGCAGCAGAGCTGAGTTAGTCAACGTTACAGAACTGCGCTTATCATTCGGAAGAACTCATTACAAAATCACAACGTTTTCAATTTGTGTAGTAAACCTACTCTAATACACCTAATCCATTATCTTCACTTAGATATATTTTACAGTAAAATGACTAATTCAACTCTGCTACATCTGTATATTTGATATAAGTTTACCTGTGGACAATTAAGGCAGACAATGAGACAATAAAAAGTCTAGCCATACTTAAAACCTTAAAACGCATAGACTTTTTGACGCGTTTTGGTTTTTTTTTGCAAAAAAAATAAAGTGCATCTAAGCAAGCGCCAGCTTTTTTTTTTACACATGCATATTTTTTAATTTGGTAAAAAAAAATATATAGTGTACTATGGGAGAAAAACACCAAACCAACCCCTTGCTGTAATTTAAAAAAAAAGCGGCAAAAAATGTCCATAAAAATGTCCATAAGATTAGGCTTTCTAAAGGGGCACCCTGGAAATGGTATACAGACTTATGTCTTTGCTGGCCATGCAGATATGGCAGAGCTGAGTTTGTCATTTGGCACCATTGATTGGGATATTGCAATGTGCAATCCGTGCTGTCCTAGAGCGAGAAGCTAATATAGAGAAATGTATTTATTTTAATTAAAAAAATGCTACACACTGGTGGCGGAGGGAGGAAAAACTGAAAAATAAATTGGTAACGTTGTTGCTAAATAACATTCCTAAATTTAAAAAAAATTTGAAAATCGGAAATTGTCCTCTTTAATTAAATTGTGAAATATTCTATTCAGCTATTCTAAATTACAGTATATCTGTTCCTTGGGAAAGTTGAGCGACAATAAATATGGCCACAATTATTCCATTAATGGAAGTGATGCGGGAGAAAGGGAGGGATGACGGCACAACTAGATAGATTTGCCATTCAGTACTCCGGGAAAGCTGGTTGAAAACTCCTGTGGGACTTGATGCATTTTGGTCTATCACCCAGCTTTCCCAGGAACAGATATAACTAAAAAAACAGATGACTCAGGGGGAAACGCTCCCTACCATGGGGAGGGTGGGGAAGGCACATACATGGTTAAATTCTATAGAATGATTTTTGGAGTCACACCTCTTTCTATGATCTGAAGACTTGAGCATCTTCTCGGTGCTGCCGTCCTTTGTGCTGTCCCTTTCCTGGGACAGGTTGAGTGATGGCACCACAGTCTCTTGGGTGACAGGCAGCATGTCCTCGTCCCCTCCTTGCTGTCCAAGATGCTGCTTTGCGTAATCGAAACCTTGAACCGGCTGTAAAAAGAAATGTGACATTCCTGAACTATATATATATATAAAAATCTTGATGACATCATTGTGATTTCCCATCGGATACATAGGTTAATGAGTGGAACGCCAATAGGGCAAAGGGTGAGCACTATGTGAATGTCAACCATAAGTGGGCAGCTGCGCCATCCCAAGATTTATAGCGATAGCCTCAGCTCGTGACTGGAGGGGGGGGGGGGAGCCTACCAGAAATGTCACTGGCCCCTAGTAAACCGCGCTCGATCGTCTGCTAATATAACTAGACATATAATCATACAAAGATTTTCCTATCTGACAGCCTGAACAAGTGAATGCACTTTTTGCTGTCGTTAGATAGTACAGCTTTCCAAATTCTCTATCGGGAGCTTCAGTCGCAGATTCCGCCATATTTTATGTAAAAAATAGTTTTACATGCGCAGCGGTTGCGTTGGAGCCCAACTACCCCCATTGTGAATCAACAGGGTCTGTCCGGTGGCGTTGGTATCAGTCGGATGACGGATCCGACACTGAGTCATGGTTATAATCGGAAACCCTGATGCCAATGCGAATAGAGTCTTAATTAAGAACATGGAAGAGTTTTAGGTGAGGTATAAGAATAATATCTCATAAGAGAAGGAAGTGGTAAAATTCAAGGGGCGTATATACCATAGAGGAAGCCAAGATGGCAGCTATGTGGCCCATGCAGGAAGGGGGCCCAGATCAGGTTGCCACATCCTTCTTCTCCATAGGTAGCGTTAATCTGCACAAGGCTCCATCTCTATAGGGACCTTTATATTAGCAAATAAGGGACTAGGTAAGTAGCCTGGGGGCAAAAGTCCCTTTTGTTGTGCAAGAGATGGGTAAGAAGATCAAAAAGCCCCATATTGTCCTGTCACGAGGATGGAATGGGGACATGAACCACCATCAGGAGGGATCCTCATTATGTTGATGCAATGGGGCCCATTCAACTCTATGTCCGCCGCTGTTGAGGTTGGATATATATTGGCCGACTTAAAGAGGCTCTGTCACCAGATTTTGCAACCCCTATCTGCTATTGCAGCAGATCGGCGCTGCAATGTAGATTACAGTAACGTTTTTATTTTAAAAAAACGAGCATTTTTGGCCAAGTTATGACCATTTTTGTATTTATGCAAATGAGGCTTGCAAAAGTCCAAGTGGGTGTGTTTAAAGTAAAAGTCCAAGTGGGCGTGTATTATGTGCGTACATCGGGGCGTTTTTACTACTTTTACTAGCTGGGCGTTCTGACGAGAAGTATCAGCCACTTCTCTTCGTTACCACCCAGCTTCTGGCAGTTCAGACACAGCCGTGTTCTCGAGAGATCACGCTGTGACGTCACTCACTTCCTGCCCCAAGTCCTGCATCGTGTCGGCCACATCGGCACCAGAGGCTACAGTTGATTCTGCAGCAGCATCAGCGTTTGCAGGTAAGTCGATGTAGCTACTTACCTGCAAACGCTGATGCTGCTGCAGAATCATCTGTAGCCTCTGGTGCCGATGTGTCCTCGCTCGTCCGACACGATGCAGGACCTGGGGAAGTGACGTCACAGCGTGATCTCTCGAGAACACGCTGTGTCTGCACTGCCAGAAGCTGGGCGTTCTGAAGAGAAGTGGATGATACTTCTCGTCAGAACGCCCAGCTAGTAAAAACGCCCCGATGTACGCACATAATACACGCCCACTTGGACTTTTACTTTAAACACGCCCAGTTGTACTTTTGCAAGCCTCATTAGCATAAATACGAAAATGGTCATAACTTGGCCAAAAATGCTCGTTTTTTAAAAATAAAAACGTTACTGTAATCTACATTGCAGCGCCGATCTGCTGCAATAGCAGATAGGGGTTGCAAAATCTGGTGACAGAGCCTCTTTAAACCAGAGGTTTTTTCTATCAACCACAAAAAGTAACAATAGACATTAGTATTAGGGACTATAGGTCTACCAGAAAAAACACCTGTGAACACATATGAAGTGGATTTGAAAAAAAAGGGCCTATATTTTCTATTTACAGAAACAGCACCTCCCTTGTCCATGGGCTGTGTCTGGTATTGCAGCTCAGGCCCATTCAAGTGAATAGGTATAAAGGCCTTATAAATAATGAATGTTTCAGAAACAATGTGCATGGGAATCCTTCCCATCCCCAAATATGATTATTTGGTTATGACCAATAATTCAGTCTATCTTAAAAATCTTACCTCCCACATGATACAAGATTTTTAGAGGGGCTGTTTGCTTTAGACAATGTTTTCTTTGTTTTGTTTTTTGTTATAAGGGTTCCCTAATGATAAGTTGATCACAGGTTTTCCTACTGCTGGGAACTCCAGTGATCAGCTGTGATCTGAGGTGGTACCTGACAGCAAGTGTTCAATTTCCCTGCAGCACCACCAGAGGGTAAATGAGGTATTACACAATTTACATTGAAATCAATAGGTTGTCTGTGTAATACATGGATGTGCTGGGTGATCCAGAGCAAGAGTTGTTCTTTGCTCTGGCTAATAAAGAAGAACCCTAAATGGTGGACCCCAACTATTAACCCAGTGTTCCATAAAGGGATATATGAAAATAGACAATCCCTTTAACCTCTTCCCGCCGCAGCTATTTTTCAGTTTTTCAATTTCTTTTTTTCCCTCCCCACCTTCCAAAAACCTTTACTTTTTTATTTTTACGTCAATCTAGTCCTATGAGGGCTTGATTTTTGAGGGACGAGTTGTAGTTTTTCGTAGCGTCTTTTATTGTGCCATATAATGTACTAGGAAACGGGGAAAAAAATATTTGTGGGGTAGAAAATGAAAAAAACAGAAAATCCTCCAATGTTTTTTGCGGTTCGTTTTTATGGATTTCACTGTGAAATTAAAACAACAGGTTAACTTTATTCTGCGGGTCAATAAGTTTACGGCGATACCAAATATATATCGTTTTTTCTATATTTTACTTCTTTTACAAGTAAAAAACTAAGTGTAAAAAAATTAATTTATTTTGTGTCGCCAAATTCTGAGGGCCATAACTTTTTTATTTTTCCGTCGATTAAGTTTTATGAGGGCTTACTTTTTGCGGGATAAGCTGTAGTTTTTAATAATACCATTTTGGGGGTACATACAACAATTTGATCACTTTTTATTAAATTTTTTGTGGGAGATGAGATGACCAAAAAATAGTGATACTTGAATTTACTTCTTTTTTTTTTTACGTCGTACTCAATAATAAGTAAATAATGATATATTGTAGTAGTTCAGACTTTTACGGATCCGGCGATATAAATTATGTTTACTTTTTTTTTTTTACTATGTTCTAGGGGGAAATGGGAAAAGGGAGGTTTTTTTGAACTTTTAATATTTAATTATTTTATTACATAAAAAAAAACCTTTATTTTACAAATTTTTACTTTTTTTATTAGTCCGCCATGGGGACTTCAACCAGCGATCGTTGGATCGTTTGCACTATATACTGAAATACTAATGTATTGCAGTATATCGTATTTATGACAGGCATCTATTAAGCCCTGCCGGAGGCAAGGCTTAGTAGGAGCACAAAGATGGTGGACCTGGGGGCCTTCATTAGGCCCCCAGGCAGCCATAGAAACTATCGCCACCCCGCTATTGCATTGCGGGGGGCGCGATCAGCTGCTAGAGCGGTTCGCCCCCCTCTTTCTAACGATTTAAATGCCGCGGTCAATACGGGTTAAACGAGCGGGATCTGTGCGGGATCTGTGAAATGTCGGCTGTAACATACAGCTGACAACCGTATCGTATGGAGTGGGTTCAATCAGTGAGCCCGTTCCATACTTCCCCTACCCGGCTATGACGTATGGATACGTCAAATGTCGGCAAGAGGTTAAGGAAAGGCTTCAAAAATTTACGTTTATTATCAAAATAAATCAAATCAGATTCTACATCCCTCGGTCACTGCGCCTTCAGAAGACTACACAGAAATAAATGAAGCTATTTTGGCAATAATACTCAATAAATCAACAATAACATTCAGTCCGTCAATTTACATTCCATTAATAACCTCGGCAGATCTGTAAACAAGAGACGGTAAAAAATGAACTTCAGGAGAAGGAAGCATTGTGCTCTGCCAAACCTAAGATGCCTGAACGCGTTATGAAAATGAATTGCTGGATGTTGTAATATAATCTTGAAATCAATATCACAGACACAATGTTAAAACCCAGAACACTCACAGCACCAAATGAAATAACCGTAACATTATTACACCACAGATGGCCACCCCCTGGAGTTTATCATCTCATCTTCAACATGCACTTTGTTTCAATTATATTTGTACAGAATTGACCAATATTTTATATAAATAATCGAGTAATAAATGAGCATTTAATCTTCAAGGAGCTGTATGTAATATTTTCACCCAACGGTTCTAGATTAGGGTTCCTTTGGCCACCAGTGGAGATGATTTTCAGCGCCCACCCTCCATCTATATAGAACGTCTACTGTTAATGGCATCATAATCATTGTACACCGGTCATATCATTAATAAGATCTAATAGGTTCATTGTGAATCGTCCCATAAGCAATAGACCCTAGTGGCAAGTGATTGGCACCAAAGTCACCTCCAAATGTGGTGTCTTCTGCTGGACCTTTGAGGGCCATTACTATGTCACAGTCTGGGCCTACCGGATGACCCTGCACTCAAACCTTCCTCAACTAAATTCTACAACAGTCTTATAACCGGGACTCGTGGACTAGGGGGGTCAACCAATTTCTATTATATTCTTAGAATTTCTGGTGGTCTGACTATATTACCCACGATATAATTCTGGAACATGTTTTCTTAGAACTTTATGTTGTACCTCTGTTATTCCTACTAGAAATTTATGAATTAATTGACCACTGGGCGGTACCAGTTGGGGGTGTGTCCCTACACAGATTGAAAATGTCCAATCAGTGCTGATAGAGTGAGACTGTGTAGAGACACGCCCCTTTGATAAGGGAAATAGTTACACCCAGTTGTCACTTTTTTCATACATTTCTAATAGGATTGTCAGAGGAAAGGCACAATGCAGAATTCTAAAAAGAGAGGTTTTTAGATGTCAGTATTGTTTGTTTCATTGAAGTATTTACTAAAATAGACAGATCAGGAGAGGGACATGTCCTCTTTAATGGAAAACAACAAAAACATTCAGTACCTGCACAATTCAAAAAATTATAATAAAGAGGATCTCCATCCAAAACTTTAAAATAGCCATATAATAGTAAATCAGTAGTTAGAGGAGTAGCCAAGATTTTGTAATTATGATTGTAGCACCTAATGGTGGCAAAATAATAGTTGATCTTTGGTTTTTAAGAAGCTCATTCAGCGGTGACATTCAATATGGCTGCACTTTCTGTTGTCGCTTTTGTAAAAATGTCCAACAAAACAAAACAGAAAAATCACAATATTTTTGTAAGTAGAAGAAATATAAGGCTATGTTCACACGGGGTCTTTTGCCGAGTTTTTTGACGCGGAAACCGCGTCGCAAAACTCGGCAGAAACGGCCCGAGAACGCCTCCCATTGATTTCAATGGGAGGCGTCGGCGTCTTTTTCCCGCGAGCAGTAAAACTGCCTCGCGGGAAAAAGAAGCGACATGCCCTATCTTCGGGCGCTTCCGCCTCCGACCTCCCATTGACTTCAATGGGAGGCAGGAGAAAGCGTGTTTTATGCCTGCGGCGCTCAATGGCCGCGGGCGAAAAACGGCGCGATAATTGCTGTTCACACGGAGTATTTTGGGGGAGGAATATCTGCCTCAAAATTCCGTTTGGAACTTTGAGGCAGATATTCCTCCCCCAAAATACTCCGTGTGAATATAGCCTTACAGTCAAATTGTGGCTCCTGCTCTGACGTCTGAGTTACTAATATATGGTCAATTTTAAATCTTTCGGTGTTCATGTACAAAAATAGGCAACAAAGCAAATAGTTTTATAGAAAGTAGTAAAATTATTTAAAAATATATGAACCCTTTAGGCCGGGTTCACACGTAGCGTAAATACTGAAGATATTCCATACCGGAGTTAGGTGCGGAAAATCTGCAGCATGATACAGTAACAGCAGAGTGGATGGGATTTCAACAAATCTCATCCACACGCTGCGTAAATGCTGAGCGGAAAAAACGCTCAGAAATACACCTGCGGTGCGTTTTTTTAATCCGCAGCATGCCAATTGTATTTGCGTAATTGCTGCTTTTTTGTTGCGGGTTTTCCCCTTTGAATTTAATGGGGAGGTAAAACCCGCAATAAATAGCAGATGTTGCGATTTTTGCCGAGGAAAAGCTGCGATTGCGCCACAAAAATCGCAACTCAGGAAAAAAATAAAAATCATATACTTACCCAGAATTCTGTCCAGGCCGGCCTCCTGCAATGATGTTTCATCCCATGTGACCACTGCAGCCAATCACAGGCTACAGCGATTACATGAGATAAAACGTCATCCCAAGGCTTCAGAACGTCAGGACTTCGGAGGGATGCGTCGCCATGGTAAGTATATCCAGATTTTTTTTTTAGTGCAGGATTTCCGCAGCGGACATTCCGGGGCAAAAAATTGCACCACCATTTGGTGTGGTTTTTCGGACAGAATTCCCTGCAGGCAACAGGGCGGATACGCTGTGTACCTTTATGCAGCATATTCGACCTGTAAGAACTTATCTTTAAAGTGTTTTTACAGATTGGGACAATTCCTTTTCTAATAAAGGATCCACCATATATTAGTAAAGGGTTTTCCACTAATATACATTGATGGCCTCTTGTTTGGTAGAGGTCTGATCCCTGTGATCCCCATTGATCGGCAGAACGTCTGTACATACATTTGTGCCTTTGTTCTGATGATCGTGGGGGTCCCTAGAGTTGAGGCCACAAATGTATATTAATGAAGAAGTTCTTTATTGCAGAATCTAATTTAATAATCATGTCCAGAAAGTTCCTTATTTTTTCTTTTCTATTTTTTTTTTGCAAAATAGAAATAAGTTTTGAAAAAAAAAAAAAATTCTCGAAGAAGGGAACAATTTACCTTGGTCCTGGGAGGGATGTTGCTGATGTTGTCTGCCTTGAAGTCACTTTTGTTCTTTCGGCAGAGGACAGCGGTGATGATGATAATAATGACCGTGACAACCGCTATAGGAGCCAAAACTGCCGCAATTATCCAGAGATTGTTTGGTGGCTTTTGCACAACAGCTAAGGGAGGGAAGAGAATAATTCATTCATAATTAGAAGTCTGGGTTCAAGGAAGGAGTCTTCAAGGTAACCTCACCCAAACTACATATATAGGGGAGATATTAGAGCCTTTTGGGAAATAAAAGCAGCAACCTGATTGGTTGCCCTGGGCCACTGCTCCACTAGATTTAATACATTTCCCCAATAATTCCTCCAGTCATTTCCCCTTTAAGAGGTTGTCTGCTTTGATCAATTTTTTATTAAAATGTTCCCCAAATAAGTTGACTGCAGGATATCCCACTGCAAGGGCCTGCAGTGATCAGCTGTAAACTGTGTAGGAATTCGTTAGTAAGTGTTCAATCCCCCAGCAGTGTCCCCGCAGGAGAAACAAAGCATTACACAGTTCCCATTTAAATCAATGGGCTGTCCTGGTGATGCATGGGCGTACTTAAAGGGGTTTTCCACCTTCTGAAAACTGATGACCTATCCACCAGATAGGTCATCAGTACATGATCTGTGGGGCTCCGACATGATCTGTGGGGGGTCTCAAGTGTGAGATGATCTTAGTAACCACTCTCCTCTCTGACTGATAGATAAGGGTCCTGAACGGGGGAGCCCCCTCTTCAGAATTTCCTATTAGGGTGTATGAAAATGTTTTTTCTAAAACACACAGCCCTTTACTAAACATTTTCGGATTGTAATATAATCTTGTCACAGTATGGAGCTTTGTTTTCCAAGATCCTGGAAGAGCAGATGGAGAAGTGTGAGCAGAGTGGAGATAATGAGATTATTCTGAGCACAACGCAACAGATATTCACATATATTTGTTTTATATTAAATTCCTTTAATTTAGGCAAATACACATTTTTGTTGGTTTCCATGTTTTTTTGAGACTCTTTAGGTATTAAAATAAATTTAAAGTGCAACTAAACTTTTTAAAGACTTTTGACATGTCATAGTGACAGGTGACAAGTTTTGATCGGTGGGGGTCCAAGTTTCTGATCGGCTTTCCTCGGAGTGGTGCATGGGCTCAATAGAAAGTCTATGAGTCCATAAGCCACTCCGAGGAAAGCCGATCAGAAATGAACCGGCACAGCGCTCATCCGAGTGCTTCTGCAGCTTCGTTTTAGCGATCGGTGGGGGTCTCAGTGCTCGGACCCCCACCGATCAAAACTTCTGACATATCACTATGGCATGTCAAAAGTTTTTAAAAATGTTAGTTTAAACATAATTCTTTGTCTTGATTTTCAGACACTTTTCCGTTCCCATTGATTCCAGATGAAAGGAATTTTACTGAATCAATAGAGACCAATATATCTAAAGGAATATTTATTGTAAACTCTTATGTTGATATCTCAAGTTCGACCGGCAAACCATTGTTTAAAATAAAGTGTGCTTACAATTTGCTTGTACTCTAACAATATATCCAAGTGTCAGGGCCATGGTCTGAGGGTCGATGGTACTCAATTGTTTAGCAGCAACCGTGCCCAGTATTGGCTGCCCGTCTTTTAAAGCATAGTAGGTTAGTTCAGCCAGATTATTAGGACCGTCCAAACGCTGCATTTTCACCATCTGTAAAACAAGACAAAGTCATGTAAACAGTGACACGAGGTGTGAAACCAAATTTACTGTAGATGTTCTGAATTAATAACGGTGCAGTCAGAATCATGATATTTAGAGTTGTATGGGATTGGAAAAAACATATCCTTTTTTTTTTTTCCAGAAACAGCACCACTCTTGTCAATAGGCTGTGTCTGATATTGCAGCTAAGTACCATTCATTTGAAAGTGGCTAAGGTGCAATACCAGATACAGCCTATGGACAAGAGAGGCGCTGTTTCTGTTACTGAATTTGCTTTAGGGAGCAGGAGCTTCAAGTTACACCTCTGGTTTTACGCACCTGAACTGTATAGCTTCCTACCGCGGTTGCTCTTTTAAATCTTCTTGATTGTTGACCCGAGATCTGAAACAGTTTCGCCAATCTTTCTTCCATCTGCCGCGCAAAACTTTGGTTGTTTGATCCCAATAGCTGACTATCAACTCCTTGTATCACTGGAGAAGAGATAAGCGGTTTTGACTCATACAAGAGTTTTGTCAGCATTCAATAACTTTGACCTTTATATTATAATTATCTGATAGATTTGGAATATTTTGGCTTCATTTCGAATAAAAGTCATCTTCAATTACTCATCATCTGGTTTCCACGACAACAGAACGTAATCGGAGTGTTGACAAGGATTCAGGTGGTTTTGAAATACGTTTCCTCGTGTGGAGAAATTCTTGAGTACAGTGAAGAATGTTTTTCGGAATGTGCCGGTGTTTTTTATGTGATTGGTATTTGTTTACTTGAAGGTGAAAGTACTTCCCTATTGCGACTTATTTATCACCGCCGTGATCGGGGAGGCTCAGAAGACAAACACACTGATTGTTCTTTGACAGTTTGGTTTCACGTGAAGCGAGCAGGTAATCTATCCTTCCACTCGGGTTTAACAGTATTACAAAAGTGTTTGTATGTCATTTCACAATGCGGAAAAAGCGTGACATTAGTCATATTGAAGCTTGTTAGCGTCTGTATAATGGGTGACGTTCTGTTTACCTGATACAAAGCCCTAAAATCCATATCCAAAAACGCATTAAAAAAACACGCAATATTAAGTGCAGATTTTACCAGCAGAATTATCTGCATTTATCTGCGGTTTTTATGTGAATTTTACGCATCAAATTTCGCAACATGTGCATGTAGCCTTAATATAAAGTGTGCCAGAAAGGGAAATGTAGGCCAGCTAAGAGCTGGCTAGATATACGCTATCGTTTACGGCAGTTTCTGGCGTAAATTATAGTAACTTTTTTTTGGGTTAGCCCCTCCTGCTAAGCCCAACCCATTTTTTTTAATTTTTTTTTAAGTGGCAGAGGTGGCGTAAAAATGCAAAAGTCGGAAAGTTGATGCACAAATTGCACATTTTCTACGCCAGAAAGCTGGCGTAGAGTGCTTAATATATTTCCTCAATATCTATACAGGGAATTTGGAGCTTTGTATGGGGAAAACAAAGCTCAAACGATATAAAGATAATAATCAGCACCAAATGCTGGAGAGAAAACAATATGGTAGTAAAAGATTGACATGGGCCACTTTTAGGAAAATGGATCGACAATGGAACGACCCCAGGGCTTGCTTAGTACGACCTGCACGATTGCACAGGACACATCTGTGGAGGGGGCACTATTATTTAGAAATTATATAGCACTTCTATTAGATTATTTTATGTATATAGCTGTTATTTGAGCACTGTAGGGTGGTATTATTTGAGCACTGTATGGTGGTATTATTTGAACACTGTATGGTGGTATTATTTGAGCACTGTATGGTGGTATTATTTAAGCACTGTAGGGTGGTATTATTTGATCATTGAATGGTGGTATTACTTGAGCACTGCAGGGTGGTATTTGAGCACTGTATGTTGGTATTATTTGAGCACTGTATGGCGGTATTATTTGAGCACTGTATGGCAGTATTATTTGAGCACTGTATGGTGGTATTATTTGAGTGCTGTATGTATGTACTATTTGGTCACTGTATGGTGGTATTATTTGAGCACTGTATTGTGGTATTATTTGCGCACTGTATGGCGATATTATTTGAGCACTGTATGGTGGTATTATTTGAGCACTGTATGGTGGTATTATTTGAGCACTGTAGGGTGGTATTACTTGAGCACTGTATGTATGTACTATTTGGTCACTGTATGGTGGTATTATTTGAGCACTGTATGATGGTGTTATTTGAGCACTGTATTGTGATATTATTTGAGCACTGTATGGTGGTATTTTTTGGTCACTGTATGTTGGTATTATTTAAGCACTGTAGGGTGGTATTATTTGAGCATTGAATGGTGGTAATACTTGAGCACTGCAGGGTGGTATTATTTGAGCACTGTATGTTGGTATTATTTGAGCACTGTATGGCGGTATTATTTGAGCACTGTATGGCAGTATTATTTGAGCACTGTATGGCGGTATTATTTGAGCACTGTATGGTGGTATTATTTGAGTGCTGTATGTGTGTACTATTTGGTAACTGTATGGTGGTATTATTTGAGCACTGTATTGTGGTATTATTTGAGCACTATATGGTGGTATTATTTGAGCACTGTAGGGTGGTATTATTTGAGCACTGTAGGGTGGTATTATTTGAGCACTGTATGTATGTACTATTTGGTCACTGTATGGTGGTATTACTTGAGCACTGTATTGTGGTATTATTTGCGCACTATATGGTGATATTATTTGAGCACTGTATGGTGGTATTATTTGAGCACTGTATGGTGGTATTATTTGAGCACTGTATGGTGGTATTATTTGAGCACTGTAGGGTGGTATTATTTGAGCACTGTATGTATGTACTATTTGGTCACTGTATGGTGGTATTATTTGAGCACTGTATGATGGTGTTATTTGAGCACCGTATTGTGATATTATTTGAGCACTGTATCGTGGTATTTTTTGGTCACTGTATGTTGGTATTATTTAAGCACTGTAGGGTGGTATTATTTGAGCATTGAATGGTGGTAATACTTGAGCACTGCAGGGTGGTATTATTTGAGCACTGTATGTTGGTATTATTTGAGCACTGTATGGCGGTATTATTTGAGCACTGTATGGCAGTATTATTTGAGCACTGTATGGCGGTATTATTTGAGCACTGTATGGTGGTATTATTTGAGTGCTGTATGTGTGTACTATTTGGTAACTGTATGGTGGTATTATTTGAGCACTGTATTGTGGTATTATTTGAGCACTATATGGTGGTATTATTTGAGCACTGTAGGGTGGTATTATTTGAGCACTGTAGGGTGGTATTATTTGAGCACTGTATGTATGTACTATTTGGTCACTGTATGGTGGTATTACTTGAGCACTGTATTGTGGTATTATTTGCGCACTATATGGTGATATTATTTGAGCACTGTATGGTGGTATTATTTGAGCACTGTATGGTGGTATTATTTGAGCACTGTATGGTGGTATTATTTGAGCACTGTAGGGTGGTATTATTTGAGCACTGTATGTATGTACTATTTGGTCACTGTATGGTGGTATTATTTGAGCACTGTATGATGGTGTTATTTGAGCACCGTATTGTGATATTATTTGAGCACTGTATCGTGGTATTTTTTGGTCACTGTATGTTGGTATTATTTGAGCACTCTAGGGTGGTATTATTTGAGCACTGTATGATTGTGTTATTTGAGCACTGTATGGTGGTATTAGTTAAGCACTGTATGGTGGTATTATTTGAACACTCTAGGGTGGTATTATTTGAACACTATATGTTGGTATTATTTGAGCACTGTAGTGTAATGTCGGGGTAGGGAGACAGACAGGTGAGCCCTAATCTACCCGCCACTCAGTCCCTGCCTACTTGCATGGCCCATCCTAGGCGACGGCGTACAACTGGGCGACGGTCCCTACGCTCAATATGTGCACGACAGACAAACAGACAAGGGTACACAGAAGCTAAGGGAAATGGGGCAGTTGCCCACGGCAACACCGTGAACAACAGGAGTAGTGAACGAGCCGAGTCAAACCAGGAGTGTATGAGGTACCAAATGCAGAGAAGGAGCGTAGTCAGTAAAGCCAAGGTCAAAATGAAGCAAGGTCAATAATAATAGCAGGAGCAGCAGAGCCAGGAAACAGGATAGAATCACAGGCAAAGGACAAGCAGCAACTGAAGGTATAAATAGACCGAGGGCGGGAGCTAGAACCATCTGGCCAGGCTGTGATAGGTTCTCCCACTCCTCAGCCTCCCAGCCTGAGTGGTGGCAGATCGAGTCACTCTAACCATGGGCGTCGACACAGAAGCTGTGTCTGGCAGATCCTATACATGTAGGGTGGTATTATTTGAGCACTCTAGGGTGGTATTATTTGAGCACTGTATGTATGTACTATTTGGTCACTGTATGGTGGTATTATTTGAGCACTGTATGATGGTGTTATTTGAGCGCCGTATTGTGATATTATTTGAGCACTGTATCGTGGTATTTTTTGGTCACTGTATGTTGGTATTATTTGAGCACTCTAGGGTGGTATTATTTGAGCACTGTATGATTGTGTTATTTGAGCACTGTATGGTGGTATTAGTTAAGCACTGTATGGTGGTATTATTTGAGCACTCTAGGGTGGTATTATTTGAACACTATATGTTGGTATTATTTGAGCACTGTAGTGTAATGTCGGGGTAGGGAGACAGACAGGTGAGCCCTAATCTACCCGCCACTCAGTCCCTGCCTACTTGCATGGCCCATCCTAGGCGACGGCGTACAACTGGGCGACGGTCCCTACGCTCAATATGTGCACGACAGACAAACAGACAAGGGTACACAGAAGCACTATATGTTGGTATTATTTGAGCACTGTAGGGTGGTATTATTTGAAAACTGTATTGTGGCATTATTTGAGCACTGTATGTTGGTATTATTTGAGCACTGTAGGGTGGTATTTGTTTGAGCACTGTATGTATGTACTATTTGGTCACTGTATGGTGGTATTACTTGAGCACTGTATGTATGTACTATTTGGTCACTGTATGGTGGTAATATTTGAGCACTCTAGTGTGGTATTATTTGAACACTGTATGTTGGTATTATTTTAACACTCTAGGGTGGTATTATTTGAGCACTGTATAGTGGTGTTATTTGAGCACGGTATGTTGGTATTATTTGAGCACTGTACGGTGGTATTATTTGAGCACTGTATGGCGCTATTCTTTGCGCACTGTAGGGGGGTATTATTTGGTCAATGCATGTTGGTAATATTTGAGCACAGTATGTTGGTACTTACTGTTATTTAGGCACTGGACAGTATATTATTTTGAGTGGTATGTTGATTGTGACACTGTACAATATTGTTATTTGTACACTGTACCCCATGGGGGAGTCAATAGAAGGTACTTACAGTGCACCATCTAATGTAAAGCCCAGCCCTGAGTACCACTATCACATGATTGTACATGGGCTACATTAAAAATGTTGCTGGAAATAGGACCAAGACAATTTGGCTGGGACAAGATGATAACGCCAGTAGTCTGTTGCGTGACATTCATACGAAGAAATACTTTGAATTCAATTCAATGCTACCATGCCCAACGGTAGGATTGCTCGTAAGAAATAAAAAAATCAATGGTGACCACAAAGTTCCTAATATTCACATCACTGGAAGGTACAAAGAGCTTAAAGGGAATGTATCACCTATATTTTCTTTTTCATAATTAAAACCAGATTTTTCTGATCTGTTTGTATTTTTTTTATTGTAGATTTTTTTATTTCATCTACTGTACATTATAGTGGGGCAGCCATCTTGAATGAGCTGCTGTAAACAGCATTTAGAGATATGCTTTACAGCAGCCACATGAACCATAGGAACCTGTGAACGGGAGCTGACCCATTGACTTCTATGGAAGAGTTTTCTACGCATGCTCTGTGCAGAGATCATTATGGAAGGGGAAGGAGGGGAGCTGTGTCCACGACCTATTGTCAATGGTGGATCCTGTTATCTATATATAGGTGTTATCTGTCAGCGAACTTGGCAGGTTCGGCAGATCTTTGTAGGGGAGCCTTAAAGCTGTTGTCCAGGCTGGGGGCTGTTTTTTTTTTTATATTGATGACCTATACACAGGATAGGTCATCAGTATATGATCGGTGGGGGTCCAACACCTAGACCCCACACCGATCAGCTGTACCAGCTGCCTCCAGGTGCCGGAAGCTATGCAGGGTTAGTGCCGTAAGCAGAAGGCTCCGACCACTCTATTGCAGCCGCACTGCTATAGAAGTAAAATAAAAACATTCTTATTCATAAGCAGCGAATATGGTCATTTCCACCCAGTGAGCCTTCTATGGTCATTTTTTATACAGAAATATAAAATCAACTACAATGGCGATGACAGAAAATGTATCTGGCGATGAATATAATCCCAACATGGGCACCGGAAAATATAGTAAAAAAAAAAAAAACGTTACCTGTGTACACCCAGTAGTTCATAGTGGAAGCTGATATATCAATATTCGGATAATACAGAGCTAAAATAAAACAGAATAAAAACAAAAATGTAAAAAAAAAATGTTGTAGTGTTTTTATTTCTGACATTATAAAACTGTGTTTGTAGCTTTAAATTGCAACGCACAAATTAGTAAATATACTTTAGAGAATTTGCACATTTCTTTCATTCAGCACCTAACAATTTAGAAATTGCAATGGTCCAGCAAACAATTTTACCATTTTAATTTGGAAATTTGAATCCGGTTTTGCCCATTTGGATTAAAAATGTAATCCAGAATTGACCAGACTATACGCTCCCCTGACTTGTCTGTTTTAACAAAAACTTGTATTCCCCAAGAAGTAACAACTCTGGAGAATATTTTCTTTGCATGCTGTCCCTCTGTTATTCCTCCTGGAAATGTATGAGGTCCTCTTTTACAGTAAGGAAAGGCTGGTGAGAAGTGGGAATGAGCATAAAACTTAATTACCGGGCTTTTATTTGATGGCATTCCTATGTAAATCCTATGGGAAAAAGGGAGCGAGCAATAGCATTGCTAATGTACTCATCCAGGATCACCATGGTCCAATAGATACCGGATTAAAGAAATTTTACTCAATAATTAATTAAAATAGAAGCAATTATTACCTGGTCTTTGCAGTAAATTGATGAACCCATATAGCTCTGATCAGCCCCTGAATTTCCATAGCTCAATCATGAAGGTAGAGTCCATTGTAATCAATACACATCCATAGTTTACGCTGAGATAATAGAGGGGAGTAGATTAGTATATAGCGTGCAGTACTTACGTTCAGCAATAATGGATGGAGGGTCTCCCAGATAGTATCCAACAACCTCTCCAGAGAGGACATTGAGAAGGCTGCTAGCCGTCGTGCCATTTATCGTGTTGCTATTATTCTTCACTACATAGATCAGGGTCAGAATTTGGATATCTTTGGATGTGCTCAAAATCTATCAAGAAAATCATAAAAATATAGATATTGTAACGAAAGGTAAATAACGTGTTATTATAGATGTTACACAACCATGGTTGCGTGATTGATGGATATATTACTAATGAATTGACTTAAAGGGGATCTTCTGTTTTAGTATTTCCTGCCATTTCATTTAGACGTGTCAGCAAATGACGTTAGAGGAGTCTAGGCAAGGGCGCACCTAGAAGGGGGGGGGGGAGACTGGCTGGGCATGTGCCCCGAGTGCCAGTAGGGGGGGCACCAACAAGCTACTTTGCTTGGGCTAGGGTACAACATACCAGGCTAGGGCAGCTATCTGATTCTTTGCCCCAGTTGAAGGAAAGCCTAGCTATGTCTCTAGTCTAGGAGATGTCACCCCATCAATGAACAAAAGGGGCACATAACTTAGAATGGCAATGCCCAAAAAATTTTTATTTAAAGGGTAACTAAACTTTAAAAAAACTTTTGACATGTCATAGAGACATGTCAGAAGTTTTGATCGGTGGAATTCCACGCACTGAGACCCCCACCGATCGCTAAAACGAAGCGGATGAGCACTGTGCCGCTTTGTTTCTGATCGGTTTTCTCTGGAAAGTTGAGCTAGCGGTGTACGAGCTCAATAGAAAGTCTGTGAGTCCATACATCGCTCGCTCGGTTTTCAGAGGAAAGATGTCAGAAGTTAAGCAGAACAGCACTCACCCAAGGACTTCTGCCGCCTTGTTTTAGCGATCAGTGGGGGTCTCAGTACTCAGACCCCCACCAATCAAAACTTCTGACATGTCACTATAAAATGTCAAACATTTTATAAAAGTTTAGTTACCCCTTGAAAAAAGAAAAAAAATTACATTGGGACCCCATCTATTACCTAAACAAACCTAATAGAGCATATAAAATGGATTTGGCTGAAGAAATAAGACAATTATTATAGGCAGGTATAAAGAACTGTCCAGGGATTCAAGAAGAGAAAAAAATAGGGTAAAAAAACAAAAACGAAAAAAAATGTAACTAAATAAAGATGGTCATAGATATAACTGTTGGCCGGTGACGGTTATCTGTCAACTAGCTACAGACTGTTCGGGTCGGCCACCCCTGCATGTTAATTCTTTGCTGGGAGCAGGGATAAGCAGCCGACAGACACCTCTGGTGACGCTTGCCCAGGTTTTATGGGTACCTGAATTCGGTTCAGTTAAATTGACAGTGATCTGTGACTGAAATCAGCCTTTGGTTGGACCGGAGGGCTGATGAGCAAAGGGTGATGTATACTTCCCTGTCTTCCACATTCTCCACGCTTACAGGTAAATTCAATATACTTTTCTAGGACCAACTAATCATTTAGAATATTTGATAATCCAGGACCATATCAGAGGATTTTTTTTACTGTATAGTAACGTTATGAATTTGGTTGATTTGTTCAATAAAAGGTACATGCTTAAGGCTGAAAAAGGACTAATAAAGGGTTAAGTTGATCTGTGGGCAGTTTCTGGAGATATTACAGAGCAGAATGTCCTGCCGGGCCTCTGCACCTGTGAATAGTATAATCATGAATAATAGGACACGCTCTAACAGGTGCTGCTCCGCCACTTGTCCTGTGCCAAAAAACCCACAGTTATACGCAGAACGCTGTGCCAATGTGTATCGTAATGATCCAGTATATGAAGCCAGGGGAGGAAATGTCTGTTCAACGCATGTCATGCACAGCACTTTTACATCATGCAAATATCAGGTGGGCATCAGTCAGTACATTGTTATAATGCACAAACGTTGGTTAAATATTAGGTCATATGTGGTAAACTGGTCGTTCCAAGAGATTTACATGTATTATAAGAAACATAATGGAGATGTGCATCAATCTAGTTGAACCTGGTTGAACTAAGAGAGGTGCAGAGGTTGTGGTCTCGAGTCTGTGGGGGCCCAAGGGTCATTCTACCCCATATGAGAAGGCCAGTGTAGCCAGCAGGGTTGTAACGTCAAGCTCCTGGGCCCAAAATTTTAAACAGGGTCCCTCAAACATGCGCCATTTATAATGCTGTTGTCTTCTTATATGATGAGGGGCCTTTGAGGCCCAGGGGCCGAGGTGCAACTGCTACCCCTGTACACACTATAGCCACTCCTCAGGTAGCCAATGAAATCAATAGAATAGACAGTCCAAATATATATATCTCAATGGGACACTTTGTACTGCTACCTCTAGCTGGCAGCGCTTTACATGCAGATCTTTTCATGGTAGGGGAGTGGGAGCAGTCGAACACCCTTGTGATTTTCCCATCATACAGAATAGGCTTTGGTCATTATTTACTACTAAGCAGCCAGTTTGGGACATTGAGATTGTGTGCTCAACTCTTAGTCACTTCACCATGACGCATAAGTCCTCCATGGCCAGTAGATTTCAAGAGGCAGGGTTTAAGATATTGTCCCGTTGGTACAGGGTGCCTTCCAGATTGCATGCAATGATCCCGGCGGCCTCCCCATTATGCTGGCGATGTGGGGACCAAGTGGGTACAATCATGCATATTTTCTGGGACTGCCCACTCCTGACTGGGTTCTGGTCCGAGGTGTGGCGCATTTCCTCAAAGTTCACGGATTATCCTCTCCTGTGATCCCCGGGCCTCTTCCTGCTTCATTTGTGCGAGGTCCCACTGCCCTCGTATAGACGTTCGGTAGTTCGACACTTGGTAAACGCTGCTAGGGCATGTGTTCCTGCACTGTGGAGACAGTCCTGTCCGCCGACGGTGGGCATGTGGTTCGGCAAGATCCAGGAGATCATGAGAATGGAGGACCTCACGGCATCAATGAAGGGGACTCATGCCTCCTTCCTAAAAACATGGCGTGAATGGATTCGTTTCCAAACGACCGAGGAATATAAAACCATCATGGCCTCGTGAATTCCCGTCTAGATCCGGTATGTCAGGCCAGCTCCCCCCCTCCCCTCTTTTTTGTTTTCTCCCCCCATTTTCCTTTTCTTTCTTTCCTCACTATTTTGCCTTTCCTTCTTTCTGTCTCTGCATCTCTCTTCTCCTTTTAATGCTCATATGCGCACTCAGGATATACCATGCACGGCTGCGGGTTCAGCGTGCATGTCGGAGATTCCCTAATTAACTGTTTTCAGCGACATGGTACTCTCAGGTGACCCCATGTACTTATGTGAGGCCGATAACTGACCTGTGATCCGTTAAATGTTTTTCACTGCCATTTCTCGCACTATGTTGTGTATATTCTGTACGATTTGTGATATAAAATAACAAAATGACAAATAAAAGAATTTATTAAAAAAAACTCTTAGTCACTATGGATTAAATCCCACAACCAAAAATACGGTCTAAAGAGTGGTGGGGCCATATTTTTTGTAGTAGGTTAACCTGCAGTCCCATGTAAAACCACAAATAATCATACCATGAAGGGTTGTACCAAATGAAAAAGTCAGCTCTGCTACATCTACCTATATGTATCTGTGTGTGTGTTATATATGTGTATACATATATATATATATACATATAATTAGCAGTATATAGATAATGAATGATGTACTACCTGAACTGAGAGGTTTTTGCTGCTTGCACCTGTACTAGTTAATTCCGCCCTCTCAAACGCCGTCTGTAGCCTTTGTTCCATGTTTCGAATATACACACAAGTATGGACGTTAGCGCCTGTTCCCATCAACTTCAGCACTATAAAAAAAAAAAAACAAGGACATTTCACAGTGAACAATGTGATTTCTAAGACTCTGTCCACACTAGAGTCACGGCTTCTGTTTATAATAAAAACTTCGGGTAAAAATTGGAATTTTTGATTTTGCATTAGTAAAGAACGGACTCCCAAGTTTTGGGGCAGGGGAGGTTGACCAGAGTTTCACTGAAAGTTTTTGTTGGGTTCACCGATCTGTCAAGAACAGATGGACAATCGCTCATTTGACAGCTATTGGACCTGATTCACCAAGTAACATGCACATATGGCTCTGCTGAGCATGTTCATTTTTAAATTATGCCCCATCCCCAATGGCGCCCTGGGCCACTACCTGCTCTGCTTTTCCCTCGCGATGGCCCGGCTTCGCAAGGCATGTCATCTGGTGCCACAAAATTGTGGCAACCAATGACTGGCCACAGCAGTATGTGTTGCCAATACAAATGTCACCAATATGGCCATCAAGTGGCAGCAAATGACATATCATCCCTGTGTGATGAGATTAGGATCGCTGGCGGAACGCGGTGATCAGCGCCATGGAAACATGCTGAATTAAAGGGGTAAATATATGACATTTTTTAAAACTTACAACTGTTTTTTATTGGTCGGGAAAAACATTTAAAGTTATAAGAACTTGCAATTTAATGTAACCGGTTGCAAAAGATGTTGATCGTTATTTCCCTATTCTGACATATAATTCTTCAAGTTATGGTAAGATCTAGTGGATTTGGTTTTAAAGGACAATACACTACCGTTCAAAAGTTTAGGGTCACTTAGAAATTTCCTTATTTTTGAAAGAAAAGCACAGTTTTTTTCAATGAAGATAACATTAAATTAATCAGAAATACACTCTATACATTGTTAATGTGCTAAATGACTATTCTAGCTGCAAACGTCTGGTTTTTAATGCAATATCTACATAGGTGTATAGAGGCCCATTTCCAGCAACCATCACTCCAGTGTTCTAATGGTACATTGTGTTTGCTAACTGTGTTAGAAGGCTAATGGATGACTAGAAAACACTTGAAAATCCTTGTGCAATTATGTTAGCACCGCTGTAAACAGTTTTGCTGTTTAGAGGAGCTATAAAACGGACCTCCCTTTGAGCTAGTTGAGAATCTGGAGCATTACATTTGTGGGTTCGATTAAACTCTCAAAATGGCTAGAAAAAGAGAGCTTTCATGTGAAACTCGACAGTCTATTCTTGTTCTTAGAAATGAAGGCTATTCCATGCGAGAAATTGCCAAGAAACTGAAGATTTCCTGCAACGGTGTGTACTACACCCTTCAGAGGACAGCACACACAGGCTCTAACCAGAGTAGAAAGAGAAGTGGGAGGCCCCGCTGCACAACTGAGCAACAAGACAAGTACATTAGATTCTCTAGTTTGAGAAATAGACGCCTCACAAGTCCTCAACTGGCAGCTTCATTAAATAGCACCCGCAAAATGCCAGTGTCAACGTCTACAGTGAAGAGGCGACACCGGGATTCTGGCCTTCAGGGCAGAGTGGCAAAGAAAAAGCCATATCTCAGACTGGCTAATAAAAGGAAAAGATTAATATGGGGAAAAGCACACAGACATTGGACAGAGGAAGATTGGAAAAAAGTGTTATGGAGAGACGAATCGAAGTTTGAGGTGTTTGGATCACACAGAAGAACATTTGTGAGACGCAGACCTGAAAAGATGCTGGAAGGGTGCCTGACGCCATCTGTCAAGCATGGTGGAGGTAATGTGATGGTCTGGGGTTGCTTTGGTGCTGGTAAATAGGGAGATTTGTACAAGGTAAAAGGGATTTCGAATAAGGAAGGCTATCTCTCCATTTTGCAACGCCATGCCATACCCTGTGGACAGCGCTTGATTGGAGCCAATTTCATCCTACAACAGGACAATGACCCAAAGCACACCTCCAAATTATGCAAGAACTATTTAGGGAAGAAGCAGGCAGCTGGTATTCTATCTGTAATGGAGTGGCCAGCGCAGTCACCAGATCTCAACCCCATAGAGCTGTTGTGGGAGCAGCTTGACCGTATGGTACGCAAGAAGTGCCCATCAAGCCAATCCAACTTGTGGGAGGGGCTTCAGGAAGCATGGGGTGAAATTTCTCCCGATTACCTCAGCAAATTAACAGCTAGAATGCCAAAGGTCTGCAATGCTGGAATTGCTGCAAATGGAGCATTCTTTGACGAAAGCAAAGTTTGAAGGAGAAAATTATTATTTCAAATAAAAATCATTATTTCTAACCTTGTCAATGTCTTGACTATATTTTCTAGTCATTTTGCAACTCATTTGATAAATATAAGTGTGAGTTTTCATGGAAAACACAAAATTGTCTGGGTGACCCTAAACTTTTGAACGGTAGTGTATATAAAAAAAAAAAACAGAAAACACAAACTCAGGATTTATCTTTTTGCCTTTTGATTGGCTATCAGTTCCCAAATAACCTGAAACAATGGCAGGTTTACCCCTCACACCAGCAGCATTGTACTCCTGCCGCCCTGTTAGCGCTGACCTTAGTCGCCTGTGCAGTTGTGGAGTGAAATTTTGTGCAGAAAATTGCAATAAAGTATAAAAAGAAACACAAACAGCATCAACATGAGCTGAAATCCTGGCTGCCTGCCAAGCAAAAATGGAAAGGACGGCGAAGCAAGAGCCCAGTCATTCTCTGCAAATTGTATTAACACAACAGCTTCAGTTTAATCTATAGATTACATAGCACAAAAAAGCAGATCTAATAACAATACTAATCATTCCATCATTAAAAGGGTTAAATAATGAGCAATATCTTATATTTTGTGAAGTTGTTATAAGCTCAGCAATTTCTTAATTAGATCTGTTTGTGGGAAAAGGGTGCGGCGAGTCATATCTCTTAAGTGGCATATATGCTTAGTTATGCCATGTAGGACCAGGGGCGTAAGGCTATGTGCACACACAAAATAAAAAAAACATCTCAAAATACTGAGCTGTTTTCAAGGGAAAACAGCTCCTGTTTTTCAGACGTTTTTTAATCAAAGTCGCGTTTTTCGCAGCGTTTTTAACGGCCGTTTTTGGAGCTGTTTTTCTATAGAGTCTATGAAAAACGGCTCCAAAAACGGCTGAAGAAGTGACATGCACATCTTTTTCGCGGCCGTATTTTTACGCCCTGTCGGAACAGAACGCCGTTTTTCCCATTGAAATCAATGGGCAGATGTTTGGAGGCGTTCTGCTTCCAATTTTTCAGCCGTTTTTTGGGACGTTTACGGCGTAAAATACTGCGTGTGAACATACCCTTAGAAGTTATTATGGGGTCTCATAGCAAAACTGGGAACTCCACCAAGACCACCTTCAACAGCAAGTTTAATCTCCCTAATACACAGGGATACAAGTAATATAATAGTACATAGATAATGTACACAGTGATGTCACATTACAGGGATAATGCAGGGGCGGACATACCATTAGTGCAACCTATGCAGCTGCACAGGGGCGAAGTAGGTAGGGGGCCCAATGCCACCTTAAAAGGAGCTTTGTACTATCTATTGGATTAGGTTTCGTTCACATCTGCGTCAGGACTCCGTTCATGGGTTCAGTCTGAGCTTTCCGTCAGGGGAACCCATGAACGGAATCCAAACTGAAACAAATGGAAACCATAGGTTTCTGTTTGCATCACCATTGATTTCAATGGTGACGGATCCAGTGCAAATGGTTTCCGTTTGTCACCGTTGTTTAAGGGTTCCGTCATTTTGACGGAATGAATGTGTCTTTGAGCTATTGGAAAATTAGGGGCCAGCATACTGTTCTTGCATTGGGGCACTCTACTGTCTATGTCTGCCCCTGGGATAATGCACACCATAATTTCACAGAACAGGAATCATTCAAACAGTGATGGCACAATAGCGGTATAATACACACAGTAATGTCACAGCACAGTGATAATGCACACAGTGATGTTACAGTAGTGACATAATGCACATAGTATTGTCACCATACAGGATGATTCAAACAGTGATGTCACAGTACAGGGATAATTTAGTTAGTGAAATTACATAACAGGGATTATAAAAACAGTGATGTCACAGTAAAGGGGTAATGCACAAAGTGATGTCATATTGCAAGAAAAATGCACATAGTGATGTTACAGTAAAGAGATAATGCATAAAATGACCTCATAGAACAGAAACAATACACAGAAAAAAGGTCACAATGTGCACTGTGACATCACAACACAGGAAAAAAAGATATGATGATGTCATATGCAGGTATAGTGCACACATGATACAGTTCAGGGATAATGCAAAAAGTAATGCCACAGAAGGAGGGATAATGCACACGACAAGGGTAACCATGGGGCTCCATAGTTCAAATTTGAATCGGCTGCATTCAATTTTCCATGCCCCCTTCTATTATCCATAGTCCAAACTAACTGCACCTTATGTCTGTGTAGAGGTACCCCTCTAAGTTATTGGACCCCATAGAAGTTACGCCCATGTTCAGGATTCTAGGAAGGCAAACTCTTCTTCAATAAAAAGAACACAAAATGCTGAAAAAATATTTAAAAAAATTCCTAGCAATTCTTTTCTTAATATGTTCTTTTTCTTTGATCCTATCCTGTCCCATATTGAAATTAAAATTGTCAAAAAAATATATAAATAATTTTTCTATGTGTCCCAGGAGATGTATTTCCCCTCGCCTTCTCACAAACCTCAGATCAGACTTGACTCTGGCTGTAAGGCAACTGGTTGCAGCAGGAACCCTCCCCCACTGCTCTGTCTGTAATGGGAGACCACATTAGCTAAACTCCACTTCTTTATTTGTTCCAGGAGCTGCACACAATCATACAGACTGACAAACACTTTCTAGGTTTAGTGTTATTATGTGTTTAATTTTCTACATGACTATATAAACATTCATCTTTACATCTATACATTTGTATAAATAACTTACCTGTTTTTACCCTAAAACTGATATCAGGGTCAGGTTCCCATGTTTCCGCCGTTACCGGCACAGACTGCAAGGTTGGGATACGAAGTTTGAGTTCGGTAATATTGAAGATGTCATTGCCTGTAAGAACATCTACGATGGCTGATGGAATATATACTGAGGAGTTGACGGATACAGAATATCCCACTGTCACATTACGTGGCTGGCTCGCCAACTGTGATAAAAAAAACCAACATATCAGAATTAGCAACATGTTGTCACATATGTAAAACATGAACAACATACAGACATTAAAAATCTGCATATGTGACAAAGGAACGGAAGAAAACAAAAATGTTCATATTTTACATAACATTGGGAAAATAGAAAGTAGTGGAAAAGAAAGCTTTTTGCAAATAAATTGTTATTATCGTTATTGTAAATTTTATGTTTTTACTATTTTATTTTTTTTTTAATTAGTTTTTCTTCTTCCTTTGAACTCCATAGCAAAAACAGGGGGCTCTTCAGCCAATTAACTCCACTATTTGTTAATGTAGTCAGAACACTCCCCACCCCCCATTATCTGTGTTCAGTGTTTTGTTCCAAAACACACACAGGGGATCTCAACAGCCGAGGCTTCTCAACACACAGGGTCTCCATTCCAGCAGTCTTCATCATTGTGGGACAGATTATTACACACATATAATTGGGGGAGGCAGGATCACACATGAAACAGTTAAAAAAGCTGTGCAGGATTAGAAAAAAGGATCTGCTTTTATTTCAGAAAAAGCCCCACTCATGTCCATTGGTTGTACCCAGTATTGCAACTCATAGTCAGAAAAGGAATGCCTGCAGGCAAACAAAACCCTATTTCCTGACCACCCAATAATAATAAGAATAAAGTTAGAATTAACAACCTTTATTAACCTTTATTAAGCTACGTGTAGCAAACTATACATAAATTTTAAAACTTTCACTGCCACAGACCGAAGTCAATTTGACAGCTGTAGAAACCTAGCAAAGTATCTGAAGTTCGCAATGTGTGCCGAGTGTCGGCAGACAGTTAGTGCAGGGGCATCAGTGCCACTATTAACATGCAGACGAAGATCCAGCTGAGGCAGGAATTAAAAATTAACAGAGCCCCCCCGACATGTTTCGCTAACTAGTAGCGTCCTCAGGGGTACATGGGGCTAATGGCGGCGCCACGAGAAAACTGCTCCTCTTATGGGAGTGTGGAATGACGAGAGGTGGGTGTGTGGATGACAACCAATAGGATGAGGCCAACCATCTGGAGCAACAGGGGAGAGTGAGTGTCCAATAAGAAGCCAGATAACGGGTGGCCCATATCAGCCCGTGAACTACCAGTATACAGACAAGTGCCGAGAAAGTTAAAAGACGGCACGCCTGCGCAGTGAGGCGGCTGAGAGACTCAGAGCGGAGCCGAACAAGGCGGCCTAGCTCAGAGTGTAACAGAGCATAGAGTATCGGCGCATGCGCCGTAAAGACAAAAACGGACTTAGTGCAAGGGACATTCTGACAGCCACCATGACTCACTCATGTAGAGTGTAGGGCCGGAAATAAATCTCAATTGACTGTGAACTGTATATGCACAGGTCTAAACAGAGACCCAGTGCAATACTACATGAAAGGCAAAATGCCCACGTGTCCCTCACAGACCATGTACATAGTGCATCACATACTCCCTCTGAAAAGGCCAACCGGTAGCAGCCGCTCATCCACACCAACACCTCTGAAGTGATCCTAAAATTCAATAAAGAATAAAATAAGATGACAAAGAGCATGAAGGCACTGATTGCATCTCCATTCATGCATCACAATAGAACAGAAAAGAGGGGAGAGAAGAGAGAGGAGAGAGAAGGGGCCGCCAAGCGCATAAAATGCATAGTAAGGTCACGTAAGAACAGTGAATCAAAATAAAACATATTTATAAATATATTCATATATACTATATCATATAGCCCCCTAGTCAGGAGGCCACAATAAGAAAATGTTGCCGGCAAAGTAGCCGAGAAACCAAGACAGTAAAAGCGAATAGAGTACAATATAGACAGATCCATACAGATGCGTGAAGGGAGACGCAGAGAAAATCACAAAAATGCACTAAACGTAAAGCCCTCATTAAGTCCCTGAGGGGTCATGGAACCGAGACGGTGAATCCATCGTGCCTCTTCCTGTAGAAGCCTACGATCCAGATTACCTGCCCTAGGTCCCAACTTAAGCTGTGTAATGCCCCAAAATTGGAGCAACTTCGGATTATCAGGGTGATACCTATGCATGTGTCTGGCAAGAGTGGTGTCCTCCTTAAGGTTGATGGTACTGAGATGTCTGGACACCCTTCTCCTCAATTCCTGCAAAGTTTTACCCACATAAAGTTTTGGGCAGGGACATTTAGCCAGATAAACAACTCCAACACTCTGACAGTTAAGAAATTGTTTAATGTCATATGACCTGCCGTCAAGAGGATTAATAAAACTCTTGACTCTAGGCATCAATGGGCAAAAGGAACACCTGCCACAGGGATGAAAACCCGTGACAGGTGACTTCAGCCAGGTGGATGGTGCCCGTAAGGAAGTTGATGAAAAATGGCTATGTACTAGAAGATCACGTAGATTTTTTCCCCTACGGTAGGTAATAGCGGGGTTGGCAGGGATTGCCTCTTTTAGATCAGGGTCGGCAGTGAGAATAGACCAATACTTCTTCAATACTCTAACGACCTGGGAGGAACAGACATCGAACGTGCCAATACATCGGATGGTACCCGAAGTCACTGACAATGCAGACCTGGCACCACCAACAGAAAGTAGATCAGATCTAAGAGACGCCCTAGCCCTGGCATAAGCCCTATGTAACCACTTTTTCGGGTAACCTCTTGCCAAAAATTTGTGGTAGAGACCAACACACTCCCTCTGAAAGGATAGCTCATCAGAGCAGTTGCGTCTAGCCCGCAGGTACTGGCCAATGGGTATCCCTCTTTTGAGGGCAGGAGGATGATGACTGTCCCAATGCAAAAAGCTATTAGTAGCTGTGGCCTTACGGAATATGTCGGTTTGGATACCACCACCAGGGTCCAGAGAAATCTTCAGATCAAGAAAATTGATCGTATGATCGTTAATTTCATAAGTAAATCTCATGCCAATGGAATTGTTGTTGAGCATAGACATGAAGTCGACAAATGTGTTGACATCCCCATCCCATAGGATGAGAATGTCATCAATATATCTACCCCAAAAGGAGATATGTGACGTGAAAAAAAGTAGATCATCTGAAAAAACGATAGTGTCCTCCCACCAACCCAAGAAAAGGTTGGCGTAGGTAGGTGCACAAACAGTGCCCATTGCTGTGCCTTTTATCTGATGATAATATTTGGCATCAAAAGTGAAAAAATTATGTGTGAGAAGAAAACGTAGTAGTGATAAAACAAAATCATTGTGTCGCTGAAATTGGGTACCCTTTGTGCTCAAAAAATATTTGACTGCAGTGAGGCCCAGATCGTGTTGAATATTGGTATAAAGCGACTCCACGTCTATGCTCGCCAGCATGGTAGTAGAGGTGACAGTGATCTCCTGGATCCTGGTGACGGTATCCTTAGTGTCCCTAAGATAGGACGATAGAGCGGAAACAAAAGGGGACAGGATCTCATCCACATAGAGGCTGATACCCTGCGTCAAGTTATCATTACCCGAAACTATGGGCCTACCAGGGATAGGGCGTTTGTTCTTATGAACCTTTGGTAAGGCATAAAAAGTTGCCAGAGTGGGTGTGGGGTTGTATAGACGCTTAAATTCGTCCAAAGTAATAAGATTATCACTCTTAGCATTAGTGAGCAGATCGTACAGTTCTAACAGATAACCAGTAGTGGGGTTGCTTTTTAAGGTGACGTAGGTGGTTTTGTCATCTAATAGTCTGTGGACCATGCCTATATAATCAGCACAGTCCATAATCACGATATTGCCCCCTTTATCGGAAGGTTTAAGTACCAGATCTGCATTGCCACATAACTCATCCAGTGCCAGTTTTTCATCGCTGTTAAGATTACCAAAGGGCATAGATCTGTCATTCCTAAGTTTCTTAAGGTCATTACAGACCATTTTAACAAAGACATCGATATGTCCATATTGGGAGAAAGGGGGGGTGAGCCTGGACTTAGGGCGTAATGTAGAAAAAGGGCCCACCGCATCAGCGGCTCCAAACTGATTCTCACAAAGGAGACTCTCCAAGTCCCTCATTGTATTTTGTTCCTGATGGTCAAGACGGATGTTGTCCTGTGTAGAGCCCCTGAAATGTTTATGTAGGGCCAATTTTCTGGCAAATAAATTTATATCCTTTGCCCATGTGAACTCATCAAAGGGAGGTGCAGGGGTATAGGAGAGTCCCCTCTGTAATAGAGTCAACTGATGAGAATTCAATATATGTGAGGATAGGTTAAATATCTGCATATTATCATTGTTAGTGGCAAGTGCACTGTGAGTTATTATTTGCGACCCCAGTGCAGGTTGGGAGGTCCTAAAAAAGAAGAAGATGTGACAGAGGAGCCCATAGCAGTGTTGGATGCACCATATCCGTCTCCCAGTGTGGTCACCTGAGTAGTTTGTGGGGCATTGCCCACCAACATTGTGGCATTTTGAGCATATGATGAGACAGGCACAGACAAAATAGAAGACGAGTTGAAGACAGCAGGTGTACATGGTCTATTTCTGCTCAAGAGATCCGTAGGGGGTTGTTTGTATGACGTAGGTGTTCTCTTTGAGTAACCAGGTTTATTGTTCCTGACCTTACGTTTAGTGCCCAATCTAGGGCTATCACCAGTGGGTCTAGAGTGTTCTGTGCCCGAGGTATCCGATTCAGAAAAGTCGGTATAGACAGTGGTGCGTTTAGGGGCAGGAACAAATCGTGTCTTATAGGTATAGGTTTGCCCTATATCGAAGTCCCTTCGGTCACGGATATATTTCCGATGTTTACGTTCTTTAATTTCCCCCTGTAACTTCTCAATATTTTTTTGCAATTTTGCCTCCAAAACGCCAAATTCAGGATGTGATTTAAATATTTGTATATCTCCTATTTCTTTTTCAAGTTGGGCACCAACCCCACTATGGCTCTGTTTTTCAAATTCCAACAAATATTGGAGCATCCGCAGAGAGCTCTCAGTAAGAAGGTCCTCCCAACCCTTAGTGAATGCAGTATTATCGCGATGGGAATTTGGCGTGATGTTGATTCTCAGACCCCTATAAACAATTTTCTGCTGTATGTAGATTTCAAGACTGGCTATTTCCCAGCAGGAGCGTACAAATTTTTGGTAGGTCCTCTGCAAATCCCTAAACGCAGTATGGATGTCAAACTGATGCAAAGGAATATTATCAGTAGAAAAGACATATGCCACATCAGCAGACAAAGTCTCTATATTAGGTTTCTTGGATAGAAAACCGGCCATATTCAATAAATTGAAAATAAGTATGAGAGGTTCAACAGTGTGAACAGGGTCAGAGGAAAAGGGTAATTAACCCAGCAGTACTAGGACAAAAAACACAAATTTGACCCTGGGTAGTCAGCGGGTGCAATATATAGTCAGAAAAGGAATGCCTGCAGGCAAACAAAACCCTTGACCTGCCTAGGTAGAGTCGTGTGTTAACCTTAAACCATACTATCCCCCACCCCCATTTAGTAACGACACATGACACCGAGGTTGGATGTGAAATGGCCACAGCAGCCGTTTATTAATTTCACAGTTTTATAAAAACAATTTAAATCCGAAACATTCGGATAACTAGTTAGGAATCCACCAGAGAATTCCTCCTAATAATTCACATGACCCAACATGGGTCAGAATCATAAATAACCATTAAACGTTAACATTAACCCGAGCAGAGGAAGTCCTTGAAGCCCCTTCAGATGTTCCTTTCAAGAACACACCGAATTAGCCATCTGCAAACCACTAATTACCTCCAGCCGTAAACCAGCTCGGAAGCACCGTTCACCTCTGCAGATGGCTCCACCCACTAGAAGTCCACTTCAAGGGGATAACACCCGTTGAAGCCCTCAAGTGATATACCGACCACTAGAAGTCCACTTCAAAGGGATAACACCCGATGAAGCCTTCAAGTGACATACCTTCTACCAGAAGACCACTTCAAAGGGATAACACCCGATGAAGTCTTCAACCATGTACCTTTTTTGGGGGACGCATACCCCCGATGCGACCCCCCCACCATTTTGTACTGACTGGCCTCAAGGACTCCCCCCGCCAGCTGCCATGACAACAGAACCTACTCCGGAAAAAAGAAAAACATGTTAAATAAACACACAAAATAAAACACAACGCTCATATACGGACGTACAGAAGACCTAAGGAGTAACAAAACAAGGGTGGGAGGGTGGGAGCTTTGCTTCTTGTGTACTACTCCTCCCGCTGCTTCCGGCTCAATGCCGAGAAACAGCGGGAAGCGCAGCAACGGCCCCCCCGTCCCCCCTAGCTCCTCCCCGTCCCTCCTTCAGCTTCTTCACCTTTCCCTCACCTCTTAACATTAACCCTTTCCCTACCAGGACGGTCATGTCGGCTTCCCTCAAGCCTGCAGCTGCGTCCAGCCTCTTCTTGACCTGCCTAGGTAGAGTCGTGTGTTAACCTTAAACCATACTATCCCCCACCCCCATTTAGTAACGACACATGACACCGAGGTTGGATGTGAAATGGCCACAGCAGCCGTTTATTAATTTCACAGTTTTATAAAAACAATTTAAATCCGAAACATTCGGATAACTAGTTAGGAATCCACCAGAGAATTCCTCCTAATAATTCACATGACCCAACATGGGTCAGAATCATAAATAACCATTAAACGTTAACATTAACCCGAGCAGAGGAAGTCCTTGAAGCCCCTTCAGATGTTCCTTTCAAGAACACACCGAATTAGCCATCTGCAAACCACTAATTACCTCCAGCCGTAAACCAGCTCGGAAGCACCGTTCACCTCTGCAGATGGCTCCACCCACTAGAAGTCCACTTCAAGGGGATAACACCCGTTGAAGCCCTCAAGTGATATACCGACCACTAGAAGTCCACTTCAAAGGGATAACACCCGATGAAGCCTTCAAGTGACATACCTTCTACCAGAAGACCACTTCAAAGGGATAACACCCGATGAAGTCTTCAACCATGTACCTTTTTTGGGGGACGCATACCCCCGATGCGACCCCCCCACCATTTTGTACTGACTGGCCTCAAGGACTCCCCCCGCCACCGCGAAACAGGCCTTGACCACCTTAAGCCTGTGAGTTCCTCCACACCACCACCGCCCTTTCTATGCCTTCTGCTATAGCCAAGCTCCAAATATCAATGCCAACCTCGGTCAGATGAACCCCGTCACTCCTCCAGAAATTCCCCAATCCTGACTCCAAATCCCTATGCCTCACGCAAATGCCCCCGTTCTTTGCCACAAAACGGGACACCGCCCGGTTAACTTTTATCCGAGCCTTATTGACTCTCTCCACCGATCTAGCTAACCGCCAATGCTTCCTTGGGACTATGTCCGACCACACTACCACCAACTTGGGATAAGATACCCACAAACACAACAAATCATGTTTGATATCCCGCACCAACTCACGAAAAGGGCGGACTCCTAAGTCATTCCCACCCACGTGCAACACTAAAACCTCCGGAACCCTATCAAGCCGCACATATGTCTGGAATTCCGCCAACACCCTGTTCCACGACATACCTCTAAACCCCAGCCAATGCACAACCGCATCCTGTCGCGGAATGCGCAACTGGCGACCATCCGGGCGGACGTCCGCCCTCAAAGCCCCCCAGTGCACGTACGAATGACCCATCAACCACACCAGACAAGGAGGCGAATCTGAAACGGAAAACACAGTTAGGCACCACCATATACATTTGCAAGCATAAACAACAAAATTACAACATATGGGGGCGGACATAGGACTTAAACCTTTTAGACTCCCAACGACCAATACGCCTCACCCCCTCATCATCCAACCCCCAGCGCCCTGCTTCCGTTGCTGCGCCAATCCGGAAGGAATGAGATGAATATGAGCCTGCCGCAACCCCAACCGCCGTCAAACATTTTTTAAAAACAGCTCCAAACTGAAACCTGGACAAGAACGACCCGTCCACATGACATAACAAAGGCAAATCTGGAGACCCCCTGTTTTTTGTAAAACCACGCATGCACTCTACTGGGCACATGACCGACCCCGGGAGAGCGAACAAAACTATCAGTTTTCCCTTCCCTAATTGGTCAGTTTTTGATCTACGCAACCATACCTCCAACCGATCTGCAAAAAGGCTCACCTCCCCAGATCTCAGCCCCCCTGCCTGTTTAGTACTTGGCGACACCAACTCACCTATTCTAAATGCTCCGAAGAACGCCAACGAGAAAGCCAACCGAAACAAATCCATTTCATCTGAAGAACGACATACCGATGCCAATGAACCACCCAACAAGCCCAGCAAAGCAAACGACACCGGCCTTCTACTATCCGCCTCCACCCTACCTCTGCGCAACCCCTTCAAAGCCTGCGATACCAGAAATTCCTTCGATACATCCCGCAAGCCCCGCAACTTAAGCCCAAACGCCACCGCGGATATAAACCGGTTCACCTTCGCTACTGAAAACCCCGCCTCCCAGGCATCCCCTAACCAATACAAAAGTGCCACCAACCTGTCTCTATCCGTATTGACATCACCCAACTCTCTTACCCACTCCTCCCACTGCCTCCAACAAGCAGCATAAGCCCTCCACGTCGTGCCCGCCAAAGACCTTTGTAACAGCTGCTCTACGGGACCGATACCAGATCCCATAGATGATCCGGACACGCCAAACCAATACGTTCCGCTCCCGGAGCCAATTGCCGAAACCGGTCCCACTGCGAGCGAGAAAGAGCATCAGCAACACAATTCCGTACACCCGGGACATGCACCGCCACCACCCACGCGTTCAGCGACAAACACACCAACACTAAATGTCGCAACAATTGAACTACCGGAGGAGAGGACGCCGTGATGTTATTAATGGCAAGCACCACACCCATGTTGTCGCAGTAAAAACGGACCTTCTTATCCCTGAGCCTGTCCCCCCAAATGGTAGCCGCCACCACGATGGGAAACAGCTCGAGCAGGGCCAGATTCCGCGTCAATCCACTGGACACCCAGCTAGCCGGCCATTGACCTGCGCACCACGGACCTCCCCCGTAAGCTCCAAAGCCACCCGCCCCAGCCGCATCCGTGAAAATATTCAGATCACTCGTATCCTGCGCTGGGGCCATCCATAGCGAGCGACCATTGTACTGGCCCAAGAAGTCATCCCAAACCTGAAGATCAGCTCGGTGCTCCTCCTTGAGCCTCACAAAATGATGCGGCGCCCGCACTCCCGCCGTTGCCGCCGCCAACCTTCTACCAAACACCCTCCCCATCGGCATAATCCGGCAGGCGAAATTCAACTTCCCCAGCAGCGACTGAAGCTCCCTCAACGACATTTTCTTCCTTCTACAAGCCCGTCGCACCTCCAGCCTCAAAGCACCCAGCTTATCCGCCGGGAGCCGACACTCCATTGCCACCGAGTCAATTTCGATTCCCAAGAAACAAATCGTCGCTACCGGGCCCTCCGTTTTTTCCGGCGCCAAAGGGATCCCAAAATCCCTCGCCACCTTCTGCAGGGCATGAAGCAAGTTACCGCAAACCGGCGAACCCCCCGGGCCAACGCACAAAAAATCATCTAAGTAATGGATCAACGAATCGACCCCGGATACTCCCCTCGTTACCCACTCCACGAAGCTACTAAACGCCTCGAAGTATGCACAAGAAAGAGAACACCCCATCGGAAGGCACCGATCCACGTAAAAGGCCCCATTCCAAAAACAGCCCAACAGCCGTTGGCTTTCTGGATGCACCGGCAACAACCTGAACGCCGCCTCGATGTCGGTTTTTGCTAGCAGCGCCCCCGGACCCGCAGCCCGCACTAACCCCACCGCCTTATCGAATGAGGTATAAACTACGGAACACAACTCGTGATCAATCCCGTCGTTTACCGACGAACCTTTGGGATACGATAAATGTTGAATCAAACGAAACTTTCCGGGCTCGCGTTTAGGGACAATACCCAAAGGGGACACAACTAAATCTTTCACCGGCGACTCCACAAATGGCCCCGACATGCGCCCCAACGAAACTTCTTTTAACAACTTTTCCGACACGACTTCCGCATGCACGTAAGCCGATTTTAAATTTCTCCGCGTAACCGGAACCTCATAAGGAGGCGGAGGAATAACAAAACCAACACTAAACCCTTCATAAAGCAACTTAGCCGCCGCCCTATCCGGATACTCATTTAGATAAGGGGCCATCCTTTCCACCCTCACCGGCGACACCCCCTTGACCAGCCCCGTGCTGGTTCCCGGACCTCTTTTTACGCAGACATTTTGCCGCCCCGTGTGATGCACCATTACACTCGGAGCACACGTGCTTGAACTTGCACGTGGCCCCGAACTTACACTGGCCTTCATTGAATTGCCAGCAAAACCCCGCCTTTCCCCCGCCGCTTGGTCCACTCTGACTAGTCTGGCCTCCCTGGCCACCGCTCCCGGGAAAGGGCTGCCTAACCGGAACCGTAACCCGTAACCAGAGAGCAATATCCTTCTGGTCCCACCGAATCGCCGGCCGAACCGCCTTCCGCTGACGGAATTGCTCATCATATCGCAGCCACGCCTGACCCCCATACGCCCTATGAGCCTCCCCAATAGCATCAAAATAACAAAATAACGCCGAACAATTTTCCGGCGCCTTTTCCCCTATCACACTAGCCAATATGGCGAACGCCTGCGACCAATTAACGAACGTCTGCGGGATAAGCCTATACCGCCGCCGTTCCTCCTCGTCCTTTTTACTCTCATCCCGCTTGCTCTTATCCAAATTGAATTTAGCCAGCGGCAAGAGAGAAAAAATTTCAACATATTCATCTTTCCAGATCCGATCACGCACCTCCTGCTTTAAATGCGCCCCCAACGGACCCTCAAAACAAACATACACCTCCCCCCGAGCACGATCGTCCATGCGCACTCGATCGCCGTCCTTCTGTGCCTCAGTCTGCACCGACACCGCGACCGCCTCTCTAACCGCCACCACAGGACCCGCCTGCAACGATCCCACTTCCCTGGGGCCTTCCCAAACTACCGCAGGGGACACTTCCGTTACTACCGGCGCCGCGGCCCTATCCAGGCGCCCCACCAGCTCCCGTAAGCAACCCACTAAATCTGCCAAACCCGCTCCGTCGCGTCCGCCCGCGCCACTACCGGCCCCCGATGCTATGCTAGCAGCCCCCCCGCCGACACCCGACATAAAAATCGCTGGATAAGACAATAAAGGAGTTATACACTCACCGGGCTGCACAGGCGCTGTGTTCCCGTCAGCCGGACCATCCTGACCTCGACGATAGACGTCCAGTTCACCTTCCTCCAGTTCTTCTCTCGCCGACGACTGTCCCTCCCAACGACCTCTTCGGAAAGGGGATGAGGACGCGCTGACCGATGGGCCGGCAACCTGCCGCCCGACCGCCGGGACCCAGACTTCCGACCGGACCTGTTGCCTCGACGTCGCTGCAGATCTAGTCGTCCGTCTAGACGATCCTGACGAAGCCTGCCCCCTGGCCGGAACATCACCATGCGGGGCGGCCGTACCTTGCTCTTGACATCTTCCATCTGATGGGGGAGGGGTGACAGGGAGCCCGGCCTGCGACTCCCTGCTTACCGCCGGACCCCGTCGCGGCCTGGGATTCCTGCCAGGACGCAGGGCCTGGGAAGGGGCGGTCCTCCCAGCTGCCTGGCCTGCAGCGTCCGGGATCGGGCTCCCTCTGCGACGCCGTGTCCGCGGGACTACCTCCGGACTCAGGCGCTCTGGAGGTCGGGACCGCCGAGAGGGACGGGTCGACACAGCCTGCATCGCCGTCACCCCTGCTACCGCTCTCTGCCTGCCCAGCGCAGGAGCGGTTGTTGCCGACTCCCCCCCCGCCGCCATAGCCATGCTCGTAGGGGGGCCGGGGGAGGGGAGCCTGTCCCTTACAACAGACCCCGAACGCCGTGCCCGACGTGGCGAAACGGCGTCCGGGATCCGCGTTAATGCAGCCACGGTCTCCTCCAGCCATCCGGGACCGTGGTGCACAGCAGCGGCACGCAGCCGCTCTAAAATCAGGGCCTCTGCCATACTAAAAAGCCGGGCAACGGGGAGCTTTGCTTCTTGTGTACTACTCCTCCCGCTGCTTCCGGCTCAATGCCGAGAAACAGCGGGAAGCGCAGCAACGGCCCCCCCGTCCCCCCTAGCTCCTCCCCGTCCCTCCTTCAGCTTCTTCACCTTTCCCTCACCTCTTAACATTAACCCTTTCCCTACCAGGACGGTCATGTCGGCTTCCCTCAAGCCTGCAGCTGCGTCCAGCCTCTTCTATTTCCTGACCACCCAATAATAATAAGAATAAAGTTAGAATTAACAACCTTTATTAACCTTTATTAAGCTACGTGTAGCAAACTATACATAAATTTTAAAACTTTCACTGCCACAGACCGAAGTCAATTTGACAGCTGTAGAAACCTAGCAAAGTATCTGAAGTTCGCAATGTGTGCCGAGTGTCGGCAGACAGTTAGTGCAGGGGCATCAGTGCCACTATTAACATGCAGACGAAGATCCAGCTGAGGCAGGAATTAAAAATTAACAGAGCCCCCCCGACATGTTTCGCTAACTAGTAGCGTCCTCAGGGGTACATGGGGCTAATGGCGGCGCCACGAGAAAACTGCTCCTCTTATGGGAGTGTGGAATGACGAGAGGTGGGTGTGTGGATGACAACCAATAGGATGAGGCCAACCATCTGGAGCAACAGGGGAGAGTGAGTGTCCAATAAGAAGCCAGATAACGGGATTTGCAGAGGACCTACCAAAAATTTGTACGCTCCTGCTGGGAAATAGCCAGTCTTGAAATCTACATACAGCAGAAAATTGTTTATAGGGGTCTGAGAATCAACATCACGCCAAATTCCCATCGCGATAATACTGCATTCACTAAGGGTTGGGAGGACCTTCTTACTGAGAGCTCTCTGCGGATGCTCCAATATTTGTTGGAATTTGAAAAACAGAGCCATAGTGGGGTTGGTGCCCAACTTGAAAAAGAAATAGGAGATATACAAATATTTAAATCACATCCTGAATTTGGCGTTTTGGAGGCAAAATTGCAAAAAAATATTGAGAAGTTACAGGGGGAAATTAAAGAACGTAAACATCGGAAATATATCCGTGACCGAAGGGACTTCGATATAGGGCAAACCTATACCTATAAGACACGATTTGTTCCTGCCCCTAAACGCACCACTGTCTATACCGACTTTTCTGAATCGGATACCTCGGGCACAGAACACTCTAGACCCACTGGTGATAGCCCTAGATTGGGCACTAAACGTAAGGTCAGGAACAATAAACCTGGTTACTCAAAGAGAACACCTACGTCATACAAACAACCCCCTACGGATCTCTTGAGCAGAAATAGACCATGTACACCTGCTGTCTTCAACTCGTCTTCTATTTTGTCTGTGCCTGTCTCATCATATGCTCAAAATGCCACAATGTTGGTGGGCAATGCCCCACAAACTACTCAGGTGACCACACTGGGAGACGGATATGGTGCATCCAACACTGCTATGGGCTCCTCTGTCACATCTTCTTCTTTTTTAGGACCTCCCAACCTGCACTGGGGTCGCAAATAATAACTCACAGTGCACTTGCCACTAACAATGATAATATGCAGATATTTAACCTATCCTCACATATATTGAATTCTCATCAGTTGACTCTATTACAGAGGGGACTCTCCTATACCCCTGCACCTCCCTTTGATGAGTTCACATGGGCAAAGGATATAAATTTATTTGCCAGAAAATTGGCCCTACATAAACATTTCAGGGGCTCTACACAGGACAACATCCGTCTTGACCATCAGGAACAAAATACAATGAGGGACTTGGAGAGTCTCCTTTGTGAGAATCAGTTTGGAGCCGCTGATGCGGTGGGCCCTTTTTCTACATTACGCCCTAAGTCCAGGCTCACCCCCCCTTTCTCCCAATATGGACATATCGATGTCTTTGTTAAAATGGTCTGTAATGACCTTAAGAAACTTAGGAATGACAGATCTATGCCCTTTGGTAATCTTAACAGCGATGAAAAACTGGCACTGGATGAGTTATGTGGCAATGCAGATCTGGTACTTAAACCTTCCGATAAAGGGGGCAATATCGTGATTATGGACTGTGCTGATTATATAGGCATGGTCCACAGACTATTAGATGACAAAACCACCTACGTCACCTTAAAAAGCAACCCCACTACTGGTTATCTGTTAGAACTGTACGATCTGCTCACTAATGCTAAGAGTGATAATCTTATTACTTTGGACGAATTTAAGCGTCTATACAACCCCACACCCACTCTGGCAACTTTTTATGCCTTACCAAAGGTTCATAAGAACAAACGCCCTATCCCTGGTAGGCCCATAGTTTCGGGTAATGATAACTTGACGCAGGGTATCAGCCTCTATGTGGATGAGATCCTGTCCCCTTTTGTTTCCGCTCTATCGTCCTATCTTAGGGACACTAAGGATACCGTCACCAGGATCCAGGAGATCACTGTCACCTCTACTACCATGCTGGCGAGCATAGACGTGGAGTCGCTTTATACCAATATTCAACACGATCTGGGCCTCACTGCAGTCAAATATTTTTTGAGCACAAAGGGTACCCAATTTCAGCGACACAATGATTTTGTTTTATCACTACTACGTTTTCTTCTCACACATAATTTTTTCACTTTTGATGCCAAATATTATCATCAGATAAAAGGCACAGCAATGGGCACTGTTTGTGCACCTACCTACGCCAACCTTTTCTTGGGTTGGTGGGAGGACACTATCGTTTTTTCAGATGATCTACTTTTTTTCACGTCACATATCTCCTTTTGGGGTAGATATATTGATGACATTCTCATCCTATGGGATGGGGATGTCAACACATTTGTCGACTTCATGTCTATGCTCAACAACAATTCCATTGGCATGAGATTTACTTATGAAATTAACGATCATACGATCAATTTTCTTGATCTGAAGATTTCTCTGGACCCTGGTGGTGGTATCCAAACCGACATATTCCGTAAGGCCACAGCTACTAATAGCTTTTTGCATTGGGACAGTCATCATCCTCCTGCCCTCAAAAGAGGGATACCCATTGGCCAGTACCTGCGGGCTAGACGCAACTGCTCTGATGAGCTATCCTTTCAGAGGGAGTGTGTTGGTCTCTACCACAAATTTTTGGCAAGAGGTTACCCGAAAAAGTGGTTACATAGGGCTTATGCCAGGGCTAGGGCGTCTCTTAGATCTGATCTACTTTCTGTTGGTGGTGCCAGGTCTGCATTGTCAGTGACTTCGGGTACCATCCGATGTATTGGCACGTTCGATGTCTGTTCCTCCCAGGTCGTTAGAGTATTGAAGAAGTATTGGTCTATTCTCACTGCCGACCCTGATCTAAAAGAGGCAATCCCTGCCAACCCCGCTATTACCTACCGTAGGGGAAAAAATCTACGTGATCTTCTAGTACATAGCCATTTTTCATCAACTTCCTTACGGGCACCATCCACCTGGCTGAAGTCACCTGTCACGGGTTTTCATCCCTGTGGCAGGTGTTCCTTTTGCCCATTGATGCCTAGAGTCAAGAGTTTTATTAATCCTCTTGACGGCAGGTCATATGACATTAAACAATTTCTTAACTGTCAGAGTGTTGGAGTTGTTTATCTGGCTAAATGTCCCTGCCCAAAACTTTATGTGGGTAAAACTTTGCAGGAATTGAGGAGAAGGGTGTCCAGACATCTCAGTACCATCAACCTTAAGGAGGACACCACTCTTGCCAGACACATGCATAGGTATCACCCTGATAATCCGAAGTTGCTCCAATTTTGGGGCATTACACAGCTTAAGTTGGGACCTAGGGCAGGTAATCTGGATCGTAGGCTTCTACAGGAAGAGGCACGATGGATTCACCGTCTCGGTTCCATGACCCCTCAGGGACTTAATGAGGGCTTTACGTTTAGTGCATTTTTGTGATTTTCTCTGCGTCTCCCTTCACGCATCTGTATGGATCTGTCTATATTGTACTCTATTCGCTTTTACTGTCTTGGTTTCTCGGCTACTTTGCCGGCAACATTTTCTTATTGTGGCCTCCTGACTAGGGGGCTATATGATATAGTATATATGAATATATTTATAAATATGTTTTATTTTGATTCACTGTTCTTACGTGACCTTACTATGCATTTTATGCGCTTGGCGGCCCCTTCTCTCTCCTCTCTCTTCTCTCCCCTCTTTTCTGTTCTATTGTGATGCATGAATGGAGATGCAATCAGTGCCTTCATGCTCTTTGTCATCTTATTTTATTCTTTATTGAATTTTAGGATCACTTCAGAGGTGTTGGTGTGGATGAGCGGCTGCTACCGGTTGGCCTTTTCAGAGGGAGTATGTGATGCACTATGTACATGGTCTGTGAGGGACACGTGGGCATTTTGCCTTTCATGTAGTATTGCACTGGGTCTCTGTTTAGACCTGTGCATATACAGTTCACAGTCAATTGAGATTTATTTCCGGCCCTACACTCTACATGAGTGAGTCATGGTGGCTGTCAGAATGTCCCTTGCACTAAGTCCGTTTTTGTCTTTACGGCGCATGCGCCGATACTCTATGCTCTGTTACACTCTGAGCTAGGCCGCCTTGTTCGGCTCCGCTCTGAGTCTCTCAGCCGCCTCACTGCGCAGGCGTGCCGTCTTTTAACTTTCTCGGCACTTGTCTGTATACTGGTAGTTCACGGGCTGATATGGGCCACCCGTTAACTGGCTTCTTATTGGACACTCACTCTCCCCTGTTGCTCCAGATGGTTGGCCTCATCCTATTGGTTGTCATCCACACACCCACCTCTCGTCATTCCACACTCCCATAAGAGGAGCAGTTTTCTCGTGGCGCCGCCATTAGCCCCATGTACCCCTGAGGACGCTACTAGTTAGCGAAACATGTCGGGGGGGCTCTGTTAATTTTTAATTCCTGCCTCAGCTGGATCTTCGTCTGCATGTTAATAGTGGCACTGATGCCCCTGCACTAACTGTCTGCCGACACTCGGCACACATTGCGAACTTCAGATACTTTGCTAGGTTTCTACAGCTGTCAAATTGACTTCGGTCTGTGGCAGTGAAAGTTTTAAAATTTATGTATAGTTTGCTACACGTAGCTTAATAAAGGTTAATAAAGGTTGTTAATTCTAACTTTATTCTTATTATTATTGGGTGGTCAGGAAATAGGGTTTTGTTTGCCTGCAGGCATTCCTTTTCTGACTATATATTGCACCCGCTGACTACCCAGGGTCAAATTTGTGTTTTTTGTCCCAGTATTGCAACTCGGCCCCATTTACGTGAATGAGGCTGAACTGCAATACCAGATTCAACCCATAGACTAGAGTGGCGCTATTAATGGAATAAAAGCAGAACTTTTTCCCTAATGCTGGACACTTCCATTAGTTAGTCTGTCCAGGCAGAAGTGAGAACATATAGGACATTCTGTACTTACATTTAATGAAGTTTTATTCACAAATACTTGGATGGACTGGTTTAACGCTCGATGCAGAGTGAAATTGAGGAACTCTTCAAATATCTGTACAATAGTCTCTGTCTGTGCGTTCAGCGGCTGATCCATCAGGGTAAGAACTGAGCAATGAAACAATCAGCAGTTAGGTCACATCTTGCTTTAAAGGAAATGCATCGCTTATTTTTTTTTTTTATAATAATAATAATAATTAAAACCAGATAGTGAATCTTTTTTTTCTAATTTGTTTTTATTTTCTGATTGTAATTTGTTTTATTATATTTTCAGTACATGACTATAGGGGCAGCAATCTTGCCTTAGCAGCTACTCTGGTCTGTTTACAGCATTCAGAGATTTGCTTTACAGCAGCCACATGGACCATAGGAACTTGTAGATTTAAAGTGACACATAGACTCATCAAACATTGATTTGATCAGAGTTCGGCTTAGATGAGGTGATCTTATTAATATGTACAGTATAAATATAAGTGTGGTCAATACAAAGAACTAGCACATGATCTGTTCTTTCCAAGGACCCTACAAAGGACCAGGGGACACCCATTGCATGTGGAAGAAAGACATTTCAGACATCAATATAGGAAAGGGTTCTTTACAGTTAGAGTGGTCAAACTATAGAATGCCCTACCACAAGAGGTACTGATGGCAGATACTACGTCAGCATTTAAAAAAAGGCTAGATGATTATTTACGGATAAATGGCATTTACGGTTATAACTAATCAAGCCATGAATGACGTGTAAGTTATTGAGAAATGTTGAACTGGATGGACCTGTGTCTTTTTTAAACATATGTATCTGTGTAATGAGCGTTCAAGAGAGGCTGAAAACCAAGCCGACAGGGCGCTCGTCTGACGGAATTAATAGTGAATGGCATCCGGCAGTTCGCAATGTATTGGAATACATGCAAGCTGCAGAAGCAAACCAGTTAAGATTTTTTATTAAGATCGATTACAGAAATGTATTTTATAACATAATAAATGCAATAAAAAATGATAGCACAGAAATGGACCTTGGACGCAGTGCCAGATCCATCTTACAAAAGATACTATTGGGGCCAGGGACCATACAGTATAATTTTTCCTATCCAATCTGGGGGCAATCGTGTGTGGGGGGAGGGGGTATTTACTGCCTCTCTTATTACTCAAGTGTGAATAGCATGCACATATTGTAAGCCAATTGCATCCATCTACTAAGTGGCATATTTAGAGTAATACATGCTAGCACCTGGATACATTTAAGTGTTCTCATTTCTCAGTCTTATTTAGTGGAAACTACAAATTTATTATAGCAAATTGTGCAGAAGACGAATGTTAATAATATGGACTAATCCTCGTGAAACTTTTTTTCCCCTACAAAAATACCAGATTTATGTATTTTTTTCTCCCGTTGCCAAAGTTTGGTAATTATGTTTATTTTACTTTGGTGATATTGGCATTTTTTTCACTCTGTTATGGCAGCCATTTTTGCAAAAGTGACAACAGGAAATACAACCATACAGGTTGTCACTTAGGTTCTAAGAAACTGATGGTAAAACTGTCACTTTGTCAGCATATTACATCAGTAGCAAAGTGCCATTTCCCCCTACTTCTCCTCCTCCTCCTTCTTCTCACAAACTTGTGTCTGCCTGTAAGGCAACTGGCTGCAGAAGGAGCCCTCCTCCACTGCTCTGTCTGCAGTAGGAGACCAGGAACATTAAACCCTTCCCCCATGATTAAGCACCACCCTAAGCTGTGAGACAAAAATTGAATAGATCAGGAGCATATAAACCCCTGTATTCTCTGCAAGTTCCTACAATAAAAATATCTTCAGATTGACAAACAGTGTGGGCAAGTTCACCTCCTGTTTACTTTTATCATTCATGCCTTTCACAATAATAACATTGAATGATACATTTGTTTGGATGCTCGTGGAGACTCTTCAGTCTGGCATCAGTTATCTTATACGGAAACCACATTAAAACTGCAAGTAGCCTTAGGCGGAAAACAAACTTTGCATTGCAGACTTGCTGTACCCGAGAGGCATGATTACTTGTTGATGTATTTTATATGCCACAGAAACCTTACAACCTCCTTGTTCTTAAAAGTAGACCCAGATTTCTTACATTTTCCACACCGCACAAGTCAGAGTCCATCTCCCACAAAGAAGATCAAAACAGCAGAACTAGAGTTGGATTTGTATCCTGTACCTTTGATGTTCAGTCTGTGTACACATCTAATACTTTCCTATGCCAGTCTCATATTTTTTAATAATAGAAGATCTGGAATATTTTAAAAACCAAAAAAACTTCATAGACTAAGGCTACATCCTGCATGGTTAATCTGGTGAATTGCGGCGACCAAATTGCTCTTATTATGAACACAATGGATGGTCATTTGTCCTATTTCTTGGACAACGCTAAGCTCTAACCATATATGAAATTGGAGCACAAACCACAGAGGCAACCCAATGCGGCCATTATGGGGCACCTGGAGACAAGGGACACAGCCTGGGTTGACCATGCCCTTTTGAAATAAGGGTTGACAACAGGGTTTCCTTCTCCATCACCACTGTAAAGCAGAATTGGCCTAAGGATAATAGAAGGGGGTGGGTAGATGCAAACAAGCAGCCAGACCTACTGTCCTAGATGGAGAGACATGTAGTGCCATGAATGAGAAGCACAATCTAATATTTCCTACAGGGCTCCTTTATTCTCTATGTACCCTACTGATGAAGGATATTGAATAAAGCATGCTCAATAATTTGGAAGCAATGCAAGGTACAGTGGTTGGTCAAAAAGGCTGCAAAAATAACATAGGGCATTAGCACTGAAAGAGTGTAGAAATTCGCATATGCTCTACATGTACCAGTTATCAGAGGTCTTGGTGCATGTGGACGTACCAACTCATCACTGCAGGAAGGACCATTCAATTTAATAGACAACTTGGGTGGGATTCCAACGTTTTTGACACTGCATTATTTTGCATATAAAACATTTTCCATACAACTGAACAAGAACATTTAAGGACAATGAACTTACCGGTTTTCACCATGGTCTGGGTTGATAGCGTGCACTCAAATGAGGAAGGGGTTGTAGATGTACTAAGCAAGGTTGTCAAAACGGTGCTATTAACAACAGTTACACTTCTCGTTGGTGTCACAGAAGCCACAGATGTCCTCACGGATGTTGTAGTAGATGCTGTAGTTGATGAAGTAATGGTGTGAGGAAGAACAGTTGAGACTTTGGTATCTGACACTGATGTGACTCCACCTGTACTTGGTGTATGAGTAGTAATTGAGAGGGGTGATGTGAAGGTTGTGACTTGTAATGTGGTTGGAGGAACTACTGTGGTAGAAGTATGTGTGGTGTGGTTTGTTGGGGTAAAATGTGTGGTGTCTGTAGTAACTCCTAAAGTTGGTGTCTGAGCACTCTTCGTAAACCGAGTGGACAACAATGTATAAATAATAGATGGGGACACATGAGTTGTGGGGGTTGTGAGAGTCACAGAAGAAGAAGGAGAAGGCTTTTCTGGAGAAGTAAAGGTTTGTGTTGCATTCCTTGTAGTTGAAGCAGTTGATACTTCAGCAGAAGATACCACAGAAGAGACTGTAGAAAGAGAATCAGATATGTTTGTTGGAAAGTTCGTAGTCATGAGAGGTAAGAAAGATGAGGAATGAGTAGATGTTGTGGTTGTGGATGACAAATGGGATGTGGTTTCAAGCATGGACATTGTAGTGTCTTCTATGTGAGTGGTACTTTTATTAGAATTTAACATATCTACAGTGGTGGCAGCTGAAGACTCAGTTTGTGTAGATGTCTGAGATAGTAAAGTATAAGGACTATTGGTAGTAGTGCTTTGAAGATCATCTGAACTTGTCTGATATTCAGAATTTCTGCTCGATGCTTGTACTGTGGATACTATTGAATAATCAGTAGACTGACTGTTTGATAACATTATTGTACCATGACTTGAAGTATTGCCCGAGACTGTCGTAATTTGTGTAGTAGAGCTCATATAGTCCGTGACATTTCCAATAGGCTGTGTTATTGTGGAAAGGAGGGGAGTTGTTACGCCACTGGATAAAAGTTGTGGACTTGAGATATCCCAAGTAGTAGACTTTTGCAAACTTTCTGTTTTTGTGTCAATATTTGTGGGCTGGGAAGACAATGATGTTGAGGATATGTTTAACGTAACTAGCAATGTAACATTGGCTTGTTCGGTAGTATTATCAGTAATGGTCCATGGTGTAACTGCATTGGAAGGGGTGATTACTGTAGACCCCACTGTTGACTCCAATATTGACGTTACTTCTGAAACTCCTGCTGTGTTCGATGTACTTCGTTCACTATTAGTATTAAAATTTGTACTTAATTTCTCAAAATTAGATGTAGGGAATGGAGAAGATTGATAACTAGTTGAAGATTTGGGGTTTGTTGATCTGAAAGATGTAGTGTCATTAACAATACTTGTGGATGTATAAATGGACAATGGAGAAGAATTATCCTCCATGTTTTTTGTACTTGTACTTATTTCTTCCATAGCTGTGGAAATCCAGCTAAATGTAAGCATTTCAGAATCAGTTGTGACTGTTGACTGGAATGTCATTTCACTAACACCAAGGTTGGGCGTTAATTCAACAGTAGTTGACAATGTACTAAGAGTTGAAATTATGGGTTCTGGTACTGTTGGCATTAAACTTGACTCTTCTTGACTGCTTGTGGTCATGTTGGTGGCTTCTCCGGTCTGCTGGATCTCAGTGTTTGTACTGGTGTCGTTTATCATTGTGAATGTGGAGATTTCCAGTGGTGTTTCAGAAGCTAATGTTTCATCTGAATGTGAATAAAATGCTGTTGACGTGTTTATTTCTAATGGGGATGTAACATCTTCAATTTCATTGGAAGTCCACAATGCCATGTCACTAGTTGTGTCAAGGGATATAGGCAATGTCGTGGTCTTCACTGATGATGCTACCTCTGATGACTCAATGGTTTCCAATGGGGATGTAACATTCCCAATTTCATTGGAAGTCCTTAATGCAATGTCACTAGTTGTGTCAAGTGATATAGACAATGTTGTGGTCTTCACTGATGATGCTACCTCTGATGACTCAATGGTTTCTAATGGGGATGTAACAGTTACAATTTCATTAGAAGTCCACAATGCCATGTCACTAGTAGTTGTGTCAAGTGATGTAGGCAATGTTGTGGTCTTCACTGATGATACTTGCTCTGACGACTCAATGGTTTCCAATGGGGATGTAACATTTACCATTTCATTAGACGTCCACAATGCCATGTCACTAGTTGTGTCAAGGTACATAGGCAATGTTGTGGTCTTCACTGATGATGCTACTTCTGATGACTCAATGGTTTCCAGTGGGGATGTAACATTTACCATTTCATTAGACGTCCACAATGCCATGTCACTAGTTGTATCTAGTGATGTAGGCAATGTTGTGGTTTCCACTGATGATGCTACCTCTAATGACTCAATGGTGCTTAATTTCATGCTTACAGCAAGATCAGAGGTGGAGTCCTCAAAAGTTGACATTGTAATGATAGTAGGTAATAAAATTGTATTCCCATTTTGATTGTCTGTGAACACGCTACTGGTGTATCTTGTATCAGTACTATATGTAACAGGGGATGGTGTTACTACTAATGGGGTATCTGATGTCCATGAGGTTGTGTCATTCGTTGCGCTTTGAGTATGCTGTGATAAAATCACTTCTTCTGTAGTAGTCGATCTATTGGTACTTGGTACTACACTAATAGTAATTTGAGAGGTAATTTCCTCAGAATATGAGTTGGACTGTATTGGACTGGAACTAGTGGTTACTTCAGTTAAATTTTGATTCTGTAAAGTACTAGTCAAGAGATCTGTAATATTGGACATTGTGTTGTCAGTGTTTGTACCAGTGTTGTATATCATGGTGGATAATCCATCGGACAAAGAAGATCCTATTGTATGTTCATCATTAGTTGTGTTACTAGGTTGAACAGAAACAAATGCTGTTGATGGGTTAACAAGAGTTGATGTGGTGACCGACATGGTGGACATCATGACATTAGGAGATGTTCTTAATTCAAAGGAAGAGTTAGTTGCCTCCACAGATGTTTCTTCTGAAGTTGCCATTGTAGTATCAGTAAAGTAATAGGAGCTGGCGGCTATAAATCCTGATGACAGCTGCTCCGTTGACGATGGTGTGTCATTGTGTGTCATAGGAACAAATGTAGATGTATTAAAATTAGGACTACTTTCTCTTGTTGTATGTGTCTCCACTTGACGTGATTCTAAACTGCTATCACCTAGTGTATCTAGAGGTATCAAAAAAGTTGTATAAAATGTAGGGGATGGTTTATATGATATAGAAAATGAGTCAATGTCCGATTCAGTGTTTCTTGTTGACACAACACTTTTATATGGGAGGGTACTGAGCGTTGGTATGGAAGACGTTTTTGATAAGGATGTAACAGCTAGTGTTGAAGATCCCATTTCAGTCTTGGTTTTTCCTAAGGAGTCTCCACTTGATGTATCTAGAGCAGGGTCTGTCTGCCATGGTACTAGAGTAGTTTTTAGAGATTGCTTTTCTTCTACCAAATCAATAGTGCCATTTTTTGTTGTTTCCCAGGAACCGGTGGTATAAATAGTTATACCGTTGCTGGTTGCGTTGGAACTCGAATTTACTGCATCTGTAACTGTGTCCTGAGTTAAGTTTTTATCAAAGTATGGCACAGTAGAGGATTTATAATATACATCAGTTACTGATAAGGAAGCCTGGTAAGGTAATGGCGATGACGATGATGGTGATGATGATGATGATGATGAGGGTGATGATGATGGTGGTGGTATTGAAGATGGAGAAATAAAACCATCCTCTCCTGAAGAAAAGAGGTTATAAGGCAATATGCTGGTATAATTTAGACCTGGGTTTGTAGGCTGGAGTGTAGATGGGAGCGGAGAGTTAGAAGGACCAAGTTCTTCAGACTGTACGCTCATATTTTCCTGAACAAAGGTGGTTGGACTTGTTTCATTGGGTTTCTTGCTGGTGGATGTGGTATTATAAAACAAAGTCGTATTTTGTATCTCTTCTTGGCCATATAAAGAAAGAATTTCACTGGTTGCAGAAGATGATAATTCTTCAGTAGGCCACGATTCACCTATTAAGATGCCTGCATCTGGCTGAACCGTCACAGAACCTGAAATGACAAGCCCATATCTTTATGTCATTTTATGCTGGCATACTTTCTATACATTAAAGTGACACCGGATATATATGAATAAAGGTGTAGGTTAAAAGCAAATGGAAATCAATGGGTTTGACGAATGGGGATCAGCAAAGCAATTATTACATAGTTCTAAAGGCCTTTCCAATACATCATCAGTTATGGCAAAGCAATTACATCATTTAGAATGAAATCCATATATCCATATTGTTGCATGAAAGCTGCCTTCAATTACTCCACCTACATAAGAAATCAGAAGGATCTGCCCCAAACATAAGGAACCGTCAGTTTATGCCTACCATTCCCACCAATTTTTAGTGTGCTGCTATCGTAGATTTTGGATTACTAAAGGAGGGTAAACTTAAAATAACATGGATCCATAAGAACAGGAATGAAGGTGAATAAAGTGAGTAATATATATGGAATAATGTTCCCCCTATTGTAAATTATAAGAATTTTCGACGTCACCAACGAGTTCTATCCCTATATAAAAGCACAAGGCGGTTTATTCAAGTTACAGAACTCCAAGGCGACACCTGATATTTTTATCATTTATAGTAGGTGGGTAAATTATTCTTGATCATACACATCAGTTGCTGGTCAACCTCCTTTTGAAGAGTAAGGGGATGATTCCTGTCCACCATTTATTAAAGGGTAACTAAACGTTCAACAAACTTCTGACATGTCATAGTGACATGTCAAAAGTTTTCATTGGTGGGGGTCCGAGCACTGAGACCCCCACCAATCACTAAAACAAAGCAGCAGAAGACCTCACGTGAGCGCTCAGCCGCTTTGTTTCTGTTTGGTTTTTTCTTGAAATCAATGTAGCGGTATATGGGCTCAATAGAAAGTCTATGAGCCCGTACTCCGCTACATCGGTTTTACGGAACAAGCCAAACAGAAACAAAGTGGTTCAGAGCTCACACAAGGGCTTCTGCCGCTTTGTTTTAGTGATTGCTGGGAGTCTCAGTGCTCGGACCCCCACCAATCAAAACTTCTGACATGTCACTATGACGTGTGTGTGTGTGTGTGTGTGTGCGTGCGTGCGTGTGTGTGTGTGTGTGTGTGTGTGTAAAGATTGCAGCACTCCAGAACGATCCAGTCAAAAATAAGTGGCACAATAACTGGAAATATATATAAAAAATAATGCTAAATAATAGTACCAGGCGAGAGTAATTACAGAGTATAGATATGCAATGTATATCAAACGAAATACAGTAATTCCACAATTATTGGCACCTTTAATGGAAATAAGCTAAAATCAATATTAAACAAACCATACATGAAATTAGATTTAAAAAAAACATAGATCAGGGGTGTAGCTGTGGGGGGACTAGAGGGGCATGTGCTGGAGGCCAGTAAAGCGCCAACAAGTCATGTTACCTCGGACAGGTTATTTAGATACAGGAAGATGGCAGTAACATTAATCTTTTCCCTGGGTTAAGGATAGCCGTTCTATGATTGCATTGGTGCCAAAACTGTTGGCAACCATGAGCCACTTGTTGAAGGATCTTGGACCACTTCTCTATGCAGAAAATTGTCGCTTGTGGACTATCCTTTTCAATACAGATGACAGGTTTCCAATTAGCTTAAAATCCGGAGACTGATTGGTTCATTGCAAAATTGGTGGATTTTGATTTGTGTCTTGCTGAAAAGTCCAACCACGTCCAATTTGGACGCATCCGTCATCTATGTTTTACTGCTCTCTTATTAAAGGGGTTTTCTATGAATCATTATATGTACAGTTTATTTTATATGATGATAATTCCGGAGATGACAGTATATTTTATCACATATCTATATACTGTACGTTTTTATAATGCTCAGACCTCAGATATATTTGGCACAGTGGCGGTCCAGCTCTATCCCGGGGATGTACTAACATTAGTCAAGCAGCTGGTCTCTGCTATCATGACTACCCCACATGAGTAACACGATGCCAGAAGCCGGGTCCACAGGATAACAAGGACATAATGTCCAGATAGAAGGTGAGAGACAAGGAATTACCGATATATATATTGAGCGTTTGATCGTCGAGGAGCAAAACGATCAAAACTGCAGCTTTCAATGCGCAACAATAACTTTATTTCCAATGTTTTAGTGAGTCATAGACCGTTACCTCATTTGTAGTTTTAAGACTTGACGGTTCTTTGAGTCATAGACCGGCAGCTTCCATTGTGATCATTTATCAAGGACTCAGCCAACAGAGTTATTATTCACTAGTTGTCATGGAAATGAGGAGAGATATCCCTCAAAAGCTGCGATCCAGACAAAAGGCGGTTTATATCTTAATTATTACTGTCAGAATGCATGCGGTGCCTTGTAACGTAATGTCCTCCAGTTATTTGGTAATTTAAAGAGGAAATATCCCTTTTAGTTATATTTAGTGATATTCTGACATATCATCTAGGGAGTCCATGAGCTGGATTTCCAGACAGTACGTATATTGTATTGTGTACTTAAAGGGGACTCTCCTGACATGTTTGTTTTAGTAAATACTTGTATTTCGCATGTAATAAATCTGGAGAATCGTTTCTTAGAGCTTTGCATTGTGCTGTACCTCTGTTATTACTCCTGGAAACATATAAATAAATTGACAACTGGGTGTTACCATTCCCCTTGTCAAAGGGGCGTGTCCCTACACAATCTCACTCTGTCAGCACTGATTGGACAGTATCTGTCTGTGTGGGGACACATCCCCAACTGGTTCCACCCAGTTGTCAATTTATACTGACATTTCTAGGAGGATTAACAGAGGAATGGCATAAAGTAGAGTTCTAACAGAAGATGTTCTAGAATTCTGATTTCACGTGGAATACTAGTATTCACTGAAACAGAGATGTGACAGGTCACTTTAAGACCTTAGATAAAAAGGGGCTTTGGATACTCACAATGGTAATCTACGGATCAAAATGGGGGTTTCACTGATGATAAATTCTGATAAATAAAAGCGTAATTCCCCTTTAAAGGCTCACTTAGCTAGAGCCACATCTAGGCTTGTCTATGGAGAAAGCTGTACACCGTTTTATATATAGAAAACTAATACAAAATTCCTGAACCTAAAGTAAAGCATAAGTTTCCTTCTCTACCATCACAGCAACACAGGGGCCCATTAGGTAGAGGGGGCCACTGCCACCTTAAAAGCAGCTTTGTACTGTCTATTGGACTGCATGTAAATGTTCTTTGATGAGCTATTGGAGAGTAAGGGTCTGCATAATGTTCCTGCATGGGGGCCTTCTACTGTCTATGTCCGCCCGTGGATGGTGCATCTATATGTAACTGACACACACATTTTAATTGGCACCATCTACAAGTCATGACAAAGAAAACCAACTAAAAACAAAACTAAAATAGAAATGTATTTCCGCTTTCTAATTTGGGAATATGTGAGGGTGATGTACAAAGTAAATAATTGTTTCTTGAATAGGTATTTTTTTCTCCATCTGTTCTGTATAATCCCACCAGTAATTTACAGATGGATCTTGTGCCAATTTATTCTAGACAGCAGCAAAGCATATTCATCAAAGTCTGTCTGCTAGGCAGTGTGTGCCATTTGTATAGGGTAAAGGCAATATATTTAACCCCTCTTTTTTTATAGCAGACTAACCTAAGAGTGAAAATACTAAGAGAGTCACTAAACACCAAAATTCAAACTTTAAAATTATAATCTTCCCATAAATTACAGTACATTTTGTAAGAAGTGTTTTGGGGGGTCACGCTTTTTTGTCAATTTGAATAAAATAAAAAATAAGAAATCACCCAAATACCTAAAGCAATCAAGAAGTTGTTTTCTATAAGATCTTGGCGATACATCTAAATTATATAAACTGATCTAATAACTGGTCATAATAATGGTAAGATCAAGTTGACATTCCAATTTAGAAAACCCATTTTCATACACCCTATTAAGGAATTCAGAGTTAATAAATGGGGGTCCTCTGTTCAGGATCCTCATAGCTTGGCCAGATTGGAGAGGTTTACAAAAAACGTCTATTGCCCTGGAGGACCTGTCCTGTCCTGAATTACACAGACAACCCATTGATTTGAATGTAATGCTACATTTCCCCTGCGGTGGTGCTGTAGGGAGAATTAATACTTCTTACATGTTTTTCCACAGAATAAAGCTGAACACTGGCGGTCCAAGCAGGGGGACATTGTGAACAGCTTAGTGTAAAGGGACCCTTCTAACTAGTAGGCATTGTCCAAAGCAGAGAACTTCTTTGAGTGTTTTAAGGTAGTTCCTGACTTTTGAGTCATCCTATTGTATTAAATTCACTAGAAAGTCTCCTAGCGCAGGCTACCTATACACTAGAATACACCATTAACCTTGCTTCAGATGGGTGTATTTCACTCCTTATATCAGACTCAATAGGGTTCTGTGGTGATCTATGTTTCAGTTGAAAATTGTGTCCATGTGTTGTGGTAAAAATTAGGGACCCGATGCAGCCAAATTCATTCTTTTTGGAAACCGGTCTTATAGGAAACAATCTAAAGCTGTCACAATTCTTCAGAACAGTTATTGCTATGACTATTTCTTAATACATAGAAGAACTTTTTCAAAATTAATGGAACCACCAAGATCGTCTCTGTTTAATCCTGGACATCTTCACTTGTATCCATACTCTGGTGTTCTTCAATTTTTCCCGTACACATATTAGAACGAAAATTGAACAATTGCTTTACCAAATCACTGGTATCCATTTATCAATTCACGAGTGAGATAGCCACATACACTGATTATTATTGTTATTATAATTTACTTTGTGTTCCTTGGTGCTGTACAATATTATATTCATGAAACTTTACATATACTGTATATATGGAGTTATGCTTATATTTACCAGTGCCTTCTGTCACTCCAGCAATGTAACTGACATATCGAGGGCAGTCGGGGAAAACAACAAGCAACGAAAAAGACAAAGATGAAAAATTTGCATAAAACATATTTACTACCTAGTAGAGTCTGTAAATTATATATATATAATGTATCACCAAACCCAAAAAGCCACCAAGTGTATGTAGGTGCATGTAACTGCTATTCACCAAAAGATGACAGCCACTAGCTCCCAAATATCCACTAGCCACCAAACACTGTTCTCAATAATTCACACTACACATCTGAGAATCAGGTCTGTAATATCCATGAGAACTGTTGAGAACGGTGACAACCATATAGTGTATCCATTCTGTATTCTATTCTGTATGTATTTATATATTTATGTATACACTAGTTGAGGACTGATAATTATTTAAGCCTCCGGGAATGGGCCCCTAACTAACTCTGGCAGGGCCTAATAGGAGTACTGAGATGGCAGACCGGCCATGACAACCCATCACCACTCCGCAATCGCGTCGTGGGGGGTGGCGATGGGTGACAGGGCAGCCCCTCGCTCTGTAAAGCAGTCAAATGCTACGGTCAGCATTGACCGTGGAATCTAAGGGGTTAAACTGCCAGAATCTGAGTTATCGCTGATCCCAGCCGTGAGCGTGTTGACGAATGTATGCACAGTTTCTAATACTCCTCAGTTCTCATGATGTAATAGAATGTTATGGGGTGGAAAGGGGTTAACAGGATTGATTGGTGTATGAGTTGCAATACCAGACATAGTCTATGGACAAGAGTGGCGCTGTTTCTGGAAAAGAGCTGACTTTTTTTCTTAACCTGGAGAGCTCCTTTAATGATTGATCCCCTTTAATTCTCCTTATCAACTATTATAGAACAAAGATGATATAATGCTCAGGAACAAAATGCTTGTCAATAAAACCACTGAAGAACATTACAGTCGTCAAGACTCAGCTGATAACAGGGAGCAACAGAGAATGCAAATGCATTGACTTCGTTTAGTGTCCCTTTAAATATTCAACTACCACTAAATATCCGACCGGGTAAGTCACTCCTGAATACTTCAACATAGTCACATTTATCTATTTTTCTGCCATTTCCCTGATGCATGGAGAATATTATTTCCTCTTAGGCCTCATTCACACGACAGGGTCCGAGTGTCGGCCGGGAAAATCGGCTGTTTTTGGCCGATTTTCCCGGCCGGTTTGCATCCATTCCGATTCCGTTCCGGGCCGTGTAGCCGTTTTTACCGGCCGATTTGGACCCGATTTGCATCCGTTTTTTTCCCTGTCTGTTTTAAAATCGGATGAATTGCATTTAAATTTGTTGCCACACACAGCCCTTTGTAGATAATGCCACCCAGCCCCCTGCAGGTAATGCCACCCAGCTCCCTGCAGGTAATGCCACCCAGCCCCCTGCAGGTGATGCCACCCAGCCCCCTGCAGGTGATGCCACCCAGCCCCCTGCAGGTGATGCCACCCAGCCCCCTGCAGGTGATGCCACCCAGCCCCCTGTAGGTGATGCCACCCAGCCCCCTGTAGGTAATGCCACTCTGCCCCCAGTAGGTGATGCCACCCTGCCCCCTGTAGGTGATGCAACCCTGCCCCTGTAGGTGATGCCACCCTGCCTCTTGTAGGTGATGCTACCCTGCCCCCTGCAGGTGATGCCACCCAGCCCCCTGCAGGTGATGCCACCCTGCCCCTTGTAGGTGATGCCACCCTGCCCCCTGTAGGTGATGCCACCCAGCCCCCTGCAGGTGATGCCACCCAGCCCCCTGCAGGTGATGCCACCCAGCCCCCTGTAGGTGATGCCACCCTGCCCCCTGTAGGTGATGCCACCCAGCCCCCTGTAGGTGATGCCACCCAGCCCCCTGCAGGTAATGCCACCCAGCCCCCTGTAGGTAATGCCACCCTGCCCCTTGTAGGTGATGCCACCCTGCCCCCTGTAGGTGATGCCACCCTGCCCCCTGTAGGTGATGCCACCCAGCCCCCTGTAGGTTGCACCCATCCCCCCCCCCCCCTTTCAGGAGAAGTCACTGACTTCAATGTCCATATATGGACAGTGTAGTCACTGACTTCTCCTGGAGAGGAATTCCCTGCCACAGGTCCCTTTCCCATCCCTTGTCGTTGAGTAGGGTGGCATTACCCACTAGACAGCTTTCCCCCCATTGTTTGGTAAGAACGTTTAGAAAGTGTAAGGATAACCATAGGCCGGAATGGACTGGCCCACCAAAGGACCAGAGGATCCTCTAGTGGGCCCAGGTTCTGACAAATAATGGGTCCCAAATATCCAGCAGAAGCTATTCCATTGCCACTGAGTTCTATTTCTTATGAGTTAATTCCGAAATTACCTATTGGACCTTATTTATATGTCGTGCATACATTACAACAGAATAAAAAGTTGGCATGCAAAGGTTTTGTATAGATGGAGATTGGGCACTCAGAATAATTTCTTCTTACTGGACCCAAGGAACCCGAGTCTGGCACTGCCCACCGGAGAACATATGTGAACTCTATACAGATGTTGGCCCCATCGGGTGTAAACCCATAGCTCCAGTATGGCAAGTAAGGGAGTGAATAAAGGGAATAGATTGGGCACCATAGAAAAGTCATTATCCCCCCCCCCCATATAAAAAGTTAACATCTAGTTTTTTCTCATAAAAAGGACCAGCGATCCTGCACTTCACTGGTCACTCTCCGCACCGGGGACTTGCAGTCCGTGTAGAAACATACTCGGAGTGATCAGTGCAGCGTGCCTTCAGTAAATGTCAGTCATCTCCTAGCAAGCTAAAAAACGGCATCACCAAGCATATCCCGTCCATCACAGACACTTCAGAGGCCATTACTAATTAACCCTTTGTGATCTTTCACCTGATGGATTTCTTTTTCCATCTTCCTCAGCCAGTTATGTTATTAAGATATGCAAATGATCTTCTTGATGTCTCAACTTCACCAGAGGCAGCCTTGATTTCCCTCCTTGATTGCCGAGCGGATAATTAAAAACATTCTGCAAGCTAGCAGTGAGAGGCCCATGTCTCACTTCTAATAGAACATCTCCGACCACAGTGGAAAAAAAGACCATCAAAAAAGTATTGTGGGAAGTTCAGCAAAAGTTTGTCCTTTATGTTGTCAGTATATACAGCATCATAACTCCGAATTGTTTATTAACGTGAAGATCCAACCTGGAGCCACATCTGAATTATTGTTCTGTAATATAATGTACCGGTAATTATCTACATTCATCCATTTAAGTCTTCAGGGCTGCAGAGACATATCGGATTCCTAGCAGAATGTAATGGGGGTTTCTCGAGTGGTTCCTCTCTAATAAAACACAATCGCAGACCAAATGAATGTTGAACACGTTATCTTTATGGAATACAACAGTTTTCACAGTGGCACACAAGTATACGGTTACTTTCTTTTGATGAGGAACAGCAAGCGTAATGGTTACAACACTTAAAGTGGCACTGTCTCTTGAACGTTACTCGAATATCTAACTAGATGAAAACTTTTTTCAACACAACTGTTCACTGTAGCAAGTCTCTACAAGTCATCAGAGACGACACCCGGACTTTGTTGCTTCCCATGGCCTTACGTCTCCTTCACAGCTTTTCCGTCTCTTTGCCAGACATCCGTCTATCCTTCCTGTAATGTCTAGGCTCTCTATCTCCACCTTCCGACCCTAACTGCATCTTCCATAGGCACTGAACCTACACTTCAAGGGTTGAATATCTTCTGGACACCCACCATATTTCATCTCAGACATGCCCAACAGGCCCTTCTCCAGACTCTATCCCAGGTCTCCTCCTATAATCCTGAATCAAGATAGCCATTCCACTAGGGCCCTAACTCAAGGGTTACCCACTGCTACCTTTTCCAATGACTGTTCTAGAAGTCCAGTCTTTCCCAGAACTACAATTACTAGGCCACGTCTCAGGCCTACATCGCGGCCCACACCCTCCAAGGACCTTCAAGACAAAGTAGCAAAACAAACAGACTATCCACAAGACATTCTACACAGGTGTCCTGACAGTCTTTTAGCAGCTCCACAGTTTCTAACAGTGCGAAGTAACTATTTACATTTAAGGACACAGAAACAGTTCGTAGGCGGTAGTTGGGGGGGGGGGGGTACATATAGCGGTTCACCCTCCTTACAAGATTACAGGTGCCATTTACTGTAGTCTATATTCTGTCAATGATTTAGAACTGTGTATCTGAGTGAATGCGGATATGCCCTTTGAAGTGTATTTCCAGAGATATGAACAAAAACAGTCCAGTTAGATACAAGTTTTGCAGCTATATTGATTTATATTGAACTCAAATAGGGGCAGGCGCCAGCTACTTCCTTCATAGGTCCTAGTCTGTCTGACAGATCCCTGACAAATTTATAACACTTTTCACATTTCACAGGCACAAATTCATTCAAGCATGCTATACAATAAGAGAGATGTGAGAGTAAGGGTTCTCTGACTGTGCTTGACTGTCAGAGAGAGCTAGGAGAGGGAGGGAGAGGACTCTTTTGGGTGACCGGGAGACAGAAAAAGCACGCCTGTGAAAAATAATATGGCTGGCAATACGTAGGTGTCAGATAGCTACATCCTCCCCAAGAAACTGAGAGCTGGATAAGTCTAAGGGTATGTGCACACACACTAATTACGTCCGTAATTGACGGACGTATTTCGGCCGCAAGTACCGGACCGAACACAGTGCAGGGAGCCGGGCTCCTAGCATCATACTTATGTACGATGCTAGGAGTCCCTGCCTCGCTGCAGGACAACTGTCCCGTACTGAAAACATGATTACAGTACGGGACAGTTGTCCTGCAGCGAGGCAGGGACTCCTAGCGTCGTACATAAGTATGATGCTAGGAGCCCGGCTCCCTGCACTGTGTTCGGTCCGGTACTTGCGGCCGAAATACGTCCGTCAATTACGGACGTAATTAGTGTGTGTGCACATACCCTAAAGCATAAACACACACAGTTAATGCACATAAGGTTTCAGGCGCAGTCAAGTTTTTATTCTTGGTTACGGTATGGATGAGAAAGCTGTCAGCTAAACACAGCTCCCTAAGGCTGGAATCACACAAAGTTTTTGATGCAATTTTTGGTGCAGTTTTTGATGCAGTTTTGTAGCCAAAGCCAGCAGTGGATGCAAAAGGAAAGAAAGGTATAATACTTCCCAATCCCTTGCAATCCACTCCTGGGTTTGGCTAAAAAAGAATGGGTCGCAAAGTGGACTTATGTATATTTGCATAAAACCGGGAGTTCTCGTGGTGTTTGCAGTTGGATCGGTGGTGGGGCTTAAAAGTGTCTCACAAATAGAAATGCAAATGTTTGGTGATATGTATTAGGCTGGGTTCACACGAGCATGTTCGGTCCATAAAGGACGGAACGTATTTCGGCCGCAAGTCCCGGACCAAACACACTGCAAGGAGCCAGGCTCCTAGCATCATAGTTATGTACGACGCTAGGAGTCCCTGTCTCTCCATGGAACTACTGTCCCGTACTGAAAACATGATTACAGTATGGGACAGTTGTCCCGCAGCGAGGCAGGAACTCCTAGTGTCGTACATAATTATGCTAGGAGCCCGGCTCCCTGCAGTATGTTCGGTCCGGGACTTGCGGCCGAAATACGTTCCGTCCTTTACGGACGGAACATGCTCGTGTGAATCCAGCCTAAGTGCCTAGGATCTACAAAAATTGCAACATGCTCTACCCCAATGATCTGAAAAAGAGTGGCGGGTACCTAGGACGAGCGGGCATGACCTAACCTGAACTGCTGCCACCAGTATGCCTACGGACTGTACACATTGTAACCACCACCATGAACTTTGAATGCCGTGTGGACTGTTGGCTGCTGCGTCATCCTTCTGCGGGGTGATGCCCAAGGCCTAACACGCCTGGTTCAGTCGCTTTACATCCCTCTCACAACACCGCGTAAATGTGAGCCGGCCTTAGATGGTTGTCAGAGCACAACACACATTTTATAAAAATAACTATTTCCTACACCGTCTTTTATTTTATTCAACTTCTGTTGCCATGACAACTACCTACAGATTTCATACACACGGCAGAAACGTCTGTGTTGTTTTCCTGCAGGGAGGAGGTTGCTAACAAAAAGTTTGTTTTACAGTAAAGTTGGTCAGAGGTTGAATGTTTTTTTCTCATTGCATAAACATACGTAGAATTACCATATAACTAATATTCAGATAGCAGCAAAACTTTTGAATATTAAAAGAAAAAAAATACATGTATGGTCATCAGAAGAGTTGTTGGAGGAGAAGACTATGAATACCACAATAAGACTTGGAACTGAGAAAACGGGATTGTAGCCAACAATATTATCTCGTCTTGTATAGTCAGCTGGCATCTTCGCCTTTAGTTTCTCCCAAACTCCATATTCAAATTCAGCAGCAATAATAAGGATCGGAAGAAGAATAAGGGTATGTTCACACGACAGCGTCCGTAACGGCAGAAATTACGGGGATGTTTTCAGGAGGAAACATCCCGGTTATTTCAGCCGTAACGGCATGTGCAGGCGCTTGAACGCCGCGTCCATTACGGACGTAATTGGCGCTGCTTTTCATTGGAGTCAATGAATAACGGCTCCAATTACGCCCCAAGAAGTGACAGGTCACTTCTTTGACGCGGGCGTCCATTTACGCGCCGTCATTTGACAGCGGCGCGTAAATATACGCCTCGTGTGAACAGACAAACGTCGGCCCATTGCTTTCAATGGGCAGATGTTTGTCAACGCTATTGAGGCGCATTTTTCGGACGTAATTCGGGTCAAAAACGCCCGAATTACGTCCATAATTAGTGTGTGTGAACATACCCTAAGTGTGAACATGACCTTTTTTTACATAAGCTTTTTTTTTTTTTTAAATGTTGCAGTTTTAAGGAAAGTCTTAGCTATAATAGAATGGTTATAATAATATGTAAATCACAGGCTTAGTCATTTAGATTAATTCACCTACAGTCAATATAGGATTATGAAATACTTCAATTCAGAGTCATGGTATAAGTATCTACATAAGACATACATATATTCCATCATGATCACAATGAGAGAAATAATGATCAGTAAATATAAGCCCTTAGGCCAGGTTCACACACAGAGTTTTGATGCTGTTTTTGGTGCAGTTTTTTGCTCAGTTTTTTTTTTTACCAAACCTAGAAGTGGATCCAAAAGAAAGGAAATATATAACGAAAAGACTGATGCATCTCCTTTCTTTTGTGTTCACTTCTGTGTTTGTCTAAAAAAAAACTGCACCAAAAACTACATCAAAACTGCGTGTGTGATCGTGGCCTTAAAGGTTTTGTCCAAGTTGGGAAAAACCCTTCCTCAGATTGAAGCTACCCCAGCAAGTAGAGCTGCGCCAGTATCGGAGACGCTTTTTAGAGGAGGGGTCCTGAATGAGAAACCCCCTTCTATGACATCCTGATGAATTTATAGGGAAAATAGGCCCTTCTTCTGTAATAAATTGTATTAAATTATATCCAGGGATATAAACCACCCACATTTCCATAAATCTGCAAACCCTATTTTGAAATGTCCAACCCTATCTTGTTTCTTAATCCTAACAATTTACTATAGGATTCAGTACAGAAAGTGAAGCGTCAACTTTAAATAACATTAGATATTTAGTCAGCAATTTAGCATCTTTGTAACATAACTTAACTGCCTCTTACGCTCTGCTGTGTAAATAAAAATCGACTGGAAACAGTCATCAAGCTGCTGTTAATGGATCAATTTTTTCATTTTATTCTCTAATTAGTGCTTGGAGGACATAATGATGCTCAGCTGTGGATGAGCGCGGTACTTATGATCCTGTGCAATTGGCTCATTAGCACATGAATACGCACGCTTTCATATGTTAATCTTAATACTTGGATGCTTATGTATAAACTTAAAAAATTAACAAGTTGAGCTGCTATGGATATTCATCAAAATCATAATGAGAATAAAAATTAATTTATAATAAAATCCGTCAACAGCAACTGTCTACTTGTTGACTGTTTCCAGGTAGCAAAAAAAAAAAGTTAAAAGTTAAAAGCAAAAAATTGAATACCGTTTTTTAGAAACTTTAGACTCCTTTTGTACCTTACGACACACGATGTTAAATCAATTGAATACTAAACTTCATTAGAAAAAGTACAGACAGGACCAATGTTTTCCTGCTCTCAAAAATATAAGTGGCTGGCGAGGGCGACTGCTGACCTGCAGTAGGAAAGTGGTGCTTTTTATAGATATATTTTGCACCACATAATGATAGAGCTGCCTACTGCAAAACACAGCTGACGGCTCCGCTGGCTCATTTTTTTTCTTACTGTGGAGGAACTAGCAAAATGTCACTGAAAGCACAAATAATATAAATGGGTATATGCTAAACTTAATTATAGAGACATAGATCTAAATTCATATTGTGCGTCTATAATGGATCTACATGGACACTACTTTCCTTAGCACTGGTTTGTCAACCTGCGGCACTGTTCATATGGGCACTGTATGGCACTGCTTATTTTAATGGTCACCCCTAAGGCCCCTTCGCCACTGCGTTTATGGGCTCCATTTGACATATATGATGGGGAGAAGCCCCCGATATATTAAACTGAGGCTTTGATGGATGCCTAATAGTGTCACCCGTCACCCATAGGCTATTATAGGATCCAATAAACAGACAACTGTATAGCGAACTAAAAAAAAATGCAAAGATACAAGTGAGTCCTGGTTACCTGCCCTATTCACAGCGGACTGCAGCCTGTGTGGGCAAATTTATGGGGCTTGCCTTGAAGCAGGGAATGCAAGCTATAGACTGGAAAAGAATATGTGGCCTGCACATCGGAGGCAACATAACATGGACGGGTACTAGTAGCACTGTATGGCACTGTATATGTGCACTGAGTGGCACTATTTACGTATCTGAACGGTCACCCCTGAGCTTAGGGACGGTCTGGTTTGGTGACAGTCTGAAGCTCCACTTTTGATTAACATTGGTTAGATATCTTTTTCCTGTTTTCACATATTCTTGATTGTCATTCCACCTGGAAACCAACAACAAGCAGGATAGCGAATTCTAAAATGTTTTTTTTTTATTAAAATCATGACTTGTGTGAAAACCCAGAACAGCTGGTTTAATATATGAATATCTTATACTAACAACGGTTATTCTTGTGAACTAGGTAGCAGGATAATAAGAAAATTAGATCTACACTATTAGGTGTCATGTTAAAAACACATAATAAAAATAGCAGATCTGTCATCAGCAGCTTGTTGTTGGTTTCTTGGTAGCAACGGATTACCATTAAAAATACAATGATAGGACCAGTTTAAAATAAAAAAAATTACATTTATTAAAAGATATATATGTACATATACTGTGTGTGTGTGTATATATATATATGTGTGTGTGTTATTTTCACATTCTTGAAGACATGACTTATTTTAAAACTCGCTTACGCAATGTGTAACACTCCACCACCTTTCAGATTAACACGTTGAGCTGTGATTTCTCTATGCCGAGAAACTTCACTGTGTCAGGGACATCTTCCAGTCACTTCTAAAGCTTCTTCCTGTTCAATAACAACCTCATTGTGTTTCTCAATATAATTTATTCAGCGCCCCAAAACCTTTAAGCTCCATGGAGGACTCGCCATGATGTAAGGCATGAGTGTAAAGCAAGGCAGAAAAAATGTAGGAGTTTAAGGCTATGTTCACACGCTTAACAAAAAATGACTGAAAATAGCCTGTGTGAACATACCCTAAAGGAGCTGTCCACCTTAGACAAAGCCTTTTCGTTAGAAGGGTCACCAGACAAAAAGCTGATCGTGGGATGTCCCGCTACTAACCCCTAGAAATAAGCTGTAATCTGTGGGGGAACCTGGAAGCAAGTGTTTAATTCCCCTGCAGCGCCACAATGGGAAAAATAAAGTACTACTCTGTTTTAATTCAATTAAGGCCCTGTTCACACGGTTTTTGCCGCAGTTTTTGCCTAGGAAACCACGGCTAAATATGGCTGAAATCGCCTCCCATTGATTTCAAAGGGAGGCGGAGGCATTTTTTTCCCGCGTACGAAAAAAAAACGCTTGCGAGAAAAAGAAGCAACATACCCTTTTTTCGGGCGTTTCCGTCTCTGACCTCCAATTGACATCAATGGGAGGCAGAGAAAGCGTTTTTTGCTGCGTTTTCTGCCCGTGGCACTCAATGGCCATGGCCTAAAAAGGCAGCAGAAAACAGAGTGCAGGCAGGTCACAATCTGCCTCAAAATTCAGATTATTTTTTTTCCACCTGCAAAAAAAAACTCAGTGTGAACAGGGCCTAACTGCTCTTGTAATGCAAGGACATGCTGGGTCCTCCAGACCGAGAGAAGCTCTTTGTATCTGCTCTCCACTATAGCTAATAGATAAAGATCCTGAACCTGGTATCCTCCTCTATTAACCAGAAAACTATTTTGTGAGGTATGATCAGGTTGCCTAGCAACCAACTGACTTCCTGCCTGGGTGACCACTATCTGAGTACATGTCGCATAACAATACACAACATCTCTGTGCTTCCACTAGGGGAACAGAAAACATTAGAGGATTACGCAAGAAATATTGAATTAATGAAGTCAATACAAGGTTGTTTTTACCCAGTGTAAGGCTGGGTTCACACGACCTATTTTCAGACGTAAACGAGGCGTATTATGCCTCGTTTTACGTCTGAAAATAGGGCTACAATACGTCGGCAAACATCTGCCCATTCATTTGAATGGGTTTGCCGACGTACTGTGCCGACGACCTGTAATTTACGCGTCGTCGTTTGACAGCTGTCAAACGACGACGCGTAAAAATACAGCCTCGTCAAAAGAAGTGCAGGACACTTCTTTGGACGTTTTTGGAGCCGTTTTCTCATAGACTCCAATGAAAACATCTCCAAAAACGGACGTAAAAAAACGCTGCGAAAACGGCGCGAAAAACACCGTGAAAAACGCAAGTTGCTCAAAAAACGTCTGAAAATCAGGGGCTGTTTTCCCTTGAAAACAGCTCTGTATTTTCAGACGTTTTTGGTCACTACGTGTGCACATACCCTAACAAGTAATCGAGACTATAGAGCAATTCAGAGACAATTAGAAATGCTCAGCAATGTATGTAGGTTTGAAAACAACAGGTACAGTAGATATATCACCGACCATAGACGTGGGTAAGATATCTCACCAAAAAAGTCCAGATTTACACAAGTAGCAAAGTTTCATGGGATATAATTGGCTGTCTGGATTACAGCAATCTACTTTGCAGTAATTTCGTACGGTCAGTTTACTTTATACATAGGGCGGTTATGGACTATCTTGAATTATCTACCATTCAGTTTTTCCCAAATTTTTATATTCGAGAAATTCTTTCTTTTCAATTCATGTATTCAAAACTATGAGGACAATTATAAAAACAAAACAGCCCTTCCCCTATTTTTGGCGTAAATCAGTAGCGGATAATAAATATATGCTATATAAATATATGAAGCTTTATTTTATATCTTACTAGGAGAAAGTTGCATCGTCCAGCAGCTTGTAGTTCCCCTTTCCCTGCCTGTAGGCTCTTTGTAAATGCTCAGAAACCTCCTCAGGCCCCAAAGTATTCATTTTTTATTTTTTTTTAAATAAAGTAAACCATAGAGTGGAGGGATAGGAGGGGGATGCAGCTGCAATGTCTAAGTTTCAGAAACAGTATGAAGGAGTACAGCAGGCGGACACATCTGATTGGCTTAGAGCACTCAGCACAGCTCTTATGAGCCCACCCACTCAGCATAGCTCTTATGAGCCCGCCCACTCAGCATAGCTCTTATGAGCCCGCCCACTCAGCACAGCTCTTATGAGCCCGCCCACTCAGCACAGCACTTATGAGCCCGCCCACTCAGCACAGCTCTTATGAGCCCGCCCACTCAGCACAGCTTTTACGAGCCCGCCCACTCAGCACAGCTCTTATGAGCCCGCCCACTCAGCATAGCTCTTATGAGCCCGCCCACTCAGCAAGCATGGAGAGAAAATGTGCACCTAAAGAAAGCTGCAAAAGGATGGTAAAAGACCCTAAATATGCAGGTTAGACACAACATTTCTGGGACACTACATCTAAAATACATCTACAGCTGCCTAAGACCTGATTCCCACAAACATTGTATACGTTGTGCTGTGCGTGTAAACAACGGACAGCACACGGACCTATGCAACTCAATGGGGCTATTCAGACATGTGTGATTTTTCACACAGCTTGTTTCCGTTGCGTGAAACTCACTGCATGTCCTATTCCGATGCGTTTTTGCGGATCACTCATCCATTGAATTCAATGTATGCGTGAAAATCACGGACAGCACACGGACGTCATCCGGGTGCGGTCCGTGAGTCACGCACCAATTGTAGAGAAAAAACAAATAAATAAAAAAATGTGCACCAATGCTGACATGAAAAACTGATGCCACACAGAAGACACACCGATGGCACACGGAACTGCAACGCAGGAAAAACGCAGCTTTTTTGCGAACGCAAAACGGACACGTTCGTGTGAATCTGGCCTAAGGAGGGATCAGAATTCACGTAAGTAAATCTGTACGGCTCCTTATCACTAGGAAATGTGATAACATTTAGAGGATCGGATACATGGTCCTGTTTGTTGTATAATACGCTGTGCACAGCAGGGACTTGGTGCGGATGTGAAGAATTATCAGTCCTGCAGCCTGAGATTGTGCGATCAGTGGGAAGAAAATCCCTGTCTTGCCAACAACAGTAACTTGTGCACCACATTCCTAATGTCCCAGGGGCGAGCTTCATTACCAATCACAATGCAAGGGGATACGTGACCTCACTGCAGTGCGGTAAAGAGGGAAGGGGGTCTACAAACATATGCGGGGGACATTATTCTAACCACTGCTGCCAATGGCTCTCAGCTATCCTGGACGCAGCGTCTCTTCTTCACTACAGGGACACCCGGGCCTGGTAGATGAAGTCTTATGCGGAGTCCTAGCAATGTCTATTTGGTGCTGGGGTCTGTCCAGTTTAAAATAAAAATCGTAATTTATTACCTATATACAATGAATATTATTATTTATTATTATATACGATCATAAATTACAGTGTCAGTGACGTAAGGTTTTAAGGATTTTATCAAGGCAGGGGGTTTGACACAAAATACACACACAAGGGGGGGGGGGCGTTTAGCAAGCTTAACATTTCATACGCCAATCTTAATCTAAAAAGCGCTGGCGTAATTCATCAAGAGGTGCTTGCCATTTAAGAAATTACGCGCATCTATGGCCGTCCGTGCGCCATAATGTAAAATATATAGACTATGAGCTAGTGTAGATTTGCGCTATATTTTTCACCAATTTCTGGCATAAATTATAATAAATCTGTCCAGCCGTGGATGGACCTGCCCCTTCTTCTATGCTCCACCCACTTTTTTGTAGTGTTCCGTGAATGGCGTAAATGACACAAAAAGTCCCAATTTTCTTTGAAGATTGACGCTTTTGCGACTTTTCTACACCAGAAAACTCAAGTAGCATTTGATAAGCCCTGTATATTTTGGGTGAGCTTCCTTTGCCTCCTGCCACTATTTTTGGTGCACTCTTGTTAATGAGGGAACTCTGAATTTGTTTATGGGAGCGCACTGTTAATGGGGCAATCTGGCTCAGTCCGTCTGGGCACTCTGACTTTGCTATTCGGATTATTTCTCTGGTATTGTTCATGGGGGCACTCCCTCTATTTATTGGGGCACACTGGTGCTATAATTAAGGGCACTCGGTTACTATTAATAATAACGCTCTGGCACTCTTTATGGGGCACCCTGCCACTGTTTATGAAGACACGGTTTTCCTTCCTGGTATCGCATTGCCAGCTATGACAAATTTTATTTCTATTGAACAGGAGACAAGAGAAAGTGATAAGAAAAAAAGAAAAAACATCAGCGCTCAATGTAATAGAAATTAACTAATAACATTTATACGATAACGAATGTCCCCTGGGAAAATAAATGACCGTCATATACTCAATTACCCATTACAGAAACCGGACATTTCCTATGGTTATTGATCTTGGTCTTACAATGCTGTGAAGACATTTTTTAACCCATGCCTGGCCTTGCAGTGATAAATTTCTTATGCAGGTAATTGGAGCAAGCAAAATGTTCTGCCCCATATTAGCAACTTCTATTGAGCCCCCAATTTAGACAACCCCCAATTTAGACAACACCCAATTTAGACAACAGTCGGACAAAGCCCACATAATACTGCTAGGAAAAATGGGACTGTACCACCAAATCTGGGACTATGCCTTTGGTGGGAAGGATGGGGGGTTGTTTTAGGCAGGTCCATAATATCTCTTAAAAAAAAAGTACCCAATATTATGAACAGAAAATTGCTTTTTCTACATACATGAAATATGTCCTATACCAATAATTAAAGCAGCGTTGTATAAAATAGTTAAAGGAACACTCTGGACAAAACTAACAAACACTGTTATGCCTAGTACAGGGCATAAGTGGGCGGAGCATGACACAGGGATTCACTGTTTGGTGTTTTTTAATTCCTATGTTATGCCCCTCCCACTTTAGGCACAAGAGTGTTTTGCCCAGAGTGTTCCTTTAAATATAAACATAGATATTCTTAAAGGGATATTCCTATCTAATAATAGAATATGGCCTAACAATATGATCATGGGGGAATTCTGGGAGTCCTGTCGATCCTTTCAGCTTATTCCCTGCGTAGGGGTGCATGAAAAATCTGTAAAGGAGCGGAAGCACAGCCAGAGCTGCTGTTCCTTCTTCGCTCTGACGATCGGTGGGGTCCGGTCAGTTGGTACTTTTCTTTAACATTGGATTGTGAACTACCCCAAGTGGATTCTGCTATATTCTGTACGTGGAGATTTGTAAAGTGTGTGAATGAAAGTCTTACATGAGCAATAAAATAACCCGGGGTAATTGATAGGAGAAAGTATCCAGTGAAGAGCAAAAGACCATCCCATGTAAGCCTTGTATATGAATGCCGTCCCTCCATTTAGGTAAAGTATTCATTAACAACAATGACATATGAAGAAAATCCTGCGTCCTTAGCTACGTCTGTTGTCTTGTAGCATAATGATGAAGATCACATTTTCTAATTACTGCTTTCCTGTGTAATTCTATACGGCCGCTCCGGCTTTTCACATTCACCTTACATTGTTTGAGTTTAGTGAATTACACAAGTCAGTCCTTACACAATGCCGTCTTAAACCACCACCACTTCTGCCTATATCCAAGGACTGCTCATACTAAATCCATAGGCATGCATGAAAAGCTCATCTCCTCTCAAAATCAAAAAATAAATTTGGGTAAAGTTCGGTAAGTGTAATACAGTAGCAAATTAAAGGGGTATTCCGGTCACAAAAAGTTCTGATCTATCCACTGGATAGTTGATAACTATGAGATCGGTGAGGGTCCGACTGTTAAGCTCGGCAATTTCCGTCCGTCATGCCCGACCTCCGCTCCTTTGAACACCTCCTGGCAGAATGCTTATGACGGGGGCAATGGGAAATACGTGACCCTTGTTCAGCCGATTGGTAGGGGTCACAGCAGTCGGACCCCCACCAATCTAATAGTTATCACCTACCCAGTGGATAGGTGATAGCTTATTGTGACAGGAATACCCCTTTGTGTGGAAACACTCTGATGGCGAGGTTAATTGAAGAATTTTCGCTGTCATTATGGGGGCGTGACATGCAATGAGCGCCGCATCTTAAGTCTCCCGGAAAAAGATTCTTAAATTAGTTTATTTTTAGAAAAATCGAATTACTAAGGCCCTGTTCACATCACGTTTTGGCCCTATGTTTAGCATGTATACAAGGAAAGCTTCCAACATGTGCGCTAAATGTGTCCATAGAGCTCCATTAGGCCGACGGAGGCCTTTTTGCCTCCGTTGGTGTGGTATACGTCAGAATACCTTTTAGGCATCCGCCACAGCCTACGTTTAGTTTATACGTCGGAAGCTTTTCCAGGGATATATGCTAAATGTAGGCCAAAAAAAACCTGATGTGAACAGGGTCAAAGCTGTATTCTACCTGCAAACATAATGCCAATTCAGCTTCAATCTAAATAGCTTAGTCAGGTCTGTCTGACAATGGTTGCTAGGGATACAAGCGGTTGTTAGGTAGCAAATTTCTAGCAACTAGTCTGTCTGATATTACTGAGGTCCAACGCTCAAGGAATAGGAATGGTGGTGAGGGTAGCAAGTTTGCCAGGAGTTTGCTGCTTTATTAATCAGATTTTTCAAATGAAGAAAAGTCACCTGAACGTTTGGATAAGCTTTAATAGAAAGCGTTTTTTGTTTTATTTACTACCATAGCGGTAAAGTAGTGGGTCTAGGTACTGGCACGTATAGTCATGTACATAGGTTTCCAATACGTAGACAGAAAGGACTAATCGTATATTAACACAAGATTAATGATCTGTCTCTGCCATTTAATTCCCATTACGCTACGAACAAAACATAGATTGACCTTGGACGGCGAATTGATAAGCGGAGGATGCTCACATACTATGGACTTCTAGAGCGCTGTCATTTCTTGGTACAAATTGGAGGTTCTGTAGATAATTCCAGGCCAGTAGACTGTAAGGCCCCATGCACACCACCGTATTTTTCACCCATCCGTAAATACGGATCCGTAGTAATTTATAGTCATCCGTAAATCATCCGCATATACGGAAGGGTGTCCGTAAATACCGTCCGTATTGCATCCGTAACACATCCCCATTTACGGATCCGCAAAAAAACAGGGACGAATCTTGGGTAATCCCCTGGCGTCTCATAGCAACGCTTCCGTAATTACGGACGGCTATGAATACACATCCGAAGCCATCCGTAATTATGGAGGGGGCCATAGACTTCTAATACTTCGTATTTTTTCATAAAAATAAGGAAAGGTGTCCGTCGCCGATAGAAATGAATGGGTCCATAAATACGGTCCGTAATTACAGATGAAAAATACAGTGGTGTGCAGGGGCCTAAAGCAGTAGTCCCCTACCTGTGGCTCTCCAGCTTTTGCAAAACTACAACCTGGGTGACAATCAATTAGGCCTCTATTACAGATTTAGCTCAAGCTTTTTCAGAGTAAGGGTATGTTCACACAGAGTGTTTTCAGACGTTTTTCAGCCCGAAAAACGGGCAAAAAATCGGAAACAGAAAAACGGCGTTCTGTTCCGACGGGGCGTTTTTTATGTGGCCGTTTTTCTAAAAAGACGTGCAGATCACTTCTTCAGCCATTTTTGGAGCCGTTTTTCATAGACTCTATAGAAAAACAGCTTAAAAAACGGCCGTTATGAACGTCGCGAAAATCACGAATGGCTTAAAAAACGTCTGAAAATCAGGAGCTGTTTTCCCTTCAAAACAGCTCCGTATTTTCAGACGTTTTTTATTTTGTGTGTGCACATACTCTAACGGACAGTGAATCTGTCTAACTGTACCCAAGTAGGGGATGTATTGGGATAGCGCAACCCTTGTGGTAGCCATCATCCTGGTTGTCACACTATTTTCTTGGTAAAAAAAATAAAAAAAATAAAATGCTGAATAGAATTGTTTACAACCTGACAGATGAGGACCACTCAGGGACGTTATACAGTATATAACGTTCAGCCATATTATTACCACTGCCAAGCGAAGTGAATGACATTGATTACTTTGTTACAATGGCGCCTGTCAAGGGATGGAATATATTGGGCAGCAAGTGAACAGTCAGTTCTTAAAGTTGATGTGTTGGAAGCAGGAAAAATGGGCAAGTGTAAGGATCTAAACATCTCCAAAACAGCAGGTCTTGTTGGGTGTTCCCGGTATGCCCTGGTTAGTACCTACCAAAAGTGATCCAAGGAAGGACATTAATGCGTGGGGAAAGTGAGGGCCCAATACATCCCCAATACAGCCGGTCTGGTCCCACAGAAGAGATGCTGTAGCACAAATTGCTTAAAAAGTTACTGCTGGCTATGATAGAAAGATGTTAGAACACACAGAGCATTGCAGCTTGCTGGGTTTAGGGTTGCGAATCCGCATATCGGTCAGAGTGCCCATGCTGACCCATGTCCACCGCCGAAAGTGCCTACAATGGGCATGTGAGCATCAGAACTGAACCATGAAGCAATGGAAGAAGGTGCCTGGTCTGATGAATCACATTTTCTTTTACATTATGTGGACGGCCGGGTGAGTGAGCGTCACTTACCTGGGGAAGAGATGGCACCAAGATGCACTATGGGAAGAAGACAAGCCGGCTGAGGCAGTGTGATGCTCTGGACAATGTTCTGCTGGAAAACCTTAGGTCCTGACATTCATGTGGATGTTACTTTGACACGTACCACAACATTGCTGATGACCAAGTACAATCCCTTCATGGCAGCGGTATTCCCTAATGGCAGTGGCTTCTTTCAGGAAGGGTTTCAAGAGCATGACCAAGAGTTCAAGGCGTTGAAGACCTCCAATTTCCCCAGATCTCAATCCCATTGAACATCTGTGGGATGTGCTGGAAAACTAAGTCTGATCCATGGAGGCCGCACCTCGCAATTTACAGGACTTAAAGGGATTGTCCAGGATTAGAAAAACATGGCTACTTTCTTCCAGGAACAGCCCCGCACCAGTCCTTGTGTTATTGCAGCTCAGACCCATTAACTTCAATGTAACCAAGATGCAATACCCGACACAACCCATGGACAGGTATGGTGCTGTTCCTGGAAGAAACCAGTCATGTTTTTCTAATTCTGAATAACCCCTTTAAAGGATCTGCTGATAAAGTCTTGCTGCCAGATACCACAGGACACCTTCAAAGGTCTTGTGGAGTCCATGCCTCGACAGGTCAGAGCTGTTTTGGCGGTACAGAGGTGACCAGCACTATTTTAGGAAGATGGATTTAATGCTATGGCTGATCAGATTTTACTAGAGATTATTTTATTTTTGTTTACTGGGGGAATTCTTCTGGCACTGTTTATGGGGTCACTCTAACGGCACTGTTAATGGAGGTACTTGTACTGGTCAGCACTGCTACCTTGCAGCGCTGTTTTCTAATCTGACCAAGGACAAGTTCTTATGTTTTTATTAAGGGCAGAACGTACTAGAGTCATATAAGTGGGATGGGGGCACCAGGACTACCTGTCACAGGTGATTAGGAGTGTGGTGGTGCCAAGCAGCAACTGTAAGAGGCCTACAGTTAATTTTTGCTATGGGGCACCTTACACTATATACGCTACTGGGCATCATATCAACTACAGTGCCTGCTACCCTAGTAGTTACGCTCAAAATTTGGGCAAATCATCTACCTGGGGTTGAAATTGGCCATGCAATGTCTTAGGCTGCATGCACACTTCCATCGGCCGTTGCATGGCCGCTAATGACAGTTCCGTGAAACATGGGCTGCACACGGACGGCTTCCGTGTGCAGTCTGTTGTTTCACTTTCCAAATCAATGAAAAGGCAGTGACTGTTCCGTCAAAAACGGGCAGGAGTAGGACCTGTCCTATTTTTGACGGAACAGCCGCACGGTTCCGTTAAAACATCGGAAGTAGGCATGGCCCATTGAAATTAAAGTGTCAGGGTGCTATCAGTTAAAACAACGGATAGCACCCTGACGGAAAAAACTGAAGTGGGCATCTAAAGTCCATACCTTGAAGAGGCCAGACCTACAAAACTACTACTACAATACAGGGAACTCCTGAGTGTATAATGCTGTATTCATTCCAGTCATCGTTTACTATGTGATTACATATAGGGGGTAGTCCGCCGCTATATGGTCACAGGTAGTTCATAGTCACTTTGTCTTTGTGCAGGTTGGCATGGCATCTGACCAATACAAACGACAGCCTCGTCCCCTCGTATCCGGCTGTCACCACACATTTATTATGCGCTGGACTTCTTTTGTTGTCGTTGTATCTTGTGGTCTGAGCTATGTAGTAGTACTGGTTTTTTGTGTACTTTTTGTATAATTAAGGAGACACTGTCGTTCCCCTCTCCCATGCATGCACAAACTTGCCCAAAAAAGATACCACTGGAAATTCCCAAACCCACCAAGCATAGTGTAAAGAGTTGGGGGATTATCTAAAGCCAGCCATAGACAAGACATGACTGTTGGCCAAAGACGCTAAAAATTGGGTTTGTTTCAACGAGTCTGTTTTATAAGCAATAAAGATAGATAAGCAGATGCCAGACAACTGCTTATCTCTAATAGATAGTTTGGTCTGATCCATTTTCCCCCATCGTCGGATATTGCTGGAGTTTATAGACATTAGACTAGAGGTGTTAGTTATAGGGGGTGCAGAGGTTGCGGTCGCACCCAGGCCTCCAGCGCTGGCGATCACAAGTAACCCTGTTCCGTTGACAGTACCGCAATCAGTACAATTTTTGTCCAATCCCGTCAACTAGTGTAATCACTATCAAGTACATAAATGTCGAAATACCGGAATATAGCCCTTCCTCAGATGGACATGTGTGATTTTGACAGTAGGGGTTGAAACTAGATTTTATCTAGAGAAGAAGATGAACGGGTCAAGCGCAAATATTCAAAATGGCAGCCCCCATTGTATATACATATTTGCCACAGAATATAAAAGCATGGATATTATATAGAGAAAAAAGGTAAGAATGAAATTAGGCTGCTGTAAGGAATTGATTAAAAAAAAAATGGATGGTGACAGATTCTCATTACGGTCAGACTTTTTGTAGCTCCAATTTCAACTGAACTCTGCATAATCTGTAATCTGAGTAATCTCAGCCATTAGTGTGTGAGTAAGGACAATAAGATTGCACTCTGTCTTGTCTAGGGAGGTGCTCCGTGAAGGACAATTTACGGAATTCTGTTGCTATGGTTACAGACTTTAAACAAACTGATTTATTTCCTTTGGCAATCTCAGTTGAGGAGCACGTGGTTGGCTGAGATCTTTCCCTCTCGCCTGATGAACAACGGTGCCTGACCCCTAGAACGAGCCTCTATGTCATTGTCAGTGTAGTGACGTAATGCGCTGAGCTCTGCCCAACAGAACCCGAGAAGAACGCAAAACCATAACTGAGATCACTAATCCTCACGATGAAAGATTTGGAAAACAACCACCATGTTATAGGGAATAACATAAAAACAGTTCACAAATTTACAGGGATTTTCCAGGCACAAATAAATAAACGTCTATGGTTCCATACAAAGTGGTAACCTGAAGCCTACAATGTGCCATTTACAATACTGGTGTTTCTAAAAATGTATCCAGGGGCCTTTGGGGCTCCATCAGGCATTAGGGCCCAGGTGTGAATACAACCTTTTGCACCCCTATAGTTACGCCCCTGGCTTCAGTATGTAGCTTTGATCAAGCACTGCCTCCCCCGCCGCCACCTGCTCCCTGCCGTACATGATGAGGTGTCATCCATAATCACGACCTGCTGAGCGGTGACATTCCCACGGACATCACAACACGCTCTATAAAAGGGCTGATCATGGATCACAATGAGGATGTGCCACCGGCCCTTCTGCCCCGAGGAAGTGAAAAGATAATAGTTTTTTTCTATTTTTTTTTTTATTTTCTTTTATTACTAGTCCAGTATAAAAGAGGAAACAGATGAGGAGTGACAGAATAAAATGTATTTATATATTCATGTTCAAGGATCCTGTGGGCAAACAGACTCTCACTTAATAGGGGCATACGGGCATATACCAGATGTCCATACAGAGGAGAAGCAATGTACTAAGCACACTCACTACATTCTCAGTGCATCATGTGACATAGCATGCCCATTACTTCCGATCAAGGCAAATTAGGTGACAACCCAAAAGGCCCACCAAAGCCACAGTGTTAATGCATTCTTAGGGGGCAGTGCATTGTCAGACACTGGATAGGATGGGGTCCCCCCTGTATAGGGGTCTCTATGTGTAGATACATAAATATATATGTATGTGTGTTTACAATCTCTACGATCCATTTTTATACAGTGTCTATTAATATTAAGAACGAAACCGCTTCTCACTACGACTCGGTGAAGGAAAGAGTAAATGTTCCGCCTGCAGAGCTATATGATAAATGTCGACACGACAACTAAAGCCAGATGTAATATAGCAATGCGGAGTCCAGACACTGCTGGGATATTTTATATCTCTACTGTGATCTAGAGCGGCTTCTAAAAGAGACGGCCTGACTCATAGACGGAACTTTCTACAATGAGGCAACTGTGGGACAAATCCACTCTATATACAGTATAATCTAGAATTATAGTCTAGAATAACCAAGAGATTTTCTCAACGTGAGACCCCCAGTGAAGCAATGGGCACTGATAGAGAATTGTACATATTCACCCACCTCTATTTACCATATCTCCCTGATACGAACGTTTTTTGCGCTGGAGCTATAGGGTCATATCTGACCGGGCAGCTGATTCTACATATAGTTTGTATGTGTTTCGATACAGCCTCCCGAAAATCCAGTTATATCACTGGCCTCCTATTAAATGGGCACTGCAGAATAAGTCAGTGCTAAATAACTAATGAGAAATACATACTTAACGCTGACCCGTTCTTCACACGATGAGTCATCCACTCGCCAATATAATAATATTAGCCCTGACAAATGTACTGAAACCCAGTGCGTATGTCTGCAGAAAGTCAATGAGTCCTACCAATCAATGCGACCCAAGAATCCAGCGCAATAATGATCTATGTAGAACTACATGGAGGTCCGAAAAAAGGCAACAGCCTAGGAGGGGCAGCAGCGTATATCCGCCTGGACATAGAGGGGCTTTTTTAAAGTGTCTCTTCTTCCATACAAGCCTTTACGTGACCACTGGCCAGTTTTGTGGCACAGAATACTGGTCTCAATAATACAACCCAGTAGGTGATGTTAAGAAGGGAAAGGAGTCTAAGATGCCACAAATCTATCAAACAGCGGGCACGTCATTGGAAAATGTGGCGCCTCTTCAGCCTAGCACCGCTAGCTTTAGGCAATCCATCTATCAGCCATTATTAGGCCCCGTTCACACAGAGTTTTTCTGCAGGCAGAAAATTGTGCCTGTAAAAATCAGCTCCGGTTTTTTTAAGTGCTTTTGCACCACAGGCGTTTTTTTGCCGCATTTTTTTTAACTCTTTGTTCAACAGGCAAGCGAGCGGTTCACAAAACACGTAAAAAAAACGCGTCAGCCTCAAGATAGGGCGTGTCGTTTCTTTTTCCTGGGAGCGTTTTTTTCTGCACGTGGGGGAAAAAAACGCCTCCACCTCCCATTGTAATCAATGGGAGGCAATTTAGTTCGGTTTTTGTCACTTTTTTGTCCTGGTTTCCACAGCAAAAAACTTGTAAAAGAACTCCATGTGAACAGGGCCTAAATAAAACTGCCCGGTAGTATTTTTACCTTTATGGGTCGCTCATATTTGTCTGACACTGACATACATACGGTATATAAAGACAATCAACTTTTTGGAAGATATTGCCCTCTTGCCCTTATCTGTGGGAATGATTCCTGCCTTTAAATACTGCCATCACTTCAGGTGTCCATACACACTAGACTAACGTCAGTAAAACCCAACGATTTCTTCAGGACCAGCCGACCATCTAATGTAAATCGGATGTTTGGCCGACATTAGTTCAGCAGATGTTGGGGAAGAAAAGATCGGGCATTGTGAATATCAGAGATGTCTGGCAGCGGTTTTCTCCGCAGTGAGAACTGGGGAAGTTGGGAGGGATAGTTTTCGGCCGAATGGGCATTCGGCCGACAGCTCTTGCAGGTTTATGGTCACCTTTAGACTAACATATGGAAATGAGCCATTTAGGCTACATTTTACCTGTTCCACTTCCCACCTCCTGCCATCTGCTCAGAGACGTACTACTTGCTCATCTACAATCAAAATGTACCAAAAATCTATTTTCATCTTATGTATTTTTGGAAAGCCAAAATTGCCCTGTAGGACATCACTGAGGCCTGTAAACTCAATTCTTATTAAATAATGCACGCGGCCATGTGCACATCCCGCGATTTGCGGGCGGCTCGCAGGTGACACTCCGCAGCCGTCCGACCCAAAAATCACGGTCGTGCACATGGCTACGGTCGTGTGAATGAGGCCTTAATCTGTGTTGCATGGATCCATAACACAACGCCCCTACACTGCTATGGGCCCAAAATGTAGCTCTGTGTACCTGTCACATCATATTTAACAGTGCCTACATTTTTATATGAAATCTGTGAGGAGAAAAAAAATGGTGGCATGTACCAACGCATGTCTTATTATGGAGGTAGCATCGCTTCTAGGGAGAAATATGGTGCCGCATGAAGACACAATATGATGCCACACTGGAATTACATAGTAGCCTGTCTATTAGGGAGATTCTCTACCCAACAGATTTATTTTATACAATCTTATAGGATCATCTCATATACTGGAATATCTGATAATGTGATTCCTGACAGAGAGCGGATACACAGCGTCCTCTGTTGTTGTAAGAACAGATATATGGGCTCCTTGATTTCCAATTGCTAATTTAAGAGGATATATGGCAAGTCCACCCCTGAGTTTACATGACTGAAAAACTTGTGATGTCACAGCAGATTACCTGATAGAAACACACTTGTGATGTCACAGCAGATTACCTGATAGAAACACACTTGTGATGTCACAGCAGATTACCTGATAGAAACACACTTGTGATGTCACAGCAGATTACCTGATAGAAACACACTTGTGATGTCACAGCAGATTACCCGATAGAAACACACTTGTGATGTCACAGCAGATTACCTGATAGAAACACACTTGTGATGTCACAGCAGATTACCCGATAGAAACACACTTGTGATGTCACAGCAGATTACCTGATAGAAACACACTTGTGATGTCACAGCAGATTACCTGATAGAAACACACTTGTGATGTCACAGCAGATTACCTGATAGATACACACTTGTGATGTCACAGCAGATTACCTGATAGAAACACACTTGTGATGTCACAGCAGATTACCTGATAGAAACACACTTGTGAGGTCACAGCAGATTACCTGATAGAAACACACTTGTGATGTCACTGCTGCTTAGCTGATGGAAACAGTTGCGATGTTACCTCATTTTAACACACTTGTGATGTCACAAAAGCTGACAGACGTATGTCGCCACAATAGCTTACTTGATTGACAGAGTTGGGATGTCACAGCAGTTACTTAACTAAAACACAATTGTGGTGTCACAGAAGCTTAACTACCATAAAGGCATTTGTGATGTCACAGCTATCTACCAGACTTAAACATGTGACATCAACAACAGTGCGCCCCTGCGAGAAATACAGTTTCATCTTTATGATCTTTGCTACAAATGTATAGAAAATTCTTACTATCAGATCTTTACATGCACAATAAAATCCCTTTACTTCAGCATCCAATAGTCCACAAAGTCCAACACTTGTTTAGGGACAGAACTTCAAGATAATCTTAAATCCCAAAAAACACGAAGCAGATGGTAGGATATGTGATGTTAGCAGCATATATGGGGGTTCTCTGCCCTTACAAATAAATTTATATTAGTATCCAGAATGTTTGATAATCCAGCACCTTCTGGGTCATGTTAATGATTAAAGGAACCGCTCTGTATACATTTTAAAGAGAAACCTCCTGCAGACCGGTCCACACCTCCAAAACGTGAATTTTTAGGTGTGACGGCAGATTATGATAAGTATCCCACCCATGTCACACACTCAGGGGTCCAAGAAGCTGAGATACAGGGAGCTGTTTGACAGGGTTCAAAACAAAGGATAAAGAAGTCAAAAACTGTTAATGTTACTTAGGAACAGCAATTGACTGTTGACCACCAACTCCTCAGTGTGAAGACCCTGTCAAACAACACTGCAAATCTCAGCTCCTGGAACTACACAAATAGGGACGAGGAGGGGGTGGGATATTGTATTAACTGCTGTCCCACCTGAATATTCAGTATGAGATACGTTACATTGAAGTGAACCCTTCTGATCTGTTGTATGGATGTGGTTTACAGACAAACGTTGCCACATCTGATCGTGGCTGAATCTTTATGTCTGTGACCTGTCACATTATCTGTATTCCACCAATCACAGGGACAGAACAGCAGCACAGGTAAATAATATACCTGATCGTATCAGCAGAATGTGACAACTGTGCACAAAGAAATGACAAAGTGTGAGAAAATGGAAACATATAACAACGACACAAAATACAATTCTGCTGTTACTTATATATAATGTGTATACAAATAACACAGAGGAAAGCCATTTATCTATCTATCTCCTTATATCTATCTATCTATCTACTTATATCTATCTATCATCTATCTATCTCATATCTATCTATCTATCTACTTATATCTATCTATCTATCTATCTATCTATCTATCTACCTCATGTCGATCTAATATCTATCTATCTATCTATCTATCCCATATCTATCATCTATCTATCTATGGATCTATCTATCTACCTCATGTCTATCTAATATCTATCTATCTATCTATCTATCTATCTATCATGAGCTGGAATATGTGAATTTAGGCCAACATTATATCCAATTCAACAGTATCTGACACACAAGGAACCACAATTGACTGACTATTGAACGATCACACTATGTGCCTGTATTCTGTAGGTGACTGATGTTATTCTGCCATGCACCTGCATACAATCTCAGCGGCATAGCCGGTTAACCCACGCAACAATGGCATCTCAAGAGCATATGCATATGTACAAATACAGGGCATGATCGTTTCCCCCTGGGTATACCCTGCCACTTCCTATAATCTATATGTAACAGCTCCCAGGTGGATGGTGCAGTATGGCATCGCTGTTGCACTTGCAGCAGACTGCACCCCCCTGTCCTCTCCTCTTACCTTGCACTGGGTGCTGCAGCGCTGAAATCAGGGCCACCAGCAGCATTGCTGAACATCTGGCCCATGCTGCTCCTTGAGGTGGGCATCTGCATACAGTCCATCCCTGTGCCACCATGGAAAGGAAGCCTTGACCTGCTCCACCAAGCCACTTCTCAGCAGGAGACATTAGTGGGGGTTAAGCAGGTATCCGAAATGCATGAGAAGCAATCTCCCCTTGGATCATGAGCTGTCATTGGTGCATCCAACTGTAAGAGAGGTCCCCTGGGTGCTGGTGCAGGGCTAGGTGTTCATCAGGGTAGCTCAGGTACTGGATCTGGTGACAGATGACCCAGGTGGACCTGTTCTGGCCGGCTGGGGGTGTGGTCATTCAGTGTTTCTGTTGCTCTGGGGATGCAACTGTTATTGCAGCTTGGAAACGTCTTTTCATTGAGAAAGAGATCACGTAGCAACCAGCTAAAAACGCATTCACAGCAGCGAGAACTGGCAGGACCAAGGCGACCTCTGCTGGTAAAACAGGGGAAGGTCAGGAGCAGGACCTCGGAGATTACACAGAGCAGCACAGATACTGGACCAACTGATATTTATCGACTGAGGAATCAGGAACCTGAGCTGGGAGATAGTGGGAGACCATTTACATACCTGCAAACATCCACACAACGTCTATTATCTGTACTGAGATGGTTGCCATCTAGCGGCAGAGTGTGAGTATGACGGTCAGAGTGCAATGTCATGATAGCTATACTAGTCCTTCTCAATGAGTTAGAATATCAAAAAGTTAATTTTATTTCAGTTATTCAATTAAAAAAGTGAAATTCATATTCTGGGTTTTCATTAACTGTTACCATAATCATCAACATTAAAAGAAAAACCTGCTGGAAATATTTCACTCTGTGTGTAATGAATCTATAGAATATATGAGTTTCACTTTTTTAATTGAATTACTGAAATAAATTAACTTTCTGATGATATTCTAACTCATTGAGAAGGACTAGTATGTGCACTAAAGCTGGCCATAGACCTTTTTCTTAAAAAAAAATAACCAATATTTTTTGTAACTTTATAAAAAAAAGTGTCATATAAAGTAAACAATTTGATATGCAATTGACCACTGGAAATCTACAAGTAATATCTTTAATGGCCCACAGCATGTCAAAATTTCCAAATACATCAATTACAATACAAAAAAAACAAAAACGTATCTTCCTGATAATTGACACAATATTGACAAATGTTTGTAGCCTTTCGCCAATGGTTGTTATTGGCTTTTCGGCTTGGGATTTATTAAAGGCTACGTCTATATTTAAAGCTCTCCTAGTTTTGTTTCTACAGCTCTTCTGCAAACCGATGTGTCTCTTTGGTAACAGACTACAAGCCCAACCCTATGTAGTCTGATCCTGCATTCATACTCCGTTTAATCGGTCACCTACTTCTTTGTACATTTGGTAGGTTACAAGAAGTAGGGAACAGATAAAAAGGGAGTATGACATTGATTAGACTACTTATTTTTTTTTTTAGTCTGCTACCATGGAGATATACAAGTCTGCATAGGGGCTGAATACCCCAAAAAAAAAATATTTTCATTTTTGCTCTTATGTTAGGTACATTCTAGTGGGATGAGGGACAAGTATAAGGGTTGCAGATGAGGAAATCACAAATGTGAATAGCATTGATTCCATGTGTTGCAATCACTTCATTGGTGCCAGGGGGTATGACCTCCAATTATATATACAATATTGGGGTACACAATATAAAAGTTTGCGCTCCCTCATCCGGGTCGGACTGGTTTGCCAGGGGATCCCACTGTAAGCCTGCTTTAACAGTACGGAGGCTTTAATTAACAGCAGAAGAGAACCCCATTTGGAGGGGACTTTGCAGCCCATCACTTGCCTCTAGGGTCTATTTCACAATGAAATGATTCACAATATATCCAGGGCATATTATTGACGACCTGTCTTGTGTGGGCAATTATAACAAAGATTACGATGCAATTAAAAGCTGACGTGCACATGTTCTTTATAGATGGAGGATGTGCCAGAGGAATCCCCGGCCGACACTGTCCCTCCGTGAGATAAATGGTTAATTTATCTAATTTTGGTCAAAAATATAACCAAAACCCATGTGAATGTGTTAGGGTATGTGCACACGATGAGAGGCATTTACGTGTGAAAAGACAGACTGTTAACAGCTGCCTCGTTTCACACGTAAATGCTCCTCCTCGTAATTTACGAGGCGTCTGAGACGCTCGTAAATCTTGAGCTGTGCTTCATTGAGTTCAATGAAGAACAGCTCAAATTACGTGGCAAAGAAGTGCCCTGCACTTCTTTGCCGAGGCAGTCCATTTACGCGTCGTCGTTTGACAGCTGTCAAACGACGACGCGTAAATTACAGGTCGTCGGCACAGTACGTCGGCAAACCCATTCAAATGAATGGGCAGATGTTTGCCGACTTATTGTAGCCCTATTTTCAGGCGTAAAATGAGGCATAATACGCCTCGTTTACGCCTGAAAATAGGTCGTGTGAACCCAGCCTAACTTTTCTGACGTAGTATGCTGTAGCTGTGCTGCAGTTATTCAATATGGACATCAATCTTATGATGAGAGGTGTAAGGGATGTGGAAGGAGCACCAGGCCCTGGTGTCTGAAGGGGCCCAATAACTACTCTACCGCATGATGTCACCAGGAGCTTTATGTGATCAGTGCTGCAGTGTAAATGAAAGCGTCCTTCGCTACTTCTTTGCCTGTATCATTATCCATATTGAGCTGGAATGTAGATTGGCCCGACTGACCTGAAAAGCGATTTACTCCAAGTGACTACGGACGGTAACACAAGCCGCGCTGCACTTTTTCACATGGGTTGCCTTCAATCTTTGCAGTTTTGCATGCACTTGGTCAAGAATCTTTTGGCAGGAATAAACACAGCAGCTTTAAAGAGGTTGTCGTCGTAATACAACACCTTTAAGTGGCTGTGCTTATTCTTGCTATAGGGCATGTGCCCCTCACAGGGGGGGCGGGGGTCTACTGTTTTATAAGCTAGAGTGGAGATCTACTAAGTAAGTGCAGCTCTTGTTTTGGCGGACTTGTCCCGGCTATGTCTTACATTGTCGCCATGTAAGAATACATAATTTGGCTGGACTAAACTTCCGGGAGCCAGCCAATTGAGGGCTTGATTCCAAATACCCTAAAAATCTAAAGTAAAATATTGAAATCACAGGCAGATCCAATTTGCGTTAAACTTCATCATGGCAGCTCATAATGTGACTCAGTAGTGTGTATGGCCCGACGTGCCTGTAGGCATTCCTGACGTCTGGGCATGCTCCTGATGAGATGGCTGGATCAGGGCATCTGCGAGCTCCAGGACAGTCTGTGCCACTACTCAGCAGCATCAGATCCACCGATTCATAATGTCCCAGAGGTTCTCCATAGGATTCAAGTCTGCGTAGCGTGAGGCCAGTCAATGGCATTAATGCCTTCGTCATTCAAGAACAGCCTACACCGTCTGACCACATGAGGCCGGGCATTGTCCTACACCTGGAACCCAGGGCCCATTGCATCAACATAAGGTCTGACAATGGCTGAGAAATTCATCCTGGTACCTAATATTGGTCAGGGAACCATTGGCTATCATGTGAAGTTTGTGCGGCCCTCCAAGGATGTCTACCCAGCCCATCACTGACCCCCCTCGCCAATCCGGTCATGATGGATGATTTTGCAGGCACCATAACATTCACCACGGCGCATCAACACTTTTCCAGGCTTGTGTACCCACCCCCTCCCTTTCCGTGTAAAAAGCCTGTGCGGAATGTAATTTCATCATACAGGAAGTTCTGGTCCCTGGTGTATGCAACACAGATTTATCCCATTGACTCATGGACTGAGAGGGTGTCACCAATGGCCTATTTAGCCACGGTGAACTAAAGACATGGTCGAAGCTTCGAGATTTGGTATGACACCTGCTTTACCGTGCAAGTGCCAGTGTTGCTACATGTCACCAGCACTGTGACTTCTCCACTGCCAAGAAGACGGGCTGCGGGCCCCAGTGCCAGAACCTGAATATGGCGGTTTTGTAAGGGGGGTGATCAACAGGTGGTCTTCGGAGCAGATGAATTCATCCTGTAATATCAGTGATTTATGGTAGTTCTGTATGTTACGTGGAATAAATGACACATGAAAACGTTTGGAATTGCTGCAATATATATTTTAATTCAAAGTGAATTTAGACAATAATACACCATAAATTCATATTTTTGACACTCACCAAAATAGTTACCTGGAAAACCCGCTTTTTGTGACAAAGTACAGAAGCCTTGGTCACATTGAAAATCACTGAGAACTAGAGAGAAATACTATCGCAAACTGTAACAAGACATACATCCATAAAAATGTTTCCCAGTCCTCATATTAGAATATTGCACAGTGCAACTGCTACATGGCAAAACTAGTGTAGCATTAAAATCAAAAAGCCCAAAAACAAAAATTTAAATAACAAATGATAAAAAAAATGAAAGCCACAAAACTACCATTTGTTAAACAGTAACAATTCAAAACTTTTGTAATCAAATTAAAAACAAAGCTGGATTTCTAAACAGTCCTACAACTTGCAGCATGAGTTAACTTTTACTTGTTGCAAGCCAACGTAAATCACAAGTATAGCAGTAAATACGGAGTTAATTCAAAACCCAAACCAAAATCGGTTAGTACAGTAGCATATGTAGTAACACCCTGAATGGGTAATCCTCTAAATACAATGAACCTGTAGAAAATAAATAGGAAACTGGTTGTGAATAAGCACCTCTGCGGCCACGCAGTGTTTTATTTAAACCGATGGGGGAGGGAGAGACTAAAACGGAGAGAGATCGAAAGAACTGATTTGTTGTCTGCACCATAACGGCAACTGTTATGTGTGACCTCCAGCAATCAACTAATCTGTGGAAGAACCCGCCAGCAACTGTACAATTTCCCTGCAGCGCCACCACAGGGGAAATGAGATATTACACATTTCCTTTTGAAAACAACGGGCTGGCCATGTAATGCACAAACATGTTAGGTCCTCCGAAGTGGAGGACGCTCGTTGTAGCTCCTAAACAGGCAATTTCTTTCACCAGAATCAGACACCCCCATTAACAAACAAACAAACAGTGCCATACAGGGCAACTGGTAATGGAATCTATGGACAGTTCAATAGGGAACAAAGTTTTTGAGTTTTTAAAAGGTAATCCATCTCTTTTTCTTTGAAAGCAAGTTAGACATTTCTAGGTTATTTATAAGGCATGAGGTGCCTCCATATTGCTTATGAGACATACATGTTTTGGGGCACCTTCCAACATTACACAATACTATAATGATAATTCAAAGGAAGGGATGGAATATGTATTATAGTGGGGTCATGGAGAAGGAATAGGAGTTCAGCTTCACTGTTGGACCTGTGCCGGGTCACAATGTTTAACAAAGCACGGTCAGAACTACCGCTGGTTCCTATATCACAAGGGCAGATGGAACAACACTGTATGGGCATCTGGGGCAAAGAGGGGCATTTGACCAATGCAATGAGGGACATCTGTGCCCGTAGTAGGAGATATTAATATGGAATAATTTACAGTATTTCATGCGGAAACCAATGTCATGAAGAATTGCCTTTACGTACTCTTTAATACTAGAGATAGTCACCTATACACGTGGTCACCTATGTTCTTATGGAGCAGCTCATTTTTAAAGCTTACTGAACACTACTTTGGGCCCCAGAGTATGGATGAATGATTGGGTTTCCTGCCTTTTAGGTAGTAGAAGACCCCAAAAATGACAACAGCCCTATTGCCACCATATAATGATTGCCACAATAGGCGGCATTCACTTATTTAGACAATGAAGAATTCTAGAAACAATCCGTCAAAAATAAAATCCAGTGGACCCTCTTTTTACCCACACCCTAGGACAGGAACCTCAGTGACTTTTCCTCCTTTTACATGGTCTAGTAGCACACTTGGGAGTATTATAATGACATAATAACAACCTAAACCAGCAAGTCATTTGCCTAAGCAATAAAGGACAGCAACGTTACTTTCTTCTACACTCACTCTGGATGAGGGCCGGTAGGCAAATCTCCACTCAGACCTCCACCTAAAACAGGTGCTACAGCTCCCAAGTCCCAGCAGGGTATACTTCACCCATTAGGCTCATGCGCAGTTGTATATTTAGAGCTAAGGATGAGGTAGGCTCGTTTCATTAGGAGAAACTTTCTTGATCGCACAGGACAGGATCCAATCCCTGATCGCACAGGAGAGGATCCAATCCCTGATCGCACAGGAGAGGATCCAATCCCTGATCGCACAGGAGAGGATCCAATCCCTGATCGCACAGGAGAGGATCCAATCCCTGATCGCACAGGAGAGGATCCAATCCCTGATCGCACAGGAGAGGATCCAATCCCGTCCTTGGCACTAAATATACTGCATGAAGCAGTAATATGGTCGTGAACCTAAGATGACTTCCCCCCTTTGACAGACAGACCCACTGACATGTTCTCTGGTCACATTCCAAGCAAAATGCAAAAATAAAAACTCTTAAAAGGAAATTTAAGGTCTCATCTTTAACAGATGTAGAGCAAAGGACCTTGAAGAGGACATAGGTAGAACAATTTGCTGTGCAAGGAGGTATGCCGGATTCCTATAAATACACACTAAGAATCTCAGGCCTGACGTGCTCCATGGAGTATGTTCACCAGCACCGATAAGTATTGCAGAACCGCCACCTGTTGATTCCCACTAAGCTTTCAAAAGCTCTACAAGTTACCACCGAGACGTTATTACCGTGCATGTATGAACGTGGACTAACAGGCTGAAAGAGCAGGCACAACATGACGTCCCGATCACTGGGACCTTGTAGCTTTCCTGACCTACTGTATGTACAAAAGAGGAGACAGCCACGAGTAGGTGCAGAGCGCGGGCAGGATCTCGGCTCAGCTTTTGTTAATGACAATCTTATTAATAGAAGCGGTGACTGCTTCGCATTAAACATGTAAAGTGCTGAGTACACGATCAGAGCTATACAAATTATACACATATATACATTTTAGCCAAGTTAAAATAACTCAGGGGTGAAGCTTGTTATATAAATAGAAGCACAGCAGTTCATTTAGTTTGGTTAATACGGCACATGGCTACAGACAGGGGGCGCAATGCACCTGCTCTTAGCGGAGTCTTAGGCCTGCCTCACACGGCCGCGTTCGGTTTGTGATATACGGACCGTATGTCGGCCATATATCCCGGAACGCACACAGTTCAGGGGGCCGGACCACTAGCATCAGTCACCCATGCTGCGGTTAGTCACTGCCTCCCCGCGGGACTACTGTCCCATACTATAATCTTTTCAGTACGGGACACTAGTCCCGCGGGGAGGCAGTGACCCACATTATCATGGATGACTGATGCTAGGAGTCCGGCTCCCTGAACAGTGTTCATTCCGAGAATTACGGCCGACACATGGTCCATATCTAATGGACTGAACATGGCTGTGTGAAGCAGACCTTAAAGGGACACCAAACAAAGCATACTCGTTTTATTATAAGGGCGGCTAATAACATTCACAAAGCTACATGTAAATGTAACTAGAGACTCTCAGTCTCCCCCTCCAGCCAGATAATAATAATTGATACCAGGGAAAATAGATGGTATTTAAAGAGTCTCTGTCACCAGTTTATTACTGCCCTATCCCCTACCTAATCCAATAGGCGCTTTAATGTAGAGAACAGTTTTTTGTTTTTTTTTTAAAGTTTATTTTTGACCAAGTTATGAACATTTTAAGATTTATGCAAATTTGTTCTTAATGCCCAACTGGGTGTTTTTTTTACTTTTGACCAAGTGGGCGTTGTAAAGAAATGTGTAGGACACTGACCAATCAGCGTCATACACTTCTCTTCATTCCAGCCTAGCTTGATCCAGAGCACAGCGTGATCTCGCGAGATCACGCTGTGACGTCACTTCCCCCCGCAGGTCCTTCACCGGAGCAACGGAAGACTGAGCAAGCATCGCCTCCAGCCGTGCCAGGACGATTATCCAATATCTGCAGTGGCTGGAGGCAATGTCTGTTAAGTCTTCCATCGCTCTGGTGAAGGACACGCGGGATGAAGTGACGTCACAGTGTGATCTCGCGAGATCACGCTGTGCTGTGGATCAAGCTGGGCTGGAATGGAATTAAGAGAAGTGTATGATGCTGATTGGTCAGTGTCATACACTTTTCTTTACAACGCCCACTTGGGCAAAAGTAAAAAAAACAAAAACGCCCAGTTGGGCATTAAGAACAAATTTGCATAAATCTTAAAATGTTCATAACTTGGTCAAAAATAAACGTTTAAAAAAAAACAAAAAAAAAACAAAAAAAAAAAACAGTAGTTTATGTTAAAGCGCCTATTAGATTAGGTAGGAGATAGAGCAGTTATCTGGTGACAGAGCCTCTTTAGTGTAGCACGTACATGAGATATACTTTAGGTTTAGTGTTTCTTTAATTTAGCTTTTTATAACTGTTCCTCTTTAATACATTGCAACGATTCTTACGTGATCAGAATCCCTAAATGCACCGTACGAAGAATTAGCACCGACAATCATTACACCTGACGTTGTCCTTCATTCACAAAGCTAGGCAAGATACTGCAGTCCTATTTGCTTGGGATGTGCTTCCCAATATGAAGTTGTCACTTTATGATGCTGCAAAAGCCTCATCAGACCTAACAGACCTGACTATCGTAAGCTGCAAACACAGTCCTCCCCACAAGCAAGAGATGCGTCTTTAAAAGACTCATTAAAACACTTTGTGGATTCAGGTTAAACTTGTCGCCACCAAACAGGATTGTCAACGTCCAGATGACCAACACCGCAGGCGGTCAATAAGGGTGCAGTCACATGTGGCATCATTTCCGTTATGGAAAAACCAGCTGCGGAAATCTACATCATGTATTCCTTTGGGTGGAAAGAAAAATCGGCAACGCGTATAAGGTTTCAACTTCTGTGCACAATTTCTCCCCTGCGGAAATACTCTCCGCAGCGTTTTCAGTATAATTTGCGGATATTGGATGCACAATTTCATCATAGACTTCAATGCAATTTGAAATACGCAACAGGATCCGCAACAAGATACGCAATAGTTATTCCGCTGCGGGATTACTTTTGCAGATTGCGGCATATTATTACGCCAAATGTGAATGCACCCTAACAGCGACGGCGTTACATATCATTGCTACCAGACTATGACAATTAGGGGTCCACTGTCCATTGTGTTGCATGTAAATAAACTAAACTGGTAAATTCCACCCATCAATTATTTGGCGGTACTTATAATACAGATGTTGCAAATAATGTCATATCTGATAAAAACGACACAGTGGCGGCCTGCTGATCTTATTAGAGAGCAGCCAGAATTAGACTTCTATACAGTCTTCTGTCTGTCTGTCCTGGGGTAAAGCTAGAAGACAGCTATTCCCATACCCATCACTGATCAATAAGGTGTCCACTTTGGATCTAAGGGTATGTTCACACGCTGAGCCAAAAACGTCTGAAAATACGGAGCTGTTTTCAAGGGAAAACAGCCCCTGATTTTCAGACGTTTTTTGAGCAACTCGCGTTTTTCGCGCTGTTTTCGCTCCGTTTTTTCGGCCGTTTTTGGAGCTGTTTTCAATAGAGTCTATGAGAAAACGGCTACAAAAACGTCCCAAGAAGTGTCCTGCACTTCTTTTGACGAGGCTGTATTTTTACGCGTCGTCTTTTGACAGCGACGCGTAAAATGACAGGTCGTCGGCACAGTACATCGGCAAACCCATTGAAAGTAATGGGCAGATGTTTGCCGGCGTATTGGAGCAGTTTGTTCAGACGTAATTCGAGGCGTAAAACTCCTCCATTACGTCTGAAAATAGGTCGTGTGAACCCAGCCTAAGAGGTTGGTCCCTAGATCTGGAGCTTCTCTTGGAGTAGGGGCTGCTGCAAAGTGCGGCTCGAACACTGCAGGACTGGTGCCTATTATACGTACTTCAATGGAGACTATGTAATGCTTCACTTTCCTACAAGAAAAGTAAAAAGGTGGCCACACACCTCAGATAGATGTTGGCCGAACGGTTCTTCAGTCGGCTATTCCTTCCGACCCCCCCATAGACATTCATAGATGAAGGATCGTGCATGTTGAAATCTAACATGCCGAACCTTCTTTACCCCGACATCTGCCGTCGGGGAAGGTTGGGACACCCCCATAGACATTACATGTCAGTGATCAGGGAAAGGGGTGACCTGCTCAATAAGAAGGGTCTTGCAAAAGGGACCCTTGATGAAGAACCTCCACATGTACTCTAAAAAGTATTGTTAGCCCAAAATCTTACATGTGCATAAAAATGTCCAAATCTCATCAAGAAACTGTGCCTGTCCCTTAGATAAAATGGTCACTAACAAAGAACGCAACCGTTCAGGAGCCCTTTAACTAAAATTACTCAGAAACCCAAAAGGATATTGGGAGTTATAATCTAGGGAGCAACACTTGACTTCCAATGGACCGATCGTAAGAACACTTGGATGTCTATTTTAGTAAATATTTGTATTCCTTATAAGAAAACAATTCTGGAGTATATTTTCTTAGAACTCTGCAATGTGCTGTACCTCTGTTATTCCTCCTGGAAATGTATGAATAAATTGACTGCAGGGTGTTAACATCCCCCTGGACAATGTGGCGTGTCCCTACATGTCCAATCAGGGCTGAGTGTCCGTGTGCAAGCACAGTCCCTATTAACAAGGAGAATGGTAACTGCAGGTTGACAATTTATTCATATATTTCCAGGAGGAATAACAGGGGAACGGCACAATTCAAAGTTCTAAAAAAAAAAAAAAAAAAAAAGCAACCAGTACTCCACCATAGGGCATACAAGTTACTCACTAAATGGGCACGTCAGGAGTGTTGACAGGTCCTCTTTAAGCGTGTGCAATATTTGCAACATCTGTAGGTCATATCGATCAGGTCACAATAGACAAGGGTGTGATAACTGCACCACAATAACAGGATCGGATAGTGAAATACATCATGCATATTGACATTTTTTTGCAGGTAAACACAGTATCCAGTATAGAAAGGTAAAACTGGACGGTCAACCCATTTTTTTTTTCAATTAACACTGCTGTATTTTTCTAAAATTTTCATATAGGCACATTTTTTGTTGAAACATTCATTAAATAAAACACTGCTTGTGTTAACACCACCCAGTGCTGGAGGAGGCCGTTACATCCTCCCTCAGGTTACACCTGCGAGGGTTAACAGAGTCGAGAGCAATGATAGCTTATGGATAGTCGGGCAAGTGCTGTCTATAGTGGTGGTGATGGGTTACACGACATAAATGCTATAAACATCCAGCCCATAACGTTTCATTATTCCAGTCACTGGCGAATAAATATATATATATATATATATATATATATCTATCTATCTATCAGACTTAAAAGAAAATTCTATCATAAAAAGTTAAATCAAGCCTGCAAGGTACATATTTTTTTTTCTTCTTGAAAAGTATACACAACAGCAATATGAAAACATTAAAAAAAAAAAAAGTTAACTTACAATAATACACCCACTTATATGCAGTAATGAGCTTAAAATTTATGGAGATAAAATACTGATGCATAAAAACACACACCCCAAAAAAAATAACATATTAGGATTCTATCATTTACAATACAGTAGATACAAAGGACACGCCAAACATGAAAATAAATGGAAATACAAAATAATAATCAGAAAACCCCACTACACTTTCATATAGAATTAGACTCCAAAACAGAAGTAAGGCGACTATGTAAAAACGGGATATGAAGCTAAAAGTTCACAGCTATCAAAAGTGGCGTCTGTTATATATAGCAGCTCATCTATTATACATTCAAGATAAATGATAGAATTATTACTTGCTCAAAGCTTAAAACATTAGTCTTAATACCATTTTTTTTTTTTTTTAAAGCCCACCACTATACTACAGTATAATTTAGGTCTATGCAAAAAAAAATAAAAAAAAAATTTAGCTACCATTTATTATATATATAATATATTTATATATATATATCTTATTTTTTTATTTGATTTTTTATTATTTTTTAACATTTCATTTTAAGAAATGGATGATTTCCAAAGTCTTTGGTGCTGGATAAATTAACTTGATATGGACGAAGCACAATTTAGAAACTGGAAAATAAAATGTCAAAAATAAAATATTGTAATATATGCACATCATTTCATGTCCCTGACGGAATGTATTAAATAAGCAGTCACCACTCGGAAGAAAAAAAAACCCGAAAAAAATAAAAATATAATATAAACGTAAAATGAGGCTTTAAAAACGGACACATGCATAAAACGAAAGCTAAAATTGCACACACGAAAAACAAAAAAAAAAACAAAAAACGTGAAAAACCTCATATCTTATCAAACTCCTATACTAAATATTTCTTGATACAATATATCGAATACTATGCGGTTTGTCCAACGTGATGCTGTAGTGTTAACCCCTTCAGTGCTGGAAGCGCCTGCAAGACATTGCCCAGCAAAATGCTGCAGCCTCAGCCAAGACCGAAAAAAAAAGGTCAAAATGTTAATTTTCCCGTAAACCTGACCAGGACTCATGCCTTACTACACCGGTAAATAGATACTAGAAAAAAAAATCCAGCCAATTGGACAAACGCAGTGACAGTAAAAATGAAGAATCCACACTTAGACAATATTGCAGTTTCCGTCGACTGTGTGATTACCGAAAAAAACGTGCAGCCAGCGTTACATCCAAGAGGAAAAAACAAATCTTAAAAAAGCGTTTCAGGCTACGTGACGCTTGCTAAATATCTATATCATCCCGAAAAAAAATTGAAAAAATTGAAAAATTAAAAACAGACACTAAAATCTACAGCAACACAGATTAAATTTTTTTTTTTAAAGAAATACATGCCGTTCCGTTGGTAAGTAAAACACCTAAACCTAAAATCATAGCACACAACCAAAACAAAAACAAATGAACAAACCCCTAAGATTGAGCAAATACTCAAGTTATTCGAAAAAAATAGATATTTATATAATCAGCAGATTTGAAGTTTAAGTGCTGAAATTGACATTAATATATTAAGTAATAACATTAACAACCTCAAATATTTAAGGCACTATGTGTGGGAACAGTTTACAATGCAGCGGATTATTAGGACGACGACATTGAATAGCAAGGTCTAGGCAACTTTTTTTTTTTCTCTTCTGCCCATGCAAAAGACACATGCAGTGTGAACATCAACTCAGTAGCCATGTGACCCGACACTGAAACACCAAGACATACGAGAACGGAAACAACGTACACGCGACTATTGACATTATGTGCATTTGTTGCGCTAAACCTGTACGCTGAATGGCTTTCCCAAAGACGTGTCTTGCACTAGTTAGAAGAAGGCAATTGTATAAAAAAATAGCAGGAGAGAAAAGTGAATTTCTACACCTGTAAGTCACCTGTCTAAGAGTTACTATAGAAGAGAACAGGACCAGAGACGATTTATACCAAATGTGCAAAACACATTAAAAGTGAATTTTTATCTTTTTTTTTTTTAAAGCTCAAGATTGTTTTAAATTGCACCCAAGTCTACATGATTCAAAAAATATTTTTTTCTTGTGCCATGGCCGTTTAATTTTTGATTTTTTCTTAATTATCAAAAGCCATGTGTGTTTATTTGTTTAATTCATTCCGCTTCAAACCAAATGTTTGAATCTTTGAGCTTCATTTGCAGGTTTCTCGAGTTCTCACATGTACGGATACTGGTTGAGTTTCGTAGGGCTCATGGGAAATCCTGCGTAGGCCGGAGAGGCAGCGATGAACGAGTGGGATGGGAACATCGGTTTGTATTGTGTTTGGTGGATAGTGGGCGAAGGTAAAAGCCTGTGGTTGATGCCCACCGCGACCTGATGAACGATGCCGCCGGGATGAGAGAGATTGTAAGCCGGATGTTGTAAAATGGGTCTTGAGGTACATGGTGAGGCCAGGAGGTGGGCCACGGGTGCTGCTGTGTTAAGCGGAGCAGAGGGTGGATATGAAAGGATAGCCGGCTGTCCACCAAGATGAGCATGCACAGCGCTGTGATTTGGGCTTCCATGCTGAAGGGTGAAATGATGACTGGCCACAGTGGGTGCGATAAACGCCTGCGGTCTCCTGTGCCCGTAGTTTCCATTCCATTCTTGATGTCCCGTTCCAAAATGTTGCATCTGTCAAAAAGGGGTTATAATTTTATTATGCAATTTGTTATGGAGAATAGAAGTCGATCTAGTGAATACATTTCTCTTAAATCAGTACAGAAATAATGAGGAAGACATTAAATAGGAGACCAAAAAATTAAATTTAGTGACCAAAGCAATGTTCTTATAAGACACGAGGGCCGGCTCCCCCCCATGCCGCAGTGTGCAGTCCAAATCTCTCAGCTTTCAAGGCCTAACGCACACGACCGTAATAATTCGGATCCATGGTCTTCTGTATTTGCGGTCCACGTGTCCGCACAAAAACTTACGTAGTGAATCCATGTCTCATCACAATTCACGGATCCGAAAAAATAAATAAAATGCAAACTTGCAATTTATGTAATTACTTTGTCCCAACCGCTTCTGTAGGTCACATGATCACTCAGGAGCTAGATTCTCTTAAATTCCCTGGCGTCGCTTGCCAAAAATTGTAGATCGCACACGGGCAAAGAAACCACGGGGTGTGCATTAGGCCTAAGCTGGGGGAATGTACTGTGCATCAGCAAACTGCACTTCAACGATTCCAACATATAGGCTCTGGGAGGAACGTTTCGCATTCTGCTGATGTAAGGCAAGAGTTTTTTATGTATTAAAGCAATCCCATGACCTATAGGAAGAAAACGCCACACTGTACTTTTTTGCTTGGACTGTAAGACAGAACCCACTTACCTGACTGAAGCTCAGGGGCTGGTGCTGGAATGCTGATGTAAGTTTCTGCTGGCGATTCCCAAGGCCTGCGGGATGGTTTTTTCTCCCTGGGGCTGAACGTCCTTTTATTAAGGGATGGCAAGCCACATCTGGAAAACAGAATCAAGTTCAAACCCTGATGCACGAACCTAAAGATAGTTTGGCAATCCCTAATAATTCTATGTATACCCATTTTTTTTGTGTGTTTGTACGAAAAAGTGGGGGACACTGTACCTGCGCAGCATCCGTAACAGCCCTGGAACCAGAAATCCAAATGACCAAATAAACTAAATTAAGGCTTCTCAACCTTTTTTTACTGGATCACTGTCATGGGTCTAAAGCCATGCAAAAATTAAAAATGTATCAAGAACCTTTTGTGCCATGTATGATCACTTCTGCCACAACTGCTTCACCAGCCCAGGCCTCATCAACAACTTGGGAGGACTTACCAATGTTTGAAAAGCACTGCACTAAATGTAGCCTGTACGTACAAAAAAGGCAGCAATTATATTGTATATCAAACACCCTTGAAGGTCCGGCACTTACTTACATGGGGCTATACTGTACTGTATGCCTCAGAGCGAATACAGAGAAGTACCTGCGGCTCTGTAGTATGGAGTCACAAGGACACAAGGACTGTGTGCCGACGTAAGGCTCATCTTAATACTCAATAGTCATGTCTGATTTTCAAGTACCTTGGAGTGAGGTCAAGGTGAAGTGATTTACCTTTGTTGGTAGCTCGATGGGAATTGAACTTGCGGTTTTCAATCCTGATAGGTGGGACCACTAACGTGCGCACTGCTGGTTTACTTTCAACTTTCTCCGTCGCCCGTTTTTCTGCATTCTGGTTGGTATCCGTTACAAAGCTGCTTTTAACAAATGGGCTCTCATGCCCAGATGAATCAGAGCTTGGGGATCCATCTACAGTGTCACAGCCGCTCTCCGGCTCATCGTCAGACATGCTGCAAAAGTAAGGACACAAGTTATAAATACACATTTAAGAAATTATTCCACAACCTATTTGGTTATTTCTAAGGCTCCCATTCAGAGCTGTGGAGAGGGACAGCGCATGTTCACCCTGCCCTCTAGCCAAAAACACAGACACCTCATTCTTGGCATCGGTGGGGGTTCCAGTGGTTGGATCCCCATCTAACTTACTTTTATAATCTGCCATATGCCATAAACATCAGATAGATGCGGCTCCTATCTCTGGTACCCGCTCCTATCTCTAGAACGGGGTCTTCTGACCCTTGTCCTGCTACCGCTGCACCCTGGCCACTGTCTGACGAGGTGGTCAGGAGCACGGATACGGCCGAGCTGGCTGAGCTACACCGTTTCCGTAACTCCCATAAAAATAAATAGGCGTTACGGAAACTAAGTAGCACGGTGAGCTAGTGTTTCTGTAGCTGCCGAGTTCCTGAAACCACGTAGTTCGCTGTGCTACGCGTTTCTGTCACTCCCATTCGTTACTATAGGAAATCCCAAAACAGCGTAGCTCCGCAAGCTCAGCTGTTGCACCCGACCACCTCATCAGATGGGGAGCAGCGGGAGCCTGACAAATAGTGGGGGTTCAGAGGGCACCGTCATAGAGATAGGATATGCCATAAGTGTCCCACACCTGTAAATATGCTATAAAATGTCCAAAAAGGGGGGAAAAACAAAATACCTTTAAGGCAGTACTTACAGAATAATCACTGCAGGAGGCAGGGGGAGGGAGAGAAGTGGCTCATAAGTGGATATTTAGGCATTTTTAAACTAATAAGTTATATTGCAAAGTCTCATATTTATCAGCTGCTCTCAGCCAATCACCATTGTTAGGCGTCTTCTCAGCCATGTTGAGGACAGAATGAGAGAGATCATTCCAAATGTCCTTTTCAGTTTGATACCAGACAAAATATATAGCACTTAGGTTGGGTTCACACAGTGCAGATTTTGCATGCAGTTTTTTTTAGCCAAAACCAGAATTGGATCCAGGAGAGGAGACCTATAAGGCAAATTTTCTCGATGTATTTCTGCGGTTTAGGTTCCGTTCCTGGTTTTGGCTAAAAAAAAAAAACGCATGCGAAATCTGCACTGTGGGAACCCCAATGTTACAGTCTGGCTCTGGGAGGGAGATGTTGGCACCTATCAGTCTAATCATGGAGTCAGTAGAGCATTTGTTGTAAGGACTTGTATACTGAATACAGATTTCTAGCAGCAGAAGTGTCATATATGATGTCGTATTTATATGCGATTGGATACGGAGTTCATAGATTACCTGTTGGGTCGTTTGCAGGGAGAGGGGCTGGACTGTCCTGAAGAGCTGGTGCTCAGCGTGCTGTCTGGACTACTCAAGGAACAGACACGATCAATATTCAGAGTACTCTGACAGGCCTCGCAGTCCAGGCTGCCTTTACATCTAGGTAATAAATAAGATGCGTTAAATCCACATGACTACAAATCCACAGGGCTCGATAAACTAATTCTATTTCTTCACAAACACAATTTAAGTCCAAAGTATTTTTTTATTTCAATGGTTTTCAAAACTGGAATACGTACGCTCTCAGTGAGTGAGTCTGTGCCGAATCCTCTTCATCCGTGTCACTGCTTATTGTAATGACACTTGCTGTGGGGCTCGGGGAATCAGCGATGACAATCTCTTGCCTTTGTTGACTTGACACAACTGGGGCCGGCTTCTCAGACTCCTTACAAGACTCTTCCGCCTGCTCCTCCAAGTTCTGATTGTCCTGCGGTAACGCACAACTTTCAGACACCGTGGTCTTTGCGCTGTTTGATATCTTTGGAGAGGTAAGTGCTTTACTGTGGACACCGGCATCCGGTATTGTGTTACTCCTACAACGAGAAACCGAGAGCTTAGCAGAACGTCTGATAAAAGATCAGTATCCGGTTATAAGAAAGTACTTGTATCACCGGGATATACACATTTCATTCACAATCAGGGCTGTTCTCGTCCGGATGGAGACTTTACCTGTTTTGACAGATTTTATTCCTTTTTTTAGCAGCAGGCTGAGGCCACACCACATGTGCAATGCCTAAAGTGATAGGCTGAGGGGCTGACAGCGCCATTTGGTTGGTTAGGAGAGGCTGCAGAATCATGGAACTGTAATGGTTTCCATGCTGAATCATTTTCCTGCAAGAAATAAAACATAAGAAAATTAAAACTATGCTCAAAGAGCTGCCAGATCCCTTCAAGTCTCCAGTACCCCCCCCCCTTAGATCCCGTTTACGTTCTTCTGTGATGACACGTTGTTCATAGGGACGTCCCATCTCTGTCAGAGTCACGTGACATCATTATAGACTAGACATCTTCATGCCACACAGTGAACATAATTGAGCTAGCCAACCACTCCATAATTGGGCCAGCCAACCACTCCATAATTGGGCCAGCCAACCACTCCATAATTGGGCCAGCCAACCACTCCATAATTGGGCCAGCCAGCCAACCACTCCATAATTGGGCCAGCCAGCCAACCACTCCATAATTGGGCCAGCCAGCCAACCACTCCATGATTGGGCCAGCCAGCCAACCACTCCATGATTGGGCCAGCCAGCCAACCACTCCATAATTGGGCCAGCCAGCCAACCACTCCATAATTGGGCCAGCCAGCCAACCACTCCATAATTGGGCCAGCCAGCCAACCACTCCATAATTGGGCCAGCCAGCCAACCACTCCATAATTGGGCCAGCCAGCCAACCACTCCATAATTGGGCCAGCCAGCCAACCACTCCATAATTGGGCCAGCCAGCCAACCACTCCATAATTGGGCCAGCCAGCCAACCACTCCATAATTGGGCCAGCCAGCCAACCACTCCATAATTGGGCCAGCCAGCCAACCACTCCATAATTGGGCCAGCCAGCCAACCACTCCATAATTGGGCCAGCCAGCCAACCACTCCATAATTGGGCCAGCCATTGACTTCTTGTTTCCAGTAAAGTATCAGTGAATCCACTGCAGATGTGATCAAGAAAACTAATGACCAATTATAAAAGTTGGTAGCCATTTACATAGTGCAGTGAACAATATAAAAGTGATTTAACCCCTTCCCGCCACAGACATTTTTTAGATTACAATTTTCACCTTTTCCTCCCCACCTTCCAAAAGCCACAACTTTTTTTTATTATTCCATCGATATTGCCGTATGAGGGCTTGTGTTTCGCGGGACAAGTTGTAGTTTTTCATGGCATCATTTATTGTACCATATAATGTACTAGTCAACTGGACAAAAATTCTTTGTGAGGTGGAATGGGGGAAAAAAACAGCGATTCATTAATTCTTTTTTTTGGGGGGGGGGGGATTTCATTTTATGGCGTTCCCCATGCGGTAAAAATGGCATGTTCACTTTATTCTGCGGGTCAATACAGTTACAGAGATACCAAATTGATATTTTTTATGTTTTACCACTTTTATAAGGTAAAAACGAATAGTTAAAAATAAAATTTGTTTTGTGTCGCCACATTCTGAGCCATAACTTTTATTTTTCCATCGATTGAGCGGTACGAGGTTTTTTGTGTTGTTTTGCGGGGCGAGCTGTCGTTTCTCTTGGTCCCATTTTGGGGTAAATGCGAGTTTCTTGAACACTTTTTATTGAACTTTTGCGGGAGATGAGGCGACCAAGAAATAGGGAGTCTGGCGGTTAAATGTTTGGTCTTTTTTACTGCAGTCACCGTGTGGGTTAAATAGTGTTATATTGTAATAGTTCAGACTTTTATGGACACGGCTATTCCAGTTATGTTTATATTTTAATTTATTTTTTAACAGTGCTTTAGAGGGAAAATTGAATAATTTGTAATATTTTTTTTTGTACATAAAAAAATGCAGCATCTAAGGGGTTATATGAGCGGGATTCGCTTGTTACAGTGAAGTGTTGGCTGCATCATACAGCAGACACCCGCGTACAATGGAGCGGACACAGCCCGCACCTTACTCCCCCCCGACCCAGCTATGATACAAGTATACTTCGGTAAGGTGTTAAGGACTACAGCAATGTAGCCCTTAAACATCTTTACATTTTGCATACAACCTATATGACACCTTGGCAGATAAAGTTGTGGCTGGAACATCAAAAGTTGCTCATACACCTACCAATAACCTAAAAAGAAGCTCAAAAACAAAGAATACTGGTAATAATATGGGCGGCTAAACAGGTTGCTTAGGCCACATTTTTAACTAACCCCCAGTCTCCCAGTCTCTGTGGTCCAGCCATGGTATCAGAGGTGAGTGTTGTTGCAGTTGGCGCCACAGTTGTCATCTGTTGCCAGGCGGGAATCAATATTGGCTGTGTTCCATTCGACCATGTGTGCTGAAAGGGTAACAGTCAGAAATAGAACGTTAATAATTTCAGCAGCATAGAAAAAAAATATTACTTTTTTATTTATAAAGCCTTTTACAATAAAAACTCACCTGGGAGAGGACACCTGGTCGTATCTGGAGGGGCTGAATGGCCGGAGCCTGTGTAACTAAAGGTAAAGCATTATCTACTCTCACAGAATAACTTGTGTGTTTGCCGTGATTTGGTGGGATTCCTGCAAGAAACAATGGCAATCAGTTAAACCAAAAAAAAAACAGGTCTACAAGAAACATAAAATGTAACTAAAAGCATAAACAAGTGCAAGGGATACATGTAAGAAACTAGTTTTGTGTGGATGTAAAGGTGTTATCCCATGAAGGACATTTAGGACATTTCCTCCTAAACCTCGTTCCAGGTTTTTGTGCCCACGCTGACTCCCGGCCACTTCCTGATTGGATGGTCGGGAGTTACGGAAACAGCGTAACTCGCGGAGATATGCTGCTTCCGTAACTCGCGACCATGTAATCAGGAAGTGGCCGGGAGTCAGCGTGAGCACAAAAAGTTAGAACAGGGTTTAGGGGGGCCCCGTTCTAGAGATAGGTGGGGGTCCCAGAGGTGGGACCCGCATCTATTTGACATTTGTGACATATCCTGTGGATATGTCAAATGTCCTTCATAGGAAAACCCCTTTAATAACCGAATAGTTGATAATATACCTTGTATGGTTGTTGGGCAAAGTATCAGGGTCTGCTGAAAAGCATCATTACAACCAAATGGAGCAGTTCCTGCCTGCACTGGAATCCCATGGTGTATAACTGAAGTTGTTAAAGCCTGAAATACATAAATTAAATTTTATTCAATAACTCAAAATACAAGATAATATCTGCAGTAAACAAGTGAAAGGATCCTAATGTTTCTCAACTCTAGAATGGGAAGGAAGAGGGGGGGCTCTTGCTCTGACAAATCCGTCCACTCCATGTATTAAGGAGGTTGTCTGACTAAAAGAAAAACCAATTTATTATTTTGTTTTTCTGAAATGAAGTGACTTTCCACTATACTTGTTTCTTCAAACCTGTGACTTATCAGAGGTTTTCAGTCTCCGCCGCGTAGACCCGGAGGTTCATTGCTGCCGTTTTTGCTGCGACGCATCAACACAGGCTCCGGGGGAAGGAGCTCTCCTCCTCCTATCGATGTGTCGGTGAGGGGGGAGCCTCTGCTTAGCAGATGAATGGAGCCGGGCAGCCAGCACTTTCATCATCGACACAGAGAGGAGGGGGAAGCTCCTCCCCCCAAAGCCTCTGTCGAAGCGTCACCACAAGAGGACGGCCGCTCTGAACTTCTGGGTCCACGCGACGGGGACTGAAAACCTGTGATCTGTGTAGGTTTTAAAAATAAAAGTATATTGGAAAATTTCTTCATTTCAGAAAAGCAAAATAATAAATCGTTTTTCTTTTCGTTGGACAGCCCCTTTAATGTTGGCCAGTTATTTAAATAGCAGGGGAAGTGCGTGGGAAAACTGAACTTCCTATGGCGATACGAGCTGGATCTGCGGCAATCAGCGGATTGACAGAAAGAGGGCACGCTTTTAGAAGAGAAATGGCTACATGACAATACTCCCAATAGCTAGGGAATGTACGGCACTCTGGTATACGGTGGTGCTCGAGTAGGATTCCACTCCATATCAGTAAATATATAAGGACTCGGCACTCAAGTTTGCGGTGAAATTTATTTTGCAGTCCACTTATTATATAAATGTTTTCGGCCCATGTAGGCCTTCATCAGATAATTCTATACAAAACAAAATATAATAGTACAACAACATCCATATTATCAGGCGAAAATACAGGTCGGTATAATATGGGAACTATCGAAGCAAAATGAGGATCGAGTAAATTAAAGGTAAAGATCACGAGAAGAGGGGGACAGTGTTTTTAGGAACCAGCCGTCTCAACATGACCTCTCGTTCTCAGGTAGAGACTCCACATTAGTAATGAACATTTCATCTAAAAGTTTGAGTCCAGCTTAATCTCAATTACTTTTATTTACAAAAGGGTCTTTCATATTGCCCTACATATAAGTATGACACATTCCAATTAGACATGGATTTACAGACGCTGTCTAGAAATCTACGATTGAAAGCCTACTTTTGCAGAACCGCAGGTCCCTGAAACACTTCCCCCGAGCTGTGTTACACAACCACTACTATGTTTACATAATGTGGGTCTTAGAACTAAGAGCAATTTTGTCCCCACTAAGGGGGCTCCAGCTTTGGAGACCTTTATTTCTTTAGTTCAAAGAGATGTTAATTCTTTAAGGGGTGAAATAGAGAAAGGTCAGTTACACATTGTACCTCTAATTTTTCTAACTTAGACCAAAAGGCCCTACATGCTTTAATACAGGACAAGGAAATTATTGTAAAACTGGCTGACACAGGCGGAGCAATAGTCGTTATGGACAGACGTGACTATCTAGAGGAGATCAAGTCACAGTTGAGCGATTTGAAGGTGTATAAACAATTTTCTAAAAATCCAATACAGAATATATTGCTACTAAAATTAGAACATTATTGGACACGTATCTTGGACAGCACGTGATCGATAATAAAATGCATGATTTTCTGATAAATACCAAACCCATCACCCCAATCTTTTACGTGCTTCCCAAGATTCATAAATGCCATACTGTCACCCCTGTCCATTATGTTAGGAATGAAGTCGTCTTCTTCACCAAAGGTGTAACAATTTTTTCTATTAGACACAAGAGTCCTTTTTACATAATTTACAAGAGATTTGCAAGGATACCAAAGGAAGCCTTATTGGTATCTTGGGGCTTTAATAGTCTGTATACTTCAATACAGCACGATAAGGGCCAGTTGGCAGTTAGAAAGATACTTCAAAAGTCCAACTATGATACCCAGGTGATTAACTTCTCGATGGATATATTGTCCCTCATTCTGAAGAACGATTTTCAGTTTCAGGATTCTTTTTTTCTTACAAATAAAGTACGGCAATGGGGTCCAATGTGCCTCCCCATATGCAAATTGCTATATAGCCAATTTTGAAGAGGATTACATTTATCCTAAGAAGTTGGTTCAAACTCATTCGTTGGTCTGGAAGAGATATATCGATGATGTTTTTTGCATATGGGGGGCTCTTTGGACTCCTTCCTTGCCTTTCATACTCACCTTAATAGCATCTGGCCGGAGACACAGTTCACAGTACACTATGACGCATTCAAAATAGATTTCTTAGATACAACTGTCATTAAGGATGAAAATGGGTTTCGCTCTATAGATTTATTTGTGAAACCAACAGATAGAAATAATTTGTTAAATTTTAAGAGCGGTCATCCTACAGCCACTAAGAAATCTCTTCCTATCTCGCAATCTCAACGCATTGACCGTATAGTTACGGCTAATGACACTAAAATGTTACTTTTTGAGGAAATTCATGATAGATTTGGATCCAGAGGATATCCACAGAAGGTTTTAGAAGAATGTAGGCGCCCCAGCGATATCAGATTCACAAAGAGCAATGTGAGGATACCCTTCGTTCACTCTTTTCATCCTTTTGCTTATAAAATACATGATTTGCCAACATTTTACAGAAGGGTTAAACACAGTAGAAGCCTTTAGACACCCCTTCTAACCTTGCTTTTGACGTCCTCAAAACTTACGAGACAAATTGGTACGAGCAGATGAGGGCTCCAAAACGGATGTCTCGCCAACAATTCTCAAAATCCCCAAAAATGGGCACTGCATTGTGCACAATTCACAAATGTTATAAAGGGAGATAAGGTGCTTCATCCACTATCAGGGAAAGGGTGTCCCATTAAGGGTTACTTTACACGTGATTCCTCTTACGCGGTTTATGTTGTGAAATGTCATTGCGGTCTCGTGTATGGTTGGGGAGACCACCCAGCATATACGGGACCGCATTTCACAACATAAATCAACTATCAGATGTAAAAACTTGTTGTTACCATTGCCTCAGCATTTTCATAAATTGGGTCATAATGTATCCCAATTAAAATTAAAGTATTGGAACAAGTATCTGTTCCTAGGAGAGGTGGCGACCACAGGAAGAAATTAGAATTGAGAGAAGACTTCTGGATCCATACAATGCAGTCTTTCGAACCCATAGGTTTAAATAGAGTTTGATCTACGTAGCTTTATCTGAATGGTGTCTGTAGGAGCTGCAGTTCACAGAACCGAGTTCGCAACTCATATAACAATCATTCTGATGGATTAACGGATTGATTATAAATATTTTGTATGATACATATGTTATCCTCTTATGCCTTTCTCATATATCAAACAGGCACACTAAGGACTTGCTTACAATAAACCTGGGAGGATGCCCACATCATCAGGTACGTCATTAATTTTGCCTTCTTGTTGTACTAAGGGTGTTATGGTCAGCCACGTATTTATATTTTGTTTCATCATGTGACCTACCAGGCCCGTCGTCTCATATCTATCCATGCCTCGCCTTGGATGATCACGATGGGTCCACGTCATGACGCTGCGTGTCAGCGACGTCATGGATCATGTGAGGTGAAATATCCTTAAGTACACGCTGCAAACACTTGCCATTTACTACAGCAACGGATGTTGTGTATGAGAGCGATACAGTCTTACATGCTCGTTTTGTATACTTTGTTCCCGAGCAATCCGGTCAGAGGTTTTTCCCTTTGCAGCATAGATTGTGGGACATCCATCGTAAGTTTCTCTATTGTTTGAGTCTCGGATGGAGACTAGAACATGTATATTAGTATGGATTTTCACTTCGTGAATTTTGAGAGAATTTATTTTGGTCATTACTCTTGATATAGTGAGGATGTAGAGGAGTTATTATGGTCAGTATAATACAATTGTATAGAACTTAAGCATTATGCACATACTATATAGCAAGACTATGACGAACGTACTATGGTGATATTTACCTTAATTTACTCGATCCTCATTTGGCCTAGATAGTTCCCATATTATGCCGACCTGTATTTTCACCTGATAATATGGATGTTGTTGTACTATTATATTTTCTTTTGTATAGAATTATCTGATGTGGGCCGAAAACGTTTATAAAATAAGTGGATTGAAAAATAAAAATTTAAAGCCATTTCACTGCAAACTTGAGTCCTTATATAAATACTCCCAATAGGTTATACTTTAAGGATATCCCATAGAGGGAACACCTTTGGCAATTCAGTGTCCAAAATTATATGTCCAGTGGAAATCCGGTACACGTGACCTGTTGGTGGGGTGTAGTTACCGCCTGTAGTTGAGAAACACTGGCATAGGGGGGATACCTCAAAACTCACTTGACAATGCTTGCACATCCTTTGTTTTGCTAAAACGAACATGCAAAGTGCTATCCAGCCACAAGATGGCGCACTGTTCGTATGTTTACAAGACAGTAAATGACGTCACAAGCTGAACAAGAAAAAACAATGGCTATGGCTTAATTTTACTAGTTGAAGGAAACCCGTCACTGGGGTACCACCCTTTAATTAATGACACGCAAAATATGTTGTGTCTGAATAGAACAATGCAGAAAGCACTCAGCAATTTTCAGTGGAACAGATCAGACCTATATAAATCTCTAAGGCCTCGTGCCCACTTCCGTTTTTTCCTTCAGGGTGAGATCCGTTTTTGTCACTGATCGCACCCTGAAACCATTCATTTCAATGGGCCCATGCACACTTCCGTTATTTTGACAGATCCGTTGTTCCGTTATATGTAGAGCATGTCCTACTTTGGTCAGTGATTCCGTGACCGTGGGGCCCATAGAAGTCAATGGGTCTGTCAAAAAAATGGATAGCACACGGAATACTTCCGTGTGCCATCCATTTTTGACGGATCTGTTGCCCTAGCAATGGCAGGGTGTGGCAAAGTTCACAGACTGGGACATGTGACAAGTTCAAATAAAGGTCAATACTTTCCGTTTTTTTAACGGAAACACGGAAGCCAAACTCCGTTTGAAACGGAAATACTGAACGGACACGGTGTACACACGGAAACCACGCGGATACCATAACGGACACACAGATCCGTGAGAAACGGCCGTTAAAATGGTGATGGAAGCGTGCGTGAGGCCTTACCGGTATAAGGGAGCAGTGACACGTGGCATATTTTTTACGCTGCGGTAATACGAGGTAAATACGCCACGTGCGACTGCCCCCTTAATGAACATTCAAGCAGGAGTTAACCACACACCTGACTCCTGACATTGCCAATTTTGGTGAAACCAGCGGAAAGGTTCGCTGCATTGGCTGAGGCAACAGGTCTCATGACTGATGCTTTATTGCGATTAGCTGCGTCACAATGGTTGGGACGAGACTTGCAAACATCTATGATATGGAAACACGATTTCACACTGAAAAGAGAAGAAATATCATTTTAGTTTGTCTTCACGATAAATATGATTAATCCAAACATTAACATGAATACAGCCAATCACCAAAACCTTCCTGTTATACAAGTTTCTATTGTTGGAGTAGGTTACCCATGACCCCCATTTTACCGTCTACGTCTGAGTAAATTGGCAAACCTATTGCTTTATTAACCTTGCACTGATCTTGATTTACCCCTTGTATTATAGCCGGATAAATTGTGAATTCTGAGGCACTCACAAATCTTCTGGTTCGGAGCTCCAATCTCTATGTATCCCCTGCTTGTTCAGAGTCTGTAAAGCGCCACTGGGAGGTGTAAGCTTCATACCAGGCACTGTAATGTGATGTAGAAATCACCGTCTCTTCCAATGTGATGGCAATGTAATGTCCCTTTCACCCATAAAGCATGTGAGCAGCTTCCTCCATTGCACGGAGCCCATGACGTATTTTTGGATGCAGTCACAAGACATACAGTTCTATACGTCCACCGCCAATTATCGCAGTAAACAGGATGTGGGGAATTCGCTGCTCTGAATTAGGTAACATGAGCACGGTGTCATATTATAGAATCTGAGCATGTTCAATAGCAATAAATCTCAGTGCTGCCATCTGTCTGGTTGGTTTAATCTATAGTTCAGCTTTGACCTATTTAAGAATGTTACTGTGCGCCAACACTTTTGTAAATATTTCATCGCAGTCATATTTTCCATGTCATATCTGGGGGTATATGCTCCAACTGGCATATTATGTAAGTCCTGGCTTTCTTTATAGCAGAGGGGATAACGGTCTGTGACGGAGAACAGATTTGGGTAAAGCATCAATGACCGCGAGTTTCCAGTGTTCAGCTACTACCTCTCCTGCACTTTCTTTCGGGAGGTTCCTACACCCATGCGTGCGATGTACGAAGCTCACAGACCGGTAATGTAGAGAGGCCTCCAATATCACAGCATTTTCTAAGCTGGGCTCTATGGTGAGATATCTACAGGACTCGAGTAACCGCAAATATGCGGCTCACATTTGGAAACCTGTTCTGACCTAGAATTTATTTCCGCAAGATTCGTTGGGAACCACGACTGAAGTTGAAGGGGATTATCGATTTGTGTGTCACTTATAGATGGAACCAGTTGATATGGCTGAGATACATTGCGCTATGAACATATCCCATCCATCGACATATCTGTACACAATCTGCACCGCGTCTGTTTCCTAATAACACATTTGTTACTTAAAGTGGTTTTCCCATAAATATCTGATTGGTCAGGGTGCAACCGCTGGTACCCCCACTGATCACTAGAACGGGTTTACTTCGCCATTCCTGGGAGCCCCATAGGAATAGAGCCGGTAGTGCATATGCTCGGCCACCGCACCATTCACTTTTATGGGGCTGCTAGGAACGGCAAAGTAAGTCCGTTCTCGTGATCGGTTCCGGTCCCAGCGGTCGGACCCCGACTGAACAAATATTTATCACCTATGCTGTGGATAAGTGATAATTATTGTTTATGGGAAAACCCCTTTAAAGAGATACATGGCTGCTTTCTTTCAGACATAAAGCCCCACCTGTTCATGGTTTGTGTCCGGAATTGCAGCTCAGCTACATTGATATGAACAGAGCGGAGTTGCAATACTACATACAACCTGTGGACAGGTGTGGCACTGTTTTTGGAAGTAAGCAGTCATGTTTTTCTAATACTGTTCTATCAAATTTGAAAGAAAATGTAGTTACAATCGATTTGGCTGCCATTACAGCTCCCACAGAGGCCGGCATACAAACTTTCTTAGTGTCCCCAACAAACCACCTTAGATGTGGAACGACATTGGAGCAAATGTTGCAGCAGAACCAGGCAGACGGATTGGAGCTGTAATGGTATTTTAATCGGCTGTCAACCAGCTTTCTTAGAAAGAGATAAAACTAAGAAAAGGATGAATCAAGTTCTTAAAGGGGTTATCCGGGGACCAAAAATTGCATTGCAATAATATATTTATGTGAAACTAAGTAACTTACTAATATACTTTAATTCAAAATTCTGTGCTAAATGGTGCGGTTCAAACCTTATGAATTATTCAGGAAGTGCTGGAGCTTTTCTAATAATGATGACGCTCCGACACGGCCCCACGTGACTGAGCTCTTGCTTCATGTGCTTTTTTGTGAACATGACCATAAGGGGTTGTCACATTGCCAATTGCTTGAGTCCCGAGCAGAGTATCAGCCAGCACTGCTCCCGACGTCCATATTTGGTCAATTCAGGGGTTTCCTATCGCCGGAGTCCCCGAGCAAAGCATCAGCTGACGCTCTACCTGGGGACTCCAGTACTGCTGTGACGTCATTGTCCATATATGGACAGTGACAAAGACGTGGGCAGAAGTTGTGGAGTCCCCATGCAGAGCATCTTTTTTAAATTTAGCCATAGAAGAGCTTGTTTTTTGTGGGACGCATTGTAGTTTTTAATGTATCGTATAATGCACCAGGAAACGGAAAACAAAAGACAATGAAAAAAACTAAAATTGGCTACATTGCGGGTTAAAGGACTTAATTTACTTTGTTGTCCCCCGGGCGTTCCTTAAAGGGGTTGTCCACTTCCGGACAACTGATGACCTATCCACCTCATAGGTCAACAGTATACGATCGGTAGGGGTCTGACACCCGGAACGATCAGCTGCTCCGGCTGCCTCCAGGCACCTGATGTTATTGCACCATATGCAGTGTACGAAGCCGGAAGCAGTTGGCTTCGTACATAGCATAGTGGCCGCGCTGCAGAACTGCAGCTCTGCTCCTATTCACTTGAATAGTACTGAAGCTCGGCAGCTAGTCTGTGGCCGGAATCAACTGCATCCGGCATGGAAGTCTGATGCCCGGAGGCAGCCGGAGCAGCTGATCAGTGCGGGATCTGGATGTCCGGTAGTGGACAACCCCTTTAAGTCTATGAGGTATTGCCACAAAACCTAAGTAAACTATTTGATAATATATAAGGTATGTTAAGTACGTCACTAAAAATAATGAAATTCATAGGGACATCAAATAAGTATCAGTTCAGCAGAGTGCCATATAAATGACACATAAATGTACATATAGAGAACTGTAGCAACAGGTCCGGCTTGTCTGAGTATCCACCAAACATCGGGATGAATGCCTAAACCTCTGACCATATCGCCCTTTAAATCTCTGACACACTCTGGACACCGCGGGACTAATCCCCATTTGTGAGAGAAGACGGAGAGGGCTATTTTAATTCTATAAAACAGAAGATTAGACATTTACAGAGAAATCTTATTAGCACTATACAAAGTGTGCAGTTCACCAGCTGTGGTGCTTCAGTGTCTTCTATGGCAGTAAATGGTTTGTTGGCCGGGGTCCTGCGTGTGAGCAATAAATGACAATACTGGCCTGTCTGGGATTTACGTTGCCGCTCAGAAATGAAAGGTGAAAGATATTCAGCCGGATGTGCTGGTAAGTGACTTACTGGTTGCTGTGGGGAAAATCGAGGAGGTGCTTCATGGTAACAAAGGAGTGGCTAAGGGAGTCAGCCGGACTGATCCTCGCATCAGCATCGATCAACAACATTTTCTTCAACAGGCTCACAAATTCTCTCCTATCTGCTTTCTCCGCCGCTAAGTCACTACCGTCCAGATCCATCACCATGTTCACCTGTGACGAAAGAACGGACGTCAGTCAATGCCTTCAAATTAGACAAAAAGGTCCAAAAACGTTGCAATATCAATAGTCACGGGGGACACAACTTCATTAATGTATCCCCACCCCCCTTCACAATCCAGCCATGGTCAAGATTTTGGCACTTTTTGGTATCGTGGACGATTACCCCAGTTTTTGTAAGGTGTTGGGGCATTTTTACAAGATTGATATCCCATTCTTAGGGGTCACTATTAACATAGAGGACCAGAAGATTCCAAGTTTTGGAAAGGACAGGGAGGCCTTGGTATAATTGATAAATAAAAGTTGTACAAAGTAATAGATTGAAAAGACTATATATATCGTGGCTGACCAAATGGAAGAATGGGGTCACGACAGGCCACCAAGGCTCCATTTCAGTTCTGAAGCCAATGAGGGTCTTGTATTTGAACAGGTGGGATAGACCGTAAAACAGGCCTAGCCTCTTATACGTGACCCAATTTTTGTTCGCGCACACAGGTGTAATGATTTGTGATCCACAAGGCTCACTGCGTAACTTTTTATTCTTTTTTTTTAATGGTCTTAAGCGAGGAAATCCTTGGTTGTGACATACAGGAGACTCTCAGAAAAGGACAGCACTATATAGTATATACTTTTGGTATTTATCAATTTATTTTTTCCAGAAGCGATTACATCAAAAATTTCTTTATGCATCAAAAAACGAACAGACCGATGGTATATACATCGATTATTTTCCATTGCGCTGCCGCAAAATGCAAAACCGGTCTCTTGATCTACAGCAGAGAACACAGCACAGTAATGTAAAGAGGGGGGAAACAATACACACTTAAAGAATCAAAATACGTTACAAATATATTTCCGGCCAGAAGCGTGAGTGTGATTATGTGTGCATCAGAAATTAGATTGTAAGCTCCTGGGGCCAATGTGAATGAACGTAGTTCAGCAGAATAGATTTAAGGTGAATAAGAAATTACATGTAAAAAAAAATGCAACACAACTGCAGGTAAACACCAATTACTCATAGTAAATATAGAGGTGGTATATAATGTGACATCTGGGTCTAGAGAATCTGCCTTATCTGTCCTGTTAAGTGTAAGGAGCAGATGTAGGTCACATTATAATAGGTACAACGAGGTGGCCTTTAATTAGGCAGTAATTGACGGCTCCTGCTGACACAGATTCCAACTGCATTTATCAAACTATGTCAGGCAGGTATTGGGAAAATTGATGGTCACTTTCAACCATTGCAGTTTTGCACAACAGGCTTCAAAATATAGACCAAGACAGACAAACCAATCAAATGTAGGATATTGGAACTACTATATTACAAAGAACCTTGTAGTTTGTAAAGCCTCACGGGCAGCGCCCTCTCTGCTTTTGAACCAGTCTGGTCACTCGCTAGAGTGAAGTCTGTGAGTTGCAGCTTCAGCCAAAAGCTGAAAAGCAGGAAGTCTGTGAGGTGCAGCTTCAACCAATAGCTGCAGAGCAGAAAGTGATGTCAGATAAACAGGTGTCATTTTGTTACTTCCTGAGGCATAAAAAAAAAGCAGCGAAGGGTAAAACAAAAGAATTGGTATCTCTTATGTTCAGTTGGCATGCCATTCATTCAGAAGAAGCCACTACTACGGTGCTGCAAGAAACGCAATGTGCGAGCATCCTGTCGTTTATTCTTCAGCTACTTACATGCACTATATCATCCAAACTGTTGAAAATAAACTTCCTGGCTTCCTTAGACTTCATTCCTGTTTCAGCTTCATGTTCCTCCAAGGTCTGTTATTGAGAAAGGAGAAAGACTTTGAACGCAGCTCACAATACACATCACATTATGCAGGCAGCCCCCATATAAACATCATTAGCGCTGGAATGACAGTCAGGATGTTAACTGCTCTCTATAATTATCCTCATGTCTTTTATCAATGATTTAAATCTTTAAAATAAGCTCATCACGTGCCTAGAGTTTGCATGTTCTTCCTGTGTTCCTGTAGACTTCCTCCCAGACGACAAAAGCCATGAAATTAGGATGTATGATTGATGGGTGTGTTCATATCTATAGATTGCAAGCTCTTCTGGAACAGGAACTGTGAATTATATCACCACTGTTCGCTTTCTTATATTACCCATACTGCCATGGTGTACACGCAGGACATGCACCTGAGAGATGATGGCGGACGGTTTGCTCAGGCCGACAACCAACTCCCTTGACCTTCCCATAGAAATGCACACAAGTGCTCATGGTTTGTTTGTTTTTTTATAAGGGATCGGGCAATAACCACCTAATGTGTATGGGCCGTTTAAGGGTGCCCTGGGAATTAAAGGGAACCTGCCACCAGCATTTCACCTATTAAACCTGGAAGGCGGTAAAAAAAATCATCTTTATGTAACCTATAACTATCTTCTAAGTAGTCTCTGTAGCTTTATTATTCCGTTTTTCTTTTTAGTGTTCCTGAGCCGTATGCTAATGAACGTAAGTCATATCTTCATTCCTCAAGCCTTTCCGAGGTAACCCCGCCTCCTTACTTTTGATTGACAGCTCCACACCTCCCCCAGTACACACGAAATCCTGCGCTTGCGCATCGATGTCCTGTTCTGCGAACCACGGGACACCATAATGCTGCATGCACAGTAACTAGATTTGAGGCCCGGACAAAGCAGGGAATGGTGTCGGACCATATATGACGGGAGCCTACGCGCTATCTCAGAGGAGATTTTGTCATTTAAGGTGTGCCGGTATTCGGCGGTGGGCAGGCATAAGAAAAGGAACGAATGAGACTGCCGGATTATTACCATAAAAGGAGCGAAACGTTTACAAACCGTTACTTACAGTCAGAGGCGGAGTTTAGGATAGGGGGTAACGGCAATGAACTTTTGACAGCAGCGGCCAGCGAGGGGTGAGTAGAGTTCAATAGGTGAAATGCTGGTGACCGGTTCCTTTTAAAGGGCCATCTAACACCATACCTCCACATGATATATTAACGAAGTTAAAGGGATTTTCCAGAATGCACAAATAAGGCTTAAACACGAGGAATCGGCATTGCTGGAACGACGCAGAATAAGTATAATGATTTTTTTTTTTACTATTTTGACATCGTAAGCATAATAGGCTTTAGTCATATATCCAGGTAAACCGCTTTAACAGTTGAGCAGCATTTATTTCTCTCGTTAAGACCTATCAGCTAAACTTTAATGAGTGTTGAATACTTTTATTGAGGGTTTATGGGGTCAGTCCACCCCTACCATATGCACGGGATACGTATATAGAAGCCCTCATGTCTATGAGCGAGATAAAAAAAATTAGCAGTAGATCAGTTGAATCAGGTAAATTATCCGTGTATCTACAGCAAATATAAGAAACTATAAAATGGTTTTTGCAAATATTAAAAATGTTACTTACTTTTAACCTCCAAATGGGGTATTGAGTTTCTGGGTCACGACAGAAGAATCTGGACGTTTTTGCACCTGCATTTAACAGATGTTCTCCCGGGAACCCTTGAGTTTGGGAAATGTATCGGATCTACACAAAAGCAAAAAACATTCAGTTACGAAACATGTGGATTTAGGTGTATTCGTTTGTATGCAGGCAGTGCTGTCAATCACTGTGTGGGGGCGGGGGCAGGAAGACTCACAGGCCCTCTCTACGTGTGGGTGGGGAAAGTAGGACTCACAGGCTCTCTCTAACTCTGGGTGGGGAAAGTAGGACTCACAGGCTCTGTACCCGTGGGCGGGGGCAGCAGCAGTCACAGGCTCTCTAGGTGTGAGTGGGTTCAGCAGCAGTCACAGGCGCTGTCTACCTGTGGGAGGGGGCAGCGGGACTCACAGTCTCCCTACACGTGTGGGTGGGGAAAGTAGGACTCACAGGATCTCTCCATGAGTCCCGTCAGCAGCTTTTTCACATGAAAATACTGAATCAAGTCATAGAAAACTATACATGTCCCAGCCTCTTCCCTCTTGTCCCATGCTGCCCTCAGATAGTGTAGCACAGGAGACCTGATAGATCCGCTACAAGGAAGGGCTTACATGGCTGTTGACTAATGCTATAAAAGGAATGACACCTCCTAATAGTAACCAGCTAATTACCTTTATCATCAGACACAAGCTCTTTTAGGAAGTCTGTAACTTACCTGGCTACCAATCATTTAATTTTGCATACGCGGGGCTGTGAGGTGCCGGATTATAACATTTCCAGTATTCATTTGCAAGGCTTTGTACAATAGACTTCCTTTATTACCAAAGTATGGGTTTCGGCTGTACTACTGAACTATAGGTGATGAGGAAATGTATTAGCAACTTCTGCTTTCCACTTAGCACACAATTATTCTAGGTGACAACTGCTGAGGGACAGGAGATGACAGAATTTACCTCCCATTACTTCCCGTAAAAAAAAAAATTCTAATACAGCAAACTAAAAAAGTAATATAGTAATTATTATAAAAAATAATGACTGTTATATTTGTAGACATCAGACTTCTACAGTTTCCGCTAATAGAAAAGCTAATCCCATATTGGTCAGACATTCAAGTTCTATTCATAGGCAAAGCCAACATCGTCCGTCCTCGCTTCTAAAAAAGACTGGATATGAAAAGGCGACATCGCACACATCCGTTTTTCCTGCTTTATTTTTTTCCTTGAAAACAATCTAAATAAGTATCTCATTATCTCGCGTAGAAATCTCCCACCTTCAATAAAGAGCGCCTGTCATTGTATTTAGTTAGGCTTAGAGGTCTACTCTAGACAATCCTTGTTCATGTATCCCGTTAAGGCCTATGAATGTCACAGAGGGGGGTGGTCGCCCGCTCAGGAACCCTCTATTCACCAGAATAGAGCCCTGTCTCATCTATGCAGTTTTCTCATTTGGAGCAAGAGAGTCTAAAAAGTTTTTCCAACTCTGAATAAGGCCTGCTTCACACGGCAGTGTTCGGTTCGTGAGATAGGGTTTCGGTTTGTGAGATCCGGACCGTATGTTGGCCGTAATTCCTGGACCGAACACAGTTCAGAGAGCCGGACTCCTAGCATTATAGTTACGTATGATGCGAGGTGTCCCTGCCTCCCCGCGGGAATACGGCCATCATGTTTTCAATACGGGAGCATTGTTTGACAGGGAGGCAGTGACTCACGGCATCATGAATGACTAGGATGCTTAAGTACGGCTCCATAAACCGTGTTTTGGTCCGAGAAATGCAGCTAACATGCGGTCCGTATCTCATGGACCATAAACGGGTGTGTGAATAAGGCCTTAGGAAGCTGAACGTGCTAAGCGGTTCGTAGCAAGCAGCCATATTCAGGCTAGATTCTAGGTTAAAGGGATTTGCTCAACTAGAAAACCCCTTTTTAAAGGCAAAACGCCCCCCTGATTGGTTGGTTGTTATTGCTGGAGGAAGTTGTGGACATTGCAGGAAACTTAGTACTATATAGCTCCCATTCACATAGGTAACCAGGTAATACGTGTCCACTAAAGCAGAAGTAACGCTCCAATCTATTAATAAATCAATCTTGAGCGGGGGCCCTTTCGCTCTGCGACGTCCATATGCACTAACTGGAAAAACCCTTTAAAAGAGGTTATAACAATATGTGCTGTTTTGTGTTGCATTGATGTGTTTTTATTGTGGTTTAGCAGTGCGGGGGCTTTGTGGCACTACCGCCGTATGTGCTGGTGCCCCAGAATACAGAGATCACTATGTACCTATAGGTTATAATATGAGATGATTTCCTTGATGATACTACCTGCCCTCTTTGGACCTCACACATGTAACCGGATCACTGTGCAAGGCTTTATTTAGCATATAAAGAGTGCCAGCTCTCCGGGGGAGCAAAGCCGTCTCTTGAGAATGCTATTTACAGGTTGTTTTTTTTACATAGTCAGGCAAAGCAGTGCACAAACAGGGCTGCTGAGGCCTTGCACCTAGAGGTATACAAATAAAGCACTCTGCCTAATTATTCTGGGATTAATGCATTAAAGCGATCGCCTGACGTGCTTCACCGTAGACACAAAACAACTGCGCCTTTTAAAAGTAAACAAAATCGGGCTGAAGCATAAAAAGACGACATTTGTGAGCACTTTCTGCCTCCAGTCACCTGTAGAGCTTGACAGATACAAGTCAGACCTTACTAGTGGATAGTAGATTACCTGATCATACTCCAGCGCTCCTGGGTACAACGGCCATCCCAGGAAAAGCTCAGCAATCACGCAGCCCAGTGACCACATGTCTATGGCTTCACAAAACGCTAACCCCAAAATAATCTCAGGAGCTCTGAAAAAGAGAAAACGTAATAAAACAGTTGGTAAATCGCACAAGCAAAGAGGGGCACAAATAACATAAAACAATGATATAAAATCATACATCTGATGCACAAACAGCAGATATCCTGTAAACAATACTATGCTCCACATCCTGAAATGTCCGAGGATACAGGTTCACACACAGGAATAATATCCGTGAGCGGATTCACGTAGTCAATATTTCTCTCCGTACATGATGGCGGTGTGGTAACTATTCCGAAACATTTAAAATATCTGGTCTAATTATGAATTTTTAGAAATGCAAAATCAATTTTCCAAGTGATTGAAAAAAAAAAAAAATCTGCACTTTACAGAAGGTTATTGTTAAACATGTTCAACCTAATTTGCATTGGACCAATAATTACTCTGCCTCAATGGACCTTTAATTTGCACTCCGCGAAGGAAAAAAATGGCTTAATAATGTGATATTTTAAGGAACAGTCCAGAAAAAGCGAATACACGGTGTCATGCCTAGTGCAGAGCCTCTAGGGGCACTGTAGGACTTTAAATTTGAATCCCTGTGTCATGCTCCACCCCTCAGGCACTGCACTAGACAAAATACAAGTGTTTTCATTTTTCTTGGTGTGTTCCTTTAATCTGGAGCCCAATGATCCAGTTAATCAGACATCTGGAAATGAGATCTCAGGCAAGCATGTTTGACTGGCAACAGGAAGCACTAGTTCTACAACGGAGGAAGATTTGCAGGGATTGGATGAGCACTAAAAATTCCTTCGAAAGTAATTCACCATATTAGATAATAGTGTTCAGGTGCCCCCGCCAGCAGAATCCAGGCTACTTGTGTCCTATGAATGGAGAGAGGAGTAGGACCATCAAGACACCACTCATTCATTTCAGCTGATTATATTGCGCCAACATATTTTGCAGCGCTGTACAGAAATTGTTGCCATTCCAATTGGCCTCGGACTACAACGGGGCTCTCAATCGAATATCCCCAACTCCGTATACTCCAGAAAACTGGAGGAAGCCTACCATACATAAGGAAAACATACAAACTCTACGCAGATTTTGACCTTGGTCAGATTCAAACCCAGGACCCCAGTACTGAAAGGCAAGTGTGCTACTGAGCTCTCTCCTAGATAGTGCCAGTACAGATGTAGTAAATGGCCTCCATTATGTCACATATATCTGTTTATAAGAGCCACATACACAGAACAATCTTGCCATCAATATGCTGTAACTTTCGCCATTAGGCCCCATTCACACAGAGTTTTTTGCAGTGAAAATTCTGCCTGGAAAAATCAGCTCCGGACTTATTTAGCTTTGGTTTAATGAAAAAATTACTAGAAATTAAACATTATAGTCCAGGCATTAGCACAGTCGGCAAACACACTGAAAACGATATTTTTCATGGTGCTTCGAAAGAATCTGAAATGCTTATTTTTTTATTATCCCTTTATACCCCTATTTGAGCTGCACTGGAGTAGCAGACAGCGCGCACGTTCCCGAGCGCCGAGCGCACGTCATTATTTACATTCTACGATAGGAATTCTGGGAAGCCTTGTTCACAGAGAACATCAGTACCAGGAATTTGCACGCAGCCAACCAGTGCGCGGAGTACAAGCAGCGACATGATAAAATGTTAATGTATGAAGAAAACGAAGCTGAGGGCAGGAGCCGAGCGGCTTCAGGTAGACCAGGGTGTGGAGAGACCAATACTGTAACCATAGCACGCAGCGCTGTTTGTGTAATGTAACCAGATCATTAATAAAACAGAGACATGTTTCTTCCTTCGTCACAATATCAGTCCTGGTAACGTGCAAGTCATCTGCTCCGAGTATCCGCTTACATCCCAGGGCCAGAAGTTGACCACGTTGATGAATCCTTCTTTGTTCTACTGATGCGCTGTATTAGGTTATTTGATTAAAAAGCTTTTCCGGTTATATGCAAGTTTATTTATCGCAGCGTGAATAAAAACTATCCGAAACAATGTCTCACAAAAAGAAAAGAAAAAAAACACACATACGTGTGTGTGTGTGTGTGTGTGTGTGTGTGTGTGTGTGTGTGTGTGTTTTTTATATATGCTCTTTTTCTGTTGGTTGCGGCCTGTCTGTGGATCCGCGGCGATCAGTCGATTACAGGCTGACTGTAATGTTTTTCAATGGGTTTACGGATAAATGGTCCTGAAAAATCCCTCACGCAATTCCCAGTTCTAAAACCCTCCAGAAACACTAACATGTGCGTGTGGATAATATTAGCAGCTCCTTTATTAGCTTCAGCTTTGTTCTTTAGGTTTAGGGCTATCTCGACAGGGATTAGACTGTCCACTGGGGAGTTGTCACATAAGAGACAGCTGAACTGTATGTAGCAAGGGTGACTGAACAGAGACAGCTGTTTTGTCACAGTTGAAATGTGACAGTTGTGAGCGGAGAAAACAGCCACCTGACTTTACTGTAGTAGTAGGCTGCTGTGTAACCCACATAATGGGGCACGTCCCACATTCAAGACTGTGAAAGTAAGTGCTGTCAACAGGGGAGATTTAATAAGAAAATGCTTGTGCACTACTGTAGATAGAGACATTTAGACAAACACATATTAGAGAATTGCTCATAACGCAGTCCCTAATATGTTATTGTCAGAAGCGTCCCTCTTTATAAGCAGGAACAATTCAGATTACCTCAAAATACAGATAACGGGAGGCTTTATTCTTATGCAATGCCCATTATGCACAGTGACAGCTCCTGTAAGATTATCATTCGCAGACTACAGACTTCCGGAAACTGCACCTTCATGGAAACCGCATAAAACGTGATTTCCTGAAGGAGATTGCGCATAATATAAAGTTATTACAGGATCTGTCCACTTTGAACAATCCCTTTTTGTTAAAAGGTTTCTGGACGATAAGCTCCTCAGAGGTTATAATCTGTTGGCGAATGCGGCAGTTATTGTTAAATATCCCTACAGCGCCACCACAGGGGAAATTAAAGTGTAGCTAAATGTTTGACAAACTTCTGACATGTCATAGTGACATGTCAGAAGTTTGGATTGATGGGGGTCTGAGCACTGAGACCCCCACCAATCACTAGAACGAAGCAGCTGAGTGCTCACACAAGCACTTCAGCTGCTTCGTACTAGAGATTGGTGGGGCTCTCAGCGCTCGGACCCCCACCAATCCAAACGTCTGAAGGGGAAAGAGAGCGCGAGAGGGGAAGAGAGCGCGAGAGGGGAAGAGAGCGCGAGAGGGGAAGAGAAAGAGAGCGAGCGAGCAGAAGAGCGAGCGGACGAACCAGCGAGCGAGAGGAAGAGCCAGCGAGCGAGCGGAAGGAAGAGAGAGCGAGCGAGCGGAAGAGAGGGTGAGCGGAAGGAAGAGAGAGCGAGCGAAAGGAAGAGAGAGCGAGCGAAAGGAAGAGAGAGCGAGCGAGCGGAAGGAAGAGAGAGCGAGCGAGCGGAAGGAAGAGAGAGCGAGCGAGCGGAAGGAAGAGAGAGCGAGCGAGCGGAAGGAAGAGAGAGCGAGCGGAAGGAAGAGAGAGCGAGCGGAAGGAAGAGAGAGCGAGCGGAAGGAAGAGAGAGCGAGCGGAAGGAAGAGAGAGCGAGCGGAAGGAAGAGAGGGTGAGCGGAAGGGAGAGCGAGCGAGCGGAAGGAAGGGAGAGCGAGCGAGCGGAAGGAAGAGAGCGAGCGAGCGGAAGGAAGAGAGAGCGAGCGAGCGGAAGTGAGAGCGAGCGGAAGGAAGAGAGCGAGCGGAAGGAAGAGAGAGCGAGCGAGCGGAAGAGAGAGCGAGCGAGCGGAAGAGAGAGTGGGAGAGAATATAATAGTATATATTTTTTTTTTAAAAGGTGCACGGCTTATAACCAAAGCAACAGTATAAAACAATTTGGAACAATATTAACAACCCCACCCCCACCCCCCCCCACAATATATGTAAATTCATGTCCTTTTATAGGCATTTTTTCACATGTAATGTGGATTTGGTTATTTTTCCCTTTATTACATGTTGCACATTTCCGTGTGGGCTACAGTTTACATGCAGTCACGGTTTACGTGTTCTGCAACGTTATCCAAGCATAAATGTTGTGTTTTCTCTATATACACATTTAACTCTCAGGATGTGGTGTGTCGTCTTACATGTGCAAAGTCCACAGCGAGCGATGGCAGGCCAGAGCAATCGAGTTCTGCACACAATCCTTTTCAAGGGGATTCACAGCTTTCAAAAAGAGAGCGTGACAATGTGAAAGTTTCTCTGTGCTCTTAAATTCCCCTAATTTCACCTACAAAACAATATGTGGATCGGAATTGAAGCTCCCTTTCCTGGAAATTTCTCAAACAAAACGCTCAAAACTCTGTTAGCCTCAAACATATATTTTTTTTTCTAAGCCAAAACCAGGATTGGTTGAAAAATGTCAATTTTTTTATTTTTTTTTTAACAAAAAGGCATTCATTTCTACTTCTCCTCTGTTTAGGATCTGCTCATAGTTTTGGCAAAAGCATAAAAAAAATTGTAATGTGTGAACAAGGCATCAAATCTGACATGCATTTCCGTAGCCTAAATCCAAGGTTTCACATGGATTTCTGCAGATGTACAGCAGATCTGCGCGAGGATTAGCCCAATGCAGCAAATCCTAGTCTTTTCAGTGCAGAACCCGCAGAAATAAGTAGCTTGCTACACTTCGGTGTCATGCACACGACCATAGTTTTGCAGCCGTTTGCATTCGCGGATAGTATAAAACAAATGCTAACCTATGGGCCAATGTACACGACCGTGGTTTCCGCGGTCCGTGCATTGCCTGGAGCACAGACCCAAAAAAAAAAAAATAGGACGTCATTATACAATCCGCAATTACAGTCCGGGCTCATTGAAATGAACGCACATCTTGTGTGTGCAAAGTCCATGATTGCGGGCGGCCCGCGGATGACACTCCGCGGCCCGCCCGGCCCGTAATCACGGACCGTGCACACAGCTACAGCCGTGTGCAGGAGGCCTTTCGCGGGGCAGATTATTTTTTCCCATGGTAGACCAAGATCCACGCTAACATTTTACATAGTATGTGAAACGCGATTCCAGTCACTGCATATGCAAAATGAATACTGCCTCTAGGAGGGAAAAAAGGGGGCAGAGGAGAGTTCGTGTCACCAGAGGAAACAACTAATTTTGGGAAAATGTTCTATCAAAATATAAATGGTAAAACTCCTTATCAACTCCCAGTATTGAATATAACTCACGAGAAAAAAAAAAATAAATAAAAAAAATAAATTAAAAAAAAAAAACGGCGGGTAACCCTGACATAAGGCATATATAAAATGTAAATAGTATAGCGATAACGGAAAATTAACCTTTAGGGTGTTTTACACCTCTGGTCCAGTCATCAGTTTTCATACAGAAGGCCCAATAAGTGGCGCTATTACCATGAAAGTTTATCCTGATCTGCCCATTGTAGACCCTGCAGTGTGTGATTCTTAACATCTTATTCCCAAGGAACCAAGAACTTTTTTTTTTTTTTTTTTAATTTAGCAAGAACACATGATTATATTAGTAAGTGGCTCCAAGGCGACAGGCGGACCGGATTACTGAACACAAAACCATAGAGGGGAGTATTGCCCTAACATGATCTGTAAGCATAAAAACAGATGTAAATCAAAGCCTTCTGATTCCTGACAAGCTGAGTGTTTACGTGCGGCGGAGCACATGGCAGAAGTCCGTCGCTCCTAGAGGATGTTTCAACTCATCCCAGAACCTGATCGCTGTTTACCAGGCAGCCGCTCCATGTTCTTACTGTGAAGATCATGGTTTAATTTGTGATGGTTTACGTGGTTCCCCTGCAAATCGGATCATATAAAGGGAGTCTCTGATCTCTCCCAGCTAAAAATACATATTGCGTGGACATTTAAAAAAAAAAAAAAGTCACGCAATGAGTTAACGTTTTTCAGCAATGGTTATTGGTTAATGATTTGTGATAAGGTTGGGAGGGTTGTGTGCAGTAGCAAGGTCAGGAGTGGAGAAAAAGCATAAAAGTGAAAACTGCCCCCAGCACATGACCCCTCAGTAATTGTTATACAGTCTCTGACATTTCTTACATTTCGTCATTGTATATCAGAGCAATAAAAGATAGACAAGGCTCTGTTCACATCTGCGTCGGAGGTTCCCCAAAGCGCCTCGGTCGAAGCATCAGTCATATTTGACAGAAAAATAGCGCCGCATGCAGCGGACACCCCAACGGAACCCGACAGAAGTCAAATGGGGTCTGTTGGTGTACCTCAGGAGTCAGAAACCTTCGGCACTTCAGCTGTTGTGAAACTACAATTCCCAGCATGCTCTGAAAGCCTTTGGCTGGAATAATAATGCCTTTGGTCAAAGAATGCTTGGAGTTAAAGTTTCACAACAGCCGGAAGTCCGTCAATTTAGTTTCTCAGCTCCTATGATGGAGCAGAACAGCATAATTGACAACGCAGGTGTGAGCACAGCCTTACCGCACATTTTGGGGGCACACTTGCGTGGAAGGTCCTAGCAAGCCCCCATTACATTATACGTGTAGAAATATTTGGCGACAGCATTGTTGTCTGCTGACAAGCCCAATTCTGCTAGCAGGGTGTCTTCTGGCCCCCAGGAGTAGAAACGCATCCTCGGGCCAGAACTGAGCATCAACCACACAGCAAGCAAGTGTGCCCATAGTAAGATGGAGCGCAGATTCTGTACCTGCTGACCAGGGTCCAACTTGACTTATCAACCCACAAATAACTCCCCACCGATTCACGTCTAATCCTTTTGTTCCTTCAACAGCGGAACCGGCAGGCGGTCATTGTGAAGCCTATGGTCAGTCATTTTGGATGACAGGATTCACGTCCTATGGAATTACAGCCCCCCCCCCCCCCTTTTCAAAGCTCCTGTTTGGACAACGCGGATATACTCCTAAAACCACTAGTAGTGAATCTCAGCGGGTCTTCAATTAAAAAGTATTAGGCTGCAAGTACTGTGAAATTAAAGCTGAAGACCTTATATTAAGAGACGGACGTCATATTACTACCCAAGATTTCCTAATTACATCAACTTATGTTATATTGAAGGATACAATCCCACATAGCGGTGTCTGCATGTGACCAAAACCCCACCCACTTGCGGTGAAGAATGGACGCATGATTTTGCCATTAATACCGGGAAAAATCGTGGAGCCATTGGCAAATGCAAGTGACCGTGTCCTTAACAACCCAGCAGCCAAGTCATCAATAACGTTAATCAAATGATACTTAAAACCTGTATAATTAGTTTCATTAAGGAAAGAGAGGAAATAACGGAGACTGATACCAAGGATGGTAACCGATATAGTCTTTCTCTGCCCAGGCGGAGATCTTAAACAAGGTACCCACTCCGTTAGATCAGAAGTCCCAAACCAGAAAACTTATTGTGCAGTTATGTTGAAATAGTCCTTTAGTTTTGGCTTCCAGCACGGTTATTGCAGGTTCGTACTTGCCAACAGGCTCACTTTGTGAGAAGGTCCCGCAAAACGAACCGCAAAGTGGGGTTTATGTAAATGCTGCAATAAAAACAGCGTTTCTGACAGTTTGCGAAGCAGTCCCAAGTGGAGCGAGGGTGGGCCTAAAAATCCTGTATCTTTACAGAAGAATACACACTCACTGTCATTGAAATAAAGAAAGGGGTCTACACGTCCCCGACCGGACTGTGAATGATCACGTATGATTGGCATCATATGAGCTTTCGCTATAGGATGAAGATCATGTAACACGGGAAAATGGAGCAACAAAGCGGATATGTTATCAGGGGGGAGTATGCAGGCCAGTCATGTTACATTCCAGCGAGGACTGGACTCCAGCCACAAGACAGAGGGCTTTCAATCCAAAACTTCTAGTATATCATCAGTAAACCATTACATAACTATATTACATTGATGTACGCTCGGTATGAGAGTTGCAATTAAAGAAACGCTAAAACATGCTCAGAAAAATGGAGAGAAAAACATGGCTGCTTCTTTCCAAAAACAGCACCCCACCTGTCTATGGGTTGTATTCAGTATTGCAGCAAAGCCCCATTGACTTTAATGGAGCGTTGCTGCAATACCAAAAACAACCCATGGACGGGTGCGGCGCTGTTTTTGGAAAAAAGCAGCCATGTTTTTCTAAATTTGGAAAATCCCTTTAATATCCTCCTCGCCTTTGATCGGATATGGTCTCATATTGCAATGAAAACTAAGGAATATCAGCAGAATTCTTCTCTATGTATCGCAGGAGATCTTTATTTCCCCCTACCCCTCAGCTGTAAGACAACTGGCTGCAGAAGGAGCCCCCCCTGACTGTAGTAGGAGACAAAGAACATTAAGCCCCACCGCTCGGTCATCTACCTGCCGAAAACGGAAGCGATCAGGAGGAAATGAACCTCTGTGTTCTCTGCAGGATTTCTACAAAACTATTTCAGGAAGAAGGAGGAACTTGCAGAAGTTTATTTTCTATTCACTATTATTATTCATTTCTAGATTTAGTGTTCCTTTATTATGTTATACCTGAAGAGGCAGCACTTCTGTACAGACCGGGAATTCAGACTGTATGTAATTCCCCTTCCTATAAGGACAACATTTTCCGGCGGGTCGGAGCCTTTTCTAGTCACTTCTTTAAACACTACGGAAACAACTTGCCCTAATAAAGATATATCAATATATATATTTTTCTTTTTGCTATCACATTTCCTATCATATCAGCAGAGAAAGAGCGGCTAATGTCGTTTTTGGACCGAACTAATGGCGAGCACCCCAGACCAGACACGCAGATTGGTAGAGAAATGCTTTCATGAGTTTGTTCTAGAATTTGTGAGATAAACAATAGCCAGTGTTAATGGACTTTAGTTATCAATGGCTGGGCTAATCGAACATGTAAAGAGATGGGGAAACGCAGAACCGCCTGCCCGCCAGGCGCAGTGACAAATATCAAACGGCTTATCGACACGGACACTGATCACGGCAGCCAGCAAAGGGAAAAAAACGCTCATATGGAAATAATGTCCTAGGCCTCTTACTTGATCTTGAACGCTTGAAGTTTGTGTTCAATATGTGGTTAGAAAGGTATCGAGACAAAGCAGGTGGATCTAGAAGGCTGACAAGTCCCGCTTTGAAGGGGTTGTCTGGTTTAGAAATATTATTTTGAAATAAACGATTAGGGAATTTTGAGTTCATATAAAGGGGTACTCCATTCAGAATTATCATCTATTAGCCGGAGCAGGTGCAAAGAGACTCTCTTATTCTGGAGGACCTGGCACGTCTGTGCATTACATGGACAGCCCACTAAATTTAATGGTAACGGTGTAATGCCTCATTTGGCCTGTGGTGTCGCTGCAGGGAAATTGAACACTTGCTTCCAAATTCCCCCACAGATCACAGCCGATGGCTGGGGGCCTTAGGAGCAGGACATATATTAAGACAGATTATATTAACGTTGGGGGACCCTTCTTTAAAGGGGTTCTCCGATTCAGCCAATCGCTTTTTAACTTCCAAAAGGTCGCCTTTTTGAAAGCACATTACTTCAGTTACTTTACTGATTATAGTCTGTCAATAATTACCTGGGAGTTTGTCATTAATCAAAAGGCTAAACAATGGTCATGAAGGCAAACACACGAACATGTTTATAGACGTTATTTCCCAGCAAGAAGCAGGCGTGTTTGGCAGTCAAAGTGGCGGCACTACAGTTTCTTCCAAGAGTTTACTCCTTATAAATTACAAAACCTCCGGTCAGAGCACATTTTTTCCCATGTGGGGTCACATGTCGCATATTGAAACCAGACACAATGAGGCTGTAACATTGTTAACATACATTTGGTAGGTTGGCTGATGTAAGGGAGTAGGACAGCAGGATCAGACTACACAGGGTGCATTTGTAGTCTGTAACTATGAAGACACATAGGTCTGCATAGAAGCTGTAGACACAAAATGGTAGGAGATTTTCAAATCGAGACTATTTACCAAGTTGTTTCCCTTTTCTTGTGGATGCACTGGAGCAATACAATGTATAATGTACTATATATATATATAATTACTATTTGGACATATCCTTTAAATCAACTGCAAATGTTAAGTTTTACTTTAACGACTACATAAAAACCTACTGTAGAATTCTGCTTCATTGATAAACTACAAAGCCCCAACATACTTCAGGCCAGTGATCTTCAACTTGTGGCTTTCCAGTTACTGCAAAACTACAGCTGCAAGCATGCTCTGCTTCCAGAGAACGCTGGGTGTTGTAGTTTTGCAGCAGCTGGAAAGCCGCAGGTTGCAGATCACCGCTTTAGGCCATTCACCAAGTAGAGCATTTCATTTTTAGTCACGACATACAACACAGCGCTCCTGCTTTGCATACACCTGATAGACTTTATGAAGAGGCCCTTTACAGAACAGATGGACCTGGACAGACCTGACATTAAGTTTGCTCTTCTGGCATTGTACTTGTCAGGATACATTTTTTTCTATATGACAAGACGGATAATTCAGTGCAACGTTTATAGCTCCAAACACAACACAAGGCAGCTACTGGTATTCGATGTGGATGACGAGTACGTAAAAGTCCTGTGATCGCCAGCGGTCTGCTGATAGAAACGGTGCTCGGAGGTTTGGCTGCATCTCCATGAAAGGCTCTATCCATGGAAAGCGAGCACAATTCTAAACGGGCGCTGTTGTGTAGGGAGGGAATTAGAACAGAATGTGAAGTAGCTTAAGCTAAATACAAGGTCAACCCCACATTAACCCCTCACAGGTCACACCGCAGCATATTATTGCTGCCTACCTGACGTACATATGTTTTTTGTACCATGTCAAGGCCTCTGCTCAGTATAAACAGGGGAGTGTTATTTTTCCACTCGGAGCCAGGACACTAGAGCAATAACAAATGTCAGCCAGTTAAACCCTGCACGGCCCAGTGAGAAATTAATTTCTTCTTTAAGCGCCATCAGGTAGAGCTAAAAGCTTAATATCATTGGTAGCTTAAATGTCGGCACTCCATAGAGCGGCATTACTGATCTACACTCTATGCGTTTATGCCAGGTTATGTACGTACGTATGGTTTGTATACTGTATATGTAGGTACGTATGCATTGGTTGTATGTATTGTTTGTATACTATGTGTAGGTACATATGTATTGTTTGTATACTATGTGTAGGTACATATGTATTGTTTGTATACTGTAAATGTAGGTATGTATGTATTGTTTGTATACTGTACATGTAAGTATGTATGCATTGGTTGTATGTATGGTTTGTATACTGTATGTGTAGGTACATATGTATTGTTGTAGTGTGTGTATATGTAGGTACGTATATTGTTTGTATGTATACTATGTGTAGGTACATATGTATTGTTTGTATACTGTAAATGTAGGTACGTATGTATTGTTTGTATACTGTACATGTAAGTACGTATGCATTGGTTGTATGTATGGTTTGTATACAGTATCTGTAGGTAGGATAGGAAGAAATTGAGACAGCACTCCAAAATATTCAAAAATAAAGATCCTTTATTCCACGTGTGTGCAACGTTTCAGCTCGGTGCGAGCCTTTCTCAAGCATTGTTTGTATACTGTACATGTAAGTACGTATGCATTGGTTGTATGTATGGTTTGTATACTGTATCTGTAGGTACATATGTATTGTTGTATAGTGTATATGTAGGTACGTATGTATTGTTTGTATACTGTATATGTAGGTACGTATGCATTGGTTGTATGTATTGTTTGTATACTGTATGTGTAGGTATTTATTGTTTGTATACTGTATATGTAGGTACGTATGTATTGTTTGTATGTATTGTTTGTATACTGTATATGTAGTTACGTATGAATGGGTTGTATGTATGGTTGGTATACTGTATGTGTAGGTATGTATTGTTGGTATACTGTATGTGTGTAATTATATTTGTTTGTTTGTATGCATTATTTGTTTCTTTTTTTGTATGTGTCACGTCGCTGTCGGAGCAGAGGCTTGCAGAACAGCACATAGCTGGGTTGATTTGCTAGGCTGCTCTACATTGTATTACTGTGAGCACCAGGTAGGGGTTTGCTCCACAGCTGTTCCGTCTGGCCTTAATCGGATTTCTTAAAGCTCCTCAGGACGTGTTCAGAAATAAAAAACAAAGAATGCGTTTTAAGAACAAGTACATATATCCACGTACAAAATGTATCCCAGCATGCAGTGCTCCCTTTATCACCACTTAGTCACCGCCAAATATTGATTACAAAGCAAGCAGAAGTGATATAATATGGACTGCGCCTAGAAGAAGAGATCTCTGTCTGAACAGGTTTATGCTCCATTTGCCCTATTTAGTCTCAGTGACACACAATCTCTATTGTATAAGTGGTGAGCGTCTCTAAACAGTTAATAGATCGCCTGGTGAATTTCCCAGACTGGCCCAGTTATCAGCCTTTACCCACAATGCAACCTACTGACTAAAGGGAAACTTTTTTTTTTTGGAAGCCCCGTCAGACATTTTAATACAATCTGCCAGTGCAGCACTTGGTTTAAAAATGCACAAATATGCTTACTCACCTGCGAGATGTGGATCCCCAGCACTAAAGTGGGGTGCAATTCATGGGCTGTCACGTTAACAAGTTCAAGACCAGGCTATTATGCTTCTTAATAATCAAGGATAGTACCGTTTTTTGTTTTTTTTCTTAATTTAAATAGTAAATGAGGTTTTAAGAACTATACACTCTCTTTTTTTTTTTTTTTTTTTAATAGCACAAAGCACCACTAAAATACATTTCTATATTGGGAATATAGAGTTTTCAGTCGTTGGGGCAGGCTGGAAGATGCAGTTTTGGTTAGCTGTAGCGTTTTTATTTATTTTGTCGTCAATTTATTTTACACATTGCGCCTCCCATAAGGTCATAGAAGGACTTTTGGGCGGCATTTTAAAGTTAACAAATTTTTTTTTTTGTACCGCTCATTTGCTGTGACGGTGGTTGACATATTAGTCCCAGTTACAGGGGACATATAGCATCTTGAGATACACTGCGGAGCTGATCTAGGTCTACTAAGGCCCAGAAGCTCCTGAAGTCTTCCGCAATCACAGGAACGCCAAGACTCGAGCAGGTGCCATTGCTGCTCACGGATCTAAATACACGGCGCTCATTGAAGAAAGTGTACACAGCGATCCGAGTCTCTGACAACCCCCCTCCCCTCTCCTGCAGCTGTGACCTAAACAAGCCTGTGTGGCCAGAAGAGGGAGTCTCTTGTATGGTAGATAGAACTTCTTGTGACTATTTCAGTGATTGCTAGGTGACCTATAGTAACACACATTAAAAATACACTAAAGAGGAGCTACAAGAACAGCAATTAACACAGTATTACATACCTTTGCAGAACCTGATTACAAAGCGTATCCAATGTAGTTCGCCTTAGAGAAAGTCAGCAGATTTCATTCTATGTAACAGCGGGTTGTCACCCACATTTAAACATAGTCACATTTTTAATTTTAACTTCTTGTTGTAAAAAGTCATTTTGCCAAAATTCAACTCATTAGGCTTCTTTCACACTAGCGTCAGCATACGTTTACCTCTCTTCCATTGGAGGAAGCGAGGATTGAAAGATTAAAACAGAAAGCAACGGTTCCGTTAGAATTACCATTGATTTCAATGATAATTCTTTTGTTTCAGTTGCTTTCCGTTTGATAGGTTTCCGTTTTTCTCCCGGAAAGAAGAGTTCTGCAGACTGCACTTTTGCTTCCGTCAAATCAATGCAAACAAACGGAAAGCAACTGAAACAAAAGAATTACCATTGAAAATCAATGGTAATTCTAACGGAGTTTAATCTTTCGATCTTCTCTTCCTCTGACGGAGGAGGGGTTAACGTACACTAATGCTAGTGTAAACTTAGCCTTACATATACCTTAAAAATAATGACTAACACAGAAAGGAACCACGGACATTAGTGTCCTGAACATAGATTTCGCGCCGGTTTTCATACTGAAAAAAATCTGCCAAGGAATGAAGTGGATCTGTAATGTGGTCTGTGTTCCAGAACACAATGTGAAGCCAACAGTCCAAAGCTCATGGCTTCATATCACAAGGCTTTACCATTTCCTAACAATCTCAGATAGGACGGCTTCCTCCAAACTCAATTATAGAAAAATTTGAATTAAGAACAAGATGTGCGTAACACGGAAATGAAAGGATTTAACAGTCTGAAAACGAAAAGTTCCATAATATCTGACACACAGAAGCCGCAGTGTTTCCACTCCACTGTAATAATAAAGTGCCAATGGATATCGATGCCTTTAGGGGGGGGTCTACAAAATGTGTCCCACTATATTTATCATCGAGACTCCTTAAAGGGGTTATCCGGGTTATTAAAATGAATGGCCTATCCTCAGGATAGGCCATCAATATAAGATCGGTGGGGATCCGACTGTTGGAAACCAAGTCGATCAGCTGTTTGAAGGGGTCACGGCCCTCATACGAGGGCCGGAGACTCTTCATTGTTTACATGGTTCTTCTCTCCGTTCGTTCTTGCACGTCATTACATTTATTGCGGTCGTGCAAGGTATTGCACCACTGGGACAGTGGTGTAATACCTTGCACGGCCACAACAAATGTAACAGCGCGTGCAAGCCTGAACCAGGAGAAGAACAATGTAAACAATGAAGAGGCTCCGGCGCTCGTACGAGGGCAGTAGCCCCTTCAAACGGCTGATCATTGGGGGTGCCAACAGTCGGACCCCCACAGATCTAATATTGATGGCCAATCCTGAGGATAGGCCATCAATTTTAATAACCCGGATAACCCCTTTAAGGCTCCACGGTATTGTTCTATGTTGAATACGTCATATATGGGTGTACATACTTTTCAATGATTCGGACAGCTCTAGTTTAAGTGTATACAATATATATATTCAGCATCAATGGGACCTGGTTCTGGAGTATCATACGGTAATGCCCTAAGGGAGCAAACCGTTAAATGTTATTACACTAAAACTTTATTTTCTTATAAGAGGAATTTAATTTTTCAATAGTTTTTTTTAATCTTGCTTAAATTATAATTTACATAGTCTATTGTTTAATCATTGCAGGAATACACTATTAAACTGCTTTTACGCCAACATGAAGGTAAGGGATGTGATTTAATGGCAAGTGTGTTTAGCCCCCCAAATGATAAAGACTATAGTGTCAATCCAAGGGCAGAAATTATTGCATTACATCAAATAGACAATTCAATTTCAGCTTCTTTAAGGATTGCAACTGATCTTCTCTCGTGAATCCGGCGTAATCCCAGGATTTAGCTCCGGGCTGCCCATCAAGCTTGCCATCTCTGTAGCTGCCCTATATTATAATTAAATACAATGGTTTGTGAGGGAGGATGACGACAAAGGGAAGAGAGGAAGGTGGGTCAGATCATCCATGGCTGTTCAGAATTCTGTATCCAGCATCATAAAGAGGATTCTTAGAAAGCAACTATACAATGGATAACATGGGCATAATATTAGAAAATGCAGAAAATTAGATTAAGAAAGTTAAAGGGGTTGTCTAGTTTCGAAAACTTATTTTTAAAGAACCTTAGGGACTTCAGAGTTAATACAGGAAGGTCACCTGTTCAACATCCCCCTCTATTACCGAGGAGAAGGACTATAAAAAAAATAAAAAAAAATAAAGAGTAACCCTCGCTCTGGAGGACCAAGCACGTCTGTACATTATATGGACGGCCTATCGATTAAAAGGATACTGTGTAATGCTTTGTTTCCCCTATGGTGGCGCTGCAGAGGAATTGCACACTTGCTGCCAGGTTCTACCACAGATCACAACTGATCACTGAACGTCCAGCAGAGGTTCTTCCAAAGCAAACAACCCCTCTATAACTATTAACTAGGAGTTGGCCTGTGCTTATGTTTACAGATCTGTCTAATATAAAAAAGTGTTTAGGGAAGAGAGACAGAAGTATCATGGGGGGAAAAAAACGGTGTCTTTTTATATATGTAATGCTAGACGATTCCAAATCTAGAATATTTAAAGCATTTCGCTTTATGGCTTTTAAATATCTGAGGAATTTAGGAAGGGAGATAGATATAGATATATATATATATACACACACATACATACACACACACACACACACACACACACACACACACACACACACAGTAGGAAGGAGGAATCCAGACTTTATATTTTGGGGGTAACGTGGAACCACATGCATACCATCAAGACAAAAAAAAAAAAGAACATTCCTTCCCTGACGGCTGACGCTAAACATTCCTGATGGTGCCATCGCTCCGCAGCCCTGGTTATTCCTGGTGCCACAGGAGGAGACAACAGGAAAGAATAGAGCAATGTAAATAAAGCTTTCAGACTGGACGCCCTAAATACAAGGAACAGCGGCACATGTCGTCTATTTGGGTAGAATAGATTATTTACACAACAAGCACTGCGAGGACAGATCATACCCAACCCAGCAACTTCCTCAGAAGAACGTTACATTGTTATATATTTTGAAGCAAAGATTCTACAAATGTGATTCACATAAAAAAATATATATAATTTAAAAAAATTGACGTTAATTTGGCATTACATCCAAAACTGTCCCAGGCCCTCTCCAGAAATATCCTTACAGTAAGTGATACGTGAAAACGATAACTGCCGGGAACAACAAGCTATTTTTATCAGAGACTGAAAAGTAAAAAAAACATTTTAATTTATAAAATTTGGTTATAAAAAGATGAGTCTGGATGTCGTGTTACATATAACACAAGAGCAAGCAATGTCCCACAGGAACCGCATATATATATTATATATATATATATATATATATATATATATATATATATATGCTATTGGGGGGCGCTGTAATATTTAACTCCTTAAAGTTTTGATGGCACGCGGTGCAGGTCCTTCGTCTACAGCGCCGTCTTTTGGCGTCGCTGTAGAATAGGCTGATGAGCGCTTATCCTCTAAGCAGGAACTGGAACTTACAGCTCCTGAACTTAGAGCAGCCTGCGGAATACAGCTAGAACCAGAAAACATTCCGCCCCCAGCTGTTTAACCCTTTGATCACTGCGGTCCATGACCGCGAATGATCAAAAGGGAACTCCCCTCTTCGATCACGTCACCGGGTTTGCGGATCGTAGACCAGGGAATCCCTCTGCAGTCAGCCCTGGGAACCTAGAAAGGACCCCAGGGCTGTCTGCTCAGTTTGCCTGTAGTTGTGCTGCCCTAATAGCAGCCTATGTCAGTGACATAGTGAAGTATATTAGTATACAAGAGTATGCGAATACATTATAAGTAAAAAATACTGTTGTAAATACAGTTATGCATTAATGGGATTTAAAAACAAAAACAAAAAATAAAATAAAAAAACCCCCGGAAAAAATAAAAAAGTCATTATTTTGCACAAAATATATTTCAGTGGCCCTACATTACATAAAAACAAAAAGCCTACACATATTTGGTATGGACACAACCGTGACAACCAAAAAATTAATTCAACAGGTTATTTAGCGTGAAATGAATAGGATAAAAAAATTACCCAAAAAAAAAAAAAAAACAATGGCGAGAATCACTCTTTCCTATATTTACGTCGTAAAAATAAAATTATATAACTTACACCGTGAAATTTTTTTTATACCCCCCGAACTGCGCTAACAAAGAAAAAAGCATTTCTCCCGCGTAAAACAAGGCATAATATAGCCACGTCGATGATGAAAACCAAAAAGTTATGGCTGCTGAAAGCCAGGGAGGCAAAAATCGGAAAAATTTAGCTGGTTCAGGCACGATCATTAAAGGGTTAATCGTGGCCGTAGATAAAGATTTAGCCAAGATCTCACACGAGATATCAGAATGTTTAGTTTATCGTGCGCACACAAAGAATAGTTCACAGTGATTTTCTCATGGGAATATCTTTCTGGTCATACAAAAAGTTGTTTGGATTTAATGTCCCTTTGGTTTGGAAAATAAAAGGAGTCAAAAGTTGCAATGCTTGTCCAGCTCTAGCGTAGTGACGCTCCATGCTGAACACGGAGCGGAAACTGGAGACAGCAAGGGGTTTTCCCATGAGAGACATTTATGACATATCCATAGGATATGTCATAAATGGCAGATAGATGCGGGTCCTATCTCTAGAACGGGGCCCCCCAAAACCCTGTTCTGCTGCTCTGTGTTGGGGCAGAAGCAGGTGAATTCCGACCATGAATTAAGAAACAGCATAGCACACTGAGCTAAGCTGTTTCCGTAAGTTCCATAGAACTGAATGGTAGTTACAGAAACAGTGTAACTCGCATGCTACACTAAATAATATGCCGCGGATTTTGTAAATCTGCAACAAAATCTGCATGTGTTAAATGTTGACGGTAAACAAGGGTGAAATCCTCAACGGTATGACAATGAAGATCCGCAGCATGCTCCGATTTTTGTGCAGAATTTTTCCGGAAATTTTTCGTACAGTATTGTAGCCGAAAGTCGGCAGAAAATCTGCCCTGGGTTGACCCGGTCTGTCGGAGCGCTGTTCTTTTGCCTCCGCTTTCATTCAGTATGGACAGCCTTTGCCGTATAGCATCTGTTAGATAAATTAGAGTAGACGCATGTTATATATGGGGGGTAAAGGAACAAAGTGAATGCTACAGTTTCTGCACAGCATGCAGCATGGACCCCTTGAGATTTAAAGGAAATCGCTTTAAAACTAAATGACAATCACTTTTTCTCAATAAGGACTTGTTCATACAGTGCAGATTTTGGATGTATTTTTTACGCCACAACCTTAGAACGGAACCCAAGTAGGAAATATATAACGTAAAGCCTTAAAGTGTCTACCCTCCTGGATGCAATTTTCATTTTGGCTTAAAAAATGCATGCAAAATCTTCATCAAATCTGCAGTGTGTGAACAAGGCCTAAGGAGTCGGGAGGGGGGGGGGTGGATACATTTGTACTGGCCACCTAATAGGCAACTTGTAGGTCTACGTGGTAGATGCGCTTGCACGGTCTTCGTCAGCTTTAATAAAAGGTATGAATTTAGATGTCTGCTTTAAGTGCTATGGCTGTAACAATAACAACTCGAACCAAGGTTCATTTATAAGCAGGTCTTCAGCATTTCCAGGCTATGTTCTTACCATAAACGGTCACATTATTACTCGGATAATTCATTTCAGCATGTCTGCAGCCATCGTAAGTCCCACAAAGCAAGACATCCTGCTGACCTTCAGAACTTTTCTTTTCCCATTCGTCACGATTGTGGCGACATTAAATAAATAAAGAAGTTTTTTTTTTTTTTTTTACATTTTTAGCACACACCAGCTGTGTAATCATGTTTACAGTACGGGACAGTATTCCCACTGGGAGACAGGGACTCCTAGCATCATAGATAACGATGATGTTAGGACTCCGGCTCCCTGAACGGTGGTCGGTCCGGGAAATACAGCCAACATAAGGTCCGAATATCAAGGACCGAACACAGCTGTGTGAATCCAGCCTTACCCAGATCTCTCTGCTTCTGTCCAGCCCGGCCACCAGGGATGACATTTCATCCCATGTGACTGCTGCAGCCAATCACAGACTGCAGTAGTCACATAAGATGAAACGTCATCCCAGGAGACCGGGCTGCAGGACGTCATAGGGACACGTCGCAATGACTAAAGGCAAGTATAAGCGCTTTTTTTTTTATTTATTTATTTTTTTAGCCTGCTGTTTTCTGCAGCAGACATTCCGGCCGAAAAACTGCAACACAATTTGGTGCGGTTTTTCGGGCGGAATTCGCTCTGGGCTACAGGGCGGATATGCTGTGTACCTGAACATACCCTCACAGTACAGCGATTTACAGGAACGAGCCACGAGCTGCGACATAGTATTACGGAGCAGGGCAGGAAGGGGGTAATGGGAACACTCGTTTCATTCCAGAGGCTGAAAGCCGGTACATACCTAGTCCTGATCACAGATATTGATACAAATTATACACAATCCTCTGTGAACTCAACAGCCTGGAACCCAGAATGATACATTGTAGCAAACTACCAGAGTTGTGCAGTTGTCGATTGCAGCCACTTCCCATATGAGAGTACGACTCGGAGGAGTTTGAAACACTTTCTTTTTACGAAACGAATATGAGATGAAAAAAATGTACAACTAAACACGAGAGCAAGCAACGTCCTCCAGGAACCGCAATATATCTACCAGAGACTGCTTCCACTTATCACACCCCATTGGAAGGATCAATTCCCTCTGTGTAGGGGACTAGATCATCATCAAATGCGTATCCACCTGCAAAAAGATCTATCCCTCTAAATGCAACCATAGTATGAAAAGGAGAACGCACAATAAGATTTCTAGAAGAGGGATTACCCAGTTTATAAAAATATGTTATGAACTCCGAAGCTTGACAGGCACTGGAGGAACATGTTTGAATTTGTCCTAAAATCTTTTTATCCCCTCCCAAAACTCTCCCAGTAATCCTTTCATTAAAAGCTTAGGAATATGACATGGAGCCGACTTCCCCAAACTTTTTACCCAATAGTAACAAGCCGAAAAAGCAGGGGGTTAAAGGAGTGTACATTTACACGGGTGGATGCGCCTGTACAAAAGATGTGCCCCGGCAGGATAAAATTATGAAATAAATAAGCTACATACTGGGTAAAGTACGGTAACTAAAAAGGAAAAAAGCCTTAAAGAGGCTCTGTCACCAGATTTTGCAACCCCTATCTGCTATTGCATGTGATCGGCGCTGCAATGTAGATTACAGTAACATTATTTTTAAAAAACGAGCATTTTTGGCCAAGTTATGGCCATTTTTGTATTTATGCAAATGAGGCTTGCAAAAGTACAACTGGGCATGTTTAAAGGTAAAAGTACAACTGGGTGTGTATTATGTGCGTACATCGGGGCGTGTTTACTACTTTTACTAGCTGGGCGTTCTGACGAGAAGTATCATCCACTTCTCTTCAGAACGCCCAGCTTCTGGCAGTGCAGCACTGTGACGTCACTTCCCCAGGTCCTGCATCGTGTCGGCCACATCGGCACCAGAGGCTACAGTTGATTCTGCAGCAGCATCAGCGTTTGCAGGTAAATCGATGTAGCGACTTACCTGCAAACGCCGATGCTGCTGCAGAATCATCTGTAGCCTCTGGTGCCGATGTGTCCTCGCTCGTCCGACACGATGCAGGACCTGTGAGTGACGTCACAGCGTGATCTCTCGAGAACACGCTGTGTGTCTGCACTGCCAGAAGCTGGGCGTTCTGAAGAGAAGTGGATGATACTTCTCGTCAGAACGCCCAGCTAGTAAAAGAAGTAAACACGCCCCGATGTACGCACATAATACACGCCCAGTTGTACTTTTACTTTTCAACACGCCTACTTGGACTTTTGCAAGCCTCATTTGCATAAATACAAAAATGGTCATAACTTGGCCAAAAATGCTCTTTTTAAAAAAATAAAAACGTTACTGTAATCTACATTGCAGCGCCGATCACATGCAATAGCAGATAGGGGTTGCAAAATCTGGTGACAGAGCCTCTTTAAGAAGCAAGTACTACGTGTTCATGTTTGCCTTCGGCTCTGTTCACATTAGCGTTGGAGGCCCCGTTAGGTTAGGTTTGCCGGAGTTTACCAGAGACAATAGCCCAGCATGCTGCGCTATTGTGTTTGGTCAAATCACGGGACACCCCGACGGAAAGCCGACAGAACCCATTAAAGTCAAAGGGTTCCGTTGGCAACCGGCGGTATTCATTGTGCAACAGAACCTTTGGCCCAGTTATTCCCTTGTTCTGCTCCGCTGACGCAGCAGAACAACGGAACACACCATCCCAGCCCTACAGGTTGGAGTTCAAATTGGAATCCCCTTATATTTTAGTCAAACCCAAAAATCTTTAGGGCTATTTCACACCGATTATGGTGCCAAAAAACTTTCGAAATTGCCCACATTGATTTCAATGGAAGGAAGAGACATTTTTTTTTTCCTGGTCAGCTTTTGGCCCTTCGCGGGGGGGAAAAAAACCAAAAAAATTGGCACGTGGTTTCCGCCTCTGACCACCGATTGAAATCAATGGGAAGCAAAAGGAAAAAAAGACAGCATCCCTTGTTTACGAGCATTTTTATCTGCATATTTTTGGCCCGTGGTTCTTGCATTAGATTCAATGGCTATGGGCCAAAAAATACGGTGGAAAAAAGCGCAGGCAGTTCAAAAATCGGACCCAATATTCATAAAGGAATTCCAAGGCAGATTTTTTATCTGCCTGCAAAAAAAATAATTCTCGTGAACAGGGCCTTAAGGAGAATGTATTTAATTTTAGCTTCATTAATTACATTCTAATGTATACATGGTAAATTCTTATTTTTTTTTGTTTTTTTATTGTTGTAGCTATTTTTTATTTGTAAATCCTTCCCTGGGGCGGCCATATTGGAAAGAGACACTTCCTTCCTTTACTTCCTGTGTAGTCAGCACAGCAGTGAGTGCACGCTTTATGGCAGCTGAAATGAATGCGAGTTAATTGACAGAGAAGTTTTATAGATTTTTATAGCTCGCCAGGAAGTGATGGAGTGCAGCACCAGAGACCAGGACGGATGCATGCAGAGTCTTATCGGAGTATATACTGTCTAGTGTTGTCCTACTACCTTGTCTAGGCCTCCAGTAACACATTAACTTGCCCACTCTCTAATGATCGTGACATGGCTCTCCTCATCTGGCGACGGTATATACAGTAAAGAAGACAGTGAACTACAGAGAACAGGAAATCTCAGCTGCTCTAGTGACGAAGGTGAACACTAATATTTCAAGATTGTTATGTGGAAGTCACATAAAAGCTAGAAAAAAAAAAATAAAAATTTTTTTTTTTTTATATATATATGTGTATAATAAAAACCTGGTTTATATAACGTGTCATTCACTGATGATACAATCCGTTCAGCTTTCCAGGAAGCGATGTGACCGGGAGCAGTTATTTCCCGCTGCCCTCTATAGCTGTTCTGATATACTAAAAACAGTGTGAAATGCGAGAACTTTCTATGTAAAATGCAAGAAATTTGTGTCATGGAAAATTCCTCCGCTTCGGAGTCAGGAAATGTTCCTGGCAATGGACTTTCTCCGCTACACAACACAGTGTTTAGAACCGCACAACAACGAATGGAGGGTGGGAGCGAGTCAATCTTCTAGAAATAGGCTGGATTCACACATTCACTTTTGATGCCGTTTTTCCTGCATTTTTTTTTTTTATAGGCAAAAGAAGTATAAGGTCTCATGCACACGATCATGTTTTCACAGCCACAATTCACCCGCAAATCCGCAGGTGAATTGCGGTACCATTCATTTCTATGGGGCCCATGTGTTTTCCACGGTCCGTGCATTGTCCGGGAGTCTGGACCGCAAAAAGCTAGGACAGGTCTTCTCCCGGCCGCATTTTGCGATCCAGGCTCATTGAATTGAATGCACACGGCCATGTGCACGGCCCGTGATTTGCGGGCGGCCTGCGGGCGACACTCCACGGCTGTCCGAGCCGCAAATCACGGGCCGTGCCCACCACTACGGTCGTGTGTATGAGGCCTAAGTCTTTCCTCTACACTTCTCATTCACTTTGTATCTACAAAAAAAACAAAACGGATAGCACATGGACCCATGCAATTCAAAGGGGCTGTTCACACGGCAGTTGTTTTAACGGACCGTGTGAAGGGCCCATGAAAAAAATAGGATATATCCTATTTTTGGCCGTTTTCACTGATCCCTCAATAGACTCAAGTCTATGAGGGATCCGGGAAAACAGGTCCGCACAGGTGCGACTCGGACGTGAAAAACAGACTCGTTCGTCTGAATAAGCCAAATACACAGGGAGGGGCGAATACTAGACATGTTTGTCTTCTGAAAGCCACTGGCCACTCTCACACGGCTGTATTTTGGTTAGTAATTTGCTTCCGTATTTGTAAGACAAAACCAGGCGTGGAACCGATACAGAAAAAAAAAAAAAAGTATAAATGTAAAGTTTTGCACCGCTTCCGTGTTTTGGTTCCACTCCCGATTTTGGATTCTAAACTTTGAAACAAAGCAATGAGGTGACAGTGATGAGCATTAGGACCCTGCAGCAAGCAAGTTCCCAAGTTACAGAGGCCCAAAATACAGAGTATACTGGAGGCTCATGTACTAGAAAGAAGGCTGAAGTGCATCAAAACGTGAAATGTCAATGTAATACAGTATGAAATACAGTTTGAGGATAGTAGTCTCTGCACATTTTCCATGGTGAGGTTTCTGAAATTCATATTGTGATAGTCCCATGTAGCAATATATAAGCCACTATAAGAACCCCCAATGATATTGTAAAGCGATACAGACCCCAAAACAAGGCACTGATGCTAAATACAAAAATGTTGATCTTCCTTCAGTATTGAAGTATTTTAGGATCCTACATACACGTCGTTCCGGGTTCTGCTTTCTCCAGCAAAGTGGTCAGACCGCATAAGAGATCCACAAAGATATAAATAACGGAGGAAAATCATACAGTACCACAACTATAAAACCCCCCAAATGTCAAAACTAAATTTGGCAAATGTATAAACTTCTGGTTGAGCAGCACGTCTGAGTAAAGAGAAGAATAATGCAGGCCAAAATATACACTTAAGGTCTAGCAAACCGCAAGAAGTGCAGGAGAAAACAATGGTTCCCGATGAAAGGTTCACAAGTGAAACGTGGACACCTGGCACTCGCATGCTTTTTATGGGGTTCAAAACACAGCACACCTTCTCCAGATGAGTCTCCATGACTTGATGACTTACCGAGACGGGGGGGGGGGCCTTCAGCCTAGGAAAACCCATGACAGAACCAGCCCATCATACAAGTACACGAAGACTTCCTGGCAGCGTGAGAACCGTTATCATAAAGATGTTGGGCAATGGCTTCCTTCAGAGCTGCAATCAGCGGATGACACAAACGATGCCATGAAGTGTGAAGAAATAATGAGTGGGATCACTCGTATGTGGCTAAGGTTCCACCTACATGGCCAGACGTGGGCCGAGTATATGAGCCCCAATCAACTGGACAGCTCATTGATTGGCGCCCGTTTTCTCCTTTCACAAAGTGCTTTGTATGGGGATGAGCTCTCGTCCCCACACATTTTTTTATCATGCGGCAGCACGTGTTCTGGTTTACACCGGGAGATGAGCTGCCGACAACAATTATATATTCGGCTGCATAAATGATACAATCAGCCAATGATCTCTTGTAGGTATATAAGACTATATAAGACTATATGGTTACATTCCCCTGCTCCCTCTCGGCTTGTGTGTCACCGGTCACTGTAGTTTTGATATTCTGTTAATAAAACAGCAAAATCCAGGAGGTGTTAACAGAGCAGTGGACACCACCACATATGGTTGCAAAAGCCCTTAAAGGAGTTTTCTGGGACATAAATATTGATGCTGGAGACCCCCGTCAGTCAGTAGAATATAGAGGCTGCGGCACTTCAGCAGGTGTCACACTCTTTACATTGTTTACACAGGCACAGCACGATATAGCACTTCACACGAATGTGGCTGTGACTGGTACTGCAGGTCAATACCATTCAATTCTGCTGATTGGCAAGGTCACAAGGATCGGACCACCCCTGATCAAACATTAATGACCTATCCCAAGGATAGACCATCAATATTTATTATGTCCTGAACACCTCTTTAACACTTTGGCGACATCACGTCGATGTACATGATAGCCACCATGGGGCAGTATGGAGCGCACTTAGAGGCTAAGTTTTTTCCTTTTTAAAGTAGTAAGACATCAAAAAAATCTATATAAAATTGGTATTTCCACAATCGTATCGCCCCATAGAATAAAGTTAACATGTAGTTTTTACTGCCCGATGGATGCCGTAAATGCGAAACCCCAAAAACTTGCAGAATCGCTGTTTATTTGCCTATTTCCCCCTGCACATTTTTTTTGTTTCCCAATACATTATATGATATATTAAATAATGCCGTGAAAAACTACAACTTGTCCCGCAAAAAAAAAACAAGCTCTCATACGGCCAGGACGATGGAAAAAACAAAAAGTTATGGCTTTTGGAAGTTGAGGTGGAAAAAACAAAAATGAAAATCCAAAAATTTTCAGCATCTCCAAGGGTTTAAGGGCTTTTTAGGTGGCTGGTGACAATTTTGTTTGGGGGATTATTGTAGGGCAGGGATCAGCACTCCAGCTGTTGTGAAACTACAATTCCCATCATCATGCCCCAACAGCCTTTGGCTGTAATAATAAAGTCTTTGGCTGTTAGGGCACGCTGGGAGTTGTAGTTTAACAGCTGGAGTGCCAAAAGTTGCTGCGCTAGGAAAAAGAGTGCATACGGCAACCGTGATGCGTGAACAGAACTTAAAAGTCATACGCTTATGTTTATGGTAACTAAAGAACCCCCCCAAAATAATGTATAGTCTATGAGCAAAATTAAATGTTGCTATGAAAGTCCTTTGCCTGCTCCGGTCAAGCAGATGTAATAAGCAAATATGTCTCCCTACGCATCTCCCTGCTGACCTATTCGTAGTTTTAAGGGTTAAGGCTACGTGGGACTTGACTTTAAATGTACTGCTCCGATGATCAAAACTACAGGGCTTCTATGAAAGCCTTGTCAAAATAATACATGTTATCAGTCCCAGCCCCTGTAATAGAAGCTAGACACCCCAGCTGCCATTTAAATTATTTACTGACCAAAGACTTGGCGGGCGGCCATGCATGCCTGAAAGGCTCGTTCAACTAATGGAATCATGGGAGCCACAATCTCTGCCAATATCGAAATGAAAATGCTGAAGTGTAGGGAATAATACGGCCAACAATACCGGTCTGTACGGGGCCGTGAACCTGAGGCAATCCTTGTTGCAAAAGCATTTAATCTGCTCTGTAAAGTGCTAGATGGTGCGGCACATGGAGTTACGCAGACCATTTTTCAGAGAGGAATCAGTCTGGATTGTGCCCGGGCTGCACATCAAAACAAACTAGTTTGGTCTCGGAGGAGGAATTGACTTTCAATTGTGACAGCGAGAAGCCAAGGGATGCATCACATCTGAATCATGAATATTTAATCTGCGCTGTGTAGAGAATATAATGATACATGAGATCACATAGAGAGGTTTACCATTACCAGCTGGTCACTAGGAAAAAGGAAGCGTCCGGCGGTCTACGCAAGACATATTTAATGAGAACATATTTCACTGACTCGCGTGTGCTCCGCTTTCATCAGGATATTGTAAGGCGTGTCCGGCTTTTCCTCTACTTATTTCTCTTTTTACAAGTTAATTATATTACTCATCATATTCCAATAGTATATATGACGGCGATCATGGTTAAACATATCCTCGTACTGCAGTAACCACTCCAAAATGGACTGTGCCTAAATCCAGCTATGGGGCCCGAAAGCGGGAGGCATTGTCCTTAGCAATCAATGTGATCGAGGCTGATTTTCAGACCGGCTTTGAAAAAAAAAAAACAAAGCTGACTTTTGATAGGTGGCTATGGGCAACACCCCTAGTTTTGGTCTGCGCACCCCATAAAATGGTTTACGGCATATGTTTACTTTCAGGAACAATTTTACACTAAAATCTAATCGACATAAAAAGCAGAGAACTTTTTTTAAATACCTTGCTTTACTAGTCAATTACTAATAAAGCCTGTATTATAGTCCAGAGATGCATTCAAAGTTATGCTGGTTGCTACTGTAATCAGTCAACAGCTTGTCGACAGACACACCCCCAACAACTAAGTTAAACTTCTATAACGCACTGCCTGGTATAAAGATTGCACTTCCCAAAATGCTAAATGACCAGGGTGAGCTCTGTATACATGTAGACCAAACAATAAAGACTGAGATTTAAGTTCAATTCCTTGTTCATCGGCTGATCTGCTCTTTTATGCAGAGTTAAAAATCATCGTTATTGGCAGCGCATCCCTCTGTGTACTCCGAGAGATGCGCTGCCGACATGATGAAAATGTATAGAGACAAGCGATCGAAGTAACGAACACTCGTTCCTATACATATCCAATCATTGCTCCGTGATTGATAGGAGCAAACCGGCGCCGATCAACGAGCTGTCTCGTTGGTTGGCGCTCGTTTACACGGTCTATGTCGGACCGTGTAATAGTACCTTTAGAAGTACTTAAAGAGGCTCTGTCACCAGATTTTTCAACCCCTATCTGCTATTGCAGCAGATAGGCGCTGCAATGTAGATTACAGTAACGTTTTTATTTTTAAAAAACGAGCATTTTTGGCCAAGTTATGACCATTTTTGTATTTATGCAAATGAGGCTTGCAAAAGTACAACTGGGCGTGTTGAAAAGTAAAAGTCCAACTGGGTGTGTATTATGTGCGTACATCGGGGCGTTTTTACTACTTTTACTAGCTGGGCGTTCTGACGAGAAGTATCATCCACTTCTCTTCAGAACGCCCAGCTTCTGGCAGTGCAGATCTGTGACGTCACTCACTTCCTGCCCCAGGTCCTGCATCGTGTCGGCCACATCGGCACCAGAGGCTTCAGTTGATTCTGCAGCAGCATCAGCGTTTGCAGGTAAGTAGCTACATGGACTTACCTGCAAACGCCAATGCTGCTGCAGAATCATCTGTAGCCTCTGGTGCCGATGTGTCCTCGCTCGTCCGACACGATGCAGGACCTCTGAGTGACGTCACAGAGTGATCTCTCGAGAACACGCTGTCTGCACTGCCAGAAGCTGGGCGTTCTGAAGAGAAGTGGATGATACTTCTCGTCAGAACGCCCAGCTAAGTAGTAAAAACGCCCCGATGTACGCACATAATACACGCCCACTTGGACTTTTACTTTTAAACACACCCACTTGGACTTTTGCAAGCCTCATTTGCATAAATACAAATTTGGTCATAACTTGGCCAAAAATGCTAGTTTTTTAAAAATAAAAACGTTACTGTAATCTACATTGCAGCGCCGATCTGCTGCAATAGCAGATAGGGGTTGCAAAATCTGGTGACAGAGCCTCTTTAAGTAGGGGACAGATGGAAAGGTATATGACTGAAGGATCAGACGACATAGGGTTTGTTTGTAATCTGTAACCATGGAAACACAGGTCTGCATAGAAACTGTATACACAAAACGGTAGAATATGTTTAAACAAGACTATATGCCAAGTTGCTTCATTCTTTATCTAGCTACATTTGTACTTTTAGCAAATTGGTTGACTGCGCTATTGATTTTGTAAAAAAAAAGAAAAACAACGGAAACCTTTGCGTTGATCGGTCCTTCCGACGGAAAGGTTAACGGAACCCATCAATGGAACCGAACGCTGATGTGAGCACACCCTAAGTTGTATCAGTTTTAGAACTCAACAAACACACAAAAAAACAAAACAGTCTTTCCATATCAGAGGGTTTACTACCGTACTTTTACATAAACTTTGCCCTTTTTCTCTTTTTCTGTATACTTTACTTCCTCTACTGAAACCACGCAGGAGCGTACAGAACTATCTTATAATGATTTGAGTGTAAACAATTTACAAGAAGCAGAATGACGTCAAACTAAAGTGGGTTAAACTTATAAAATCCCACAGACTTCCTTGAAATTACCGTGGTACTCAAAATAACAAAAGGGGTTTACCCTTTAGGTTTTTGCATCTTTGAACTTAAATGGAGTTGAAGGGTTATTTCCAACTTAGACTTTTGAGGCTTTATCGACAGGATATGCCATAAATGTCTGATAGATGTGGGTCCCACATCAATATAGAGAATGGGGGCACCCACGACTGCCACCGCGCCTGACGAATGAATGGAGAGGTGGCTACGCATGTGTGTGGCTCTCTATTCATTTTTATGGGTATTACAGAAACAGCTAAGGCTGTTTACGGGCAGGGGCTGGGTACGGGCCGTACCCGTGTGTACGGTGCACGATTACGGCACAGACGGGACGTGGACTGTCAACCGCATTTGCAGGTCGTGGTTGCATTAAGTATAGGAGCACGGTCCGTAAATGTAAAAAATAGACGTCATATTTTTTGCGGGTCATTTCTATGGCCCAGACACTTACCCGTAAATATACGGGAAGGCGTCCATGGCCCATAGAAATTAATGCATCAGTATTTTTATCCGCAATTACGGATAAATATTACGGTTGTGTGCATGAGGCCTAAGCTATGCATCCATCAAACATTTATGGCATATCCCGTGGATAGGTCATAAATGTTTGAGTTGGGGGTTATTCTTTAACGCATTGAATACGTCAAAACTAATAATTCACCGGAGTGGGGAAAAAATGTACTGAAATTGTATAATAATCTAAATCAGTACTTCAGTTGTTTTGTTGGCCATATGTAGTAGACACAGGCTCTACCAGCAGCCATTGCCGTACCCATAGAGGTTATCACCTCACTATCATCGTAGCTTCCAAAACTTGAACATATAAGGACATGTTCACACGTGCCAGATTTGTTGCAGAAAGATCTGCGAGTGAAAATCCATTCCATACACCTGAATTGGGTTGCAGCAGCAGCAGCATGTGCATGGATTTTTAAAAACCCCATTGTGATGCATAGAACGGTCACAGAAATTTCTGCCACAAATCCGCCGCGTGTGAACTTACACCAAACCCATAGCTTTATATCATGTAATGTGGTTTTTTTGCAGAAAAGGAACAAGTTAAATTGAAAAAGGAAACAGGTCTTGGTTTCAAAATGCAAAGGGTATCAGATCTGCAAACTAAATGGGACGATGGCTCATGCCAACTACTCTGTGAGCGCTGTGATACTTCGTTTCTGGTCGGCTTTCCTCGGAAAGCAGAGCAAGCGAGCGGTGTACGGGCTCATAGACTTTCCATTGAGCTCGTACACTGCACCGACAATAGTCGATCAGAAAGTAAGCAGCACAGCGCTCAGACCACAACTGATCAAAACTTCTGACATGTCAAAAGTTTATTGAAAGTTACACTTTAAGGCCTCATGCACACGGCCAGGCCCGTAATCACGGCCTGCGATTGCGGGCACAGCCGGCCGAGGGGCCGCATTTTTGGGCCATGCTGCCATACAAAGTATGGGAGCACAGCCCGTAAAAAATTAAAAAGTAGCATGCTCTATAATTCCCGGCAAGGTTCTACGGCACGGACACCTATCCGTAGTGATACGGAAAGATGTCCGCAGCCAATAGACTCGAGTGGGTCCGTAATTGCGGGCCGTATTACGGTCCACAATTACGGAGATTTTTTTTACGGTCGTGTGCGTGGGGCCTAACTCAATTTAAACATCTGGTTGGCGACACGGTTCGAAAAAAATTGGGGTTTAGGTTCTGTTCACACTAGTATCACGGCATTAGTTCATAACGGAGCCATGCTAGTTATGAGAAAAACATACTGAGCTAACTGGCTATCTATGAAATTGGTCCTAGTGTATTGGAGATCAGTATTACAATTTTTCTCATTCAAATCAGCAATTGAGGTGAGTGAGGACATGTATAGCGTAGCGGGATGAGTTGGCGTTATGTAAGTAAATAAAATGAGGTGTGTAAGTAAATTTGAAGTCTATGTAGCATTATATAAAAATTGGGAATTAAAAGAGAATCGTAGCGACAGACAAGTATAATTGATAGATTAGTGAAACAGTGTAACCGAGTAACCCCCACTATCCCCGATAAAGATTTGGCTTTACAGTCTGGACTTCACCGAAGTGGAATCATTCTCGAATTAGCAATTTGCCAGCACAAATCTTAAACATTGCCAGGAGCTCACGGGTTAATTGGCCGATCACCGGCTGCTGCCAGACTCTTCGGTACAGACCATTTACAGGCAACAACACATTCCGAACATTCCTCAAGACACCAATATACAGAAATGCTTCAAGTTCATCTATTACAACACAAGCGCTCACATTGCAGGAGACATGAGGCAAGAGACTTCTTTTTTTTTTTTTTTTTAACTGCCATGTTCGGAAGTTCTGCCAAAGGAAACAATAAAATAAATGTTTGTCAAAAAAAAAAAAAAAGTATGACCATCACTGGAAAATATGAGGTCTAAGGGGATTTGCTGCAGTTTTTGCACCGCAAACCCGCATCGGAGTACATTATAATTCATGTGGATGGGCTTTTCAAAACCCCATCCACATGTAGCAAAGAAAAAAAACAAAAAAAAAAAACTGTGTGGATTTCACCCCTTTATTGCAGGTGATGAAATCCGCGTGTAACATATGTGGATTTGCTGAAGAATCGCCATTGAAATCAATGGTCAGATGTTTGTAGGGGTTCTGCTTCCAATTTTTCAGGACGTTTACGGCCCAAAAAACGGCTGAAAATAGCCCGTTTGAACATACCCCAAGAGGTTTTTCCCATAATCAATATTTATCACCTATCCACAGGATAGGTGATAAATATCTGATTGGTGGGGGGGTGTGACCACTGTGACCCCCCTCTCCCCACGAGAACAGGCTTACCCCAAGCCAAATTTATCCTATGCGGACTAAATTTAGTACAAAATTAATAGACCTCCCCGATTATTTAAAAACGACCATACATATAACTTTGAAATTGAGAATAACGCAGGTATACACGCCATTAACAAATCCAGAGTATTTCACGATTCCTCTAAGCCACGCCCTCTTTTCAAGTCGCTGTAAAAAGCGGTCTAGCAAGGCATAAAATATCAATAACAATTCTGGTGCACAGAACGGATGCCGGTTTTTGGGTGCAATTTGAGCCCGAATCCGGCGCATTGCTTAGAAAATCTTTCCAGCAGCCACTTAAATGTCCTTAAAGGGCTGTAAAGTTGACATAAATACGCACACTTCTTCTGGCACTTTGGCGCAGTGGTTGGAATATAATATAAAGTTCTACTTTTAAGGGGCGCGATGACGATGCTTTGATCAAAACGAAACCTGTGCTTGTTACAGAAATGCGGGAAAAAAAAAAACCTAGGCGATCTTTTGGATAGCTAAGGGCCTGTTCACATCAGCGTCAGACTTCCGTTCAACCATTCCGTCGGAGGAACCGATGAGCGGAAAGCCGTACGGAAACCATAGCCTCCGTTTGCATTACCATTGATTTGAATGGTAACGCTTCCGTTGCAGTTGGTTTCTGTTCCGTAAAGTTTCCATTTTTTTCGCGGTAACAATAGCGTAGTCAGCTACGGAAGCTATGGTTTCGGTTTGGCTTTCCGTTCATCGGTTCCTGCGACGGAAAGGTCGACGCTGATGTGAACAGGCCCTTGGAAGGATAAAAGTTACTAAATCAACTAGTAGGGCAGAGTGCATAGAAATTAGGCAGTTTTCTCGGAGGAGGGTAGTTCGATGGTATCTGATGATACACGGTTATTAAATTGCCATATTCTGCATACGATACAAACTGTTTTTTGGAGCCTATACAGGACACCGGGGCTGGCCCCCCAGTACTACAGCAGCTCACTTTAGATCATGCTGACCTTGAGCAAACGAACCTACTTAGCAACGTACTTCTGTCTTTTTTCAACTCCAGAGTCAGACAGCCTCACCATCTATAGTAGTCAACATGCTTTGGCCAGGCTCAGGGACCTATTTTAAGCAAAGCTGCTACATTACAGTGATCTGCGGTTCAAAGTGATAGAATAACATTTGTCCGTGTGATGCTGGAGCAAAACCCAAGCTTGTAGATGGCTTCAGAAAGTTCTACTGCTCAAAAGAAAAATGTATTATGCAATCTTATTTCTAGACACAATTCCTTCCCATATACAGAAATCAAGCTCTATGTACATAAAAGACGTTGCTGGAGCTGCAATACCAGACACAGCCTATGGGCAAAAGTGGCACGGTTTCCAGACAAAAAAAAAAACGCAGACCCTTTACATTTATCTTGGAAACCACTTTAAGCGAAACCTGTACCTAGATTTCACAAAAGATGTGACTATTAGGCTAGGTTCACACGAGCACATTACGTCCGTAATTGACGGAACGTATTTCGTCCGCAAGTCCCGGAAAGAACACAGTGCAGGGAGCCAGGCTCCTAGCATCATAGTTATGTATGACGCTAGGAGTCCCTGCCTCTCCGTGGAACTACTGTCCCGTACTGAAAACATGATTACAGTACGGGACAGTTGTCCGGCAGCGAGGCAGGGACTCCTAGCATCGTACATAAGTATGATGCTAGGAGCCCGGCTCCCTGCAGGGTGTTCGGTCCGGGACTTCCGTCCGAAATACGTTCCGTCCATTACGGACGTAATGTGCTCGTGTGAATCCAGCCTTATAGTTAAAGGGGTTGTACGGGATTAGAAAAGCACGTCTGCTCTCTTCCTGAAACAGCGCCACACTCATTCATGGATTTTGTCTGGTATTGTAGTTCAGCTCCACTGAAGTGAATAGGGCTGAGCTGCAATGTGTGTGATGTTTCCTGGGAAATCAGCTGCTTCCCCCCTTCACACAAACCTCATATCAGACCTCTTTCTGGCCGTAAGGCAACTGGCATCAGCAGGAGCCCTACCCCACTGCTCTGTCTGCAATAAGAGTCCAGACCCGCTAAGCTCCCATTTGGCAGCTGAAAATGAAACGAATCAGAAGAAAATTTACATCTGTGTCCAATGAAAGATTTCTACAAGACTATTTGTAGGATTTTCTGTAGGTTTCTGAAACCGACTGACTTGAGCTCGGTCTCCATCTCAGTCACATGTTCCGTCCGTTTTGTTAGGAAAAATAGCATCGCGTGCAGTCCTCTTTTTCTAATAAAAAGAACGGACGCCGAAGGACCCCACTATAAGTCAATGGGCTCCGTCAAGTGCCGACGCGATCAGTCGTAGACGGGATCCTGCACGGTGTTGCCGTTCCGGTATACGTTTTTCTTTTGTTTCCTTTAACTGGTTCCCGACCGCTGGCTGTATTTTTACGGCCAGTGGTCAGGGTCCTTAAAACCCGAGCCATAGACTTTTTACGGCTCGGGTTTTAACTTGCTGCCCGCGCGATCGGGCAGCTGAATGTCGGGTCTCCGGCTGTCAGTGACTGCGGGGACCCTGAGGAGAGGATAGAAGCAGCTTTCGCTGCTTCTGTCTTCTCCGATGTCTTTTTACACAGAGTTCAATGAACGCTGTGTATAGGAATAGAGACAGCAGCAGCGGCGCTGTCTCTATTCCTCCCGGTGATCATGTGACTGGTCACATGATCGCCGGGTGACGTTAGTGGCAGGCTGCTGCTGGGTCTAACAAGACCCAGCACGGCCCTATTAGTGACAATTGTCACTATGAGAGGGCTGATTTCCCCTGTAACTGGGGCTGCTGTGCAGCTCCAGTTACAGTGGAAAAACATGGTGTAAAAGAAAGAAAAAATATATAGAAAGTTCCCCAAAGGTCTTTTTTGACCTTTGGGGGACCGACCATAGTAATAAAAAAAATAAAAGTAAAGTGCAAAAAAAAATTTAATAATAAATACACATAAAATACCCACCCCAAAAAAACAGTTCCCCCCCCCGCCAAACATTGTTGTAACGCTAGCGCTGACCCAATTACCCTAATATAGACATGTAATATATTCAAATTTACGGTAGACAATGACGATTACAAATAAAAGGTCTATTTTAGGGTAAAACTATGTTATTAACAAAAAAAAATAGCTGAAACGTAAAAAAGCTTATTTTTTTACTATTATTTTCAAACTTTATGAATAAAAATTCTAAAATAGCAAAAAAAGTGTGTATAAAAACGATAAAAAATGAAACCTGCATTGTCTACGGAAAAACGTCGCAAAAGTCACGTCGTTAGCGCAACAAATAAAAAAGTTATAGCCATTTAACTAACGCGTGCTAATAATGGCTAAACGGTATCTGGTCCTGAAGGCGCAAAATAGCCCGGTCCTGAACTGGTTAATCATTCATTTCTAGGTTTAGTGTTCCGTTAATGCTCCTTTTGTATGGATGCCAAAGTCTCAAAATCTCAATAAAGGGTTTGAAAAAATGTATTGGCCTTTCATGGGTGCAGCTTTGTCCAATACTTTAACTTTGTTAAGACTTTCTACAGGCACGCTGATCTACAGGGAACCTTCTAGCGACATATTCCCTTAAAGGCTATGTCCACCTTTGAGGGGCATTTATTTTTTAAATGTTAGGTGTAACTTTAAAATTCGTTTTACTTTTTGAGACACAGCTGCTTTGTAATCTGTATATACAGTACGGCCTGATTTACACGAGTGTGTGCGTTTTGCGCGCGCAAAAGGCACTTGACAGCTGCGTGTGTCATCCGTGTATGATGCGCGGCTGCGTGATTTTCGCGCAGCCGCCATCATAGAGATGACGCTAGTCGACGCCCGTCACTGTCCAAGGTGCTGAAAGAGTTAACTGATCAACAGTAACTCTTTCAGCACCCTCGACAGTGAGTTCCGAACACAATATACAGCAACCTGTGAATAAAAAACAAGACGTTCATACTTACCATGAACTGCCTGCTTCCTTCAGTCCTGTCTCCCGGCCGTTGCCTTGGTGACGCGTCCCTCTCTTGTCATCCGGCCCCACCTCCCAGGATGACGCGGCAGTCCATGAGACCGCTGCAGCCTGTGATTGGCCTGTGATTGGCTGCAGCTGTCACTTGGACTGAATTGTCATCCCGGGAGGTCGGACTGGAGGAAGGAGCCGGGAGTTATCGGTAAGTCCGAACTTCTGTTTTTTTTTTACACATACATGTATATTGTGATCGGAAGTCACTGTCCAGGGTGCTGAACCAGTTTAACTCTTTCAGCACCGTGGGCAGTGACTGTCTCCTGATGTCGCGTACCCAAACATTTTTTGCCGGGTTCGGTCAAAACGAGTTCGGCCGAACCCGGTGAAGTTCGGTGCGCTCATCTCTAATTTGACACTCCGTTTGGATGTTTGTAAACAGAAAAGCACGTGGTGCTTTTCTGTTTACATTCATCCTTTTGACAGCTCTTGCGCGAATCACGCAGTTCGCACGGAAGTGCTTCCGTTCGGCATGCGTGGTTTTCACGCACCCATTGACTTCAATGGGTGCGTGATGTGCGAAAAACGCACGATTATAGAACATGTCGTGAGTTTTACGCAACGCACTCGCGCTGCGCAAAATTCACGCATCGTCTGCACTGCCCCATAGAGTAATATAGGTGCGTACGACACGCGTGAAAAGCACGCGCGTATATTACGCTCGTGTAAATGAGGCCTACATCTGTATCTTTCGCTATGACCTGAATCAGTCAGTCCCGCGGACCTGACGGGTTCAGTGTCAGCAGGTCCAGCGTGTGACACCGAGGGTCCACCTGTAATCTATCACATCTATATTTTGAACTTAGATGTGATTGATAACAGGTGGATCCTGCGCTTTCACTGAACCCTTCGGTCCCGCGGACCTGATGGGAACAGGATTTAGAGCTATATACAGCTGCTCTGTATACGGAATACAGAGCAGCTGGATCTAAAAACTTAAAACAAAATGTTAAATAAAAACGAATTATAACGTTACAAAACAACGGACTGACACGTTTAGTAAAAAAAAAAAAAAAAAAAAAAGAGAAAATTAATTCCCATCAAAGGTTCACATAGCCTTTAAAAGGGTCTCTCCCAAGCAAATTATATTGAGAATATGGAGGTTCCTGGTAGAAATTGCTTATTACTCACAAATGTTATTCTGTGACTGTGACTAAGCCTTGGATCGAAAACGGAGATCATGACGTAGAGAGGCGGAACTGGTCAGCAATGGGTTACAGAAGTGGTTATTTGTGGACATCGGACTGGTTGCTCAGTCGTTTACAGGGATGATTCACCTAGTTTAATAACAATAACCATTTTCACAGAGCGTTTTATATTCCAACCTGTAACATGAGTAACATGGGAACAACCTCTGCAATAAAATGGCCTTAATATGAGCCATAGGAGATCTCACGTCTACCCCGACAGGCGACGTGAATTTAAAAAATAAATTTAAAAAAAAGGGCCAAAATAGGAAGATTACATCATGGTCCTACTTGTAAAACCTCAACGATCTGATTGGTTTTAATACTGGGGATTATTGCAAAATGTATACGTTTCAGTTGATTGTTTCCAAACAAAGATTTTTTTATGTAATTAATGACACATTGACATGCTTCGCTGCAGAGCATCGCATCAATAGCCTACAGGTCCAGTTATATACATGTATCCAATTGCAGTCATGAAACATTTAGGCCTAGTTCACGCAGGGTATTTTGCAGGCAAAAAATCTGATCAGAGATTTTGACCTGCCTGCTCTTTTTGCAGCAATTTTCGCTGCGTTTTTCAAAAACTAAAAAACATCAATGGGATGCAATTTCGGACGGTCTTTTGCGCGGATTCCGATGCCTCCAGCCAAGAGGCGATGTCTTTTCATTCTCCCGACACTCTGGTAAAGTTACTGTGGGAGTAAGTGACAGCACAGCGTGATCTCGCGATGTGAGTACAGCTGAACGTGAATAGAGAGAAATGTATGACGCTGATTGGTCACTGATTGGTCAGCGTCATACACTCCTCTGTACAACGCCCAGTTGAATAAATTTGCATAACACTTAAAATACTCAGAACTGTCAAAAATAAACGTTTTAAAAAAAAAACACCACATTACAGCACGTATTAGATTAGGTAGAATATAAGGCATTTATAAACTGGTGAGAGGCCGTAATTTTCGGGTCCGCCGGCTGCGGACTGTCAGCCGCGAGCCGCCCGCAAATCGCGGCCATTATTTTCAATGAGCCCGGACCGCAAAAACACGGCCGTAATAAGACATGCCCGTTCTTTCTGCGGTCCAGGCTCCCGGGCCATGCACGGACCGTGAAAAACCACGGTCGTGTGCATGGCCCCATAGGAATGAATGGGGCCACAATTCTCCCGTGGATTTTCGGGGGAATTGTGGCCGCAGAAGCACGTTCGTGTGCATGGGGCCTAAGTATTGTAACACATCCAATCTATAAAACTACAAATACTCCACACACATGCCTAATAACAAACAAGTTTCAGAAAGCTACTTTGCCATTTCTTTACACAAATTCTTGGAAAAGGCGTGAAATAAACGATGATCTGGAAACAGACAAAGTAAGGCCTTATTCACACAGAGTTTTTCGATGCCGATTTTGGACGCGAATACCGGCTCGGAATCAGCACCAAAAAATGTCCGAAACCGTCTCCCTTTGATTTCAATGAGAGCAGACGAGTTTTGTTGTTTTTTTTAAAGACGCTGACTGGATTAAAAAGCCGCATGGCCTTTCTTGCCGCGGTTCCGCCTCTGACTTCCCATTGAAATCAATGAGAGGAAGAAAAAGCCGCTGCAAAAAAAGAGCAGGCAGGTCAAAATCTGATTTTTTTGCCTGCAAAATACTCCGTGTGAACTAGGCCTAAATGTTTAATGACTCTGCAATTTTGGATACATGTATATAACTGGAACTGTAGGTTATTGATGCGATCATCTGCAGCAAAGTGTGTGAATGTGTCATTAATAACATAAAAAAATCTTTGATGTTTGGAAACGATCGATTGAAACTGATAAATTCTGCAACGATCCCCAGTATTACAACCAATCAGAACATTGAGGTTTTACAAGTAGGACTATGATGTAATCTTCCCCGTTTTTTAGTTCACGTCGCCTGTGGGGTAGACATGAGATCTCCCATGGCTCATATTAAGGCCATTTTAATGCAGAGGTGCTCCCACTGTGCACTGTGAAATGGTTAATTTTGTTAAACTAGGTGAATCATCCCTGTAAGCCACTGAGAAACCAATCAGATTTCAACAAATAACCACTTCTGTAACCCATTGCTGACAAGTTCCTCCTTCTCTACATCATCAGTGCCAAAAAATGTCCGAAACCGCCTACCATTGATTTCAATGGGAGGTGGAGGAGTTTTTCTTCCGTGAAGGAATTTTGAGGCAGATCTTTCTGCCTGCAAAAAAAAAAAAACTCTGTGTGAACAGGGCCTAAACCCAACCGATCAGGAAAAACAAAACAATTGCAGTATTTTTTGTGAGTTTTAGTGCAAAAATACCAGAAACAAGAAAAAAAATAAAATAAATTACCTGTAGTAGCGAGACTGCAAATAAGTTGAGCAAACAGTCTTTGATATATGGCTAGCAGAGCCAAAGTCTATTACTTTCACCCGATATGGTTGCCGAACAGGATCCACCAGCATGATGTTCTCCGGTTTGAGGTCAGCGTGAATTAAACCAAGACTTTTAAGCTTCTTCAGTGCAGTGGCCACCTGCTGAAGGATGGCCCGTATAACTTTCAGGGGTAATGGGCTAAATTTGTTTTGCTTTAAAAAGTCATATAAATTCTGTTCCAACATTTCGAAAACCAAGCAGGTGTGGTTCCGATGCTGAAAGCATTCATGAGCGCGCACAAAGTTAAACTCATCGGCGTTCTCGTTGCTCAGCCTGGCAAGGATGCCCACCTCAATCTGTCCTTGGCGTGCGTATGAAGGATGGTTTTTTAGAATTTTGACTGCCACAACCTCATTTGTCCCCCTTTTCCAGCATTTCACCACCTGTCCAAAGGTTCCCCGGCCCAAAAAATCCAGTACTTCATAAGTATTTTTAACCGAGCACAAAACTTCATGCTGTACCAACTGATAGTCACCGTCCACACTTGCCCCATTCTGCTTAGAAGCACCAGTGGTAGCCACAACAGTTACTGGGTTTGCTGCGTTGCCGGGCAGCATGGCAGGCAGTACAGACAATTCATCAACGATCTGCATGGTGCCACCTTGGTTTTCCAACTCTTCACTTTTACGCTTCAATCCACATCGCTGATGTGCTTCTAGCAAATCCGATGCGCAATCTGGTGTCCCAACCGTGGGTGCCTCCTTCGGATCTGGCTGCGCCTGCGCTGCTGGGTCCCCTGGAGCACCGGTGTTGTTTTTTAATGCGACTGCGCTGGTCTGGGAGGCAGCAGTCTGCTGGCGAGGTCTGTCAATTGGATTCTTTGTCTGGAAAGGAGCCCTACTCTTGTTGGATGGATGTGCAAATCCAAGGTGTCTAGCATTCAGGTCGGTGCGTGGATAGCTCCTCTTGCTGTACACACAACTACTTGGTTCTATTTTCAGTTTCTTCACACTACAAAAGGCACTTGACTGAGTTTGATAAACATATGGTGGGTACACCAAGACTTGTGAGGCCATACCTGAAAATACACAACACAATAAAGAGAACATTAGTAAGTCCAACGCTCATTAAAAGTAACAGAGATTGATAGCAGAAGTGCTAGAAATACATTATAAACAAATAGCAGCAGTAGAATAGGGGATAGGCTGATAACATTGAAATATTTGCTGCCGTTTTCTACTTGAGGTTTCGTGCGCCTTTAAAAAGGTCTAGATGAATTGTTATTTCCCAAACATTATTATTATGTCAGTTGTTACGTGACACACAACACATTGTACACACAGGAGCTTATATTGGGCAACAATGTGTTTTCCATTTACTTCCATGGTTTTTCCCTTCTCACAGACATTGCCTCTATTTACAGCAGACGGCATGCCCCTATATTAAAGTAGTGCTGTCTGATACCGAAACACAGTTCTGCTGCTGTACTCTGCACGATCTGCTGTCTGAAATGTGAAACACAATCCCTCCAGAGACATGGAGGGCGGGCAGTGGGGAGAAGAGGATGGTGATGCTTGACTTCCCGTACTACAAAGGGGGCAGAGGGGAGATAGCCAGGTGTACAGGACGTCACACAAGCATAGTTATGTGACTGCATGGGAGGCTATTTCAGCTACAGACAGCACGTAAGTGACTAATCTTACTGCAGTTACACCATTTTTAAAGATCAAAAATCCTCTGATAACCTTATTTAAATGTTGATTTACTGTCAGAATTTGGAAACCAGTTCAACTTAAAAACAAAAGGGACATTCATAGGTATAAGCACAGCAATATAAAAAAAAAAGGAGAGGGAGACTTAAAGGAGTCGTCCACTACCGGACAACTGGTGACCTATCCACCGGATAGGTCATCAGTATATAATTTGTGGGGGGTCCGACACCCAGACCCCGCACCGATCAGCTGCTCCAGGCACCAAACGTCCATGACGGAAGCAGATAGCTCCGGCCACAGAACAGTGGCCGAGCTGCAGCAATCAAGTGAATAGGAGCAGAGCTGCAGTTTGGCAGCAGGGCCACTATGCAACGTACGGAGCCAACTGCTTCCGATTCCGTACATTGCATACTGTGCAATGATATCCGGGGCCCGCAGGCAACCCAAAGCAGCTGATCGGTGCGGGGTCCGGGTATCAGACCCCCACTGATTATATACTGATGACCTATCCAGTGGACAGGTTATCAGTTGTCAGGTCGTGGACAACCCCTTTAAAATATTACTGACTGCAGTAAAAAAAACGATGTGTAGATCTGTGATAGTGAAACATCCCACACATTGTAGGGAAGGCTATGGTTTCGGAGTTTCCAGTTTGAGTAATAATGTCAGATTTTCATTTCATTGTAAAATCCCCATAAACAGGGTGTCTCAAACTTATTATAATACCTGAAATGAGCCTCGTGTATGTAGGTATAATGATCCAGTTAACCCCTTACAAGTACTAAGGGGTCGCTGTATGATGAAAAGTTATGCAACATTATAATATACTTTGGGTTTCCTTTTTTAAGCATGTTCAAAATCTCTGTATGCCGATAGTGAATGGAAATATTTAGAGGCTGAAAACCATAGAGGTAAATACAATTAGGCGACCCCATTGACTAGGCTGGAAGGAATTATAACCTACAAGGTAGATAGACATTCAGCCGCAGCTATTCCTCCCATGAGCGTCCATGCTTTTTCCTGTGGCGGCTGCTTAAAAGGGGAATTCCTGTTTTAGGTCAATAAAGCTAAATCACTATATAAGTGAAAAGTTATGCAACTTTACAATTTGCTTTGTCTTTCAATTACTCACCATTTTCAAGATATTTGATTGCTGTCAGTGAATGAGAACACTTTGCAGCCTCTAAATGTAAACAAACCTGTATGTAGCTTGTCTAAGACGTGCTACAATGGTATTTAGCCTAGGCAATACTCTCTGTGAGCTAAAGCAGCTGCAAAAAAAAACGTTCTGATTCACGGACCAAAAAAAAGCTCTTGAAAAAGGTGAAACATTTAAAACACAAGTTGCAGAACATTATAGAACGGTTAGATTTTAGATAAGACTGGACAACCCACTTCGGGCTTATGCATACGACCGTATTATGGATCTGTAATACAACGTGAGCAGCCTGCTACAAGCCTATACTGCAGCTTGGTGTCTATACTGCAGCTTGGTGCCTATACTGCAGCTTGGTGCCTATACTGCAGCTTGGTGCCTATACTGCAGCTTGGTGTCTCTCCAATTTTATATAGTGGCATTTTCTCTGGATTTATATGAAATCTATAGTATCAAAAAAAATATTACGGCATGTTCCAATTCATGGCATGTTGCGGAGGTATTCTCCCCTAAAAGCATTGACTATGGCGGCACGTAAAGCGCTTACAGGTAAGTAATGTGAATCGGCAGGGACTCTGCACAAGGCCCGTGTATTCCGCTCTGTCGTATGCACTTTAACAAGGCGAAGCTTATAAAAGTAAAGAGTATACGAACAGCTGCTCATGTCATTCATAATGTTGTATGTACGTGTTTCTGAAGATTCTCAGAACTGGAGATATGTGAGATTAAGTAGAAATCACAGCAGCAGACAATCTTGACCTCCAGTCAGTAACAACCACACTGGTTCTGTTCACATCTGCGCCGTCACAGTTGCAGATTCTGCCATACTTGACGGGTAAAATAGCAGAGTATGCAGCACTTTATTCCCATGAAACCGTCAGTCAGGCACCACGACGGAAACGATTAGAAGCAGTTGGGTTCCGTTGGTGTAAATATTGCGGCACATCCAGAAATCATTTGCATTTTAGCGCTCCTATGACAAAACAGGAAAACGGAATGGACGATGCAGATGTGAACTTAGCCTAAAATCTGCCTATCGAAGGCTTCGTTCACATCTGCGTCTTGGCTCCGTTTATGGGTTTCCGTCTGAGCTTTCCGTCAGGGGAACCTATTAACGGAACCCGGACTGAAACAAACGGAAGACAAAGGTTTCCGTTTGCATCACCATTCATTTCAAGGGTGACGGATCCGGTGCAAATGGTTTCCGTAAGCTCTGACGGAACCCATGAACGGAGTCCCGACGCAGATGTGAACAAAGCCTAAAATGATGAGGCAAACAACTGAAGGGAAGGCAGGGGTCCCCAACCTTCGAATCTCCAGCTGTAGCAAAACTACAACTCCCAGCAAGCCGCAGGTTGGAGACTCACAGACTAAGGTAGTGTTCTCTGTCCCTTTAAGAGCACTCTCACCAGAAATTATACACAATTTCACGCAAGTGTATCATAACCTCCTAGATACAGACGGGATTCTAGCGGTAACATTACAGAATACGTCCGCAAAGTCACAGCTTTCGAAGGCAAGAGTGAAATAAGAGACTTTTTTTTTACGACATTTAGCGCCACCGCGGATAAGGAAAAATATTTTCACAATGCAAGAGATTAAACGGTTGTCAGTAAACAGCGCGCTTATCGGCTTTAAAGTCAATATTGCACCGACAGCTTATAGGAGGAGGTCGTTTCATGTTGAGCCCAGCAGTATTTGTGCGAGTCAGTACAATGTGGGAGCGCACAAAGTTATACTATAACCAAGAGTTTCCTCTAGCTAGCAGAATATTTTCCACCGCGCTTCACAGAACTGATGAGAAGTGAAATCAACGATGACTTTCCTGGAAGTCCGGGCTGTTGTTGGCACAAAACCACGTGACTTCTAAGAGCACACGAAGCCTCCATACATCAGGGCCCTCAGATGTACCAGCTAATTGTTGGTGATTAAAGGGCACCTTTCATCACCCGGGGGAAGATCTGCCCTATGAACAGGCTACAGCTGGGTGTGCTGTGTTTATTTTTTTTTATTTCTTTACTGTGCCGTCTTAGAATACATTTTTATTATGCACCTCCCCGCCCCTGGCATACTTGACTGGTTTGTGGCCTAGCTAAATAATAAAACCTTTCATTGACGTAACAGCAAGTTCACCACATTCTCATGATAGCAGATCCACATTAGCTTGAAGATTTCTATAGTACACGGATGACGGACAACGGGGTTCAATAAAAGCCCTGCATCGCATAAAGGGGGACGTTACACAAGCGCTTGCTGCGACATCCGCAGACCCTATGGTTGAGCGTCACAGGTTTACAGTTGTACGGAGCTGTAATTTGGCATCCACAGAAATATATGGGGCTTTAAAGTTCCTCTGCATGTGAAATTTCATACCGAGATTTGACTGTCCATACAAAATCAGACAGAATAAATATTCTGTAATCATTGTGTATTATGGAGTTATTCTCCACTAGAAGCATTGCTGGCACTGAACATCATATAGTGGCGACCACACAGACTCCTGCACACGGCTCTGTTTACTCCCATGGTGATGGACAACAAGTCCCAGCAGCAACAATAGTTTGGCCGTGCACAAGAGAGGCAAATACAATGAATCTGTTGCTGGCATTAGCAGAAATTCATTCTAGCTGGAGGGAGAAACATGAAGTAATATCCTGAAGGCTGAAGACACATATGTGGCCGAAAAACATGCCCACGAGCGTTGGGCAGAGAATACACATTGATAGTAATTGGCTGCACAATTTTGCAGGCAATACCGCGCAGCCATCATGCGAGCGCTTCTGACGTTTCATTTTAGCGATCGGTGGGGTCTCCGCACTCCGAACCCCACTAATCAGTCATGTCAGTGACTATGTCAAAAGTTTTCTCAAAGTTTAGTTACCCTTTAAGTTTAAGTCAGAGGTCTCCAATCTGTGGCAAAACTACAACTCCCAGCATGACCTGACAGCCGCAGGTTTTTGCCATAAGGGTAACAAGTTTTTCCGGTTGGTTAGGGACATAAGATCTTCCATGTATACTGGGCGATCAAAGCTGCCAGTCTTGGTGATCAGATATCTCTTATATTTGACAATCATAGAAATAACTGCTAAAATGGGCAATCGGCAAGAAAATATTATTCACCTGCAATTCTCTTATTTGTCGGAGTTGATCGTGTATGTTAAAGGAGTTCTGCTTTATTTTTAGTTAAAGAGGTTCTCCGCTTTGAATAATCTCTACTTGTTGAAATGGTCCCTTAACAATAAGCTGATCACAAAAGTGTCCTCCTGCTGGGACACCCAGCAATCAGATGTTTCCTATGGGGAAACTTCACAGTAAGTACTCAATGTCCCTGCAGCACCACCACAGGGGAAATTAAGCATTACACAGTGCCCATTCACATAAATAGGCGGTCTGTGTAATGCAGGACAGGATAGGTCCTCCAGAGCGAGAGACGCTCTTTGTAACCACTCGCGCCAAGGGATGAGGATCCTGAACAGAGAACCCCCCTCTATTTAGGACACTTTCGCACGGCAGTATTTTCATCAGTATCCAAAATTAAAAGTAGGTCAAAAACACAGAATAGGCACAAATCTTTCCATTATACTTTTTCTGTTTAGGTTCCACTCCTAGATTTATTTTACAAATACGGATTAAAAAAACTGACCGAAATACTGTAGTGTGAACGAGGACTAACTCGTAATCCCGTAATATGGTATATGAAAACAGGTTTTCTAAACGTGACAAAGCCTTTAAAAGGAAGAAAGTTACGCAACACCAAACCAGCTATCCTCCTATTGTAGAAGTTCACTTTGAATATCTGACAGATAGTGATGGATTATTACTGTAATATGTAGCTAATATAAAGGACCGTAAACTGTTCTACCAACTACAAACAAATAAGCAAAATCTTCAATGTGACTGTAGGCAAAACACCTTATCAGTACGGTGCACGCCAGCCTGCTCGACAAGAATAGCACTTACAGCACGAAAGATAGAGAACTTACACGTGTCCACTAAATATAGCCTAGTATGAAGGGTGGCTAAATAGTCAAGATGCCAATAAGGTGATAGTCGCAGAGGTGTAAATAAACGTGAGGACATGTGGACAAGTGCACATACCCGTGTCCTATCCTGAATTACGGACGTCTATTACTCAAAGGGGTTGCTGTCATCAGGGCAACCCCTATCCGTATGTCCTAATATGGCAGAGATGGGGCCGCCTCTAGGGAGCTCCATCTATAAGCCACGACCATTAGAGGCTCTTGCAAACTCAGGGCGTCCACATATTACTACAGGGGAGATCTACAGCCAGCCGAATCTTCTCCCGACCCACCGTCAAAATCAGCTGTTGCCGGAGACCTTGAGAGACGAGGGCTCTCACATTAAAGGGTTTTCCATCACAAAGTAATACTTCATAAAGTCTCTTATAGAAGAGGTTGTCGGTGATGAGGCGTTTTATGGTAAATGCTTATTACATCATATGGTGTTCCCCACCAGGTGTCATTTGTTGAGGCACCTTGGCTACCTGGAGTTGTTGCTCCTCGCTGTAATGTATAGACTATAATTTGTCAGTTCATTGTGCTGGAAACAATCTGTAGTCATCTGTGATGGAAACCGCCATGCCTGGTATAGTAATCATAGGACAATGACACTATTCTTCTCTAAGTACCAGTTGACAGTGCTCAAGTTTGCATTATGAAGTTCCTGGATTTATGTCGACCTACATAGATAGACAACCCATGGTGACTTGTTTTGTTCATGAGCTCATACCTCAAGCATCTACCCAACCGTATATTGTACCGCAGTCCCATTCCAAGTTCATAAATTCATACAACATGGATACAGACCCATAGAACTCAATGTTAAGACTTAAGATTCCCACATCTGCTTGTTCTCGTGAAGGACGGGATAACAGAGGCTCTTTGTAAAGAAGCCGTCACATGAACGAGGCTTTTCAGATGCCACACGTGATGATCTATCACGTTATAACTGGCGGGGCTTGCAAAAATAGGCAAATTGGATCAGGAGGATGTAAATCTAAAATGTACTCCAGAATAAACTGAAGAATAAAATATAAAGCAATGGACGCTATGATCCCTAGTATTGTTGAAGAACTTTATATATTGGATATTTTATTTATATTTACTATGCGGTGTAACACGTATCTAACAAGTGGCTCTTCAGCTCGTGTAAAACTACAACTCCCAGCATGGCTTGACAGCTTATGGAATACTGGGTGTTGTAGTTTTGCAATGGCTGGAGACACTTGTTGAGAACCACGTCTCTAAGGCCTCATGCACACTTCCGTGTGCCGTTAAACGTCCGCTAATGACTGTTCCGTAAATCACAGACTGCACACGGATGGCTTCCGTGTGCAGTCTGTGCGGACCAAATCAATGCAAAGGCCGAGACGGTTCCGTCAAAATCGGGAAGGAGTAGGACCTGCCCTATTTTTGATGGAACGGCCGCACAGTTCCGTTAAAACAACTGAAGTGTGCATGGCCCCATTGAAATTAATGTGTCAGGGTGCTATCAGTTAAAACAACAGATAGCACCCTGACGGAAAAAAACTGAAGTGGGCATGAGGCCTTATCCAACATACTACTAAGTCACACATACGTAGCAATATTAATCTTAATGTTTAGCTGTTAGACGAACGCTCGTTCAGCCGACAACTACCCCCCGGCCAACCCACACACAGACGCTTGGATGGGGTTGCATGTGTTTTTACTGGGGAGAGGGGAAAAAGTCGCGGCCGGACACCTCTAGGAGCGGCTTATCTCTTGTAGAAATCCAACATGCCCGATTTTTCTATTTCCCAACAGCTGCAGGGGGAAGGTGGGAACAGCTCCATACACAATAGGTGAAAAGTCTGTCAAACCCAGACCAGCCGACTATCTAATGTGTATGGGTACCCTTAAAAGTGAATTTCAGCCTCTAGCATTTTTCACCCCAGCCAAAAGACAGCAGCTAGGGAGAGTTTCAATGGTACAGAGGCCAGGCATGCTCGGTGCCGCTTCATTCAAAGTCTATGGGGCTGGTGAAAACAGACGACCACAGGGATTTGGACAGTCCCTTTTTTGTTAGAAAAAGGTTTCAGGGTGACACACTACTGGGACCCCCAGCGATCAGCTGTAGGTTGTGGGGGAATCCAGGAGCAAGTATAGCGCCACCACAAGGGTAAATAAAGCATTACAAAGTTCCTCTTACCTCTTTCAAGTAATCAGAGTCACTAAAAAGTCCCTCCTCACTAAGGCTTCGTTCACATCTTCATCTCGACTCCGTTCAGGGGTTCCGTCTGAGCTTTCCATCAGGGGAACCAATGAATGGAATCCAAACTGAAATGGAAACCATAGGTTTCCGTTTGCATTACCATTGATTTCAATGGTGACGGATTCGGTGCAAATGGTTTCCATTTGTCACAGTTGTTTAAGGGTTCGATCATTTTGACGGAATGAATAGCGCAGTCGACTACGGTATAGATTCCGTCAAAAGGACGGAACCCTTAAACAACGGTGACGAACGGAATCAGTCACCATTGAAATGGTTTTCGTTTGGTTTCTGTTCATGGGTTCCCCTGATAAAAAGCTCCGACGGAACCAACGAACAGTGTCCCAACACAGATGTGAACGAAGTCTAAGAAGAAAGCTGTGCTACAATGACCATTTCCATTTAATTCTGTGGGACTCAACATGACAATGACACTTTGCCAAAACTTGACACCTCTGCATTAGATCATAGAAATTTCATTTGCACAAGTTGCATGTATATAAAACAAAGTACCTCAGGTTCCTCATAAAAACATCCATATATGAACCAAGAAAACCCTGGGTAGGCGATTACTCGGTGGATGAAGATCACGCGTGTGACATAGTTTAGCTCAAAGCGCGCAAGCAATGATCATATTGTGGTTTTCCACTGACTTAAGAGGAAATGACATTAAAGAGATTTTACAGCAAATGCTTTGTTGTTTTAAAGATAATTAAATGAATATAAAAATATTAACATAAAAATCAATAATGGTCATTTCCTCCAGCGAATTGTGATCACAAAAATCACTGATTGACACGTGAGGAAGTAGATGGATTTTCTTAGATCCCCATGTACATGACATTGCAGCGATAAAGTACTAGGTCAGTAATAGACTATGCAATGTGTAGGGAGGGGATGAGACTCGGAGCTGTATTTGTCATTTACAAGCATGAGGTGTATCCAACCTGCACCAGACTGTGAAAACTAAACAAATGGAAAATAACTGAAAGACGACCGCTCTGTGTGTGAATCAACTCCAAGTCAGAATAAACATGCAAGCAGAATCAGGACTACAACTACCAGAATCCTCAGTACTGTTACTGGCGACACAAAGCTGAGTGAGAATAGGGACTGGGAGAGGTTTTGTATTGTGGCTTTGTACAGGCTCGGAGAGGTACTGCATCTATAGACTCCTATAGGGCCTTGCTGAATGCATCGCGCCCCTTCATTTCTTGTTTTTCTGAGCAGCTGTAAAGTGGTTGGCATAATGGGCTGACGAGAGCTGCCAGGAGATGAAGTGGCACATTGCTTTCCTAGCGCTAGTCTCAGTGTTCGGATCCCCGCCAACTAGACATTGGTGGCATATCCTAGCTATATACCACCCATCTCCATGCAGATACAATCCCCCCCCCCCCCTAATATTCTATTCAGCCATTTATAAACGGACACTAACTTTTTAAACAACTTATGCTAATCGAATAGTAAACCTGAAATATCTTAACTTTGTCATTAACTTACCACTAGGTGTCTCCCTTCCTGTAATCTGCTGCAGGAAGTGGGTGTGTCTCTTACACCTCTTCGGCCCCAGGCACACAAACGTATTTTTGCTGCCGCAATTCACCCGCAAATCTGCAGGTGAATTGCGACACCATTCATTTCAACGGGCCCGTGCACACGACAGTGGTTTCCACAGTCTGTGCATTGCCCAGGATCGGACATGTCTTATTACGGCCGCATCTTGCGGTCCAGGCTCATTTAAATTAATGCACACGGCAATGTGCACGACCCGTGATTTGCGGACGGCCACGGGTAACACTCCGCGGCCATCTGAGCCGCAAGTCACGGCCCGTGCACACCACTACGGTCGTGCGCATGAGGCCTTAAGGTATGTTCACATGCAAAATGAAAAACGGCTGTAAAATACGGAACAGTTTTCAAGGGAAAACAGCCTCTGATTTTCAGCGTTTTTTGAAACCACAAACGTTTTTTTGCGGCCTTTTTTGGAGCGGTCTTTCTTTTGACACAATGAAAAACGTTTCCAAAAACGGCTCAAGAAGTGTGATGCACTTCTTTTTACAGCCGTGTAAAAAAAAAAACGCCCCGTCGGAACGAAACGCAGTTTTTCCCTTTGAAATCAATGGGCAGATATTTGGAGGCGTTCAGCTTACGTTTTTTCAGCTGTTTTTCAGGGGTGTTTACGGCCTGAAAATAAACTGTGTGAACATATCCTTATACACAACCGAATTCGGCCCATGAAAAACAGTTCGAGTGTCAACTGGATTTCCCGTCCCGACCACGCTACAGGTGAACGAGACTCCTGGCATCATAGACATTTTATGATGCTTGGAGTCTCTGCCTCCCCGCGGAACTGCTGTACTGTACTGTATAATTTTGTTCAGTATGGAACAGCAGATCCGTGGGGGAGGCAGAGACTCTTAGCATCATAAAATGTCTATGATGCCATGGGTCCCGTTCACCTGTACCGCGGTCGGGCCGGGAATTGCGGCCAACACACGGACCGTTTTTCACAGCCCAAACTAGGTCGTGTGTAAGAGGTGTTAACTGCATGGCCATAGAAGTCTATAGTGGGGGAAGGGCAGAGTGAGAGACACAGAAGCTGCTGCCCAGAGAAGTCTTTGGCAAGGGCAGAGCAGGAGTGGGAGAGAAAAGACAGAGTGAGCTCGAGAGAAACAATGCCCATAGAAGTTTATAGAGAGGGATGGGGAGGGGGGGGGGGGAACAGGAGCAGACAGAGAAGGCACAGGCTGCTGGGAAGAGTTATAGCTCACCCCAGCGCTGGATTCACAGCTACACTGCTCATTACGGCTATATAATCTCCATGCTGCAGCATATATATATATATATATATATTATAGAGAATTCTATATATGCGATAGAGATAGGAGAGCAGGATTCTCCTCTTATATGTGTGCTGTGTAAAGAAGAAGAGATTACAGCTGTTACGCTCCACCCAATAGACAACTGAGAATTAGAGCTTGCTGAGGGGAGAAATGCAAAAATAATGCAGAATAAAAGTCATATGATGGACAGAAATAGTGTTATTCCTCACGTGTACACAAACGTGTGTGTACACACACACACACACACACACACACACACACACGACAGCTTATACTGAAAAGTCGTCTCATAAAGTTAGGTATGCTTTAAATTATCTTAATATTCGACGCAAGTAACATATGTTAGGTACCAGCCCCCGTTACAGTGCCCCGGGGGTTGGCCGCTTAACATTCTACAGGCTGCAATCGCAGTCTGTTGACCCGATCAAGAAAAGGGAGACCGCTTTCATCATGGCGATTGAAGCTTTAAACGTCCCTAATCCGAGGTTCCTCCAGTATTGGTCATTGGAACGTGACATAAGCGATCAGACAGCCGTGCACACCCACTCCATGGCGGCACAGAACACCTGAGAAAAACTTCTTTTACAGCGCTGTAAAATGGTTGCACACTAGAATAAAGCCCCTAAATTACCTCCGTTAAAAGGCCTATTGACCGTCATTAAGGGCTTAACATGCTACATCTATAACTGCAATCTATAGGGGGTCTCCTGGAATCAATACTGATCAAAACTGGTATTTAAAGGCCATTTCTTTATGAAACCCCTTCCTTCTAAGCAGACACAGCCATTGTAAGGCCTTTATATATTTTAGAAGATTTAAAAGCGGATTAAACATGTTACAACCACTCCCAACATGTTACAACCACTCCCAACGCTATATAATCGGTTTGCAGGTGGCCTTTTGTTCGCCACAACAAGGAGTGCAGTAAACCCTGACTGATGGTTGCCAGCCAGTTACGCTGTGCATCTATCTATACAGGATAGCGGCCAGGAGGCTTTATTCATTAAAAATGGGATTACTGGTCACGGAAGTCAAATACACCCTGAAGAGAGCAGACCATGTCCACCATAAAGGGATGCTCTCAGGTTTAAGGTCATGTTCACACAGGTCGTATTTTCTAAGGAAAAGTTTGCAGCAAATCCAACCCAGATTCTGCGTGGTATTCTGGCCGTAAATCTACACCAGATCGATCGTGATTGATTTGGTGCAGCATTTCAGTGGAGAACAGTAGAGAGGATTAAAGAAAAAAACAAAAATACTCCTCTGGCGCTCTAGTGGCAAACACTCCCTGCTTCCCCGGCTGGTCTGTGTTAGGCCGCCCTCCTGGGATGAACAGGGACCATTGCTATAAAAGCGCCAGCGGAGGTAAGTATGGTATTTTTTTTTTATTCTAAAAGTAGAAAAAAAAAAAAGGGGTTTTGCTTTTCTTCTATTTGTGATTTTTGATGTGGAAACGCAGCTATTCCGCAGGGGGAAAAAAAAAAACACATCTTCCCTTTGTTGCGTATTTTCACTTCTCTATTGAACCCATCAATTTCTGCATGGAAACGTTCCGAGGCGCGTGGATATAATTTGTCAAATCTCGTCCACTTTGCTGCTACTGTAATATGCTGCAGGTTTTCCAACCACAAGTCCAGAAGGAAAATCCACAGCAATTACGCTACATGTGAACATAGCCGAACGGGGCTGCTTGATTTATCGTTTACTGGAACCATTCAGGTGAATTCAAGCAGAGAGAAAAAAAAATAAAAAATGTCAGACACCGAATTAAGTGCTGTATGAACATAGATTATGGCTCCACCAAAACAGCAGCTAAAAAGAAACGTCGATTGCAACTTTTGTCGTGACCTCCGCACTTTACACATTAAAAGTTGATGAAATGAGACCAAAATGGAGCAGAAACTACATTGCAAAGTTTGACCATTTAATGTGTTCTGCTAAATAAAAGGTTTTCATACTGCTAGAGAAGCCCCTGAGAGTATATTCAGACGTTGCGGTTCAGGTGCGGTTAAAATGTTGTTAAAAATGCATGTTTTTTTTAAATTTGGTTTTAACTGCAACATCTGAATATACCCTAAAGGTCGACAGTGCTGCATCATGGCCTGCTATGTACTATATGAAAGATAGGTTTCTAGAATAAAGAAGGCAGGAGCTGTGGCAATCATATGTGCGTGATTCAGAACTTATCTGCCATGTTATACATTCTGCATTAATGTCACTTCTGCTATGTTGCATATTACGCACATACGAGTAAATGTAAAATGAGGGAGTTGTTTTTTTTAATCTGGCATAGTTAATAATTAAAAGGTAACTAAACATTCAAACTTCTGATATGTCACAGTGACATGTCAGAGGTTTTGATCAGTGGGGGTCCGAGCACTGAGAACCCCACCAATCTCTAAAACGAAGCAGCAGGCGTGCTCGTCTGAGCGTTTAGCCGCTTCGTTTCTGTTCGGCTTTCTCTGGGAAGCCGATGTATCAGAGTACGGGCCCATTGATTTTCAATTGAGCCCGTACTCCGATACATTGATTTCCAGGAAAAGTCTAACAGAAACGAAGTGGCTGAGCGCTCACACAAGGACTTTTGCTGCTTCGTTTTAGCGATTGGTGGGGGTCTCAGTGCTCGGACCCCCACCAATCAAAACTTCTGACATGACAAGTCAGAAGATTGTTGAATGTTAAGTTACCCTTTAAAGGACGAGTGTCCTTTTATATGTTATTGGTTTTAGTTTGATATTTAAATAAATTGTATTTATTTCTGTTGTTGTGTTGTACTTTTTACGTTTTTATTTCTTTTACTTCTCTATGGGGGCTGCCATTTTTTTTTCCATCTCTGTGTGTGTCGATTAACGACACATACGGTGATGGAATACGGCACACACATCCGCATAGAGAATGCGAACGGGAGCCGTTCCATCCACTATAGCGTACGCGGTCTGTGTGGGAACAGCGCATGCACCGCTCCCACACAGTCCAAATGGAAGGTCTTCGGCCGAGGGACGTCCGGCGACATTTTCTTGTGGACTGGAAGATTACTACTTCCGGTCGCGGCTTCCGGACTTGTGTTCTAATGCAAGCACTTGGAGCGGAGGGAGCAGACGGACGGGAGGGAGCGGCACGAGCAGGTAAGTTATTTCTGTGTATGTACGTGTTTTACTGTGTGTTTACTACTGTATGTAAACCTACTACACTGTGTGTTAGCTCAAAAAATGGCGACACACAGTGTAGGAGGTTAGACCGTTCAATCCCCTCGTTTCTCCCGGCACTAGCCAGGATAAGGGAGGGGGGATTCTGTGAGCTCACTAGAGCGAGTGTGTCTTCTCAAATTTTGCAGCATAAAGCAATGTGGTTGCTTTACCACATGCCAATGCTGCAATTTTGGGAATTGCTCCATCTAGTGACCAGCACAGGGAAATGTCATAAATTATAATCTAATTTATAATATTTCCGGACTTCAGAAAAAATTAAAAAAATTAAAACAATGTGCAATCACGTATACACGAACTGTTTAACAAAAAAAAATTCTAGCGACACATTCCCTTTAAGGAGGAATTGGTGTCAAACCTAGCTATTCCCGACTCCCGTACAACAGATCGCTGCATAAATACCTGGATTTGCAGGAAAAGATGGGTGACATATTGAATACCCAGGTACCAATATGAGTTAGGCCGGGTCCACAAGGGACGGAAATGCTGCGGATTTCAGCACCAGCCATGTGGATAAGAAATGGAGAAATCTCATCCAATATTTTTCGTACAGAAATCAGAGAATGGTGCCGATTTTACCCTTTTCAATATAGAAGTGGTGAAATTCGCAGTAAGATACGCTAGGCGTGTGGGTACCCTTAGGCTTTATTCACACAGTGCAGATTTCCTGCAGATTTTGCATGAATTTTTTAAGCCAAAACCAGAGTTGGATCTAGGAGAGGACACACTAAGGCCTTCCTTTACATATTTCTTCTGTTTAGGTTCTGGCTTGAAAAAAAAAAAAAATAAAAAAAAATACCTGCGAAATCTGCACTTTGTGAACAAGGCCTCAGGATGCGGTCACACGCGGCAGAAATTTCCATTCATCTAAATGGAACTTGCAGAAATCCATGCACTTGCTGAATAAACCACATTCAGATGAATAGAACTGATTTTTAGTCGCAAAAAAATTATGAATCTACTGAATACACATGTACTACATTGTGTAGGCACTCTGGTGTGCCGCCGCATGGTGCTCGGTGTTGTCAATATTTTAGGGTTATTCTCCACTAATGAATTGAACAGAAACAAAACTCTGACATGTCTTTTGATAGTTTGGCCCCATAGAAGCCTACTCCGAGGTGGTACAGAGCCACAATATGGCCATGGGCCTATGCACATTGCAGTGTTATGGCTGGGTTTTTGTATGGAGCCATAGTAGGGCTACTATAGATGTCATGAGCCCTCTAATGTACCTGGTTTGCCTCCCATTTCATACAGAGGTTCTATTACTGTTGGATTCCATACAAATCCAACAGAATAAAAATGGTGGCATGCTCTATCGGACGCTTTTTTCCCTAGTAGCATTGTAGTACATGCTCACTGCCAGTGTGCATAGGGCTTAGAGAAGGTAAAAAAATAAATAAATTATAGAATAGTGAACAATATGTAATGTTGGTTGATACCATTTCCTCCCATTAATGCAATAAAACAATATAAATAACATATAATGTTACTATAAATTACCTAGACAAGCCTCCAAATTCCATCAATAACCTCAAACGAGGTTACACAAGAAATAAACTAAATAAATACATGGGGTGGGGGGGACCTCCCGATAGTCCAATTATCTGTCCCGTGTTTATTAAAGTTCTATGGAAGTGGACATTTTTTTTTTTAGACAGATTCAGACAACCTAAACATTGCATTCCCCACTTGGCCCTGCATGTATCTGACACCAACCCAAACAATGCTCATTGTGACTGTAATTAAGTCCGTAATTGAGTCAAGGCGCTCCCATCCTTCTTACACAATATCCTCCTCTTTGTAGCTGAACATTCCAGAGGCTGCGGAGACTAAAGCGAGGCAGGGCCGGGATTACAGCCTTCAACCAACCACCTGTCAACGACGGCAAACGCGGCAGACTCCTCGCACAGATCTCCTGTCTGGACTGTTTTATCGACTCCGCAGGTTCACAGCAGAACGGCCTCATCCACATATAGTTCTGCTGCGTTGATTGTTCGTTTATTTAGTCCAAACAAAAACAATGTAACAAAAATATCCACAAAAAAGGCACAAAAACACCGTAAAGGGTTTAGGCCTCCCTTACACACCTTTTTCCTCTGCGTTTTGAAAGCACATGTAAAAAAAAAAAAACATGGCATGCAGTTCAATTGTTTTTATGACTTTTTTACATTCCTTTTGGTTACGCTTTTGTTTTTTTATTATGGGCATATTCAGGATTCAAAAGGAATGGGAACTATAAAGGACGGACTCCGGCTCTGTCCAAATCTGCGTCGGAGGATTCATTAGGGGCCTCCATTGCAGATTCCGTCAATTTTCAAGCACAAGATAGAGCAGCACGATGGACATAGTGACGGACGTCCGCGGAGCCCATTAAAGTCAATGGGTTGGCGCCGTTGGTTTCTGTCATGTGACTGATCCGGCGGCTTCGGTTGTTCGGAAAACCCAAACGCAGATGTACACAGAGTCCGACACTTCTCCGAGCTGCATCCACTCCTGCCTTAAGCTGGATTTAAATACACAGCGTTTTGCTGCGTTTTTGATTTTTAGAATACTACATTTTCCCTACTGACTGGTAGTTTCTGAAGCCGGACCCATGATTGCCATGCCGGCTTTAATTTAAGACGGTTAAAGAGATGAGACAACCCCTGTAAAGCGCAAGTGTCCTAAAACAGTGGCCTTTTAAACAATGGTGTCTATAAGATAGGGCTGGGCTATTACGACCTAGATCAAAATCACAATTAATTGAACATGTGACCATAATTACGATTACTGACTGATTTAGGCCACACCCCTTTTTGCATGCTATGCCATTTAATTCATATTTATCCCGAGCCTGCTGTATACTACTGTGTATAATATACCCCCTGACACTGCCCCCACACAGTATAATGCCCTCATAGTGCTCCCCACACAGTAGAATGCCCCATTGCTGCCCCCACACATTATAATGCCCCCATAACTGCCTTCACACAGTGTAATGCCCCTATAGCTGACCTCACACCATATAATGCCCCCATATATGCACCCCACACAGTATAATGTCCCCATAGCTGCCTCCACTAGTGCCTGATAAAATAATATACATATTCACCTAACCCCGTTCCAACGACGAGTGGAGGAGATCCCTCTGCTCCTCTGGTCTGTGCGGCAGCGAGCGATGACTTCACTGCCTCGCTTCCAGCGATACATAGCGAATGGTAGAGCAGGGACCTTATGGTCCCCTGCTCTACCATTGGATTCAACTGCATCTGCGTCCTGAAGATGCAGATACAGTTTAAACCGTAAAAAATTATTGATACAACCGAAATTCACAAGAGGACGTAGATTAATTTTGATTATTTTTCAATTAATTGCCCAGCTCTACTATAAGATGTCCAAGAATCTCGTAGGCCTGAGGCCACCAAGAACGGTTCGTGTGGAGTTCAGGAGTGCGATACACCACTTTATAAACCGGTCCTAAATATCTCACGGAGATCAGTGGCTTAGATGTGTATAAAAGCTGCTTATCCCCTTCCATGTTCAAACAACATTCATAATATAGAAAGATTTCACAAGTTAATTCTGTCTCCACTTTAAAACAACTAATACACATCCAGATGAAGCCGGTGACGTCCCAGACCCCAGTGTCCTACATCGGAATATACAGAATGTCCTTACCACTAACCCTCTCACAACCTCCTGAGGGGCCAAAAAACAAAAGGGATCAACCAACGTACACGCTGAAAAACCTTAGCCGTCTGTTAGCTCCTCTCTTCTGATCTTGTGAAGTAGAATACAAATGTCCGTGTATTTACGTGAGGTGTCGGGCGGATTTATGGAGTGTGGTTTGGAAGAAAGAGTTCTACACGAGAACTAAAATCTGTGTGCAAGATGCAAAGAAAGAGGAAGAAGGCTAATAAAAAGTTTCCAAAAAATTTCTTAGAACTTTTTTTTTCTTTCTGTGCAACAGGAAAATTGTGGGATGTGTTTAGATGTTGGAGGAAGAGAGCGAGGACTCACAATGAGAAAGGGGATACACAAAGTGGAGAGGAACAGGATGTAATGGGGGGAGGGCTGACGGATAAGGAAAACTGATGAGTGCATGTCTATATGGGGCAGCGCCCCGGTCTGCTCTCCTCTCTCGGCTGGTGAATCTGAATAGAGCCCCTGGAAGTTTGTGGAATGTGATGGGCTCAGCAGTCCTGCGCCGACACCTCTTTCACGCCCTCCCCGTCCCCACCCTCCATGAACGCACCAGGCCACAACATGTTGACACAGCTCCAGCGACGTGCACGAAATAAAAACGCACCATCATCACAACCATACGACCAACCTAGTCATTTTTTATTTGGGGGAACAGACAGGAGCGGCCGCACTTTAAATGGACCATAAATGAATTCCAATCCATAAATCCTTTTTTTTTTTAAAGGACACGGAGCACCGTACGTTAAATTCGTCAACTTATAATAGTTGCGGTTTGTGTCACTCACGCGGGTAATGGAAAGGTTTCTGGAAATTGTCAGAGCTGGGGAGATGCGAGATAAATACTGATCATTGGGTCACAGCTTTTTCCGGACTTCCTGCTGCTAATCCTATGCAGTCAGCCGGTCATGGCTGATAACAGGAAGCAATAGAGTGCATTCAGCTATACACCAAAATGGAGAGCAGACCGACTACTGTATTTTTAAGGGGTTCTCTTAAAAAGTTCCTGTAACTATTTAAGGCCTCGTTCACATCGGTGTTGGACTTTCCGTTGTTCTGCTCCGTCAGAGGAGCAGATGACGAAAATACTAGTAGTACGACGGACACCACCGCGCCCGACAGAACCCATTGAATTTAATGAGTTCTGTGGGTTTCGATCGTTGATTTTACAGCATGCTGCAAATAGTTTCAGCCATTTTCGACCGGATCTGCAATGGAGGCCCCTAATGCAGCCTCCAACGCAGATGTGAAGGTTTGTTTGTATTCTCCTGTAGAAGACAGATCTGAAAACTTATGAAATTCCCACTTACCCTTTGTATTATGTAGTGCGTCGATCATAGGACATGCTACATTCTTAAGCAGGGAGGGGGGGGGGGGGATTATATATTTTCTTTGACATGCGGTTTCCTATAGAAATATATATATAGCAAAATATTCTTGACCCATCTGCATATTACTAGCCGAAAACAGGAACCGATCCCTGGAGAGAGAAGTCGGACTTCTACTTCCACAGGAATCCATTCTCATTCTTGGCAAAGACACCAGCGGAAGGAACACGGAGCGAAAATATGACGCTCTCTAAGACCCCATGAACACGAGCGTAGATTTCGTCCGTAATTACGGACCCATTAGTTTCTATGGCCGACGGACACCACCCCGTATGTTTATGGGAAGGTGACCGTGCCGTAGAAACCTTCCATACAAAATAGGCCACGTCCTATTTTTCTTTATTTACGGTCCGTGCTCTGTTCACATCTGCGTCCTCCGTCAGAGGAGCAGAACAACGGAATGCCAGACGCAACTGTTCCGTTGGACATTGACTTTAATGTTTTCCGTCGGCGTGTCTGTGGCTTGACCGGGAACAGTAGAGCAGCACGTCGCGCTATTGTTTCCAGTAATTTTTGCCGGATCTGCGACAGACGCTCCTAATGGAGCCTCCGCCACGGATGTAAGCAGAGCCTTGCACAGGCTGGATCTGTTATTACGTGGCCCATCCATGATGAATACAAGAGACGTAAAAAAAATGCAGCCCCATACGATGTAAAGAGGGGACAAGAATATTCAGTATTCTCAAGTAAACCTCTATCACATTCGCGCCGTCCGTTCCTATCTAGAGGATTATGGAGACAAGTTGTGGGGAGTTCATTTCAATGCAAAAACTTTCCCCACTGGAAAAAAAAAATAAAAAATCTACCACTAATGTGAATACGATTTAAAAAAAAAAAAAATCAACATGGAGTTTAGGACATTATAACCCGCGCGACTCTCATCGATATCGATTAAATCCAGAGCGGGTGAACATAGTCTAGTTTTGTATTATAAATGCATGTACAGAACACTACCTCTCGCCCTCTCCAGCCATTCCCCATCCCAGTGTCTGACTCTCGGACCATCCCTCAAATTCCAGCTCTGTTACATGAAGACATGTACGCAGAAGGGAACACCATGTCCCATGTAAGAACAACACTAAGCCAATCCCCTGTCTGCAGACCCCCCACCCTTATTCCTATATAGACCAAAGCTTATTCGTTTTTCTACAACCCATTGCTGTATTTTTTTAGTTATTCCACTTTCCCAAAAGTTGCCAATTACCCTCCCCAGCACTTATATCTGTAGACCCCCCATCTCTGAACTAAAACCCTCTACTATTTGCAGCATATCGTACTTACATTTTGCATTCACCCCTTAAAAATTCTATATATAGGTGGGAACTTATGGCAGACGACTCCTACTGACACATAGTAGCCGAGTTGTCCCCCCTCCTCCTCAGACCCTATAAGAAACCCTATGGGAAGGGTCCGACGTACACTTCCAACTGGTTTTTTCAGGTTTGTTATCACCCTATACATGTCTCCAACCACCCCCTCCCTCCCCCCAACTAGTACTCTATTGTCTATCCCATCCCCCAACACATTCCCTATTGAAGGGTTTTTACTCGGGGTCTCACTGCTCCCCAAAGTGACGGAGCACCTTCAGCATTACTAGGATATATCCCTGACAGTGATGAAATTAGAGCTGAATGCCGATTGGCTGATTGTGTTCTCCAACATGCGGCCATCATACAGGGACTGCGCCAATTTTTTTTACCAATAACTTTTTTTTTTTCCTATTAAATTAATAATAAGTGTACAGGTTGGCGTTGAGGAGGCTCAGGACTTTTCCCATAGTGGTATCCAGTACTCCACGGGCTTTGGAGGGTCCCAGGACCCTTTGCAAATAATACTTTTAATATATTATAGACATTTATAGGAAATTAAACTGTAAAAAAGAAATTCCAATTTTAAGCCATAACATTAATAGGTATCTAAAGGCTGCTCAACCAGCAACAAGGGGGTCCGGGACCCTCAATGTGTCATACTGTACCCCACTTCCAGGTATTGTGGGGGTTTCAGCTGCGTCAGGAGAATTTCTATAAAAGTGGAGTTCCCCTTTAAGTTTCCGGACACAACCAGACTTGTTCCCGGCCATGCCCTGTACGTGCTCCACAGTCCCCGGTCCCCTGCCCGCACCCTCATTACCTTCATAGAGCAGGAGGAGGTGCAGCGTGCAGGGCTGTGCCGGACATGTCAGGCAGTGAGCGGGGCCCCTCTGCATGCTCAGCTCGCTGCGGCCGCTGCTGCCATCTTGTCCCGGCCCTGAACTCCGTCACCGTCTTTTTCACCAACCCCGCGGCGGCTTACGGGCCCGTGCTGTGGCTTTTTCCTCTTCAATAGGAGCTCATACTAGTCCTGTAGGCGCGGGTTGCTCGTCTCGCTCGGTCCCGCCGCGCACACACCGCCGCCGCCGCCCGCTCCCTTCCTAACATGTCGCTTGGCCAGCCTGAGGGGAAACAGGCAGCAACAGCCGATCGCCGAGTGCATCCGACGGGAGAAACGCCACCTGGCGTCCGCAGCGAAGAACGTCGCCATGGCAACCCATGAGAGGTTGTTTACATCGGTGACGTCATTGGCTTTAACCGTTTTAACCGTTTAACCATTTGTAAGGATGTTGAGGGCGTTGCTGTAGTGTTGAGCACAGTTGGAAGCGTCACATCCGCACTGGAGGACGACAATAGATTTCACTCTAATGACTTCACACATATACGACTATATTATGGCTTCGTGATGTACGGATCCGTAATACGGTGGCGGTAGCCTGCTCTGGTTTAATGCGGAATTCCATGAGAATTGGCAAGAAAAAACGGTCGTGTTCCTTCGCATTCATATAACAGTTTTTTAACATACAGAGAATACGGTGCCTCACGGAGTACCTACAGTTATGTAATGCATGAGCCGTCATAGGAACAGAAAAACTAAATTCAAGCTGACGTATTCGTCACATGGCGGACGCCGACAGCACCCGTCGGACCCCATTGACTTGAAATGGCTTTCTATGGTGTCCGTTGTTTTGCCAGAAATGATAGCGCAGCATGCTGAGATAAGTTTTCCTGTAAGGCTTCGTTCACATCTGCGTCAGGATTCGGTTCTAACGTTCCGTCTGAGCTTCCCGTCAGAATGGAACCCTGACTGAGACAAATGGAAACCATAGGTTTCCGTTTGCATCACCATTGATTTCAATGGTAACGCATCCGGTGCAAATGGTTTCCGTTTCCGTCAAAATGACGGAACCCTTGCACAACTGAGACAAACTGAAACCATGGGCACCGGATCAGTCACCATTGAAATCAATGGTGATGCAAACGGAAACCCATGGGCAACGCGTTTCAACGCAGGACATGCGTCTTCGTCAGGCCGAGAAATAGATACCTATTTCTCGGCCTGACGAAGACGCATGTCCTGCGTTGAAACGCGTTGCCCATCCTATGTTGCTCAAATAAATCAGCTTACCAGCACTTACCTGCCTTTTCTTCTCATTGAGGAGCGCTTTCCTAAAAAATATCCAGTTTTAAAATATATTTATTTTTTTAAATATATAATCCCACTGTAGATAGTGCCACTTTCCCCCTGTAGATAATTCCCAGGTACCACCCAAACAAATAAAAAAAAACTATACTCACCTTGCCCTGCTCCAGCGAAGAACGGAGCTCCACAGCCTCCTCAGTCCTGCAGCCTACTAGGTGCCGAGACAGGATCCTTGAGTAGGCTGGCGTGATCCAGTGATGTCATCACGCCAGTATGTGTAAGGATCCTGTCCCTGCGTCTTATAGACTGCAGGCCTAATGTGGCCCGTAGTCTAGTAAATGGCAGAGCAGGTAGCGGATCGTTTTCTGCTCTGCCATAATATTCAATTGTATATGCATCCTGGGGACGCAGATACAATTGAATATGACAGTCGCCAGATGCCGGGACACGGTCCAGTACAGTAATTTGCCGGGATTGCCTCTGTAATTTCAGGACAGTCCTGGCAAATTTGGAACTGTTGTCAACTATGCGCAGGGAGGGTTCCAGTTGCCCAGAAACACCCCTGTGACGTAAAAAACAGGGTTGCGGGAGCGTGGCAAAAATAACTTGCTTTAAAAAGTATGCATTTGGAAACCTCCCCCTTAAAAAATCCTGCGTTTGCCCTTGTGACCCATACTCTGGGTAACGTAGAAAGGTCTTTAAACTAATTGTAAAATGCACCAGTCATTGTGGCAGTAAGGGTATGTTCACACGGCTTATTTACGGACATAATTCGGGCGTTTTACGCCTGGAATTACGTCCGAAAATACGGCTTGAAAGCGTTGACAAACATCTGCCCATTGAAAGCAATGGGCTGACGTTTGTCTGTTCACACGAGGCGTATATTTACGCATCGTTGTCAAAAGACGGCGCGTAAATAGACGCCCGCGCCAAAGAAGTGTCATGTCACTTTTTCAGACGTAAATGGAGCCGTTTTCCATGGAAAACCAGCTCCAGTTACGTCCGTAATGGACGCGGCATTCAAGCGCCTGCACATGCCGTTACGGCTGAAATGACGGGGCTGTTTTCTCCTGAAAACAGCCCCATAATTTCGGCCGTTACGGACGCTGCCGTGTGAACATACCCTCAGAAAAGGGGAAGTATATAGCAAATACTCTACTTTTTTTTTTTTTAATCCACTTCTGGATGTGACTTCAAAAGCTGCACCAAAAAAAAAATTGCACCAAAACTGCACTGTGTGAATATTTCTTTGGAGTCAAGATCTCTGCAGCAGTTCGTATAGGACAAGCACATAACTGTGGATAAGTATTGAAGTTGCAGAGCAATAAAATTCCTTTACACCAGAACTTCACTAATGAATTCCTGTTGATCAGTCATGCAACAAAAATGATTTAGGTGTTGGTTTAATAGGAATTCCTTATGCTCAGGCATTGTCAACGTCTCGACCCCGAAGTATAAGGCCAAGTTTAATTTATTTCAAAGGTGGTTCTTCAAGTTGTTTTGTTATTTTCAGAAAAGAGGAATCCAAGGGTGTAACTGCAGAGGGTATAGCCACTGGTGCCTGAGGGGGAATAGAATTTGCATCTGGACACTGGAGCTTCATGTTATGTCTCTGATGGGATCCCACCCACTGGGTAACACTATAGGCCCTACGCACATAATTGTATATTTTATCCATCCGTAAATACTGTCCGTAAATACGTATCCATAGTAATTTATAGTCATCCGTAAATTATCCGCATATATGGGAGGGTGTCCGTAAATACGGTCCGTAGTGCATCCGTAATGCATCCGTGTTTACAGATCCACAAAAAAACAGGGAGTAATCTTGGGTAATCCCCTGGTGTCGTATAGCAACGCTTCCGTAATTACGGATGGCTACGGATGCACATCCGTAGCCAGGGCCGGCGTCAGCACCTGGCAAGCCCGGGCAAGTGGCGAGGCCCAATACCCTTGGGGGGGCCCACTCGACCGCCGGGTTCTGACGCTGCCGTCGTCACGGCATCACTGTTCATATATGGACAGTGATGTCAGGAGAAGAGGAGTCCCAGGCAGAGCGCTAGCGGCTCTGCTCCGGGACTCCATCTCTGGGGAAGTCCCTGACATCACTGTCCATATATGGACAGTGATGTCAGGAGGAGAGAAGGAGTCCCAAGCAGAGTGCTAGAAGCGGCTCTGCCCCGGACCCTGTCTCTGGGGAAGCCCCTGACATCACTGTCCATATATGGGCAGTGTTGTCAGGAGCAGAGCAGTGTCCCAGGCAGAGTGCTAGTAGCGCTCTGCCCGGTACTTTGGCTCTGGGGTTACCCTTGACATCACTAGCCGTATATAGACAGTGATGCCAGGGGCTTCCCCAGAGCCGGAGTACCGTACAGAGCCTTTACTAGCGCTCTGCCCGGGACTTCCACTATCCATATATGGACAGTGATGTCAAGAGCAGAGCAGGAGACCCAAATGAGTGCTAGAAGTGCTCTGCCCAGTACTATGGCTCTGGGTTTGCCCCTGACAACACTGTCCATATATGAACAGTGATGTCAGGGGCTACTCCTGAAGTGGAATCCCCAGCCAGAGAGTCGGCAATGCTCTGGCTGGGGATTCGATTCCTAGAGGGAACCCCATAGGCGCTACCTACAGGGAGGGTGGCTGTGTGGCACTACCAGGGAGGGGGGCTGTGTGGCACTACCAGGGGGGTTACTGTGTGGCACTGCCAGGTAGTGGGCTGTGTGGCACTACCAGGGGGTGGGGCACTGCCTGGGAGGAGGGGCTGTGTCACACTACCTGGGAGGAGGGGGCTGTGTGGCACTACCTAGGAGGGGGGGCTGTGCGGCAGTACCTGGGAGGGGGGCTGTGTGGCACTACCTGGGAGGTGGGGGCTGTGTGGCCCTTTCTGGGGGGCTGTGTAGCACTACCTGAGAGGAGGGGGCTGTGTGGCACTGCCTGGGAGCAGGCGGCTTTGTGGCACTACCTGGGAGGTGGGAGCTGTGTGGTACTACATGGGCGGGCTGTGCGGCACTATCTACAGAGGGAATTCAATTTATGGGGGTACAAACTAGGTGGCCTAATTTCTATATGGGGGCATAAACAGGGCCTAACGTCTATATGGGGGCACAAAATGAAATTTTCTGCCATTTTACTGCTTCTGTGAGTTCCCCCGCAAAGGGGCCTACTAAGGCTGTGTCGCCAAATGGCCCACATAAACCTGGAGCCGGCCCAGTCCGTAGGCATCCTTAATTACTGAACCGCCCATAGACTTCTATAGGGAGTCTGTGCTGTAATCATGGACAAAAAAAGGACATGTTCTATAATTTCTACTGCACTGACACCCACCCGTAAAAATATGTAAGGGTATGTTCACACGGCAGCGTCCGTAACGGCCGAAATTACGGGGCTGTAAATATACGCCTCGTATGAACAGACAAACGTCAGCCCATTGCTTTCAATGGGCAGATGTTTGTCAAAGCTTTCAAGCCGTAATTTCGGACGTAATTCCAGGCGTAAAAATTTGGCCGTGTGAACATACCCTAAAGGTGTCCGTAGCCCATAGAAATGAATTGGGCCGCAAAATACCGTAGTGTGCAAATGTTTTATCCGATCGTTAACCATCAATTGGTTACAATCTGAAAACGGAAAAACTTTTAGTCAATGCAGCTAATTAAAATACTGTATTTTTTTCAAATATATAACATGTTCTATCATTGTCCTCAGGCCGTGTTCACATCACGCTATGGCCCTCCGATTGATGTAAATGTTCCGAAAAGCTCCCAATGTATACCTCAGACGGAAACCTGCAACATATCCCACTGTATAGGCATACAGTGGGATAAAGTATCCATATGCTCCCATTGTAATAAAAAAGTATACTGCACTGTATATGTTTGTTTTTTTTACTGTATACTGTTCGTGTTGTATGGAATAGCGTGGTCTACTATGCTATTCCATACCCTTTTTTTTTTGCAGTATACCAGTGTACTGGCCCAACAGAGAACAAAAGGACAACATTTTGGCTTTCCGTCAGGTAATGGAGCCTTATGGAGATGCCAAGCGTGTACGCCAGAAGCTCGTTCCCAATCATTGTCCTATGTAAACAGGGCAATGATCAGCCGATGAACAAGCGAGTGCTTTATTGCACACATATATTGTTTATATTTCTGTAATATTTTATTTATTACTTTCATTTTAAATATGATTGGGGAGAGTCCTATTCCGGGTATTGTCACCATCTCCAGTAGGTCTCCATTCTGTGCTGCTCAAACATTCTAAAGCGGATAATCAGATACTGTTTCTGTATGAGAGTTTTGACCGGTGTATACATTCAGCTCATCACATGCTGCTCATATTTAGCGGTTTTGTGGTGTTTTATTGATTTATGAAATATCTGAGTAGCACAACAGGAAGGCGGCATTTCAAGGAGCATCAAAAACAAGGAACAATGTTCTTATAAAGGACAGCGGTGGGCCTGTGTACTTTAAAATGCCAGGGCTGATTTTAAAGGGGTTGTCCACCTTCTGACAATCCGGTGGCTAGGTCATCAGTATGTCATCCGTGCGGGTCCGACACCCGAACCCCGCACCGATAAGCCGCTACGGTGGCCTGCGGGCATCGGATGTTGTGGCACATAATGCTATGTATGGAGCCCGGAAGCAGTTGGCTCCATACATAGCATAGCGGCCGCGCTGCAGAACTGCAGGTCTGCTCCTATTCACTTGAACAGTACTGCAACTCGGGCGCTATTCCGTGGCCGAAGCGAACTGGTGTCGGACCCGACAGATCATGTACTGATGACCTATCCGGTGAATAGGTCATCAGTTGTCAGAAGCTGGAAAACTCCTTTAAATCCCAGTCCGGACCTACTTACATGTATAATTGCTTGTAGCATAACACAATGTCCATTGATTCAATGGGCGCCCATTGTTTTCAATTGCTTTCAACAGAAGTGGACGGTCCCCCAGAGCTCTAACTAATAGAGAACAGTGGTTCTGAAGAGAGTGAACCCCTGTTTTATCTTAACATATGGCATATAATATTTTTACTTTTTGGAATAAAAAATAGATGCAACGTCTACCCAGATATCATATTCTCTGCAATACAAGCCCCCACCCCTTGCTCACTGCATGTATAATCATTGTAAAATATATATATTTCTTCCGAATTGAGGTGGAGATTGTAAAAAAAAAAATAAGTCTGTCTGATCGGAGTCCACAGGTTCTCAAGGATAGGAGATGTGTGGGCTGTCTTGGCTGGATATTCCTGGATCTGGCCAGAGATTAGGTAGAAATAAATAGCTGACCTCTTGTGCAATTCAAATATCTCATGGTAAGCTGTGACCTGCGCTATCCAAAAGCAGAACCGGAGGAGTGAAGATTATATAATGTGATTCACGTCTTCAAGCAGGTGCAACCTCTTCTTGTTAAGAGCAGTCGTGGGCGGCATTCTTCCTTAATTCTGTAAACATTTCTTAATGCCAAGTTGTAGACAAAATACTGCGAGGTGATAATTAGTAAAGCAATACAGAGGCGGCTGGCGATTTCTTTGTAAAATGTCAAGATTATTTTATTATGTTATATTTAGTCGCGCTTTGTTGTTGCTGTTAGAACATAACATTATTAACACCTTTGTCAAAAACAATAAAATAAAAGAAGGTACAAAAATTCAATGCAAAAGAAATATTCTTAGTAGTTGGAGTAGTTCTAGAAATAGGTACCGGTACTAATTCAAGTACTTCTCTGAAGCTCCGCCCACTTTGCTTGACATATTCGCATGTGTCAGAATAAGTGGAGCAGGGGCTTCAAAAATATGGCGTTTAACTTGAATGCCATATTTTGAATGTATTTACGCCTGAAAATTGGCATATGTTGATACATCTGTCCCATTATTCCCAATTCACACACAGCATTTTTTACGTGATTTTAGAGCATGGTGGATTGTTTTCTGGAGTTACTGTGGAGGTTTTCCCTATTGACTTAAAGAGGCTCTGTCACCAGATTTTGCAACCCCTATCTGCTATTGCAGCAGATCGGCGCTGCAATGTAGATTACAGTAACGTTTTTATTTTTAAAAAACGAACATTTTTGGCCAAGTTATGACCATTTTTGTAGTTATGCAAATGAGGCTTGCAAAAGTCCAAGTGGGTGTGTTTAAAAGTAAAAGTCCAAGTGGGCGTGTATTATGTGCGTACATCGGGGCGTTTTTAATACTTTTACTAGCTGGGCGCTCTGAAGAGAAGTATCATCCACTTCTCTTCACAACGCCCAGCTTCTGCCAGATCACGCTGTGACGTCACTCACAGGTCCTGCATCGTGTCAGACGAGCGAGGACACATCGGCACCAGAGGCTTCAGTTGATTCTGCAGCAGCATCGGCGTTAGCAGGTAAGTCGATGTAGCTACTTACCTGCAAACGCCGATGCTGCTTTCAGACATCTGTAATGCAGCTGCATTTTAGGGATGTATTACTGCTGCAATACCTGGACACCCCCCTTTCCTACAGTTCTACAAACCAGATCTTCATTGAACCTTATGACCTACTGACTACCAATAAGTAGTTTTCTAGGTTTATAAAATCAGACTGCCTAAAATACAAAGAATAACAAACTTCACCGCTGGGACCCCCACTGATCCCGAGAACGGCGGTCCCGAATTCCCTATTTCTCCTAACTGCTCGACCACAGTGAGGAGGACATTAAATGGAGTGGCGGTCGAACATGCATGCTACCGCTCCATTTAAGGTCTATTGGACTGACGGAAACAGCTGAGCGTTGTACTCGGCTGATTCCGTCAGTCCCATAGACATTGTATGGAGCAGCGAGTGCATACTTGACTGCCATCACATTCAAGCTCCTCCTCACTGCAAGGAGTGCAATGAGGAGGAATAAGGGGTTTGGGAACCCATTCCCGCATTTGGTGGGGGTCCCAGGGGTGGGGCCCGGGGCCCCCAGCAATCGTAATTGAGCCCTTTTGATATACTTACTGTTACAATTATGCTCCGGTACCAGGTGTATGTGTGTGTGAAGTAAGGCTGAGGTCTCATGCACCCAGCAGAGCCTGTTTAGAGGCATACGGAATCCCTGCAGCTCTTTACTGAGCCATAGGCAATCCATGTGATGATAAATAGACAGACAAACAGACAGACAGACAGACAGATAGATAGATAGATAGATAGATAGATAGATAGATAGATAGATAGATAGATAGATAGATAGATAGATAGATAGATAGATAGATAGGGTTTATGCAACTGTAACAACTCATCTTAGACAATTCATCTAGTCAACCGGACAGATGTATATTATATTATTGTATTACATTATATCTATGGCTCCATAGAATGCTGTCGGAAGCTCAGGTGGAGCTTGTCGAGTTGAGAAACTGTTACATGAGGTGGTCTTATCTGGTTGCCATGGATATCGTAATAGGACTGAGATTGGCATAGTGTTCTGAATTATATCTGTATATGCATGCAACTTACATAGTCAACCCACACTCTGCAACCTGTGCCAATTTGCCTCTTTATATTGGATACCTAATGGCAACATTACCGCTGTTAAGATGGCAATTGACAATGTCAGAAGAAAAATACAATAGAAGATGATATTCATCCAGATGAGGCTTTAGACCAAGAAAAAACACAATATGATACCTGTGCAGTGATGTTCCCGCACAGGACTGTGGCATAACTGGACCCGAGGGCAGAGCTGTCAATCACACATCAGTCCAATTCAATCTTTTTCTTCTGTCAAACTTTTAAAGGGGTTTTCTGTCATTTTTATTTTACATGAAATCAAATACTTTTCTAAGGCCTCGTTCACATCTGCGTTGGGGTCTCGTTCTGAGCTTTCCGTCAGAATGGGACCCTGAACAGACACAAACTGACACAAACGGAAACCAGAGGTTTCCGTTTCCATCACCATTGATTTCAATGGTGACGGATCCGGTGCCCAAGGTTTCCGTTTGTCTCTGTTGTGCACCGGACCCATCGTTTTGCCTGAAGCAATGGCGAAGCAATAGCGTAGTCGACTACACTATTGCTTCCGGCAAAACGACGGGTCCCGTGCACAACAGAGACAAATGAAAACCATGAGCATCGGATCCGTCACCATTGAAATCAATGGTGATGGAAACGGAAACCTCTGGTTTCCATTTGTGTCAGTTTGTGTCTGTTCAGGGTCCCGTTCTGATGGAAAGCTCTGACGGAACGTCAGAATGGGACCCCAACGCAGATGTGAACGAGGCCTTATTTATCTTTATTAAAAATTATTTCCCATGTAAATATTGCGGCCGCGGCCCAGCCGGTACCTGTCTCGTCCCCAATCTGTATAACAGCCGATTCATCCAATAGCTCTGCCCTGTACAATGTAATGGGGGACAAAACCTTTACCACTTCTGGTATAATACTACCTTTTTGTTGGGGAACACCAGGTGACCACCAATACAGTTCCATCATAGGTTGTCACTCATATATTTGCGATTCATAGGCCTGGAAAAGCTGGGTTGTACTCCCCTTGACAGAACAACTTTACAGAATAGAAGAATTCAAGGATTAATATTGAATGGTGTTCTTTGAGTTTTGGGCAAAACTCTCCTTAATTTATATATGCAAGCAGGGATGTAGAGGTCGCCATCGCAACTAGGGCCTGGAGCCCAAGGAGGCCCAAAAGGTCCCTCTGTCACATATGGTTAGTCCAGTACTATAAATTAGGCGTCATAATTGGGGGCTATGTAACAGATTTTGCATTAAAGGGATTGTCCGGGCATGGGGCGATTTTTCATACTGATGGCCAATCCACAGGATAGGTCATCAGTATACGATCAGTGGGGGTCCGACACCCGGACTGCACACCGATCAGCTGTTTGGCACTGGATGTTATGTAGTGGCCGGTGTCGGAAGCAGATGGCTCAGTATACTGTATAGTGGCCGTGCTGCAGTACTGCAACTCTGCTCCTATTCACTTGAATAGGAGCAGAGCTGTAGTATTGCAGCACGTCCGCTATACTGTGACTGGAGCCATCTGTTTCCGGCACGGACATCCGGAACCCAGAGGCAGTCAGAACAGCTGATCGGTTAGGGGTCCGGGTGTCGTACCCACACCGATCATATATTGATGACCTATCTTGCGGGTCATTGGTATGAAAAACCGCCCCGTGCCTGGACAACCCCTTTAAGGTCCAGGAGCTTCAAGTTTTCCTATCTTGAACATTTATGGCATATCCACAGGATATGCCATAAATGTCCGATAGATAAGGGTCCCGCCTCTGGGACCCGCACCTATCTCTAGTTTGGGTCCTCTAACTACCTTCTACCTTCTTCTGCGGTTGCTACTCTCGAGCCATTGAGCTATGAGGTGGTCGGGAGCTACAGAAACAGCAAAGCTCACTGTGCTACGCTGTTTCTGTACTCCCGACCACCTCGTTAGTCAGTGGTTGGAGAGCAGCAAAAAAAAGTAGGACGGGGTCAGGGGGCCCCGATCTAGGCATTGGTGCAGGTTCCAATGATGAGACCCGCATCTATCGGACATTTATGGCATATTATGTGGATATGCCATAAGTGTCCAAGATGGGAAAACCCCTTTAACCCTCTGAGTGTAAGGTAGAACTTACCAGAACTTATATACGGTTTATCAGAAATGATATTCACTCGCAGTCAAGGTCCCAGCTGAACAGGCATGAGTCGTGCACGCTGACACAGACATTGTACTGGTCATTAACTGCTGCTTTGCTTGCACATATGTCTAATCCTCTTTTAGGCTTATTACTCGAATTAGTTCCTACAACATCAATTCATGCTCAGATTGTGTGCTTCTTAATTCACTGTGAAGAAGGGTAAGGATTTAGTTTATATCCTTGACTTGTTAGATATGGAATTGAACTACAGTTTGTACATCTAGGTTACAGTCTCCCTCGCTATGCTTCTATATACTAGTTTATATAGAGAGGCTATCATTTTCCAACTTTACGATAAAAGATTATTACAAGGTATAACTTATTGGCCTTGTAAATAGGTGTTTTACGATTTATAAAGGGTATGTCTGCTCCTCTTCATTCAAATCTATGCAGGGCCGGTCTTACCTATAGGCACACTAGGCATGTGCCTATAGGCAGCCCTGAGGGTAGGACGCCTGCTAAAGGAAAAATTTACAAATGCAATCACAAAATAGTATGTAATCATATGTAAATTATGTGCATTTATATGTTACACAGGCACTTGTCTCTATCATGCCCTGATTAGAAACCATTCAAACATTGAATATTATCAAGCAAAACTATTTATTACAATAGAATTCTGCAAAAAATGTTGTATTCATATTGTTCCAGTTACTAGCCACGGCTTGCAGACAGCCCCCTGAGCTGATTCTCAGCTTTCTCACTCTGTCTATACCCACGGGAGTACCACCTTAGTCCATATTATTTTTTTCTGCACTGTGACTAAAGCCTCATGCACACGACCGTAGCCATGTGCACGGCTGTGATTTTCGGGTCGGCTGGGGGCGGAGTGTCACCTGCAAGTCGCCCACAAATCGCGGGTCGTCCACATGGCGTTCTTTCTGCGGTCCGGGCTCCTGGGCCATGCACGGACCGTGAAAACCACGGTCGTGTGCATGGCCCCATAGGAATGAATGGGGCCTCAATTCTTCCGTGGATTTTCGGGGGAATTGCGGCTGCAAAAGCACGTTCGTGTGCATGGGGCCTAAGTGTAAGAGGTCAGTGATATCATATCCTGTGTGTATGGCATAAGAAATAAGATATTAAAATACACCACCTTCATCATCACATGACTAGGAGTTATATTTAATACACCTAAGTATATATTATTTTCATCCCAAAAAAGTGGAGGGGCTCCCACCTAAAAAAAAATTGGAGGGGCCCCCACATAAAAAGGAGAGGGGCACCTACCAAATATTTTCCTGGGATCTCCACCAAGGCCCTAAGCTGAACTGTACCCCAGTGGCTAGAAATATGACAATTGTGGCATTTGCAAACAACGTGCGGTTATGTCTGAGAACATTTACCAAGTAATGATCCATTCATTCTGGTAGAGACAGAAACAATTATGAGTCCAGCTGTGGGGGTCACAATGTTTCCAGTTTGTTACATACTGGCAGGACATGGGGAAATTGAAGTCCCACAACAGCTGAGAGGCCATAGGCCAAAGGTTAACTAAGTCTAAAGATTAGTCCTTTCACTAGTCTTGCTTTAGGCAGACAAGGTCAGCAACATGGTCGTACATTTGTAGTACAAGTTTTTTGTGTAAAGAGTTAAGATTCTTCTGACATATCATGCACATGACCATATTACATTTAAAATTCTATGCGCTCATACTGTACCTATATATTATACTCTGCATGTCAATGTAAAGGGCCGTCCGCATGGCAGTGCCTTGTAAATGTACCTTTATAGATATATTAGAAGAATACAGTAGAGGGGTCATCTCATCACAGATGATCACGGATCTGGCTCCCAGGACCACAGGGAAACAGAAGATTTTGCTGTCCGCTGCTCATTTCCCCTGCAGCGGCCACTATGGGAGAGATGAAGTATTACATGTAAAGCATTGACGAATTGGGTCTATCAAAACGATAGACAATGCTTGTTAACAAATCTCAGCTTTGGATCATAGAGGGGGGTCCCACAGTATTTTTTTTTTTCCTGGAGAACAGATTCCGTTTTTTGCCCTATCCCTGTATCTAAATACCCTGGCACTTCCCTGACACTAAGGTTACATGTTTCGCCAGCCCCCTAACTTAGCTTCCACCTCTAATGCCTTTTAATAGAAATACACTGCCTGGATCCCCCACTATTTCCATAAACAGTCCTAGCACTTTGTAAATATTCGGTTCTGAATGTCTGTGACTCGTGTTTAAGGCAAAGTCCTCTGATTTGAGTAAAGCGATATTTTTGCAGATTGATCCTCACCGATCTATATTTTTGATGTGTAAATGAGGTTCAATTTGGAGAAAACCCATTAATGCTCATTTATAAACAGGATCTATTAACACTAATATTAAAAATTAATATTATTTGTATTATTATTAGTATTTTTTTTATTTTTTATTACAGGACATAATATCCCTTCCCTATGTTATTAGGCAGCTACTTTCCAACTACTCATATTACCGATGTATCTAAATAAAGTCCTATCTTTAACAACCCTCATAAACTCTTCTACTTGAACAATTTACACCACAGTATAACCATAATTGTACATAGAGATTTTTGTTTTCAACAGACCAAAAATCCCTCCACCCTGGGCTCCAAATTATTTGTGCATTGCCGACGTAAAGCATACATAGAAAGAGATTAGAAAAATAGATTAAGTGTTTCTTAAGACGCAGTCTGCCTGGGATGGCATCTAAAGATTTACAGTAACATAATCCCGGCAGCAACTGCCAGGCCCAGCTGGAACATTGAAACAAGGCTGGAATTCAGCATAAAACCTAACAGGTGCAAAGCGGCCGTACGCTGTAACTGCAGATACCATATTACAGGATGGACTAATTCTACACGACCTGCTATATATCACTGGTGTCATTGAAAAGAAAAACTCATTACATTTAAAGTCTAAACTCCCCTTTAACTGCCATTTACATATAGCTTTACATAGTTCACATATAGACATGATCTACATAAAAAAGTTGAGCAACTTTGCTTTATTTACCTTGCACTGATCCTGAATTACATCCAGCATTAGAACCAAGAGCTGTATTCATAATTCTGCAGGCTTTAGAGGTGATATCTACCAGCATTCCTTGCAGCCGCTCATAGAGCCCACTGTGAATAGTGCCCCACATAGAGCCCCCTGTAGATAGTGCCCCCACGGAGCCCCCTGTAGATAGTGCCCCTCATTAAGCCGCCTGTAATTAGTGCCCCATAGACCCCCCTGTAGAAAGTGCACCCCATCGAACCCCCTGTAGATAGTGCCCCATCGAGTCCTCTGTAGATAATGCCCCAATAGAGTCCCCTGTAGATAGTACCCCCATAGAGTCCCCTGTAGATAGTGCCCCCCAACACTGCCCACTGAAAAAAAAAACACATTACATGCTCACATGTACCCGTACCCGTGCCATCCTCCAGCGACGCAGGCCTGGTCTCTTTTGACCAAGCCTCATCCAGCGGAACGACGCAGGCAATGCGACTACGTCACTGCGCCACTTGCATCATTGATAAAGCACCGAATGTTGGGGCAGAGTACTGATAGATCCCGTGCCTCGCCAGCGTTAGACTGATCAATTGTATCCGTGTCCTAAGGATGCAGATATAATTGAGTGCAGGGGACCGGTTCTCCCCGGTTCTCTGAACCGGCTGTAATTTTAACAAATGATTCGGGAAGGCCGGGGCGAACCGGCCGGATCCCACACCTGCATGGGCCCCTGGGAATCTCTAAAATCCCTTATCAAAAGTCTCACCGGCTCATGAATCCTATTACAATCGAAGACCTTACTATTTTAGCAGGCTGAAATTGAGTCATATCAGAAGGACTTTGTATTACTGAGAGGGTGATTTTACTGTAATTGTATTCCTATCAGCTACGGTTTTGACTTTCTTCCTGTTCAGACAGCTCGCCACCATCACTGAGCACATTCTTTCCGGTCAGAGTCTCAGACCTCAGACTAAAAATAACAAGTGCTCGCATGCACACCTAAAGCCAAAACTGTTCCCAAGGTCAAGGGTATTGCTCTGACCAATGGCCAAATCGCAGTTCCTGTAATCCACTAAATCAACGCACTTCAGCAGTTTATAGACCTGATACTGTATCAACCATAATAATGTCAAGAATTTTCGGAGGTGTCATACAGTCATGTCAGTAAATGAGATCAGTGGAGGTCTGCGAGCGTGGACCCTCACTGCTTTTCGTTTTTGCCTCTCTGCCTTTCAGCAGCCATAACTTTTTTTTTTTTTTTCATTGATGTGGCTATATGAGGCCTTTATTTTACGCCAAACAAATTGGATTTTTTTCCTGCGCAATTCTGTGGATAACTTTTAACAACTTTATTTTATACTTATTATGTATTAGCATACTCCTGAATGCTGATACATTACACTGAGTCACTATGATATCACATAGTGCGCCCTAACAGCAGGCTTATAGAACAAACAGCCCTGGGGTCCTTTCTAGGTCCCTGGGGCTGACTGCAGAGGGTTCCCCAGTATCCGACCGCGTCACCAGAAGTGGTCACATACCGCATCGATCAAAGGGTACAACGGCCGAGATCGGTGGTTTCAAATGACATCACTGTATACTCGGACCTGCACAGTCTGCCTTCAAATGACAGTGTGTGGTTGGGAAGGGGTTACATTTATCTAACTGCTTCGGCACGTATTAGAAAAATAGCTTTCTTCCAAAAACAGTGCCACACCTGTCCACAGGTTGTGTGTAGTATTGAAGCATTGCCCCATTCAGTCCAATAGAGATGAGCTGCATTACCATACACAACCCATGGGCACTGTTTCTGGAAGAAAGCAGACATGTTTTTCTAATCCTGGACAACCCCTGGCCCCATTTTGCCCAGGAACGCTTACAAATATGCCCAAATATGGCCACTTAATAGCAAAAAAAAAAACTCTGAAAAAAAAGTGTGTGTAAAGGAGACCAGGGACACACACACCGTTTTGTCGCAGTTTTTGGCCAGGTTCACATGAGAGTAACACAGGCACATTTGTGTGCCCGTTTGCCGGCCGCAAGTCTTGACCCGACTGGGGGGGGGGGGGGTCTAATAACCGTAACTGACAGCATCATAGATCCTTTTGATCCTTTTGCGGTCGTGCTGGGACCTGCGGTCATAATACAAACACAGAAATGTGCCCGTATCAGTCTTATGTGAAACTGACCTTTAGTTCAGTTTTTGGGCCAAATACCGGAGTGAACACAAAAGAAAGGAGATGCATCAGTCTTTTCTTTATAACTTTCCTTCCTTTTTGATTCTGGCTTTGGCTCAAAACTCTGTGTGTAATTCTGGCCGTGCTGTTTTAATGCCGTTTTTGAGCCAATGCCAGGAGTGTAGTGTAAAGGCAGAAGAAGTTTATAGGAATGATTCTACTTCTCTTTATTTTAATCCCCTCCTGGTTTTGTCTTCAAAAACGGCATAAAAAACTGCAGCCAGCAATACTCCACATGGGAAAGCACCATAAGAAAATTACCATAAGGTCAAAGTGCCAATGGACTAACCTCCACTTGGCCCTTTATTTAATAGCACACAGCATGTGTATGACAACTATTCCCCAGCCTCGTGTTATTCCATTCAATGAACAGGAGGAATTGTTGGTTCTTGGATAATGAATTTAGAAAACTTCACTTATCCACATGTGACTGAGACAATTCAGTGTTGTGTTTACATCTGATAGATCTACAGCTGTTGTTGGTCTTCACAAGTTCTCGAGAACCAAATGGTCAAGGAGGCTTTGTGTGAGCCCAGCCGCTGACACTATAGATTATAATGGTATATTCACTTGCAGATCGCCGCGCCAACATCATGTGTTCGCATGCAATTTTTAAAAAAAAATAAATTAACGTATTTTGTGTTTTCAGTTATGAACTTAAGGCTCTTTTACACCGGCCGACATCGTTGATCGGCGCTCACTTGCTCCTGTCACACGGAGCTATGGATGGGGACGAGCGATCGTTACTCCGATCGCTCGTCCCCATACATTATTATCACGTCGGCAGCGCGTCAGGGAGATGTGCTGCCGACAACGATAATATTTAACTTTTTTAAAATGATACGACTGGCAGATTATCGAGCGTTTGCTCGTTCATCTGCTGATCGCTGCCCTGTTTACACAGGGCAGTTATCAGCAACGAGAGTTCTATTAACGCACGTCTGCCCAATAATCGTCCTCTGTAAAACCCCCTTTAGATGTGATCATTAATAGCTGGTCCCAGTGTGTCAGAGACACGTAGGAACTGTTCTCAGCTGAGCAGTCAGTTCAGCTGAACTGACGGAATCGGTTGAGACAAAGCGATACAGCTTCTGTATATACAAGATACATAGAAATTGTATCTTAAAAGGTAAAAAATAAAAATGTATAAAAGTGATTTGGAAAGTTGCTCTAACACACAAAATGCATTCATTTAATAATAATTTTAAAAAAATGCTTACGAAGGTCGACATGGATTTTATAAAAAAAAACAGTTCCTATTGCAGAAAAAAATGTATTGTAGGAAAACAGCAACAAAAAACATGCGCCACACCATTTCCGATGCATGTGACTATATCCTAAGTGTGTCAGACAAACATATTCAGTTGTGAACATACGGAGACCGGTCAGAGGTACATAAAGCATATGTCTAAAGTGGTTGTCCCACCAAAACAACTTATCACCTACACACAGAATAGGTGATAATTATTTGATCGATGAGACCCACATAGATCACGAGAACAGTGGGTCCCGAGTCCCCTGTTTAAATGGTGCGACGGTCATGCATGCGCTGGCGCTCCATTCATTTTCTATGGGACCGCTGGAGATAGCTGAATACAATGTTCGGCTATCCCAGGCAGTTCCATAAAATTCCATAAAGTATCAACGGAGTGTCAACTCGCATGCTCCACCACATAGGGGAATTGGGTTCCACGTTCTCGTGATAATTTGGGGTCCAGGTGATCAAACATTTATGACCTATCCTGAGGATAGGGGAAAAGTTGTTATGGTGGGATAACCCCTTTAAGACAATGGTTCTACGGTTCCATTTTGCTTGCAATATTTGCATGAACGCTAGAACGCAGTGCGACATATCACAAGATATAATTTCTAATGTATGTCTACGGGGGCACAGGACATCGATGTGTACATGAGATGTCATGAATCCACGATTTCACAATTGCAAAAAATGGCCATGTACATATATGTGAGTTTGAGTATGTCGCCATGGTGTCTTGACCTAAAGAGGAACAACTGGGGGAATAATGGTTATTTCCTTGGTTCTGTCCCTAGAGAAGTGATGTCATAAATCAGGTAACATGTGAGCAGCTGCTAAAAATGACAACTCCCAGCGTGCCCTAACTGGAGTTGTCGTTTTACAACAGCTGGGAAGCCATTGGAGACCTCTGCCATAGACTGTGGCGTAGAGACGGCCTGTGTAAATAAATACATCTGCTCCATACACCCGCAATGCATGAGATTTCAGATCAGGGACTGTAGTCAGGAGTCCTTCTAGTCTTTTTCCTGCCTAAGGCAAAAAATAAAATGCCCTACCCCCCTCTTTCGAATCAGAGGTGGAGAAATCGCATGGATGACTGTATTTTTGCCAACATACCCCCTACATTCAGGGAACGACGCTGCCTGAGGTTCTCATCTCGCCTTATAGAGGTGCACTCGGACTAAATAGACAGTAACTCGTTTCCAGACATGAGAGAAAACAATGAGGACTGCATGGTTATCAAGCTAGAAATTAGGCTACATTCAGACGAACTGCAATTTTTCACGTTCGAGGTGCGCCCGTGCTGCACCCCTGCGGGACACGTTATCACACATCCCCCAAAGACTAGAGTTAATGGAGGGAAGCGTGAAGCTCAAAAAAAAATAGGACATGTCCTATTTTTTCACGTACCCTTCACACGCGCTCTATTGAAACAACGGTTGTGTGAACGGCACCATTGATGTACATGAGTCCGTTTTAACGGCCGTCACATGGACTACATATACTCTTGTCTGAATGAGCACTTAAAAGATGAATGTCTGTTATGTCCACGTGTAGGGTCAGACTGGCCGGGCAGAGTACCCGGGGGCCCAGACTCTGTCACAATGAGGCCAGGACACACACGTAGTTTTGATGAAGATTTTGGCTCTGTTTTTTTTAGCCAAAGCCAGAAGTGGATCCAAGAGGAAGGAAAGGAATGAAGAAAAGATGGTCTATTTCTTTTGGGATGACTCACAAATAACTTATTAGATCTTATTGATGATCTGTCCTGTGTGTACAATGATAACAAGAAAGTTTATGATTCAATATATAAGTGGATGTAACATGTTCTGTATAGGAGGGTGGGTGCTAATTTACTTTGGGGGGCCCAAGGAACCCCAGTCGGACACTATGTACATGTATCAGAATGAATGGTTTACATTTTTACATATAGTACGGGATCTCTTTAACGGGTTATGTAAATGGCCCATTTTCCAAACAGTCACATCTGTTACGGCTTATTCAGACTACCGTAGTATACGTCCGTCAAGACGACGGCCGTCACACGGACGCATGAATTTCAACAGAGCCGTTCACACCGTGTGAAGGGTCCGTTGAAAAATAGAACATGTCCTATTTTCTTCTGTTTTCACGGATCCCTCCAGTCTATGGGGATCCGTGAAAATGGGACCCGCACAGGTTTTCATGTCAGAGTTTCCCCACATTGGTGTGAATAAGCCCTTAAGATTATAGGACATGTCTAAAAAATCTCTTGATGCTTAGATTAGTTTTATTACGTTATCGGAATTGTGGCAAGGTCACTAAAATGCACTGAGTCTTTTGTGTAAAACTAGTTGTTCCCAGACATTTATGGTATATCCACGTTTAACCCTGTAAATTGTTAAACAATCATTGCCAATAAATGGAAATGTTGCATCTAGTGACTTCACCGGGTCTGGCCAGGATAAGCGACATTTTTTTAGTACTGAAAATGTTGCACCCACTTAAAATATTAGGAGTACGCTTGTGACGAAAGGATCCACTTCACCAAACTAAAAACCTCCAGACATGAGGGAAACCTAAAAGAAATTTTGGCCCGACACTTTAATAATATGGTCCAATCCAGTGCAACATTTACAGCAGCAGATTTACCAAAAATTGGATCAGTTTTTAAACATATGACCCTATATGTCCTAAAAACATCAAGAGCACCATCTAGTGGTGAGTTTTTGAGTTTGCACTCTTAAAAGTTCATAGCTACTTATAGCAGTATATAGTAATTGACTAGCAAATGTCATGGACTTAATCATAATGACCTATAAAATGAATCAAACTTTCAGTCCAATGTTTAGAAATTTGACTGGACGGGCATTTTTTTTCCTCTCGATAGCTGGTAGTGTTTGGGTATATTATTGCATGATAATGTTAAAGAGTCTGTGAGGCAGTGTCCGTAATCACGGTCCGCGGACAGTCACCCGCGTTTCCGGGCCGTGCTCCCATTATAAAGTATAGGAGCTGTCGTGGAAGTCAATGGCTCAAAATATATATTAGACTGAAATTTAGACGAGTGTTCCAACAGACACTCACGCCAGGCACTTTATCCAGCATCCTAATCGGGAGATTTCATACCGATATAGATCGAGAGAGGAGAAACAACGCACAGACGCTGCTGATATGCTCAAAATACTCCTCTGGGGGTTTATTGCCAAACTCAATTACAATAATATCATTCAAATGTTGAATGGTGTTCGCTTGAGGTTAACCAATCAGAGGCAATGTGACAATATTTCTTAAGTATAACCATAAGAATATTTCAAGTATGTAATAATAATTCTTCATTAAAATGCTGACATCAGGTAACACCTGGAGACAAGCATACAATGGGGTGGTGTTAACTGTTCTTTCCCATGAGGGAGTTTGTTGCGATAACGACAAACAGTTGCACTTTATGTCTGGGCGTTCAGCCAACCGGATAGCCATGGATGTATGAAGACCACACGATGAACACATAAAGATAACACATTTCTTTGAGACTCGAGCCGAACTATGTAGAGGAAAGGTCATTAAAATAATGGAGAATACATATCTTAGTAATTCGGCATCCTGCTTGATAATTCATAACGTCATTTAATACAGAGAATATAAGCAAATAGACCATTCTTCACAGCAGCGGAGTCCGCAAATTTAAAAAACATGTCCTATTGCGGGTATTTCTACGGCCCGGACACCTTCCCATAAATATACCGGAAGGTGTCCGTGCACCATAGAAATGAACGAATACGTAATAGTGGATGAAAATTACGATAGTCTGCATGGGGCCTAATTGTTTGACTGCTTGTATGTACAGCTCTAATGTTATGGACCGATTGTTCCAATAAAGAAGAAAATATTTTAGGTATGGAATGGGCAAAAAAGGCTGGCGTCTATGTTTAGATGAAAATTGATTTGTGTGTTTTTAGTTATAACAAGTTGCTATAAAGCTAAAAAAAAAAAATGGGGAGCACGGTCATCAGCGGGGTACATCTCCCGGTGTGTCAATCAGTAGACTTCTGTAAATAAGAAGCATTTATTATGACAGGTTTTTGTGGACACGTGGAGTTGAGAATAGCGCAAGTACGTGTCAAAATGTGGGGGCAGTTATGGGGCAATATACTGTGTGGGGGCAGTGTCAGGCAGTATATGATATACAGTAGGCTCAGAGCATAAATATTAATTTAATGGTGTAGCATGCAAATAGGGGGCGTGGCATGCAAAGAGGTGTGGTCTAAATAAACGTTCAATAATCGTAATCGATGTTACATGTACAATTAATCGTGATTTTGATTTAGGTCATAATTGCCCAGCCCTAGTACACGGGCACGTCATTGCTGCAGCTATGTCAATAAACAGAAGCGGGGAGGAACGGAGCGGCGGCGCTGGAACGACAATGTTCTGTGAGGTAAGCAATGGCTCTTTTTTTTTTTTGCATCCCTCCTCCATTTTTAAATAACTCGGAAAACCCCTTTTAGTCCTTTTCCGGCCTGGTCATATAACCCTTTCACGCCTCATGACGAAACTGTACGTCAAGGAGCAGGCGGGGTTGAAGTATGAAGCGAGCTGACGCGCTGAGCCCGCTCCATGCGCTGAAGGTGTCAGCTGTTGTCAGCACGCTGCTCTAACGCCAGGATCAGATATCGCTCTGTTCCTGGGCGTTTAACTAGTTAAATTCCGCGATCAATAGCGACCGTGGCATTTAACTCCTTAACGCCGAAGGACGGATATATCCGTCCTCGGCAGCTGCTAGTTCGCGCAGGAGGAGGGTTATATCCGTCCTGTGATGGCGCGGGTACTGAGACTGTACCCACGCGATCAGCGGCAGGAGCACGGCTGTTATACACAGCCTGGCTCCTGCTGCAACTGCCGGAATCGAAGCGCGCGCCGATTCCGGCAGTTTAACCCATTAAATGCCGCTGTCAATAGTGACAGCGGCATTTAATGTGTTTGACAGAGGGGGGAGCTCCCTCTGTCACCCGATCGGCGCCCCCGCAAACAAATCGCGGGTCGCCGTCGGGTTTCCATGACAGCCGGGGGTCTAACAAAGACCCCCAGGTCTGCCTTCAGCATCTGCCTGTTAGGCGATGCCAGAGGCATGACCTAATAGGTTGCCTGTCAGTTTTACACTGACAGGCAATAATGCTTTGGTATACGAAGTATACCAAAGCATTATATATGCGATCGGCACATCGCATAGTGAAGTCCCCTGGTGGGACTAAAAAAAAAAAAATGTAAAACAGTTAAATAAAGTTTGCGAAAAAAATAAATAAATAATTACAGTCAAAGTCAAATAAAACTACTTTTTTGGCCCAAAAAGTGGTTTTATTTAGTAAAACGGTCAAAACAAATCACACATACACATATATGATATCCCCGCGATCGTAACAACTTGACCAATAAAATGAACATATTAATTAAACCGCCGGATGAACGGCGTCCAAAGAAAACGCAAAAAACAACGTCAAAATTCTCTCTTTTCTCCCATTCCCCCCATAAAAAATAAAATAAAAGTTAATCTAGAAGTCCTATGTACCCCAAAATAGTACTAATAAAAACTACACATTGTCCCGCAAAAATCAAGCCCACGTACGGCCACATCGACGGAAAAATAAAAGCGTCACGCCTCTTGGAATGCGGCGATGCAAAAACAAGTAATTTTTTTCTAAAAGGGTTTTTATTGTGCAAACGTAGAAAAAACATATAAAACCTTTACATATTTGGTATCCCCGTAATCGTGCCGACCCATAGAATAAAGTTAACATGTTATTTACGCTGCATAGTAAACGGCGTAAATTTATAACGTGAAAATTAATGCTGGAATAGCTGCTTATTCTCTCCTAAAATAAAGTTAATAAAAGTTAATCGATATGTTATAAGCATCTAAAAATGTTACAATTACAAAATACAACTCGTCCCGCAAAAAACAAGCCCGAATACGGCTATGTCGACGGAATAAAAAAAGAGTTACGACTCTTGGAATGCGACTGTGAGAAAACAAGAAATAATCCTTGGTCATTAACGTGCAAAATGGCCCGGTCATTAAGGGGTTAAACCGATAGAAGGAGGTAATAAAAATTGTGGAAAAAAAGTTAAACAAATGTTCTCATTTTTCCCCAAGCACAATGTAAAAAATAAAATAAAGAAACAAAATTGGTATCGCCGCGTCCGTAAATGTCCAAACTATTACAATACAACATTAGTTAACGCGTCTGGTGAACGGCGTAAAAATATAACATTTAAAACACCAGAATCTGTGTTTTTTGGTCACCTTAAAGAGGCTCTGTCACCAGATTTTGCAGCCCCTATCTGCTATTGCAGCAGATCGGCGCTGCAATGTAGATTACAGTAACGTTTTTATTTTTAAAAAACGAGCATTTTTGGCCAAGTTATGACCATTTTTGTATTTATGCAAATGAGGCTTGCAAAAGTACAACTGGGCGTGTTGAGAAGTAAAAGTACAAGTGGGCGTGTATTATGTGCGTACATCGGGGCGTGTTTACTACTTTTACTAGCTGGGCGTTCTGACGAGAAGTATCATCCACTTCTCTACACAATGTCAAGCTTCTGACAGTGCAGACACAGCCGTGTTCTCGAGAGATCACGCTGTGTCGTCACTCACTTGCTGCCCCAGGTCCTGCATCGTGTCGGCCACATCGGCACCAGAGGCTTCAGTTGATTCTGCAGCAGCATCAGCGTTTGCAGGTAAGATCGACTTACCTGCAAACGCTGATGCTGCTGCAGAATCAACTGTAGCCTCTGGTGCCGATGTGTCCTCGCTCGTCCGACACGATGCAGGACCTGGGGCAGGAAGTGAGTGACGTCACAGCGTGATCTCTCGAGAACACTGCTGTCTCTGCACTGCCAGAAGCTGGGCGTTGTGAAGAGAAGTGGATGATACTTCTCGTCAGAACGCCCAGCTAGTAAAAGTAGTAAAAACGCCCCGATGTAACACACAATACACGCCCAGTTGTACTTTTGCAAGCCTCATTTGCATAAATACAAAAATGGTCATAACTTGGCCAAAAATGCTCGTTTTTTAAAAATAAAAACGTTACTGTAATCTACATTGCAGCGCCTATCTGCTGCAATAGCAGATAGGGGTTGCAAAATCTGGTGACAGAGCCTCTTGAGGGTATGTGCACACACACTAATTACGTCCGTAATTGACGGACGTATTTCGGCCGCAAGTCCCGGACCGAACACACTGCAGGGAGCCGGGCTCCTAGCATCATACTTATATACGATGCTAGGAGTCCCTGCCTCTCTGCAGGACAACTGTCACGTACTGTAATCATGTTTTCAGTACGGGACAGTTGTCCTGCAGCGAGGCAGGGACTCCTAGCATCGTACATAAGTATGATGCTAGGAGCCCGGCTCCCTGCACTGTGTTCGGTCCGGGACTTGCGGCTGAAATACGTCCGTCAATTACGGACGTAATTAGTGTGTGTGCACATACCCTTAAGGGCTGATTCAGACGAACGTGATGTTTTTGCGCATGCAAAAAAACGCTGCATTTTGCGTGCGCAAAAGGCACTTGACAGCTCCGTGTGCCCTGTTCATATGGATGCGCGGCTGCGTGCTTTTTCGCGCAGCCGCCATCTTTATGACACTCCGTTTGGATGTTTGTAAACAGAAAAGCACGTGGTGCTTTTCTGTTTACGTTCATTCTTTTACTGTTATTACGCGAATAACACTTGTCCCACGGAAGTGCTTCCGTGGGGCATGCGTGATTTTCACGCACCCATTGATTTCAATGGGTGCGTGATGCGCGAAAAACGCTGACACAGAACATGTTGCAAGTTTTACGCAGCGCACTAACGATGCGCAAAACTCACGGACTGTCTGGTCTGCCCCATAGACTTCTCTAGGTCCGCGCGAGCCCTCACACCTCTAAATTGATGGAAAAATAAAAAAGTTCTGGCTCTCAGAATGCGGCGACGCAAAACATTTTTTTATTTTAGCAAATAGTTTTATTTTTTGAAAATTGGTAAAACATAAAACAAAACATATAAATTTGGTATTGCCGTAATCGTATCAACCTGTAGAATAAGATGAATATGTCGTTTTTACCGCCTGATGGACGCCGTAAAAACAAAATCCCCCCAAAAATTGTGAAATTGCTGTTTTTTGCCCATTTCACCCCACAAATTATTTTTTTTACAGATTCCCAGAGCATTATGCGGTACAACAAATGGTGCCATGACAAACTACAACTTGTCCCGAAAAAACAATCCCTCATATTGCTATATTGACGACGAATTAGAAAAGTTATGGCTTTTGGAAGGCGGGGAGGAAAAAACGAAAATGAAAAACTCAAATTGGCCGCGTCTTTAAGGGGTTAAACCCTTTTTCATCTATACACTGGACTTTATGGCGCTTTAAAATAAATAATAATAAATGACAACCGCTCTGCATCACTTCTATGACACTCTCAGACAAGTCATATGAAAAGAAATCATATTCAAGAAAAAAAAAATTAGAATTAGGAAGAAAACTTTCCTTTTGTTGAAATTTGGTTAATGAATTAACTTTTTTTTTTCTAACCACGCTAAACTGCAATCCTCCACAGCTGCAATATCTCCTGTTACCCCGCTGCGGCGCTGTGTCAAAATGACTTAGCCGTGATGATCCCCACTGCACTGCACAGCGGTTTTTTTTTTTTATTCTTCTTTAGTCGCCATTTTGTTTACCGTCTTGTGAGTGAGGTCGGGCGCTGAGGGCAGAACGGAGCCCGGTGTGCTCGGATAGCTTAAGGGACGCGCTCGGATACGGTTTTCGGTGGAGAAATGATGGCAAGCGGGGAAGGCCCTCCCGAGCAAGTGAGTAAAGGCGACGGCGGTAGTGCGTGTTGAGCGGGACGCCAGCTAGGCCTCAGTGTGACAGGATACTATCGTGGGCGGAATATGTTGAGGTGTGAGTGCGGCTGCGGAGTTTCACGCTTGTGTTGTGGTAATTGCGAGCTCATGGGCTTAGAGACACGTAGTCATGAGTCTGCGCGCGCCGTTATAGCCTCGTGTGAGCGCTGCAACGTCTATCCCGGGGCAGGCTGGTACTTGTAGTACAGCTGGACGGTCCTATGCAGTCCGTGTTTTATGTAAACTTGCAGTTTTGGGCGGTTTTCCCCTATGTGTGACTCCAGCTGCTTGAAAACTACAACTCCCATCATGCTCCGATAGCTGCCGGCTTTTAGGGCATGCTGGGAATTGTAGTTTTTCAACAGCTAGAGCGCCACAGGTTAGAGAAGGTTATAAAATCTCCTGTAAATATACGTTTTTTGGCTCGTCGTCTTCCGTAAAACTGTTTATGCTGTTTCTTGTCTTGGTTTTGTTTGTTCTGGTTACAGCCCAGCTTTTCCGGATGTGACCTTTAGCTCCTGCAGGCATGGGTGTAGCTATAGTGGGTGCGGAGATAGCTGTTGCACCCGGGCCCTGGTGCTTGAGGGAGACCAAAGGCCCCCTCTGCCCCATTATGAAGGGCATGTAATAGGTGGGGACTGTTATGGATTTTCTTTGGGGCCTAGAAGCTTTAAGTTACCACCCAGCTTTTATAGGACTGTTATTTCACTCTCTTAGGCCTCATGCACACGACCGTAAAAACACCCGTTATTGCGGGTCGTTATTACGACCCGCAATAACGGGCTCATAGGCTTCTGTTAGCCACGGGTACCTTCCCGTTTGCTCACGGGAAGGTACCCGTGCCGTTAAAAAAGATAGAACATGCCCTATTTCATGCCGTAATAACGGCACGGGCATCCCATAGAAGTCTATGGGGCTCCCGTAATCATGGGTGGCTGCGTGTGTTCACCCGTGATTACGGGAGCGTTGCGAGGTGAGGCGAGGTCAGGGGACTACCCGGTCTGCAGGCCACAGCCCAGTGGCGTAACTACCGCCGGGACTACAATGAAAACTATGGCAGAGCGGGGAGGTATCTCCCCGCTCTGCCATAAACAAGACATGTATCCCCTATCCTGTAAAAAATAAAAATAAAAGACGTTCATACTTACCGACAACTTCCTGCTTCCTCCAGTCCGGTCTCCCGCCCGTTGCCTTGGTGACGCGTCCCTCTCGACATCCGGGCCGACGTCCTGGATGACGTTTCAGGCCATGTGACCGCTGCAGCCAATCACAGGTCAATCACAGGCTGCAGCGGTCACATGGACTGCCGCGTCATCCAGGGATGTCGGGCTGGATGTGAAGAGAGGGACGCGTCACCAAGACAACGGCCGGGTAAGTATGAATTTCTTTAACTTTTATTACAGAAAAGGCTGTCCCTTCTCTCTATCCTGCACTGATAGAGAGAAGGGGCTGCCGATTAGTGCAGTGCTATTTTGCTGCCAAAAACGTGCTCGTAAATACGGGTGGAATACGTGTGACACCGGACCCATATTTACGAGCACGGGTTCGTAAATACTGGTGCAAAACGGGTGGAATACGTGTGACACCGGACCCGTATTTACGCCAGTATTTACGGGTGTGAAAAAATACGGTCGTGTGCATGAGGCCTTAGGCCTTTGGGAAATGTGGCTGACACCAGCCCTATGGGTATCTTTCCCTAAAAAATACATATTTAAAAGGTACCCCGAATTTGCGATCGGCCTACCTGTCCTGCACGTTGACAGTACAGTTGCCACAGCAACCGTACAACACCCGGCGAGTATTGTGCAGCGGTCCTATTCTAATTAAAAGGACCCCTGCATTATCCGGTTGCCATGGCAGGTGTGGGTCTGATGTCGGCTCGTCACTTAATTCTAGTAACCAGAGCAAGTCACAAAGGTTGTACTTCGCTGATTGGACATTGGTGGCTTATCAGAGCTAAATGTTATAATCCTAAACATTATTGTCACATGCTATTTTATTAACTTGCCCTTTTCCCACGCTGCCGGTTCTTTGTTTACGAGCTGTAATGATGCGGTGTCCGTGTGGCATGTCATGTGGTGGTGATTGACCGTTTCGGTCGTGTCATTGAAAATCAGCTCTGAGAGCGCAGTACAAGAATGGCGCAGAGTAAAGGTCCGGACGAGTGGCAGTATAGCACGTCAATTCGTGCTTGTGTAGCGTTATTTACATGGAGCCATCGTGGCAGCACACCCCTGTTTACATGGGGAGATGCGCCGCTGACAATGCACGCTTAAAAGATCCGATCACAAGACAAACGAGCGTTTTCTCAGTCGTTTGCTGGACATGTGACACGGGCCGATGACCCAGATCGAGCGTTTGTATGAGCGCTAGTTCGCCTGATTATTGGCTTGTGTAAAAGCGCCCTAAGGCTCTGTTCACATCTGCGTTTGTCAATGTCATTGCTCTGCCCCTACGACAGAACGGAATTGACAGAGTGGCAAAATCGCCGGACACCGACAGAACACGTTGACTTGCGCTTCGTTCACATCTGCGTCAGGGCTCCGTTCATGGGTTCCGTCTGACCTTTCTGTCAGGGAAACCCACGAACGGAACCCCGACTGAAACAAACGGAAGCCTTAGGTTTCCGTTTGCATCACCATTGGTTGCAATGGTGACTGATCCGGTGCAAATGGTTTCCGTTTGTCACCGTTGTTTATGGGCTCTGTCGTTTTGACTGAGTGAATACCGTAGTCGACTGCGCTATTAATTCAGTTAAGATGACGGAACCCTTAAACGACGATGACAAACGGAAAATATTTGCACCGGATCAGTAACCATTGAAATCAATGGTGATGCAAACGGATACTTATTGTTTCCGTTTGTTCCAGTCAGGGTTCCGTTGACTGGTTCCCCTGGCGGAAAGGTCCCATGGAACCCATGAACAGAGTCCTGACACAGATGTGACTGAAGCCTAAGGCTATGTTCACACGGAGTATTTTGGGGGAGGAATATCTGCCTCAAAGCTCCAAACGGAATTTTGAGGCAGATATTCCTCCCCCAAAATACTCCGTGTGAATAGCAATTATCGCGCCGTTTTTCGCCCGCGGCCATTGAGCGCCGCGGGCATAAAACACGCTTTCTCCTGCCTCCCATTGAAGTCAATGGGAGGTCGGAGGCGGAAGCGCCCGAAGATAGGGCATGTCGCTTCTTTTCCCCGCGAGGCAGTTTTACTGCTCGCGGGAAAAAGACGCCGACGCCTCCCATTGAAATCAATGGGAGGCGTTCTCGGGCCGTTTCTGCCGAGTTTTGCGACGCGGTTTCCGCGTCAAAAAACTCGGCAAAAGACCCCGTGTGAACATAGCCTAATAATGGTTTCTGCCGTAGTGTCCGTGATTTTACAAGAAAAATAGCGCTCCATGCCATGCTGTTTTTTACCGTCAAATGGGACGGAATCTGCAACAGATGCTCTGACGTAGATGTGAACAGAGCCTAAATAAGGCAGATATAGTACTTTTTTTTTTTCGGTCTTCTTTTTTTACTTAAACTTTTTCAGCTTTAAAAAACGTACAACCTGTAAAAAGGCGACAGATGAATATAAACTAACCACTTGGTAAATGAAAGTTTTGTCCATGGATTTTCTCTACGTATGATGTAAATGAGGTCCAGTAGTGATTACAGTAGATGTTCTCTATGTAGACTGACATTTTTGCTTGTCATGCAGGTTTATTATTGTAGATATTTTTGGGTGTGTACAGGTGAGGGTTTAGATTAGCGATGGTTAATAAAGGTAGAAGCTTCATGACTCATGTTTATAATGGAAGCTGTGACGGATCTGTTTTCAAAATGAACCGCACGGACAAACTTTAATGGGGGTCATCGGGTTCCGCTTTTTCCGTCTTCAATAAATATCTCGACTGTTCTTGCCCTCAAGAATACCAGAATGGGCGATGCTCTGCAGACCATTGTGAGCAGAGCCTAACCTCGTGATCTTATGTTAATGTAAACTTTCTTTGATTTGGTGCCACACAAAGGAATTAGAAGTTGGTCGGCTCCGCAGGTGATGACCTCCAATAAGAGCCACACCTGGACGGATAATAGTGGTGCTCAGCCAAGCAATAGAATTCAATATCTCTATACAGAAATAATGCTGTTACTGCCCTCTTTTCACTGCACTTTATTAGTTGAATAAAGTGCAGTGAACAGGCTGTTTTCATTTCCACAAACATATATTGGATTTTTTTATTTGGATCTGTTCATACAGGAGAGCAGAAGCAGAAAGATTTGACATAGAGATTTCTAATTTGGAGTTAGGAACTTTGTAAATGTGTCTTATTTTCCATACCGCAATGTGGCATCGTCACCTTTTCAAGGGGTGTATGTATTTTGGTCATATAAAGGTCATCCAGAATTTTTCTCGCTGCCAACATATGTAAAAAAAATAAATACTTGCGTACATCCTACTAGTGCAGCTCGGGAACTGAATATTTAAAGCGGATCTGTCATCAGATCAGTATGGAGACAGGTCTGACTGACCGTTTTAGCCTGAACGGCGCAAAAATAAAATTGTACAGTTTGGGTAATAGGAGCATTAACTCGTGGTTATGAGTCTGGTATATCCATGAGGGAAGGGCCCCCCCCTGCCATCCTCTCCACTGAATGATGACTGGTTACCTTATGAATACACTGGACTTATAACTTTTAAGTCCGCTGTATTTGTTTGCTCAGATTACCCAACCCGCGCATGATTTGGTATGGCAGGCCTGTCCCCCATACTATGCTGCTCACGCATAGGGAAACGTAGTTTGATATTTTTGTCAGGAATAACTGATTCATTATAACCTTTTTGATCAGTCATGATCCATTTTATCCCCTATTTACTTATAATGGGTATGTCAGGTTTGTGTTCGATTAAAAAATGCTTGATGCGATGATCAGAGTACTTTTTAATGAGAATTGTTCCTGATCAAAAGACAGGGCAGCCACTTTAAAAATGGCGTATAACGATTTTTCCTTTATATATCAGTCAATGTACTTTAAAACCTGTTATCATTGACAAAAGCAGAAATGTTCACTGTGGTTTATAGCTGCAGTGCAACATGATCGGTGGTTGGTGAGGATCTGTTGCACATTTCTATCCGATCCTCATAACTGGCGGTGAGGAGTTTCGTTATTGTTGCCTATAGACGGCCCTGGCCAAATTTAAACGTCCGTTCTAGAAGCACCTACAAATTGCGCGGCCAATAACTATGATTTTTAGAAGGCATGATCAATCAAAATCATTGATAGTTTTAGCATTCACACTGTCCAGTTATTGTTACTATACCTACAAAATGGCTTTAGTGTTGATTTTAGCTGTTTATCCTTTAGGCTGCATTCACATCTGCGTTGTGTCTTCCGTTCTAGCGTATCGGTCAGATGACCACAAGAACGGACGTTAACATTTACGTAAAAAAGCCTATTGATTTCAATGGGTTTTATTTTTGCATCAGTTAGGCTTCGTTCACATCTGCGTTCCTGTCCCGTTCTGACGTTCGGTCTGAGCTTTTCGTCAGAATGAAACCCTGAACAGACCAGAGGATTCCGTTTCCATCACCATTGAATTCAAGTAGACTACGCTGTTGCTTCCGGCAAAACCACGGGTCCGTAGCACAACCGAGACAAACGGAACCATGGGCACCGGATCAGTCACGATTGAAATCAATGGTGATGGAAATAGAAACCTCTGTTTTCCGTTTGTGTCTGTTCAGTGTCACGTTCTGACAAAGCTCAGACGGAACCCCAACGCAGATGTGAACGAAGCCTTAGGCTCCGTTCTGTCAGGTTTCCGTTTTTTTTGACAGACGAAATACCGTAGTCGGCTGAGCTATAATTTCCGTCAAAAGCGACTGAAGCCTGACCGAAAGAAGCATTACGTTTTTGTTTTTTTTAACATTGAAGTCAATGGATGACCGATACTAACGGATATGCTATCCGTTTTGTATCAGTTATGCATTACGTTTAACGGATCGATTTATTTTTCCTGCACATGCGCAGACTAAAAATGAAAGCAAATTAAGATGCAAAGATAAAAACGGAGTATAACTGATGACAAACTGACACAAATGCAGAGTCTGTTTGTTTTTGTTTTTTGTTTTTTACTGATCCGTCAAACATATTTTACCTTCAGTTGCATTCAGTCTGGCATCAGACAGCGTATTTTTTTTTTTGTTTTTTTTGTTTTTTTTACTTCAATGGATCCGCTAGAACGGATGCCACAACGCAGATGTGAACGAAACCTCAATGATTGTTTGGAAACTTGTTTTATGTTCGTTTTTTTATTTTTTGCCTAGTTGCCAGATGGCACATGTCAGTAAGGCGCTGCTCACATCAGCGTTGCCCTTCCGTTGAGGGGTTCCGTCCTGAGGTTTCCGTCGGGTTAACCCCTGAACAGAAAGGCAAACTGAAACCCTAGCTTGATCTCAATGGTGACGGAAACTTTACTAATGGTTTCAGTTTGTCACCGTTGTGAACGGGTTCCATTGTTTTGACGGAATCAATAGCTCAGTCAGCACAGATCACATGAGCTTCTAAACAAAGGCAATTCTATTTGGTGATCGTGTTTTTAGCAGTAGTGTCCAATATCTTGTTACCTTAGGTTACACGTGCAATGGTGTTGCGTCTCGTCTGCTACAATGTGATGGTGGTTTTTCCAATAAGATTGCTTGCTGCACTGTTGGTTTCTCATTTTATATGAAAAATTCAATAGAAAAGTTACTGTCCGTTTCAGAGTTTGTGGGTGCCGCTTATCATGTAGGATGATGGCTTGATTTTCAGCTGGTGTCACAAGATTGACAGTCACGTTTTGTTGCAAATAAACACTTGTCTGTAAAGGCCTGCTGTAAACCTATGTGCACTGCTGTATTAAAAAAACGGGGCTCATGTATTTAAAGGGCTTTTCCCATAAGCAACTTTTATCACCTATCGACAGATGACAAAGGCTTCCTACACATCTGCGTCAGGGTGACGTTTTGTCGGAGCTTCACGTCGTTACGGGAATCTGACTGAAACAAACGGAAAACATATTGTTTCCGTTTGCATCACCATTAATTTCAACGGTGACTGATTCGGTGCCAATGGCTTCCATTTGTCTGTTGTGCAAGGGCTCCGTCGTTTCCGTAGTTAAATGGGAACTATTGGCACCGGATCCGTCACCATTGAAATTAATGGGGATGCAAAATGGAGACCTACGGTTTTCCGTTTGGTTGTCAGGGTCCCGTTCTGACGGGAAGCTCGGATGGAATGTCAGAACGGGACCCTGACACGGATGTGAACGAAGCCTTAGATAGCCGAGCGATATACTCAGCTATCTTAGCCAGTCCCATAGAAAGTGAATGGAGCGGTGGCCACGCAGGCGCACTGCCGTCCCATTCGCACAGTTCGGTGAAGCGCATTCTTATGATCACGGGGGGTTCCTGCAGGCAGATCCCCAGCGATCCGATAATTAGCCCCTATATTTTGGATAGGTGACAAATGTTTTTTTATGGGAAAACCTCTTTAAATTTGTACCTGTTCTTTTATGACCCTTCTACTTATATAATCGTTTTAGGTATGTGGATAGTGGGGGAAACCACTACAAACATTTCTTAGCAGAGCCTGTCAATGAGATTTGCCAGAAATGTATGTGTATAATAGCATTATGTTGGAGGGTGCTGAGCCAACTTCGCTTTTCAAATGCAGTCGTGAGCAGACGATCTCACTAGTTTTTGTCTGCTCTCTGAAATTTCCTGCTTCGGAGCTGTGAAAGCCCACTATGCGGAAAGGGGACTGTGCAGCATGTTTACTCCGGGAAGATCTCTGCTCCTGTCTGGTCTTCATGCTGGATGTTATTCGAGCAGCAATATAAGGCCGCATTTTAGCATACATATTACAGCTGCAATTCCTGGCCCGACCGAGATTCGTGTCATTAGACCTGCGGTCAGGCTGGGACTTTCGGATGTAATACGGACTCTAACATGTGGCTGCATTACAGCCGTCTGAATAAGGGCAACAATGATTTTTCTGTGTATTATGGAGTTGTTAGAAGAGAAGGCTGCTGTTTAAAGGAACAGTGTCATCGCAAATAATTTTTTTATATGTTAAAGATGTTAGTGCTGTAATAAAAACGTTTATATTCATTTGTGTGTTTGTGTTTTACTGTTTCTTATTTTTACACTTTTTCTTCCCTATGGGGGCTGCCATTTTTTGTTCCATTTCTGTGTGTGTCGATTAACGACACACACAGACATGGAATACGGCAGCCACAGTCCCATAGGGACTGCGAACGGCTCCCGTCCCATTGACTGCCGTGTACGGCGTCTGTGTGGGAACTGCGCATGCGCCGCTCCCACACAGTCCTATTCGAAATTGGCGCCGTCCGGCGCCATTTTCCTGTGGACCGGAAGTCGCGGCCGGACAGTAATATTACTACTTCCGGTCGCGGCTTCCGGACTTGTGCACATGGAACAGCGGCAGCAAACGGAGCGGACGGGCCGGAGGGAGCCGCGGCGGCAGGAGCAGGTAAGAGATTTCAATGTATGTTAGTGTTTGTGTGTGTTTACTACTGTATGTAAACCTACTACACTGTGGGTTACCTCAAAAAATGGCGACACACAGTGTAGGAGGTTAAACCTTTCAAACCCCTCGTTTATCCCGGCACTAGCCAGGATAAAGGAGGGGTGGATGCTGAGAGCTCACTAGAGCGAGGGCTTTTAACCCAATGTTGCAATGCTGCACATTGGGAACAGCCCCATCTAGTGGCCAAAAATGGGTAGTATTATAAATTAGAAATAATTTATAATATTTCCTGGCTCGTGCCAAAAAAAAGTAAAAAATTTGAACAATGTTTAATCACCCACACACTAAATGTTTAAATTTTAAAAAAAAAACATGTTTTTCTGGCAACACATTCCCTTTAATCTGTAGTCTCACTAGAAATAGCATTAAGATTCATTGGGGAATTCACCAAGTTTGAGATGTGCTTTTGTCAAAGCTATGATACATAATAGGAGGGTCAATAATCTCATTGTATTCTGTGGACTACCAAATTAACACAACTTCAAAACAGGCAAATTTATTTGCTCACCTCTAATCCTTGCCAGATCTGAACACAAAGCTCTATTCAAAGAGTAACTACTTTAAAGGGAATGTGTTGCCAGAAAAACATGTTTTTTGTTTTTTTTAATTAAACATTTAGTGTGTGGGTGATTAAACATTGTTCAAATTTTTTTTATTTTTTTCACGAGTCAGGAAATATTATAAATTAATTCTAATTTATAATATTTCCCATTTCTGGTCGCTAGATGGAGCTATTCCCAAAATTGCAGCATTGCAAAATTGGGTAAAAAGCCCTCGCTCTAGTGAGCTCTCAGCATCCCCCCCCCTCCTTTATCCTGGCTAGTGCCGGGATAAACGAGGGGTTTGAACGGTGTAACCTCCTACACTGTGTCGCCATTTTTTGAGCTAACACACAGTGTAGTAGGTTTACATACAGTAGTAAACAAACACAAACCCGAACATACATTGAAATCTCTTACCTGCTCCTGCCGCCGCGGCTCCCTCCGGCCCGTCCGCTCCGTCTGCTGCCGCTGGTCTAAGTGCACAAGTCCGGAAGCCGCGACCGGAAGTAGTAATATTACTGTCCGGCCGCGACTTCCGGTCCACAGGAAAATGGCGCCGGACGGCGCCAATTTCAAATTGGACTGTGTGGGAGCGGCGCATGCGCAGTTCCCACACAGACGCCGTACACACAAGTGAATGGGACGGGAGCCGTTCGCAGTCCCTATGGGACTGTGGCTGCCGTATTCCATGTCTGTATGTGTCGTTAATCGACACATACAGAAATGGAACAAAAAATGGCAGCCCCCATAGGGAAGAAAAAGTGTAAAAATAAGAAAAAGTAAAACACAAACACACAAATATAAACGTTTTTAATAAAGCACTAACATCTTTAACATATAAAAAAATAATTTGTGATGACACTGTTCCTTTAAAGAGGCTCTGTCACCAGATTTTGCAGCCCCTATTTGCTATTGCAGCAGATAGGCGCTGCTATGTAGATTACAGTAACGTTTTTATTTTATATTTAAGTCGATGTAGCTACTTACCTGTAAACGCTGATGCTGCTGCAGAATCAACTGTAGCCTCTGGTGCCGATGTGTCCTCGCTCGTCTGACACGATGCAGGACCTGGGGAAGTGACGTCACAGCGTGATCTGCCAGAAGCTGGGCGTTCTGAAGAGAAGTGGATGATACTTCTTGTCAGAACGCCCAGCTAGTAAAAGTAGTAAAAACGCCCCGATGTACGCACATAATACACGCCCAGTTGTACTTTTACTTTTCAACACGCCCAGTTGTACTTTTGCAAGCCTCATTTGCATAAATACAAAAATGGTCATAACTTGGCCAAAAAATGCTAGTTTTTTAAAAATAAAAACGTTACTGTAATCTACATTGCAGCGCCTATCTGCTGCAATAGCAGATAGGGGTTGCAAAATCTGGTGACAGAGGCTCTGTCACCAGATTGTAAGTGGCCTATATAGTACATAATGTGATCGGCACTGTAATGTAGATTACAGCAGTTTTTTTTTTTATATAGAAAAACGATCCATTTTTGACGGAGTTATGACCTATATTAGCTTTATGCTAATGAGTTTCTCAATGGACAACTGGCGTGTTTTACTTTTTGGCCAAGTGGGCGTTGTGGAGAGGAGTGTATGATGCTGACCAATCAGCGTCATACACTTTTCTCCATTCATTTAGTCTGCACATAGCGATATAGCTATATCGCTATGTGCAGCCACATAAATACACTTTAGCATTACTGCAGTGTCCTCACAATGAATATACATTACCTCCAGCCAGGACGTGATGTGTATTCAGAATCCTGACACTTCACTAATACAATCCCGGCACTACAGCACAGCAAGCGTAATCTCGCTGTAAACTGTTATTTCAAATGAGATTGCACTTGCCTTGCTGTAAATATCACAGAGACGCTGCAGAAGTGTCAGGATTCTGAATACACATCACATCCTGTCCTGGCTGGTAGTAATGTATATTCATTATCAGGACACTGCAGTAATGTTAGTGTTTGTGGCTGCACATAGCGATATAGCTATATCGCTATGTGCTGTGTAAATGAATGGAGAGAAGTGTATGACGCTGATTGGTCACTGATTGGTCAGCGTCATACACTCCTCTCCACAACGCCCACTTGGCCAAAAAGTAAAACACGCCCAGTTGTCCATTGAGAAACTCATTAGCATAAAGCTAATACAGGTCATAAATGATCGTTTTTCTAAATAAAAAACACTTCTGTAATCTACATTACAGCGCCTATCACATCATGTACAATATAGGCCACTTTTATAATGTGGTGACAGAGCCTCTTTAAGAAAATTTTTGCTATGTCAGACATATCAGAAGTTTTGCTTTTGTGTGGTTCCGGTCGGTTGCGGAGACCCCAACCAGCGCATTGCAATGGGTGAAACTCACGGGGAAAATCTATGTCTTCTTCACTACAGGGCATTCTGTGGATTTGACACTCTGCAGCATGTCTAAAATACACTCAAGATGTTTTATTCTGCAAATTAATGGAGTTTGTTAAATCCCCATTCACTAACATTGTGCTGTACTTTGTTGCAGAATTTTGCTGCAGATTACTCAACACAAATTCCACAATAAATATGCAATGTGTGAACCTGGCCTTACAGCCAAGTGCCTATAATTTTGCCACTAGTATCTAGTATTCTATTACAGGGCACTAAGTCACATTGGCTACTGGATTGATCGATCTAACTCATGTAGTTTACAGGGTTTTGTTTATTCCTGTGTATAGTGTTTGCTTGTCAGGAGTGACCAGTAGTTATTTGTGTATTTTTGATTGAACTTTGTCAGTGTATAAAATTATCTTAATTTTATACTGTTCTTTTAGTTAGAAGGTATTTTTATCTATGCATATTTACCAGCCTACTGGGGTTAAAGGCTATGTAAACCTTTGGAAGTGATTTTTTAATAAAAAATTACAGTCAGTGTGTTTGCAACTTTCAAATTGAGTTTTTATTAAAAATAATTTTTACTTTTTGAGATACAGCTGCTCTGTATACAGAGCAGCTGTATAGTGTGCTGAAAATCCTGTACCCATCAGGTACGCAGGACTGACTGCTTCAATGAAAGCGGGAGACACGCAGGATCAACCTCTTATCCATCACATCTAAGTTCGTAACTTAGATGTGATCAATTACAGGTGGATCCTGCGGTCAGAGACCCGCAGGACCTGCTGACATTAAACCCGTCAGGTCCGCAGGACTGACGGATTCAGGTCATAGCGCAAGATACAGCTGCTCTGTATAGAGCATACAAAGCAGCGGTGTCTCAGTTAGGGTATGTTCACACAGCCTATTTACGGACGTAATTCTGGCGTTTTACGCCTCGAATTACGTCCGAAAATGCGCCTCGATAGCGTTGGCAAACATCTGCCCATTGAAATCAATAGGCTGACGTTTGTCTGTTCACACGAGGCGTATATTTACGCTGTCAAAAGACGGCACGTAAATAGACGCCCGCGCCAAAGAAGTGTCATGTCACTTCTTCAGAAGTAAATGGAGCCGTTTTCCATGGACTCCATGGAAAACCAGCTCCAGTTACGTCCGTAATGGACACGGCGTCCAAGCGCCTGCACATGCAGTTACGGCTGAAATGACGGGGCTGTTTTCTCCTGGAAACAGCCCGGTAATTTCGGCCGTTACGGACGCTGCCGTGTGAACATACCCTTACATAGTTTGTACGGTTGAAAAAAGACACATGTCCATCAAGTTCAACCAAGGGATGGGAAAGGGGAAGTAAAAAAATTTTGCACATAGGAGCTAATATTATTTTGTTCTAGGAAAAAGTAGTTAAAAACTAATTTGAAAGCTGCACCAAACACTGATATTTTTTATTTAAAAAAAATATCCCTTTCGGTGTACATAACCTGCCAAGAATAGTTTAGACAGGAGTCAAAGCAGCATAAGGCTATGTTCACACGGAGTATTTTGGGGGAGGAATATCTGCCTCAAAGCTCCAAACGGAATTTTGAGGCAGATATTCCTCCCCCAAAATACTCCGTGTGAATAGCAATGATCGCGCCGTTTTTCGCCCGCGGCCATTGAGCGCCGCGGGCAGAAAACACGCTTTCTCCTGCCTCCCATTGAAGTCAATGGGAGGTCGGAGGCGGAAGCGCCCGAAGATAGGGCATGTCGCTTCTTTTTCCCGCGAGGCAGTTTTACTGCTCGCGGGAAAAAGACGCCGACGCCTCCCATTGAAATCAATGGGAGGCGTTCTCGGGCCGTTTCTGCCGAGTTTTGCGACGCGGTTTCCGCGTCAAAAAACTCGGCAAAAGACCCCGTGTGAACATAGCCTAAGTAAACGCATGAAGATGAAAATATTTTCCTTTTCCTCCTTGTATTTTTCTTATCTATAGACCCTCTGAAATAATTTGCTCAAGTTGCTGTTCACTCTCTCACCACTCTATTGTATAATCTGTTTGAGACTGAGTGGCAAATTATTTATTTATTTTTCGTAACCCTACAGCACAAGTGGTGTGTAGCCGCTTTCTCAATTTGTCTATGTGAATTACGGGAGAGAAAGTATGGTTAGCGTTTTTTCCAAATCTCATAGACCACAATGGAGGGAGCCGTGTCAATGCGTGGCATCTCTCCACTTAGTATCCTACTGGATTTGCCTGCTTTGGCTTGGACAGGCATCAGGGGATGATTCCCAGAGGTGGGAGACCCACTTATCAGAATTCCGTGGCATATTCTGCCTATATACTGTATACAAATTATTATTATTATTATTAATATAGTTTGTCAATTTGTTAAATGTACATGGTTGTCTTCTGACTCTTCGTAATGAACTGCATTGCTATTGGTCTTCGTAAGTACAATTGTGACATGTTAACAACCATATTATGCTCATTGGTCATTATTAATCTTTGGTTAATAAAAATTGTGCTGTATGAACAGGCCTAAACTCTTCTAATGATTTAAAATTGGACACATAATGTGAAAAAAAAAAACTTTAAAAAACAAACAAACCCCAATCTGCTTATTGCCAGTGCTTCTGTCATGAGCATCTCCCTGCAAATGAAATTGGTAAAACAAACATGCTAGTCTTACCGGTTTCCCTTCAGATGAGTACTACATCTGCAGTAATGTGATATAGTATGATGGTTGCAGTCGCCTCTTAAAATGGTTTTCCCATCTCAGACGTTTATGGCATAGCCACATGATGATCCATAAATGTCCGATGGCTGTAGGTTCCACCTGGCAGCTGCACCTATCTGTATTACCGGACCCCCTGAACATGCTCTACCTTTTTTTGTGGGGCTCCGGCCACACGACCTTCGAGGTGGCCGGGAAAATGCTGTGCTATGCTGTTTCCATAGCTTGCGTGTCCTGGAAACCTCGTAGCTCGCTGAGCCATTTCCGTAACTCCCATTTACTTCTATGGTGGTCCCGCAAACCACATAACTCATTGGCTGGAGCCCAGTGACCGTGAGAGAAGGTTGGATGGAGGTCAGGGGGCCCCCGTACTAGAGAGAGGTGCCTGCTTCTGAGCCAAAAAGCCAAGCATGTGCAGTAGAAGGGGCACACGCAAGGAATTATGGGGCTTGTAGGAAACAACCTCTTTAGTGCCGCGTCTCAATCTCACCCATTTGACACAAAAACAAATTTAGAAGAAAAAGTTTTTTTTAACTCTATAAAAGTAGTAAAACATACAAAATCTATATAAATTTGGTATCGTTGCAATCGCAACAACCCGCTGAATAAAGTTATTGTTTTATTTATACCACACGGTAAACGGCGTAAATTTGCACGCAAAAAAGTGTGGCAGAATCGCAGCCCCCCCCCCCCACAAAAACAGTTCATAAAAGTTCATCAATAAATTCTATGTACCCCAAAATGGTGCTATTAAAAATTACTTGTCCCGCAAAACACAAGACCTTATACAGCTATGTCGAAGCAAAAGTAAAAAAGTTATAGATCTTTGAATGAGACGATGGAAAAACGTAAAAAATAGCTTGGTCATGGAGGTTTAAAATAGGCTGGTCACTAAGTGGTTAAGCAGTTGCTGTGAACATTTATACCACTTTGGGATCAGTGTTGTGGGACAACCCCCTTTTACGTCTCCTTCACGCACATCCCATAATTAACAGACTTGTGGCCACACATCAGCCCCACATTCAATTGAAATTCAGTGGTGCTGCACTTCAAAACTGGGTTAGTTTACTTGACACAATATATTGTCTGTTTTCTAGTAATCGAACGTTAAAATTGATTGCGTGGAACCCTAAAAAAAAAAGTGTGTAATTTTTGTCTTTCTTTTGTTCTTCCTTTCTCCTTGTTTCTTGTTTGCTTTATAAAGGCTGCCGAATATGTACCAGAAAAGGTGAAGAAAGCGGAAAAGAAGTTGGAAGACAACCCTTACGACCTTGACGCCTGGAGCATTCTCATTCGCGAGGCACAGGTTTAGTGACATAGGATTACATTACGTTCTCTCAGTCCCAATAGTGGCTTTATGTATCTCACATTTTCTCTATATATCCGTAATATTGTAAACGTTGTTTATTCAAATTCTAGAATCAGCCTATAGACAAAGCACGGAAGACTTATGAACGGCTTGTGGCCCAGTTCCCAAGTTCTGGCAGATTCTGGAAACTTTACATTGAAGCAGAGGTTAATATTTTAACATTTTCTTTCTTTTATGGGTATTTCAAAGCTACTATTTATGGCAGACAACACTTAAAAGGTGGGCACAATCTAGTGAGGAACATTAGCTCAGGTTTATATATATATATATATCTTTTTAATCCTGTCAATTAGGGCTAAAGTGATAACGAGAATTTCTAAAGTGTTACTGCACTGATGATTGTTGCACATTGATACTGCAACAACATTAAAGCATTTTAATGGTATGGAGTGCTTTAGACTTTTATTTATTTGTCGTGTCAATTTATTGCCTCCTGTGTCATTTATTTAGATGTGATCATGTGTACTTTCCAGTGACAATGGCAAACTAATTTGAATGGTATCTGCAAATTTTATAGCCTTACTATTAAAAACAAAACAAAAACAAATGTATTTTTAATGTTTCCTGTGGGTGATTTAGCATATACTATACATTCATTTTTATTGCAGTAATCAAATACATTGCATGAAAGCGCTTAATGTTTTGAATAACCCAATATTCCTCCGGCAGCATTTAGTAAGACAATTGTGTGAATGGTAATCTCGTTTATATCTTTCATATCAAAACACATTTACAAGGTAACATGCTGGGTAACAGAGTTAATAACCAAACCTACCTGATGATAAACTTTAGAATTTATAAGCGACTGTTGTATCCTTGATTTCAACCATTAAAGTAATTTTACATTTGGTTGCTGCTTTTAGTTCCTCATTGTATTCAGTTTTTAATTGCAGGCTGTATTACTATACTTGCGTCAGTGACTGTTTGTTTTCTAAGTATTTGGATACATAAAATGTGCTGATCTATATTTTCATGTGTGGTGTTGTTTTTATTATTCATGAGTCATACGAAAGTTAAATTATAGTACTGACATTTCTATTGTTTAGTGCAGATTTCTAATGAGAGAACACAAACTTTAGTTTATGAAATTTGTTAATACATTTTTCTTTTGTAGACCACAGGTTTTATACTTGCAAACGCAACAGATCAGTTTTATAACTCAATTAGGGTGAGTATTGAGTATTTTGGCGCTGTTTCAGATGCGGAAACCGCATCTGAAACAGCTCCAAAAAACGCTTGAAATTCGCCTCCCATTGAGGCAGAGTTTTTTTTCTCTGGAGCGGTAAACGCTTGCGGAAAAAGAAGCGACGTGCCCTTTCTTTGGGTGTTTTTCCTGTCTGACCTCCCTTTGATGTTAATGGATGTCAGATATCTCGTTTCTCAGAGCGGATTTTCGCCCTGGGTGAATAACTACGTGGAAAATGCGTCAGGTGTTCTGCCGGCAGGGCAAAATCGACCTCAAAATTCCTGAAGGAGTTTTGTGGCAGATTTTTCTGCCTGCAAAATACTCAGTGTGAACAGGGCCTTAAACTTCATTGGTCTCGGCATTGCATTTTAACAGGTTTTTCAATCCGTTCAAAATGACATATTTGTGCATTCCAGATGCTTTGCGGAGCAATCTGAATATTTTGGATATTTTACTTTATGTATATATTAAGCTTCTGGCTGTTCAGCTACCATGAACTTATTGGGAAATGCCCTGCCCATTGGCTTTTTTCGTTCATTGCACCAGTTGTAAAGCTGCTGCCCATATAGATTATATAATTTTTTTTGTTGAAACTAGATCAGTAGATTCTCCACAGTTTAATGGTCTGCTTTATATAGCCCCTTTCCAATATGCCCTTATAGGATGTGTATCACTTAAATTTTCTTATATTCGCCAGAGCAGAGAGCCACTAAGACCTGGCTCGCTGGTGTATTCCACGGGTGTAGTGTAAAGTTTTTTTTGTTCTTCAGCATCGCTGCAGGAGTAACGAAGACTCTATCCACTTCTACTAGTGATAAAAGCTAATCAAAGTCTAAGGCTTCCTGCACACGGCCGTAGCTGTGTGCACGGTCCGTGATTACGGCAGACGGGCCGCGGAGTGTCATCTGCAGGCTGTCTGCAATCGCGGACCGTGCACACAAGATGTGCATTTATTTCAATGAGCACGGACAGCAAACACAGACCATATAATGACATGTCAGTTGTTTTTTTTTTTTTTGTTTTTTTTTTTGCGCTCCGAGCAATGCACGGACCATGGAAACCACGGTCGGTGCATTGGACTATAGGAAAGCAAAGCTACGATTGTGTGCATGTCTACCTAGGGATTCTATACTGTCCCCGCCACTCTCCTTTCTAAGAGAATTCAGCAGACAAATTGGATTTTTACCTACTGTTTTCCTGGAAATCACCATCACGAGAGGTGCCAGGTGGCTTCTCATCTCTATTGAAATGTTTAACTGAAGTTAATAGAGGGGTTTCCATTATGAGAATAGTCTTCTGAACCATAAGGATATGTGCACACTAGACGGACTAGCTGCAGCATTTCCAACGGATTTTCTTTGCAGAAGTTATGCAGCATATTCGCAAGAGAAATTGACATGCTGAAGGTTAAGAATATGCACCGCAGATCAATTTCCGCACTTCTTTTCTGCATATTTTTTTGCCATGTTAAAATCTCATCCACTGTGCTGCAACTGTAATACGCTGCGGAAAGTCCGCAGCTAATCCGCCCTGTGTGCACAAACCCGAACAGTGACGATAGGAGGAAAGTTAAAATTTGCTAATGCTGATTTTGCTAATGGACTCTTATATCTGTCTGGATTGATCTAATGACTGAGGGCTTCATCATAACGTAATGTCCCATATACATGGCAGAGCCTGTGCGGTGGCACACAGGGCTGCCTATGACTCTGTAACATGGAGACATAGGCTCTTTGTGCTACCGTATGGTTCTGGAGGAGAATAATTCCTTACCTGTAATCCACTCTTCTAAACGTATTCATGGTTTACAAAGAAAAATATTAAAGGGCGAGGACAATAAGTAGATAACTCAAAGGTTTCCTACCAATAGATGCAATGTAGCACAGAATATGGATGGTAGTCTTGTAAATATTTTTGTTAAACAAATATCAAGGTTTTTTTTAAATGTATAAATTGTGTAAAGTATTATGAATTTTTACTTATTTGTATAGTTCTTTAGCAAATTGGTAGCTAACGGTACTATGAAATGTTGTTGTCATTTTGCATTTCATATTCTGATTCCTCATCTTTGTATTTAGGTGATTTCTTCTATCGCCAATTGAATAAACCTTTCTGTTTAGTGGTCCTTATTATACCTGAAGTATTTACTCCTATGACACAATTGTCTCATTCCTACCTATGAGTTATTGCACTCTTGAGACTTCTACATATAAAGTTCAAGTCACAAAAAAAAGGTTGTAAATATTAAACATTCTGTTCAGTCTGTGTTTAGTGAACTGTATGCCTGTGCATTCAATAGTCTAGTATAATTCTGTATTGGCTAGACAATCCACAAGCCTCACACGTTCAAGTCTTAAAGCAACTTACACAATGTGGCCAAAAGTATGTGGACATACCTTCTAATTGGTGGCTATGGCCATTTCAGCAGCTGTAACAAGTGTACAGCCACACACTCCATAGATGAGCATGACATGAGTTGTACTGAAGAGCTTAGTGATTCGGCACGGTCTGTCATAGGATGCAACTTTTCCAACAACTCCGTTTGTCATTTTCTCTCCTGCTTGTCCAAGTTCTGTTATTGTGAAGGCGAAAACGACAAGAGCTTAGCCATAAAGCGATAGACCACACAATCTCGGAGAAGGGGTCTTCGGAGTCCTGAAATATTTGAGGGTGTACAAATAGCATGTCCGTTGCATCACTCACTATAAGACCCAGCCTGCATTTGGAAACAATGTCGGTACAAGGACTATGAGATTCATGGATTGGGTTTTCACAGCCAAAGAGCAGTACACAAGCCTGACATCAGTCTGCAGTCCCAATACTGTACTTTAGTTGTGTAAAGCATGCTGCCTTTGAACCCTGGAGTGAATAATGCTATGCCATCGGGCTGTCTGGTAGATATCCAATGTTTCCTGCCCAAATATGTATTACCCAAATGTACAATTTGGTTGAGGAGGAAAAGTGCTCGGAGGCGGTTTTGGGCCTGGCCATTTAAATCCATTGAAGGAAAATGGTAATACTCCAGCATACAATGACTTTGTAGAGAATTGGGTGCTTACAACTTTTTGGTAACCATTTAAATCGGATGATAACCGGTTTGCATAAGTAGGCACCATAAGGTCCATTCTAAAAGGAAACTACTTTCTCAGCCTAGGATTGAAAAACTTGACTGTCCTCTGAAGTCCACTGAGCCACCTATGCTATGACTTTGAACGCTGACTGCAAGCCAGGCCTTATCGGTCAACTCCCGTGTTCAATCTCTATTGCTCTAGCAGAATTATGGAAAGCTGTTGCAGCATAGTGGGGACCTAATTAATATTAATGCCCTTGATTTTGCAATGTGATCAGCAATGACACATGAATGTGATGTTTGGGAGTCCACACACTTTTGGCCATGTAGTACTTGAGTGGTGTATAATTTTGTTTTGTACTCTTCTCTGTATATTTTGTTTTTATCATTTTCTTTTGGATTGCATACCTTCCTGAATGGTCTATAGTTTTAACCGGTTAAGGACTAGGCTGTTTTACAGCTAAATGACCAGAGCAAATTTCACAATTTTGCTATGCGCTTATTTAGATGACTATAACTCAGCAGGTGAATAAAGTTCATCTTTGAATTTTACACTCTTTTTAAAGGACAGATAGGGCTTTGTTTTAGTGGCATTTGTCAGTATATATCATTTTTATTTTTTTCTCTAAAGTGGGCAAAATTGGAAAAAAATGCAAGAATTTAGCAATTGCGCCAGTTTATGCTAGCATTTTTCACACACGGTATGGACCACGGACAAAATTAATCTCCTTTCACATTCTTCCACTTCTCCCGTGCATGGGGATACCAAATATGTGTGCCTTATTCACTGTGCGGGCATGTGCCAGGGCTTGGCATAAAAGGAGGCTTTTCGGTCCAGGAATTTTGCATTTGATTTTATAGCCGCATACTGTTTTCTGGGGGGTGTAATGCTGCTGAAACATTAGAATCACCCCATAAATGACTTCATTCGCACAAGTAGACCCCACAAGGTTTCCTTCAAGGGGTTTATCATATTTTTAGCAAGTCCAGTTTTCTTCTGAAAGTTTCTTGAATAAGATGGAACAAAATAAAATTACCTTTTTTTTTAACAAATGCGTCAGTTTATGCTAGCTTTTTCACACAAAATGGACCACGGACAAAATTCATCGCATTTCACATTCTTCCACTTCTCCTGTGCATGGGGATACCAAATATGTGTGCTTTATTCACGGGCATGTGCCAGGGCTTGGCATAAAAGGAGGCTTTTTGGCCTTTTCGGTCCAGGAATTCTGCACTTGATTTTATAGCCGCATACTGTTTTCTGGGGGGGCCTAATGCTGCTGAAAGATTAGAATCACCCCATAAATTACTTCATTCACGCAAGTAGACCCCACAAGGTTTTCTTCAAGGGGTTTATCATATTTTTAGACAGTCCAGTTTTCTTCTGAAAGTTTCTTGAATAAGATGGATCAAAATAAAATTAGCAATTTTTTAGCAAATGCGTCAGTTTATACCAGCATTTTTCACACACGGCATAGACCACGGCCAAAATTAATCTCCGTTCACATTCTTCCACTTCTCCTGTGCATGGGGATACCAAATATGTGGTCTTATTTATCACATAGAGAAGTAGGAGGGCGGACGATAGAAGAAGCTTATTTCACAAATCGCTTTTTTTCAAAGCTGGTTTTACAAAACTCAACAGAGTTTCTATAACACTTCCAAAATATCTGCTCTTGAAGCAGAAATCCCAAAATATTCATCTAGGGGTATAATGGGAATTTATTTTTTGGGGTTTTCTAAAATAAGAAATTGCAGGTTTATGCAAATGGAGCTCTCCAGCAGATGAACTTTAGAAAACATCAAACATGACATCCACCCCCCACCCACCCACCCATTCCCTCCCTCACCCACCCACCCATTCCCTCCCTCACCCTTGGAGTAAAATCAGGGGAAAAATAAAAACGTAATGTAGGGCAAATATATTTTCAACGAATTAACTAAAATCTAATAATTCAGAACAGTGTGGTATTTTTTAAAACATGGCTCAATGCACAGGCCTGGTTGTGAGGGACATGAGGGACAGAAATATCGGGAATCTTTGCGGTGCCCGTCTTTTCTGCAGACGCGGCACTTTTTCTGGGGGTTGCTTCTGGTTGGTGTTGGGGGAATCCGACTGATGAAGTGTCTTTCAGTCAGTCGCGTGACATCCTCAGACTGGGGGCATTCTCGGGTGTCCTGAACATCAAAAATGAGGCCTTCAATAATTTTTTCCTGGAAATCCAGGTTTGTGTCTCTGCCTCTGTTTTTTTTGTAGAGCACAAATGAATTGTGGATGGCCACCTGTAACAAATAAATGGCCACTTTTTTGTACCAGGTTTTAGTTTTGCGTTTTGCTAAATAGGGCTGTAAAACCTGGTCGCTTAAATCCACCCCCCCCCCCCCATGTACTTGTTATATTCGGACACGCTCACTGGTTTGTGCTTGTCCGATGTTGCCCCTCTTTCCCTCACTGCCACTGTTCCTGCGGTATGAATCGTGCTTAGCACATACACATCTTTGCGATCCCTGAACTTGACCGCCAGCAATTCTTCAGATGCATAAGCACAGGAGTCCCCCTTTACCATGCGCTTCCCCACTAATTGCTGTGGAAAACCAATTCTGTTCTTGCGCATGGTACCACATGCCCCAGTCCTTGCAGCATGCAAATGCCTAAACAGGGGCACACTGGAATAAAAATTATCACAGTACAGGTGGTACCCCTTGTGAAGCAGAGGCTGCATGATCTCCCACACGATCTTACTGCTGGTGGAAAGATCAGGGGGGCATCCAGGAACATTTATTGTGCGGTCCCGCCCTTCATAAATCCTGAAGGCGGTGGTATATCCTGACCCGCTTTCACACAATTTGTAGAGCTTAACGCCATATCTTGCCCTTTTTGAAGGTAGATATTGGCGAAAGCTAAGTCTGCCATGAAAGTTGAGGAGGGATTCGTCCACACTTACATTCTGCTCAGGGGTGTAGAGTTGCAGAAATAAATTATTCAGGGAATTTATTAGCGGTCTTATTTTGAACAACCGATCCCGGTTTGCATCAGTACTTGGGGGGGGCCTGTGCGTTGTCATTGAAGTGGAGGAACCTCATTATTGTCTCATAACGAGACCTGGGCATTACTGCAGAATATACTGGGGTGGCTTGGGCGGGTCTTGTTGACCAGTAAGACCTAATGGAGGGCTTTTTGACAATACCCATATTTAGGGTGAGCCCCAAATTTTTTTTTAATTCCAGCAAATTGGTGGGTGTCCAATCTCTGGCATGGGTGGATGAAGGTTTCTGCCTTATATATTGAGTGGCATATAAATTTGTTTCGTGGACAATCTGATTTAGGATGTCGTCCGTTATAAATAAATGGAAGTAATCCATTTGGACAAAATTTGTATTGTCCACGGTTATGCCAGGAGTGGCAGTAAATCCGTGGATTCTAGGCCCAAAAGATGGGGCAGGTGCCCATACAAGAGCCTGGACTGAAGGGACCAGGCTGTCCCGCGCTACTTGGCCCTGCGCTTTCAAGTTCTGCAGTTTCAACTGCATCAGGGACAACGTCCCCTGAAGATGAACCTGAAGTGACGCTGTCATCGTCACTACCTAAAACAGGTTCCATCTCGGACGCCATCTCTGATGCGGTCTCCGACTCAGACCACAGCATGGCGTATGCCTCCTCGGCGCTAAACAACTTCCTCGCCATAACGTAACTAACACTAACTAAACAAATTATTTTTTTTTTTTTTGTTTTTTGTTTTTTTTTTTATATAAAACACACAAACTAACTGCTATATATATCTACACTACCGCTAACAAAAAAATAAACCGCTATTGCTATATATATTATATATATGTGGATATATATATAATTATATACTCCCTACCTGCCTATTCTAATAGAATAAAAGATAGAAAGGTAGATATATAGAAAAAAAGATAGATGGATAGATAGATTGTATAGATAGATAGAAATCTATCTATACAGAGAATGTTTTAGAGTGTAACTGTATTTTTTGTGTAAAACTGTAACTGTAATCTTCTGGCAGCAATTCTCCCGAGTCTCTTCTTCTCCTCAAACTGAAACAATGTTTGAGGAGAAGAAAAGAGGCAGGAGATTTACTGCCAGAAAAGTCTAAATAAAACAAATGTGGTCGCTGTGATAGGTTTTCACAGCGACCACATGTTCAGGGACCATCAGATTGGTCCCTGATACTCTGCCCAGTGCCCAGAGCTGTTGGTAACAGCGTGGGCACAGGGCTGTGTGCACGCGATCGCGTGCACACTGTTTTCTATGCAGAAATGCATGTGATCGCTGTGATTGGTTGTCACAGCGATCACATGTTCAGGGGCCAAAAGATTGACCCCTGACTTTCTGCCCAGTGCCCATGGCTGTTAGCAACAGCCAGGGCACAGAGCTGTGTGCACGCGATCGCGCGTGCACAGTCTCTGAAGTGCCGCCGTAAATAGTCTATACGGCGGACTTTAGAGACCCTGACCGCTGGCCGTATATTTACGGCCAGCGGTCGGGAACCTGTTAAAGAAGCACTCCAGAATTTTTTTTTCTTTTGTGCAGCATGGGCTGCTATTAAAGAATAATGTAGAGTCTCCGGTGTATGCCTTGTGTATACCTTTTTTAGTTGATGTGCCGTTTTATGGGTTGTCTGCCCTCTTGGTTCCTTCTTTCCGTCTGATATGGTTCCCCTAATGCAGACTACATTTCCCATGATGCTTCTGGCTTTGCAGAGGAGGTGGAGTCTCATTGCACTGCACTTGCTCTAAGTCTTAGCTAAGTGCAGGTAGTGATAGATCAGTGACATAGAAATGCTGAACTCACACTGCGGTCACCAGTTTATCCTATGTAATGCAGCTTTAGTCTCTCTTCTGCCTCCTGCTTGTGATAGGCTGCTTCATGTCAGACCTTACAAACGGGTGACAGTGAGGAGAAGCATCGAATAGGCATACACCGAACTCTACACATAGCACTTAAAGAAAGTGTAGACAGTTCCTGTGCGTCATGGGAGTTCTATAACTTTCCAGCTAGTCATTATATGGACTCGCCTATTATATCACTGCACTTCTGCTCCCTTAGGCCAGACATGATCCCTTTATCAGCACTATATGCATGTGGGGGCACATACAGAGGAACAAGGAGGGTGGAGCTGGGAGGGGTCTCAGAGCTGCCAGGAGGTATTTGATTGGTGATTATGTAATCCTGTAGTTTACAGGAAGTCACCCATACAGGAGGGTGTGGTCTATTTTGGTTGTCAGACTGAGATCACATGACACAGCTACCCATAATGAAAGGGTTCAAAATGTATAAATGCAATTTAGCGGAGAAGAAACAAATGACACTGCTGGAATATTGCTGGTGACTTCGCATGTGTGCAAAAAATAAATACATTATTGCCGGAGTGCTTCTTTAAAGTATTGTGCAACCCAGTATTAATTGAGTGGTTTGCTTAGGGTTAAGTTTTATTGTTGGCAGGAAATGAGGATAGTTTGGGCTAAAGTCACACGTGGAATTTTCAATGCACTTAAAGCAATTTAATGTTAAAGCATAGAGGAAGAATTTGTACTTACCCATCACTTCTCTATCCACTACTGTTTGGTTAGGCAAAAAAACTGCATGAGAAACTGCATGTGTGAATAAAGCCTTATTCAGTCTTTTCCTGTGGGCGCGTTTGTTTGGAAATTGTGAAATGTATAGAAGTGTAGCATTCTTGTTTTTGTTTTGTTTTTTAACTTTTGTTCATCTACATGATCTAAATCTTTGTATAATAAGGCTATCTCCTAGTAGTGTGATTTCAAGTTAATGTGCCTATTCTCACAATTTAAGCCCAGGGTTGCTATTTCCTAATGTGTGGACTTTGTTCCACTCCTGGTTTTTGCTTACAAATGCTCACAAATATTGCCTTGTGAAAGTGGCCTGAGGGAGAATGCAGGCTGTGGATTGCTTTACCCTACATGATGGTTTAAGACGGGTCAGCAAGCTTCGTCACTTCAGCTGTTGAGAAACTACAACTCCCAGCATGCACTGACAGCCAAAGGTTTTTTTCCAGCCAACAACTGTCAGGGCATGCTGGAAATTGTAGTTTCTCAACAGCTGGAGTGCTGAAGGCTGCTGACCCCTGGTTTAAGAAATCACTAGTATACTGGAAAATATTTAGATGGTTTTTTTTTTTGACAAATTATTGGAATAGTAAAAATATAACTTTTGAATGCATTTAAAAACAAAACAAATATTAAAAATGCTAGTCGCCCTTTCAGTAAATTCCTATAATCTGTTTAGGTAAAAGAAAAGGATTAATTTAAATTTGCCTAATTTATTGGGACACTAACATAGCACAGTGATGGGTGTAGAGAAAGATACAGTGGTCTCCCTCCTAGTGCTGCCATGTGTCGTCTACTGGTTTGATTAGAGACCACTGCATCAGCATAGTGATAAAATTTTCAGACACTCAAATATTTGGTACTTCACACTGCTGTTGGCGTTTAGTTAAAGCTTTTTAGAGATGCACACTTTAAGGCTATGTTCACACGGGTTATTTTGCCGAGTTTTTTGACGCGGAAACCGCGTCGCAAAACTCGGCAGAAACGGCCCGAGAACGCCTCCCATTGATTTCAATGGGAGGCGTCGGCGTCTTTTTCCCGCGAGCAGTAAAACTGCCTCGCGGGAAAAAGAAGCGACATGCCCTATCTTCGGGCGCTTCCGCCTCTGACCTCCCATTGACTTCAATGGGAGGCAGGAGAAAGCGTATATCTCGCTGTTTTATGCCCGCGGCACTCAATGGCCGCGGGCGAAAAACGGTGCGATAATTGCCGCGAAAATCGGCGTGCAGGGAGAGGAAAATCTGCCTCAAAGTTCCAAACGGAATTTTGAGACAGATATTCCTCCCCCAAAATACTCCGTGTGAACATAGCCTTACAGGAGTTTTCTGGGAGTTTAAAAAAAAACCAATACTCACATGTTAAAAGGGTTGTGCCATCAATAGAAATGGCACTATATAAACTCATTGTACATTTTAGAGTAACTTTGTAGAGTATTGTTATTAGAAAGATAAAAATTGTTTCCCCTTAGAAATATGGCAATTATCTGCTTGTAATCGCACCCCCTGGTATTCAAATGTGTCGGTCTCTGAACATCATTTAAACTAGTAAATCTGTTTGGCTGTGTTCCGTCGGAACGGAGCTCTGACAGACCCAAACGGAAATGGCAATGACACAAATGGTTTCCGTTTGTGCAATATGTGCAAGGTTTGCATCTTGACGGAATGAATAGCGCAGTTGACTATCGATTCAAAACGATGGAACCCTTGCACAGCGGTGACAAGCGCAAACCATTTGCACCGCATCGGTCATCATTGAAATCAATGGTGATGCAAATGGAAACCTGTGGTTTCCGTTTGGATTCACGGGCTCCCCTGACGGAAAGCTCAGACGGAGCCCATGAGTCCCGAAGCATATGTGAATGAAGCCTAGGTATACAGACTGCAAGCAGTGAGGAGAAAAAGCCATAGATAAGCACTTCACTGCTGGTGCTGAAGGATAGTTCTTATCTCGTCCCTGATAAGATTATCTAATGGATTTAACCCTTAAAGGGAATGTGTTGCCAGCAAAACATGATTTTTTTTTTTTTGTTAAACAATTAGTGTATAGGTGATTAAACATTGTTCTAATTTATTTTATTTTTTTTCACGAGTCAGGAAATATTATAAATTGGATTCAATTGGATTCTAATTTATAATATTTCCCATTGCTGGTCACTAGATGGAGCCATTCCCAAAATTGCAGCATTGCATGTGGTAAAGCAACCACATTGCTTTATGCTGCAAAATTGGGTAAAAAGCCCTCGCGCTAGTGAGCTCTCAGCATCCCCCCCCCCCCTCCTTTATCCTGGCTAGTGCCGGGAGAAACGAGGGGATTGAACGGTCTAACCTCCTACACTGTGCGTCGCCATTTTTTGAGCTAACACACAGTGTAGTAGGTTTACATACAGTAGTAAACACACACAAACACGAACATACATAGAAATCTCTTACCTGCTCCTGCCGCCGCGGCTCCCTCCGGCCCGTCCGCTCCGTCTGCTGCCGCTGGTCCAAGTGCACAAGTCCGGAAGCCGCGACCGGAAGTAGAAATCTTACTGCCCGGCCGCGACTTCCGGTCCACAGGAAAATGGCGCCGGACGGCGCGCATTTCAAATTGGACTGTGTGGGAGCGGCGCATGCGCCGTTCCCACACAGACGGCGTACATTGAAGTGGATGGAACGGGCCCCGTTCGCAGTCCCTATGGGACTGGAGCTGCCGTATTCCATCTCTGTATGTGTCGTTAATCAACACATACAGAAATGGAAAAAAAAATGGCAGCCCCCATAGGGAAAAAAAAGTGTAAAAATAAGAAAAAGTAACACACAAACACACAAATTAATCCAAACGTTTTTAATAAAGCACTAACATCTTTAACATATTAAAAACATTTTTGTGGTGACACTGTTCCTTTTAAGGGCTCATTCAGACAATAGTGATTCTCGTCCGTGTGCTGTTTTGAAACCACGCACCGCACACGGACCCATTGATTTCAATGGGGCTATTCAGACATGCGTGAGTTTTTATGCAGCGTGTGTCCTTTGCGTGAAACTCACCGCATGTCTTATATTGGTGCGTTTTTCACGCACCTAGTCTCCCATTAAAGTCAATGGGTGCGTGGAAACCACGGACCGCACACGGATGTCCATGTTTCACGCATCAAGAACATTGTAAAAAAAAAAGTGCTTGCAAGGGCATGAAAAACACATGCCACACGCAAAGCACACTGATGCAAAAACAACGTGCATGGACAGATTTACGCACGTAAGTCACTCACGCTCATGTGAATGTAGCCTTAAAGAGACTCTGTCACCACATTATAAGTGCCCTATCTCCTACATAAGGAGATGGGCGCTGTAATGTAGGTGACAGTAATGCTTTTTATTTTAAAAAAAACGATCTTTTTTCACAACGTTAGGAGCGATTTTGGTTTATGCTAATGAGCTTTCTTAATGCCCAAGTGGGCGTACTTTTACTTTCGACCAAGTGGGCGTTGTACAGAGGAGTGCATGACGCTGACCAATCGGCATCATGCACTTCTCTCCATTCATTTACACTGCACTAGCGATATAGTTATATCACTATGTGCAGCCTCATACACAAACCCTAACATTACTACAGTGTCCTGATAATGAATACACATGAAATCCAGCCTTGACGTCATGTGTACTCAGAATCCTGACACTTCTGAATCTTTTTTTTTTTTTGTGAGATTCCAGCAACGGATACGAAATCTCGCGAGATCACGGAGCTAAACGAGATTTGATTTCACTTGCTGGAATCTCACAAAAGAGTCAGAAGTGTCAGGATTCTGAGTACACATGACGTCCAGGCTGGATGGTCACGTGTATTCATTATCAGGACACTGTAGTAATGTTAGGGCTTGTGTATGTAGCTGCACATGGTGATATAACTATATTGCTAGTGCAGTGTAAATGAATGGAGAGGAGTGCATGATGCCGATTGGTCAGCGTCATACACTCCTCTGTACAACGCCCACTTGGTCGAAAGTAAAAGTACGCCCACTTGGGCATTAAGAAAGCTCATTAGCATAAACCAAAATCGCTTCTAACGTTGTGAAAAAAGATTGTTTTTTTTAAATAAAAAGCATTACTGTCACCTACATTACAGCGCCGATCTCCTTATATAGGAGACAGGGCACTTATAATGTGGTGACAGAGCCTCTTTAAGGCCCTATTACACCGGACAAAATTTTGGCCAGTGCAACAAGCGCCGATTGAGACAGCTCTTTGATGGGCGCTCGTTTGCTCCTGTCACAAGGACTTATGTATGGAGTCGAGGAGTCGTTACTCTGATCGCTCGTCCCTATACATTATTATCATGCCGGCAGCGCGTCTCCTGTTTACACAGGGAGATGTGCTGCCGACAATGATAATATTTCAGTTTTTTAAAACTACGATTAGCAAACGAACGAGCGTTTGCTTATTCATCTGCTGATAATTGCCCTGTGTAAACGGGAATGATCGTCAACGAGTGGTCTATGCTTGTCTGCCGATGATTGCCTAGTATAAAAGGCTTTTACTGTTTGGAATCTGTGTACTTTAAGGCTACATTCACACGAGCGTGGGCATCTTAGGACGTGTAAGGTGCACCCTTGCGGGAAGCGTTCTCCCGGATCTCCCATAGACTAGAGTCTGCAGGGATGCATGAAAACACAGGAAATGGGAATTGTCCTATTTTTTTTTTTCCCACGGACCCTTCACACGCTCCAGGGAAACAACGGCTGTGTGAAGGGCCCCATTGAAATACATGTGTCTGAGTGACGGACGTTGTTTTAATGGCCATCACACGGATGAGTTACATGCTTGTCTGAGTGCGCCCTAGGATGTAGAAGTAAGGCCTTATTCACACGAACGTGTTATACGTCCGTGCGCCGCGCATGATTTTCACGCGTGTCGCACGGACCTATGTTAATGAATATGGCCGTTCAGACAGTGAATTTTACACAGCGTATGTGCGCTCCGTGAAACTCACGACATGTCCTATATTTGCCCGTGTTTCGCGCTGCATGCACACATTGAAGTCAATGGGTGCGTGCAAATCGCACATGGAAGCACTAAAATAAATGAATAAAAAACGAAAAGCACCACGTGCATTTCTGTTTACAAACATAAAAACAGAGTGTCATAATGATGACGGCTGCGCGAAAATCGCGCAGCCGTGCATCATATGCTGATGACGCACTGACATTTTGCGCGCACAAAATGCAGCGTTTTTTTGCGCACGTAAAACTGACACATCCATGTGAATAAGGCCTTGTGCACACTTCCATCACCGTTTTTCACTGCAGTTTTTGACAGATCCGTGTGCGCGTTTTAGCGGCCGTGTGCACTCAGTGTTTCCGAGCACCGAACATGGTACTGTCCAGGGTGCTGAAAGCGTTAATTGGCTGCAATGATCGGCGGTAACTCTTTCAGCACCCTGGACACTACCATGCTCGGCGCTCGGAAAATACAATTTTAATGAAATAAAGTTCATACTTTCCTCCTGTCCGGCCTCCAGCGATGACGTTTGATCCATGTCACCGCTGCAGCCAATCACAGGCTGTAGTGGCGGTAACGCAAGTCAGGATGATGTCAGAAGGCCGGCCTCCAGGGATGACTCTTCATCCCACGTGACCGCCTCTGCAGCCAATCACAGGCTGACGCGTCATACAGGAAGGTCGGACTGGAGGAAGAAGAGGGACTCGTCACCAAGACAACAACCGGGTACGTATGAACTGCTTTTTATTTTTTATCAGCAGCCTCTTTTCTCTATCAGTGATTGATAGACAAGTGGCTGCCGATTAGTGTAATATATCTGTAATGTACTTCTGCCCGCCCAAACGTTGCTAGGCAACAGCTCCGTCACACACGGACGGCACACGGGTGCCTTCAGTTTTTTTTTTCATTGACTTGCATGGGCCTCACGGTCACGGAATCTCGGAACAAAGTAGGACATGCTCTACTTTTGATCGGAACGGAGCAACGGGACCGTCAAAAAAACTGAAGTGAGCATGGCCCCATTGAAATGAATGGGTCAGGGTGCCAGCCGTCAGAAAAACGGCTAGCGCCCTGAAGGAAAAAAACTGAAGTGGGCATGAGGCCTAAGGCATATTTCCAGCTGTCGATATATGCCTGTTTAACTGTATTGTACTGTGCATGCACATCTTTCTCTAGAATGATGGGTAGAGACCCATACATGTGAACACCAGGGGGTGCTATTACAAGCCGATAACTACCATATTTCTTCGAGAAAACAGTTTTGTTTTTTTTGTCTTGTTTTTTTTTTTATGAATAATACTTTACAAAGTTGCTCTAAGATGTATATTGAGTTTAAATATTGCAATATCTAGTGATGGCACAACCCCTTTAAATCACCCGACACTGGTGGTCCCTGCCGGTCTTTGTTTGCTCTTCTGCAGGCATTCACTGAGGTTAGTGATTGGCTACAGTGGTCACGTGGATGGGTGGAACCACCGGATCGTTGGTGCTTGATTTAACAATTTTTTTTTTATTTTTTTATTATTTTTTTTTCTCCCCCTATCGAATTGAAAAATATGTCCACCTTTTGCAACAATTTTTTTTCATTGTCATTCCAATTATAAATTTGAGTTTGCAAATCTCATCCTGCTATCATACCTTTGCCAAGTTTGTAGGAGACAGATGGAAGGAAGTATGACTGAAGGATCAACAAACATAGGTTTGTTTGTATTCTCTGAGCATGGAGGCATATAGCTGTATACACTAAATGGTAAAATATTTCTTAATCAAAACTATTTTCAATGTTGCTTCATCATTGTTTTGTTAATGCAATGAAGCAATAAGAAAAATAGGTGTCAAATGTGTACACGGCCTCTAAACTGTCTTAACCCACTTTGTATACTGAAAAGTTTTGAATCCATGTTATATTTTTATTGTAACTTAAAAGTTTGGATAAAGCTGTATCTGCAGCTACAGATTTACCTCCTCTACGTTATGTTTGACCTCATCCTTTATGCTGAATGTTGACTAATATAGAAGGAATTTCACGCCTCACTGGAAGCTAAATTACTACTTTTTTTTTGCACCTAAGGGTTGCAGGTAAAGAACTTAAAAGGCCAGCTTCAATAAGACTGGTGCCGAACTTTATCAAATTATTGAAAGCAAATGGCAATTGTATACGGTTTAAAGAGACACTTTGTCCAGCTGCTATAGAGCTCGTACACGAGGACACTTGTAGATCTTCCCAAGAAACAGTAAAGGATCAATATGACAACACTTTGTAATGGAAAATGGAAATTTCCAGAAGAATGAATGCAAATAACTAGAAAAACCTGTTGTTGGGTCACTTCTCTAAGAGCAAAACGCAAAGCATGGGATATACCTATAAGGACTCTACTCAGTCATAAGTTCAGCTGGAAAGATGTCGCCTGCACTTTTGATTTCTGAAGATCTTGTATTATATCTTTACGTTGAAATAGGAGCAAACTTTTTAATCTGGATAGTTTTGTAGGCCTAAACGTTGAAGGCGTCTAAGGAAAAGCAATGGGGATTATTTTAAACGTTACTTCAACATGACCATAAGAAGGCTCGTAAGACTTAAATAGTAAATACATCAAACTTATGGCGTTGCTACCATATAGTGAGAAATTGCTATCGCCCGTACCCAAAAAATAGAGAGGACTGAGAAGTGAATATGCAAGAACTATTCCAAATCAAACCATACACCAATCTGAAAGATGATTTCAAAAGAGAGTGCGGTCTTGGCATGGTACGGAATTGCTGTGGAACATCCAGAATGGATAAAGGTAGTTTTTGACGTATTATCTAGAACATTTTTTTTTTTATTGGAAGCAAAAAAAAAGTTTCCTCACTCGTGTTTGTGTATTTCGTACTTGCTGTTATCCCATTTATAGAATAGGAACACCTGCAGTGAGGTAAGTTTTCAGTTCTGCCAGTCCTATTTGTGTACAATGGTTTGCATTCATTTAGCAAAAGCTAGTTTATTTACTGTCCATTATAAGTATCTTTCATGTTTTGTCCTCTAAGTTTTGATTCTAAATCAACTACATTTCTGTGACTGGGATCATCATTCTGGGCCCCATATACAGTACAATAATCAGTGGTGGGTTAAAAAAAAAATTGCTTAGCCTCTGTCCATTCCAGCAATTTTTCTGTTCTGCCTCTAGAATGGAGTTGAAGGGCAGAGACTAAAGTGTTACGACCAACTGTGCCCGTTCACACACTACAAACTTTGCATGCATTTTATTTATTTTTAGCCAAAATTGGATCCAGGAGGCATTCCTTTTATATAGGTCTTATGTTTAGGTTCTGTTCCTGGCTTTGGCTAAAAAATACATGCAAAATCTGCACTGCAAACAAGGCCTTAAAATTCATTCAAATTCTTTGCAGGCAGTAGTTTGTAACTTCCTAGGCCACGGTTCAACCTTTTGGAGATCGTTTGGCGCTCCAAACCTATAATCCCTGTCCTCCCTCGGCAGAGGCAGCAAGTAAAGGTGGTGCTGGCCCAATCTGCTCATGTAATGATGTGCAGCAGTTTTATGGGATTGATACTAAAAACCTCCAGCAGCTCTTAAGAACAATGTGAGGTCTATGAATAAATATATATCTTTAGCTCTTGTATAGCGAAAAGTTCTGCAACCTTCTAAAACTTTTTTGTTTTTCATCTCTCCAATGCTTTCAGTGAATGAAAACTTTACGGTTTACTTCCCGGGGCCAAAGACTGGTACAAGGCTCATTAATTGTAATAAAATGCTATCTGTTTTAGGCAGTTGCGCTGAGTTTATAGCCTATAGATGTAAACATGTTTTCATCCACTGACCGCAGCACGCTTGCAAAAAGTTGGGGAGTTTAAAACGCAAATAGAAAAGAAAACTACAGAACTTTTCATTATACAGTGATCTAAGGGACAACCCCCTCCCTCAATGAGGACCTGCTGGCTAGTCTGACAGCCAAAGCCCCTGGCTGCTGTAGGAGAAATCTGGAATTACATGGTGCATAATCAAATGAATGGGCGTCAATGTAATACATGGTTTTACGGAGTCCTCCAGAGCGGAGACATTCTTTGCAGTGGCTCTCATCTCTGGCTCATAGAAGGGGGAAGTCCTGATCAGAGGACCTCCCTCTGAGATCAATTTTCCCTAATAGGATCCTATCGGGAGAGCCCCTTTTAAACTCCAACTAAAACTAGACCATACTTAACTGAGGAATCAATGGCTATTTAGCGTATTTCCTTGTCAGGTGTCAAATAGTCTTAAAATAGCCCTATACATCAAAGTTGTCTTAGGACACCAGTTGTTAAAGGATCATATGTGCAAGTTTTACAGCACATCGGCGTAGTTTTAACGTTGGCTATCCAGTTTTGTGGGTTAATCTATTTTACCCGCAAAACTATTCATTTGATATCCGGACACTGCGGTAAAACTACATTTTTACACGGTTTTCAAGGGGTCCTTGCAATTAGTAACCCACACATAATCGTAAAGTCAAATTCTGTGGGCACCTTTACTTGGGTCTGGGAGCTTGCATTGACACCGCTTGAACACTTCTCAAAAGCCAAAGTCAGAAGTGGAAGGAAAAGTATAAAGGAAAGAATCCTACATCTCCTTTCTTTAGAATCTACTCATTTGTTTGCATTTAAAACTGCATGTGCGGTTCTAGTCTTCGGCTGGCTTTACACCGCCATCAGGTGCATTCACGACGGGTGTGTTGGCCAAGGAGTGGAGAGGGAATCATTGCGCATGTCAAACCTATACAATTCCTCCCCTATTCCAAATATGGCAATTAGAATAAATCCCCGGATCATCTCTAGAACCTACTACTTCTAACTTGTCATATATTTTTCAACAAAAGACCTTTTTGAACTTTCCCAATAATCAACCATCACAACATCTTGGAGCAGAGTGCCATAGTGTCACTGCTCTTTCAGTAAAGAATCCCGGTCTGTGAATACGGGGTGAACCCTTTTTTCCCCCCTTCATGTGGAGGATGCCCCCTTGTCCTTGTTACAGACCTAGGTGTAAAAAGATCACTAGAAAGATCCCTGTACTGTCCAGTTATATATTTGTACACTGTAATTAGATCAGCCCCAAGGCGTCTTTCTAAACTGAATAGCCCCAAGTTTGATAGCCTTTCTTGGTACTGCAGTCCACCCATTCTCTTAATTACCTTGGTCACCCTTCTTTGCACTCGTCCTAGTTCAGCCATGTCCTTCTTATACACAGGTGCCCAAATTATACATAAACTTCCATGTGTGGTCTGACTAGTGATATGTATAGAGGCAAAACTGTTCTTGTCATGAGCATCTATGACTCTTGATGCATCTCCGGATTGTATTTGCCTCTGTAGCAGCCGGCTGACTCCATTGAATTACTGTGGGACTGATCCATGGCAGAAATCCGAGTTTCATCCTCGTATTCTCTAAAAATTCCACAGCGGATTTGCCGATGGCAAATTTGTGCCATGTGAACATGGCCTTACTTTTCTTGCACTATATACAGTTAGGTCCAGAATTATTTGGACAGTGATACAGGTTTTGGCATTTTAGCTGTTTAAGCCCATATTGATTATATAACTGTATATTCAATGTTTTGGTAAAAGTGCAGACTCTCAGCTTGAATTTGAGGGTATTCACATCGTAACTTGAGGAATAGTTTAATTACAGCACTTTAATATGTAGCTGCCTCTTTTTCAAGGGACCAAAGGTAATTGGACAACTATCTCAAAAGCTATTTAATGGGCTGCATCGGCTATTCCATCGTTAAGCCAACATCAATTAAGCAGGTAAAAGGTCTGGAGTTGATTCCAGGTGTGGCACTTGCATTTGAAAGCTGTTGCTGTGAACCCACAACATGACGTCAAAGGAGATCTCCATGCAAGTGAAACAGACCATCGTTAGGCTGAAAAAAAAAAATGAAAGGAGTGGCCAAATCATCGGTTTGGTACATTCTTGAAAAAAAAAAAAAAACAGGTGATCTTGTGAACTCCAAAAGGCCTGGACGTCCACGGAAGACAACAGTGGTGGATGATCGCAGAATCCTTTCCATGGTGAAGAAAAACCCCTTCACAACATCTACCCAAGTGAAGAACACTCTCCTGGAAGTAGGTGTATCAGTAGCTAAGTCTACCATAAAGAGAAGACTTCATGAGGGCAAATACAGAGGGTTCACCACAAGGTGCAAACTATTAATCCGCCTCAAAAATGGAAAGGCCAGATTAGACTTTGCCAAACAAAATCTAAAGCAGCCGCCCAGTTCTGGAACAGCATGAAACTAAGATCAACTCGTACCAGAATGATGGGAGGAAGAAAGTATGGAGAAGGCTTGGAACGGCTCATGATCCAAAGCCACCACATCTCCTGTAAAACATGGAGGCAGTGTGATGGCGTGGGCATGCATGGCTGCCAAAGGCACTGGGCCACTAGTGTTTATTGATGATGTGACTGAAGACAGAAGCAGCCGGATGAATTCTAAAGTGTTCAGGGATATACTTTCTGCTCAGATTCAACAAAATGCAGCAAGGTCGATTGGACGTCGCTTCACAGTACAGATGGACAATGAAAGCAGTGAGAGGTCCGGCACACGATGAAAAGTAAAAATGCAAGGCTGTTTATTGGTATCACATTAAAATCCCAGGCAGAGAATGCTTACGTGTTTTGAACTTCGCCGTTCTTAATCATAGCTACTCTCTTAGTGTGTTAGAACTGGCTTTATGGATCAGGTGTACAAAGGGTGTGTGGCTAAAAAAGTGGCATTAACCCCTACATGCAATCCGTAGTATGCAAAGCATGAATCACTTCATTCTGTACCACACTCGGGCTCAAACGCCGGTAGTGAGGAAAAATGTCAGATGTATTAATCAATGAGTGTAATAGGCGGTGCGCCAATGATCGTAACATATTTGTGTGTCTAACACTTCAGCTGGGTTCCAAAATCTGATCCCATCTGTCAATTAATAGAAACAGTCATGAGATGAGGTGGGTGTAAATAGTCCCTACCCAAAGAAAAACCCAGCAGATGCTTAATACTGGTATATGTCTGCCATGTGTCCTAGGTTTCTGAGTGTCCAGAATGTCTGTGTATCATTGGAGCAATACATTAAAAGATGTATATGAACATGTCACAAATTACTCAATAGCAATGTGTCTATCTATAAGCAGTGTGTCGAAAGGTGTGTACACATGTATACATATATGCAGAAGACTGCATGTTCCGAAGCACAACATAGTAATAATAATAAACTGACGGAAAGCTGGTTTAGATTTGACAAAACTACTTAAACACAATCAAGTCGTTTTCTCTACAGACTTTAGTTCTGATTACAGCAAGATAACTGGTATTATTAGAAAATATCTACTGGTTTTGTTTGGGGAGGATTCTTTGCAGAAGATCCTCCCATGCAGGTTGGGGTTTTGTATCTAGGAACTCCATGTCTATTGGAAAATTATTTTCCCCGAGTGACTTCAATAGTCAGTCAACTAAGAAAGACCAAAACTGGCTTTCAATACGAGGGTCGTATAAATGCACTGGTCTACGATGTGGGTTCTGTCCATTTATTTGTAACATTGGTTCTTTTCAGTCCTATGTCAATAAGCAACAATATTACATCAAAGCCTTCATCAATTGTAACACGACACATGTCTATATTGTCCAATGTGAGTTGCAGACTACAATATGTGGGCTGCACCACAAGGCCTTTAAAAAGACGCATTGGTTAACACCTGACTGACATCCATCACCCAAAGCAACGTAATGTCTCCGGCGCTTCAAAACACTTCATTGAAATACACTATGGCAACACTAAGTCAATGAAAGTTTTTCCCATAGAGAGGGTGTTCAAGCCCAAAAGAGAGGGGGGAAGACAGGGAAAAAAATATAATGAATAGGGAAGCCATGTGGATCCTTAAAATGGATACTAGATTTCCCAAAGGCCTGAATTACAGAATGGATTTGATGTATATTTATTGATGCGTACGTGGCTCGATCCACACTTTTGTCATCTAAACCATCTTTACGTCCGTTTATTATTCTTATGTTGTGCTTCGGAACATGCAGAGTCTTCTGCATATATGTATACACGTGTACACACCTTTCGAAACACTGCTTATTCGATATTGACACATTGCTATTGAGTAATTTTGCGTACATCTTTTGATGTATTGCTCCAATTATACACACATTCTTGACACTCAGAAACCTAGGACACATGCCAGACATATACCGGTATTAAGCATCTGCTGTGTTTTTTCTTTGGGTAGGGTCTATTTACACCCACCTCATCTCATGACTGTTTCTATTGACTGGATGTGATCCGATATTGGAACCCTGCTGAAGTTTTAGGCACACATATATATGTTACGATCATTGGAGCACCGCCTATTACACTGATTTAATACATCTGACATTTTTCCCTCACTACCGGCGTTTGAGCCTGAGTGGTCTACTTATACAGAATGAAGCTATTCATGCTTTGCATACTTCGGATCCCATGTAGGGATTAATTCCACTCTTTTGGCCACACACCCTTTGCACACCTGATCCATTAAGAACTGAAGTTCGAAACGCGTAAGCGGTTTCTGCCTGGGATTTGAATCTCTTGTTGTTTTTTTTTACTGTGATACCAATAAACAGCCTTGCATTTTTACTTTTCATCGTGTGCCGGACCTCTCACTGCTTTCCTTGGTTCCTCACCTACCTCCCATGTAGATTTTCTGCCCGAGCACCGATGGACGATGGGACGTGGCATTTCCAATTTGTATGAGTGGTGAGCGGACCAACTTTACTTTGTTTCTTCCCAACAGATGAACAATGACCCAAAACATGCTGTGAAAACAACCCAGGAGTTTTCTTTAAGGCAAAGAAATGGAATATTCTGCAATGGCCAAGTCAATCACCAGATCTCGCGTGCATTTCACTTGCTTAAGTGAAAACTTAAGGCAGAAAGACCCACAAACAAGCAACAACTGAAGACAGGGGCAGTAAAGGCCGGGCAAAGCCTCACTAAGGAGCAAACCCAGCGTTCAGTGATGTCCATGGGTTCCAGACTTCAGGCCGTCATTGCCTGCAGAGGATTTTCTACAAACTATTAAAAAAAACAAAACATTTTATTTATGGTAACGTTAATTTGTCCAATTATTTTTGAGCCCCGGAAATGAGGAGTCTAGAAAAATGGTGGCAATTACTAAACGTTTCACAGGATATTTTTGTTTAAACCCTTTGAATTAAACCTGAAAGTCTACATTTCAATGGCATCTCCTTTGTTTCATTTCAAATCTAATGTGGTGGCAGCAGAGCCCAAATCATAAAGATTGTGTCACTGTCCAAATAATTCTGGACCTAACTGTATATTCCCTGCGACGAGTATGGATCTGACTGTAAATTGTCAAAGAAACTCTAACGTTGCCTAAACATAACCTTGCTTACAATCGTTTGTCTGCACGATTTTCTGCAGCTCCTGAAATGGTCTTGTAGAAATCTTGCCAAGAACATAGGTGTGAACGTCCTCCTGATCCCTTCTATTTTCAACTGACCAGTGGCTGAGGGATGGGACTTGGTGTTTCTGGTCTCCTATTGCAGACACAGTGGGTGGGACGGGATACCATTTTAGTGCTCCCCACTTTTCTTTTCCCTTGTAGCGGTTTTTCTGCTGTTTTTTTTTTCTTTTCAGTCAGAGATTTCTATGGGAAAACCAGAAAAAATGCCATACCTTGAGCATTCTGCGTTTTTGTGGAAAATTTAAAATAAAAATGCACCGAAAGGCCAGGAAAATTGCACAAATAAAGTATTGTTTGAAGCGTCTTATATTTGAATATAGACGATCAGCTAATATCAGGCCACAATGCTTTTGGCCATGAAAGGCAGGGAAAAATGCCACTGAACAATGCTGTGTTTTCCCCAAAAACTCTGTGTATGAAACTACCCTTAATAGAGTGGAATGTATTATCACTTATTTAAATTGGTTTTTTTTTTCTAAAAAGATCAAAGAAATGATCGGTTTGCCTGTAATTGGCCTGTGTAAAAGGGCCTTTAGGATTGGTCATCAATATCAGATCAGTGGGGGGTCTGGTACCCACACTGATTCATCGTTTACAAAGCACAGTGCCGTACACTTCCGTAGTGGCTGTGCCTGGGCTTGCAATTCTCTGCAGCCTGGTCCCTTTCAGTTGAATGGGACTGGAGCCGCAACAGTTTTAACAGGGCAGTGGGATAAGTGGCTGCCAATCTTTTGCTTCCCCAGCATTGGAGAATTGGGTCGTCTCCTATACATTTGACAGCGAATCACATTGAAATTGACTGGACAAATATCTCCGTATAGACCACTTTAACGGAGCCCTACCTGAAGAAAAAAAAAAAGTTACCAGTACAAATCCAGAAGAATCTTATTACACCATGTCTGTCGGGTGCAAAGCCATTTGTATTCAAATTACCTAATAGACGTATATCGACTTCCTACCTGGATAATATATCAGCAGTTGTGCTTGTGTATTTGTGGAAATATCTATGTATTTGTGTAGATTCAAATCCCCCAAATTCTGACAGATTAGAACATGATAGTTTTAGATTGCCACTTTGGGTCTATATGTTTAAGCGTTCATATCTTTAAAAGATGAAAGTTATCAAGTTTTTTTTAAATGTACATTTAAAGTAAACCATATTAAACTCTTAAAGCTTAAACCAAACAAAAAAAAAAAAAAGGCAAATGAAGTGGAAAAAGACACATTTTTGAATGCAAAAAAGAAATGACAATGAGCGGAAAAAAAAACAAAACCAAGCAAGCAGGGGAAATGAGATGGCATTAGCAAACAGCCCACTAAAGGTGCCCATACACATGACATGTGCGTCGGCTGAACGGAACAGCCGACCATCTAATGTGATGCCCCGACGGCAGATGTCAGGATAGAAGGATCAGGCACATTGGATTTCAACATGCCCAATCCTCTGTTTTTACGGGAGATGAGCTGCTGCCAGAGGTGTCTGGCAATGACTTCCTTCCCTCTCCTCATTGAGAACACATGCACCCTCAGCCAAGCGGATATGGGGGGTCGGGAGGAATAGCTGGCTGATTTGGCCGACTGCTCTCTAAGGGATTTGGGCACCTTTTTAAGAAGGAACTACAAGAGTGTTTCATAGCCAAGTGACAGGAGGTAAGGCATCGGTGTCACTCAAGCCCCATTAACAAATAGAATTTTAATTTAAACGCTTAACCGCAAAGACATTTTGTACCAGGGCTGTGGAGTTGGTAAGCCGATCTTTCGACGACTATTTTTTCACTCTCCTAATCCAACTCCGACTCCTTCATAAATGGCTCATGTATTTATAATTAGTAATAGCAAATTTACTGTCGTAAAATGGTAACAAAAATATATTTATTGGAATACAATTTTTTTTTTTTTAACAAAACTTTTTTCAAATCCTGTGAGTAAATAGGCAACTACAATAATTTTATTTTGAAGTTGGGCTCTGTACGTTTCTTCTGACTCCACAGCCTTGATTATTATGACAGTGTATATGTACTTAAATTATTTTCACATCTGATCTTATTTAGTAATGGCCCTCATGTTTACGCTGGCAATTATAGTTATGATTTGCTTGTTTCTGGGCGATCGTAACTATAATTATCCGTTGTAAATGAAGATAAAGCTATCATTGATCTTGATTAATAACATGCTGTAAAAATTGTGATATTTTCTATTTTTGCATATTTGACAAACTTTATTGATTCAGATCAAGTAACCAAAATGTAAGCCCAAATGCCCTTTTGTAAATTCAAAATTAAAGTTCTTAAATGATGAACACTTAACTGGCCCTGTGTGGGGGAAAAAAACAATTAGTTAGTTACCCAGTCTAACCACATTTACAGAGGTTCTCTCAATCATAAATGATCACTTCTCAACTGGATAGGTGGTCATTTTTTGGCTACTGGAACCTCCACCGATTGTGAGAACGGGAGTTTCGAACCCCCCCCCCCTCCTCCAGTCCTATTCTTTGCATCATCCCATGTAATAAGGAGGAACTTGAATGGTGTGGCCATTCGAGCATATGCCTACCGCTCCATTCAAAGTCTGAGTGACGGAAACCGCCAAGCACCCTTTCTATCATTCTCATAAACATTAAATGGAGCGGCAGGACGGATGCTCGACCGCCGCTCCATTCAATGTCCTCCTCCCTGAGGTCAAGCAGTAAGGAGAAATGGGGTTTGTATTCCCTGCTCTCATGATCGGTGAGGGTCCCAGCGTTTAGAAAATTATCACCTATCCCCATGGACAGGTCATAACTTATGATTCTGGTAATACTCCTTTAATTGACTATTGAGTAAAACTAGACCCACCCAGGCTTGATTACTGCCAGCGCTGTTGTACCTATACATTGCTACCAAGCTATTTTAAATTAAGCTAGTATGTCTTAACAAGCAGCAACCTATGCTGTAATCTAGCAAAATAAATTCCTGAAGATGTGAGAAACAAAAGATAATGAAATCTAGAAAGAGTTACAAAACTATTTCTAAGGCATTGTGGAACCAGAGAACCATAGTGAGAAACTTGAACAGTGGTCTTCCAGCAGTGGTCACACAACCAAAATTGTCCAAGAGTACTTCAATGACTCATTCATAAACCCCCCCCCCCCCCAAAAACAGACAGATATCGAAGGCACTACAGGCCTTGATAGTATCAGATCAGCTCAACTTTCATAATTTCTCCATTAGAAAAAGATGCACCAAAATGCTATCCATGGGAGAATTTTAATACAAAAACTACTAACCAATAGGAAAAAACAAAACGGTCTCTTAAGCCTTTACCGATAATGTTTTGTTGACCGATGAGCCAAAAGTAAAGGTTTTTAGAAAATAAAGGTCCTATTTCATCTAGGATAAAGCTAACACAGCATTGCATAATAAGAACATGATTCCAACATCACATTACCACCTTATTTTAGTGCCTGGGCCACTAGCCATAATTGAAGGAACCATTTATTTTGTTATCTACCAGAAAATCCTGAAGTGGAATATCCGGTCATTGGTCTGTCATCTGAAGCTCAAGCGCATTTGGGTTATACAGCAAGGCAATGCTTAGAAGCCAAAAGCAAGTCACCTCTGAATGGCTAGAAAGAAGATAAAAACAAGGTTTTTTGGGTGGCCTGGTTAATGTCCTGACTAACAAAATTTAGATGCTGTGGCAAAATTGAATCTGGGAAGATCTTTTGCAAACATGAGTGACAAAACCATTCTGGTAAGAAGAGTGGGATGAAGTTCCTTCAAAACAATGTAAAAGACTGATCTCCAATTGGGCGCATTTGATTGCAATTGTTGCCGCTACACGCCTCCATTTGATGACGTTTTTCCAATTAAAATAGCCTCAAATTAGTCAGAGATACAGTGACATTCGTTAATGTTGTAAATGACTATTAAAGGGGAAACTAGTGATTGTTACATATCTACATAGGTATACAAAGTAAGGCCCCATGCACACGACCGTGTTTTTTCGTCCGCAATTCCCCCGCAAATCCATGGGAGAATTGCGGACCCATTCATTTCTATGGGCCCATACACACTATCCGTGTTTTCACGGGTCTCCGCATGTCCGCACATCCGTGCCGCAGAAACTCAGGACATGTCTTATTACGGGCCGCAAATTCGATGCGGACATGCCAATAGAAGTCAATGGGCCCGTGGAAATTGCGGATACACCTCCGTGTGTCATTTGCGGAAGTGTTGCTAGGCGACGACCGGGAATGAGTTCTGTCGTCATCCTGTTTTACCTAGGCTTTTTTTTTTTTCATCCGCATTTTGCGGATTACATACGGATAAACTGCGGATGACATTTCACGGTCCTGGAATTTGCGGACCAGAAAAACACTACGGTCGTGTGCATGAGGCCTAATAGTTTTAGCAGCCATCTTGTGGCTCAATGTGCTACCAAATCCTAAATGATCATGTTAAAAACATCACAAGAAAACCCTTGTGTTATCACATTGCCTAGCTAAAAAGTGTTGCAAGGTGTAAAGAAATGTAATTTATTTTTTTTTTTTTTTGAGAAATCGCATTGAAACATTTAATTAGTGTCTTAAAATGGGCAAAAAGGCATTGCGTTCTTTTGAAACTTGTCAGTCTGTTTTTCTTGAGAAAAGGCCATGCAAGAAATTGGCAAGTAACCTGAAGATATCGTACAATCGCTTGTACTAACTTAATAAACGTCACAAACTCTCTATAACCAGGATAGAAAGAACAGACTTTGCATGGAGGATGATGTGAAAAACCTTTTGTGGCCATTGAATCTTTGTTTGGATCACAGAGAAGAACATTTGTGAGGCACAGAACAAATGGAAAGATGCCGACTTCTTGATGACCTCTGTCGAGCGTGGAGGAATTGTGACGGTCTTTAGTGCTGCTAAAGTGGGAAATTTGTACAAGAAGCTTGAACAAGAAAGGCTATGCAACGCCATGCCATAGCCTCTGGATGGCGATTTTATTGGAGCCATATTCATCAGGTGTTTCTCTTAAGGAAAGAATTGGCTGGAATCCTGTCTGTAATGAATTGACTAGCACAGTCACCAGATCTTAACCGTATGGTCCAAAAAAAACATTTGTGAGAGATGCCTCAAAACATAGGGTTAAATTTCTTCACATTACCTTCACAAATTGACAGCTAGAAAGGCAAAGGTCTTAAAGGCTAAAATTGCTGCAATTGTAGAATTCTTTGAGAATCAAAATCTAAAGCACAAGTTTTTTTGTTTTTTTTAAGCCCAAATTATTATTTATGGCCTTGACATTTGAGTTTTCGCGATTCCAAACCTTTAAGCAGTAGTGTTGGTGTCGCAGCCAGGTATTCAAGAAATTTGTATGTATTCAGATAACTCTTAATCTGACTAAATGAAAGTTTATTCAACTTTCTACTTTACTTTTTCATTTTCTCAACATTTTCCAGATGTTTGCTGTCATTGAATGAGAAAGTCTTGTTTACATTTAGAGGCAGTAAACTGTAGATACCTAGTCCTGCTCTCTGCTGAGAAGAGGATACAATTGTATCCGGTGTAGGCAATTCTCTGTGAGCCAAACAGCCTGGATTCCGGACTGATACATTGTGGCAAACTAACTAGCAGGGGAATTTGTGAAGCTGCTGCTGCTGGTTTCGCTCACAGAGCATTGTCTAGACTGCATGCAATTGTATCCTCTACTCCGCTGAGAGCAGGACTACGAGTGCAGCATCTGAATGTAAACAAGAATGTTCTCATTCACTGACAGCAAATGAATATCTTGAAAATGGTGAGGAATTGAAAGACAAGGTATAATTAGAAAGAAATAGAGACGATCCAGCGATTGTGATATCCAAAATATGAAAAACTAGGTTTCCACTTTATTAAATGCAAGCTATCCAAGCTTGAAATAGAACACCAGGAGGAAAAGACAGGGTGGTGATATGCGGCAATAAATTAGCCTACGCGTTTCAGCCATGATTAAGGGCACAGCCTAGTGCCTGAAACGCGTAGGCTAATTTATTGCTGCATATCACCACCCTGTCTTTTCCTCCTGGTGTTCTATTTCAAGCTTGGATATCTTGCATTTAATAAAGTGGAAACCTAGTTTCTCCTATTTTGGATATCACAATCGCTGGATCGTCTCTATTTTTTTTCTACAATTGCTGCCGTGTGCCGTCGCGGCTGACCCAAGCGATTACGAACACAGGAGTGTCAGATTGGTGAGCTGGAGGTTTCCTCCCATTTCCCTCTTCCCTTTATATTATTACATATAATTAGAAAGCTGTATAACTTTTCATTTACGCAGATTTTTTTTCACATGGGTGAGATATAGGTATTGGTAAAAAAAAAAAAAAAAGTTTTTTTTTTTTTCAATGAATGAAATTTTACTTTTATTTTTAATTATTTTACGCAATTTAATTTGTGTATTTTTGTCTTGTCTTACATTTTCTAAAACAAATGTAAACCGATCGAAAACAAATGTACAAAAATTAGAAGGGAATGGACGAATACTATTCCTCAACACCATTACCTATGATAAATGGTAGATTATCCACTATATATGATACTTTCACATGGTGGAACACCCATGTGAGGTTTGCATTTAATAGGAAGAGCTAATGGCTCAACAAACCTGTGAGATTTTAAGGTAGACATTGAGCGAGGATAGTATCTCCAATATTCAGTCTGGTATATTCAACAGTGACTCCATTGGAAGACCGGTCCAAGACCTTAAAGCGACAGTGTTGTCATATATCTCTCCTATTAAAAAAAACAAAAAAAAAAAAACAAGGCTCGTCCAACAGTTATTTTATTTGTATCGCTATCTTTAGTGTTACTTTAAGCAAGGTAGTCGGGTTTGTAAGATAATATAATAATAATAAAAAAATGCAATCCTGCCTTTTTAATATTCAAACATTTTTGGGAAAACCTCACATATAGGGGATCCCTCACTCCTTTAGGCAGGTGTAACCGGTTTATTGCAAAAGTAGTAATGTGTTATGCCCAGTGCAGGTCCTAAAGGGTCACTGCTTGACACGGATTCACAGACCGAACTCCTGCCATACACTTGACCCATCAGGACCTGTACTAGGCATAACCTAGTGTTTCTGTGTTGCTGACAATGTTACTTTTTAAGAATTGCCCTTTCATGTAGCATCCAGCATAAACCGTTTAGTAGGATTTGCAAGTGCAGGCCATTGAAATCCAAGTAAAATTAAGACCTTTCTCAATTTCTGAAAGGCACCAACTGTATGAGACTTGGTGAAACTTGCAGATGGTCCCCTGACAGGGTGGACGATTTATTTTTGGTTAGGTACGTCCATTAAGTCCAGAGGAGTGGGAGGGTGATGGAAATGAAAAATAAAGGAATCTCTTTGTACCCTTCTTGATTTAGAGGAAGGCAAAAAAAACACTGAGATTTTACACCATAAGCCAACTTGCCTGACCCCACGTAGCAGTCAGAAAGGATTAACATTCCAGTATTTTTATACATTTTATATTCGCATGTTTAATGTAGTCTTTCAAGAAGGCATCGAAGCATTTGTCTCCATCAGCCATTTCTGCTACACCTGGGTTCGGAGACCAAATGTTCCACAACTGCCCAGATTTTCGTCACTGAAGCTTGCAACTTTTTCTACAACCAGAATGTGTCCTCTTGTTCTTTGCAGTTAGCTTACAGTAAACCGTCCAGTCATTTTTTTTTTTTTGTACAACATTCCCCCTTTTCCTTGTCTTATCTTCTCATGACTAACTTCCAACACAGGGCATCTTTTCTTTATGAACTGGTGCCCAGAACTGTACTACGTGAGGATGCACAAGTGCTTAATAGACTCCTTGTCTCTGCGGTCTTTTAATGCATAACCGTATTCTGCTGGCCTATAAGGTGGTAATACACGTCTAATGGTGCCTGAACCTACCAATTTCGGCAGGATCGGCCGACCATGACTGTGTATGAGGGCCTCCCGACTCCCCCCCCCCCATATTTTACAGTAGATGACAGAGAAGAGAAGTATCGGGCACTTAGATCTCAACAGGCCCGATCCGTTCTCACGAGAGAGAAGCTCACTCCCCTCTCCCCATTCAAAATACATGAATTTCTAAGTAAGTTCAATAATTGTCCCTGTGCTGAACCTCAGGGTACACCCCTTATAACTTAAACATTCATAATCTGTATCATTGACCACAACACTCTGAATAAAGTAACAACAGTTCAATTCCACTGTGGAAGTCACCATATTTAGACATTCAATAAGCGGAACTTAGTCTTCCAACAGTTGCATAAGTAGAACGTCTGGTTACAGTATTTGGTAGATGGGTTTTATTTTTGTCCAACCTTCTGAACTCCTCTTTGATTATTTGTAGTTTAAGCATGGGTTAGATGGAAGGGATCAACACATTACTGGTTGTTTCCTTAAGACACAGGTCAAGCTGGGTGAAGCTGTATACTCCAAACTGATCATTTGCCCTAAAAATAAATTCATGCTTCTTAATAATTAAGTGTTTTTAATTCTGTCCATGGTCATGTGATGGACACACAGGTGCTGGGACCATTAGAAGACACAGCTCTAATACACATACTGTAACTGTACCGAGCCGTGCACCTGTGTGTCCATCACATGACCATGGACAGAATTGTATCCACTGGAAGTAAACCATGAATGGTCCTACTGAAGCAGAGGTCTTGAAAACCTTGTGGAATTAATACAGAAGGTATATTGAAAAATTGGATAACTTTTAATTATACAAAAATTACATTTATTTGCTGAAACCGGACAAGCCTTTTAAGATCACAAGGTGTGTGTGTGTGTGTATAGATCTCCATGGTCCGTGAGTGCAATTTCATTTTATTAATACTTTACCCGCATACAATGTGGGGATGCAATGGTGATTTAGTACAGATTAGTTCGGCAGTGTATCTATTTTTTGTGGTAGGTTTGTGCCATAAATCTACTTTAGATTAATTCATAAACATATTATGTACAGAATTACCGTAAGTTTAAAAAAAAAGTGTCCAAGTGCAGTTTTATAAATGTGTATTCAGTGTTTTTATTTCACATTTCATCATAATATTAAGATGTATTTTCATTTATAATTTGTAACATTACAGTTTCATCCATAATATTGTGGGTCAATTTCTTTAGCTGTTTTAATTAAACTCATTAAAACAAAGAAAACCTTCTGTTTTTCTTTTTGATGTTTCATTGTCTGCAAATATGTCCAGTTCTCAGTATTGATTGTTAGAACAATTTTTTTTAAATCTAAGTGGCTCCCACCTGGCCATGCATTACATTTTCCTTGTAGCAGCTAGAAATGTGCGGCTCATCTATAGTTGAAATTGGTAGGACCGATCCCTGTTCACTAACCCTTTAATGTACTTGTCCTGTTTTAATGGCAGTGCATACAAGGACATTAACTGGATATACTACAATACGGGACTAAAATAATAAGATTCTGATAAAAATCTACCTGATGTCACAATAAATTCCCTCGGACAGAGGGGGCTAGAGGACATGCAGAGAAGACACGATCTGTATTTTCGCTACATATTCTTGCGTACAGGTCCCTGGTGACCGTGATCGAATGGACTTTTACTATTTATATTACAGATATCTATGATCTGTATATGAGGTCATGCAGGGAATACACAGATCATGTATTCCCTCCTAACCGGAGTCTCAAGAGTATAGAATAAATGTAATAGAATTCAAAATAAAGTAAGATTTAAAAAATAAATCGAATTTACCTGAAAATAAGTTGGCCATACGCTTACGATTAGTAATGGCTGCAATGCAGTCGATCAGTTGTATGTTAGATTGTTTGTATGGCTGGCAGATCAGAGAAATGGTTACAAAATTAATTTTAAAAGAATAGTGAGGACAGCTGATCGCTGGGGGCTACAGGACCCCCTGATGGGGTGGCTTTTATTTTTTTTTTATATAGGAGTTATCTTTGTCTGGGTTTGTTTGTTTTTTTTGTTCACAATTTTTTACTTCCAGTACTGTGCAGAAGTTTCAGAGGTTATTCACATGAATGGCATAATCTGAAATGTGATGGGCTTTTTTTTTTTTTTTACTGGCCGCCACACAGCTACATTAAAATCAATGTATGGGGCTATTCACACGGTCACTGTTTTAATGGACCATGTGAGCGGCCCATGAAAAAATAGATGTCCTATTTTTGCCCGGTTTCACGAATCCCTCAATAGACTCGATTAACAACATAGTTGCCGATTTCATGGCCGATTTCACACCTGTTCATGTGAATAAACCCTTAGGCAGTTGTGAAAAAATCCTGTAAAGTAAGAATGCTTTCAAAAATAAGTGTTTAATACTTTTTTTTTTGTCATTTAACAAAATACAAAGGGAAGGAACAGAAAAAATCTAAATCTAATCCAATATTTGGTGTCCACACTTTTGCCTTCAAAAACATACCAATTCTTCTAGGTATACTTGCACAAAGTCATGGATTTTGTAGGATTATATTCAGGTGTATAATTAACCAATTATACTAAACAGGTGATAATTATCATCATGTAGACAAACACTGTCATTAACTGTAGCAGAAACCGTTTTGTGTAGGAGGCTCAAAACTGGGTGAGGAACAGCCAAACTCTGCTACAAAGGTGAGGTTGTGGAAGACCGTTTTATGGCAAGACTGAGCATAGTAATGACACAAGGTAGTTATACTACATCAAAAAGGTCTTTCTCAAGCAAAGATATCAAATCAGACTGGGTATCAAGATGTGCTGTTCAAGCTCTTTTGAAGAAGCACAAAGAAATGGGCAACGTTAAGGACCAGGTGTTCGGCCAAGGAAATTTAGTGCAACAGTTTAAACACGCTTCATGCTTGCTTCCCTTTGATATTCGGAAGATGTCCAGCAGTGCCATAAGCTCAGAACTGGCAAAACTCGGAGGGGCCCAGGTACACCCATCTCCTGTTGGGAGATGACTGGCCAGAAGTGGTTTTCATGGAAGAATTGCGGGCCAAAAAGCCATACCTTCAACTTGGAAACAAGGCTAAGTGACTCAACTATGCACAAAAACATAGGAACTGGGGTGCAGAAAAACGGCAGCAGGTGCCCTTGACTGAGTCAAAATGTGAAATATTTGACTGTAGCAGAAGGCAGTTTGTTTGGCGAAGGGCTGCAGAGAAGTACAACAATGAGTGTCTGCAGGCAACATGAAGCATGGTGGAGGTTCCTTGCAAGTTTGGAGTTGCATTTTAGAAAATTGGGCAGAATTAATTGTGTCCTCAATGCTAATAAATACAGGCAGATACTTATCCATCAATCAATACCCTCAAGGAAGCGTCTGTTGGCACCAAATTTATTCTGCAGCAGGACAACGACTCCAAACATACAGTCAGTGTCATTAAGAAATATCTTCACCGTAAAGAAGAACAAGGAGCCCTGGAAGTGATGATATGGCCCCCACAGATCTCCACATCATTGAGTCTGTCTGGGGTTACATGAAGAGACAAGGATTTGAGGAAGCTACGTCTAAAAAAAAGATATGTGGTTATTTCTCCAAGATGTTTGGTACCACCACCCCCCCCCCTGCAGAGTTCCTTCAAAATCTGTGTGCACGTGTACCTAGTAGAATTGATGCTGTTTTGAAGGCAAAAGGTGGTCACTCCAAATTTTGATTTAGATTTCTCTTCTGTTCATTCACTTTGCATTTTGTTTATTGATAATAGTTTTTTTTTTGTTTTTTTTTAACACTTCTATTTTTTAAAGCAATCTTTGCAGCATTTTCCACAACTGCCTAAAATGTTTGCACAGGACTGTATATTTGCACAAAGAGAATTATTTTTCTCTTTAAAGGGAATGTCGCTTTTTTTTTTTTTTTAGTTAAACAGTTAGTGTATAAATGATTAAACATTGTTCTAATTTTTTCACGAGTCAGGAAATATTATAAATTAGATTCTAATTTATAACATTTCCCTGTGCTGGTCACTAGAGGGAGCAATTCCCAAAATTGCAGCATTGGCATGTGGTAAAGCAACCACATTGCTTTATGCTGCAAAATTTGAGAAGACACACTCGCTCTAGTGAGCTCACAGAATCCCCCCTCCCTTATCCTGGCTAGTGGCAGGAGAAAGGAGGGGATTGAACGGTCAAACCTCCTACACTGTGTGTCGCCATTTTTTCAGCGAATACACAGTGTAGTAGGCTTACATACAGTGGTAATCACACACTAAAACACGAACATACACAAACACAACTTACCTGCTCCTGCCGCCGCCGCTCCCTCCGCTCCTAGTGCTTGCTTGAGAACACATGTCCGGAAGCCGCGACCGGAAGTAGTCCTCTTACTGTCCGGCCTCGGCTTCCGGTCCACAAGAAAATGGCGCCGGACGTCGCTCGGCCGAAGACCTTCCATTTGGACTGTGTGGGAGCGGCGCATGCGCCGTTGCCACACAGACTGCGTACAGCATAGTGAATGGAACGGCTCTCGTTCGCATTCTCTATGGGGCTGTATGTGCCGTATTCCATCTCTGTATGTGTCGTTAATCGACACATACAGAGATGAAAAAAAAAATGCCAGCCCCCATAGAGAAGAAAAAGTTAGAAAATAAAAAAAAGTAAAACACAAACACACAAATAAATAACAATTTTCTTTTAATAAAACACTGAAAGCAAATTGATATAAAAAAAAATTTTTTCGCGATACCTTCCCTTTAAATGCAATGTCGCACATAGGCACTGCTGATCGTTGACACTTGCCACAATCAAAACTGTTGTGTGTTGATAAACCCAGAAGTTTTTACATAATAGCAGACATTCAGTTATCACAACAGAACATTTGGCCTCCAGGAGAGCAATACAAAGCAGTATTACCTCGTGCTGTTCATTCATCACATAGTGTAGTCGAAATTCCTATCGTTTTTATGAATAGATGTGTGTGTGTGTATATGTATGTATATATATATTAGTATATTTACGTGTGTGTATATGTATGTGTATATGTATGTATGTATGTATGTGTGTATATATATATATACATTTTTAATTTACTATACAGGGTAATTTATACATTTATTCTTTTCGGTCTCCTTTATCCACCACAGGATAAAGTTTTATATATATATATATATAATATAATTAAAAAAACTTTATCCTGTGGTGGATAAAGGAGACCTAAGAGAAGAAATGTATAAATTACCCTGTATAGTAAATTAAAAATGTCTTCCATTCTGCAACATGATCCTGATGATGTCTCCTGAGTTTTCTTAGGTGCCGTGGTGTTCATCTCTCCATCTACATCAATATCTACATCCTTACTGGCTTAAATAGTTGCAAATGTGTGTGTGTATATGTTAAAATATTGATGTAGATCTTGAGGTGGTAAAAGTTTAGTTATCTTCTGTTGATATATAAAAAAAAAATGTTGTCGCCGCTCACTTAGGGTATGTTCACACGAGGGCGTCCGTAACGGCTGAAATTAATATCAGCCGTAACGGCATGTGCAGGCGCTTGAACGCCGCGTCAATTACGGGCGTAATTGGCACTGCTATTCATTGGAGTCAATGAATAACGGCTTCAATTACGGCCAAAGAAGTGACAGGTCACTTCTTTGACGCCGGCGTCTATTTACGCGCCGTCTTTTGACAGCGGCGCGTATATTGCGCCTCGTGTGAACAGACAAACGTCTGCCCATTGCTTTCAATGGGCAGATGTTTGTCAGCGCTATTGAGGCGCTATTTTCGGACGTAATTCGGGGCAAAAACGCCCGAATTACGTCCGTAAATAGGCCGTGTGAACATACCCTTAAGGTGCCCATACACATTAGGCAGAACCTGCCGAATTCAGCTGGATCGGCCGACTATTTAAGTGCTCATTCAGACGAGCGTGATTCTCGTCTGTGTGCTGTGGGTTGCAACAACGCACAGTGCACGGACCCATTGATTTCAATGGGGCCATTCACACATGCGTTGTTTTTCACGCAGCCTGCATCCGTTGCTGGAAACTCACTGCATGTCTTATATTGGTGCGTTTTCACGCACCTAGTCGTCCATTGAAGTCAATGAGTTTGTGAAAACAACGGACCGCACACGGACGCATATGCAAGACTCCGTGTTTCACGCATCAATTACACTGAAAAAAAAAGTGCTTGTAAGTGCGTGAAAAACATGCCACACGTAAAGCACACTGATGCAAAAACACGACGCACACGGGCAGATTTACGTGCTTATTTTATGTGCATAAATCTGTCACGCTCGTGTAAATTTAGCCTAATGGGTATGGCGGACAGCTGACTTTCTCCCAATGGCAGATGTCGGGGAAAGAAGGGTGTCCTTTAGTCTCACATGTAAATTCTAATAAAATCGCGCAGCAGGCCACCATAAAATAATATAGTCCAAAATCTATGTTGCAGCACAAATGTAGAAACAGGTCAAGCTTCTAAAACAAATACATCTAAAAAAATAAATCAATTGGTGCAGTCGGAAAGCACTTAGTTTGCAAAATAGCATTGAATGCAGTAAATGTTTTTGATTTTGTGCCCTGCATTCAATGCTGTATTGCAGGCTAAGTGATCTCAGACTGTGACGATTGATTTTTCTTTTATTATAATGTATTTGTTCCCACAGTAGATAGAGGAGTCTGGAAACAGCAGCTCATTGCCCTCACCCCATTGAATTAAACCGGTACGCTCGGTTGAGAGTGCATATTTATGGGGGAATTGGAAGAAATGACTGTTTCGCCCGTTATAAAAGATCGCCATACACATTAAATTAGTACTTGCTTATTCAAACCATTGTTGACCTTGTCCAAGCTCTTTCATGTGCCGGCACACACTCCGTTCACACCTTAGTAAGTTCTGAGGCTTAAAGGCAAGAAAAATACATGATCTTCTATTTTATTTGTAAGTATAGTCAGAGTATGGGGCCGCTGCCTTCTTCTAAGCACCCATTAGGGCTTGTTTACATCTGTTAAAAAATACCGGAAACAGCGCAGCATGCTGTGGTATTGCTTCAGGTAAAACCATGGACACCCAGGCGGAAACCCAACGGAACCCAATAAAGTCAATGGGTTTCGTCAGGTGTCGATCATGTTTGTCATAAATCGTAACCGGCGCTTCCAGTATTTTTGTTGTTTTGCTACTCTAACAGAGCAGAACAACCGAAAGACCGACGCGGATGTGAACGAGGCCATAGGGTGTTGTCAGATACACACATCCTAACAATGCTACTGTGTATTTGCTGTCTCTACATCTGAAGACTACATCAGAAGCATTAAAAACACCAGAGAACTTCTGTATCGACAGTATGTTTGTTTAAATATACTCTTCCATACAACTGACTGTTAATGGGGTTTTCAGGGCATATACATGGATGCTCTGTCCTGAGGATAGGCCATCTCTGTGTCATCATATAGGTTCGACCCCCCCCCCCCCTCCACCAGGACCATCACATTTGGCAGAATGAAGAGGCAGCTGAGCTGTACAGACTATATTTCCTCGGGCAAACATTGAGTGCTGTGGCCTCATCGAAACCCCAACGATCACATATTGATGACCTACCCTCAAAGTATACTCAAAAAATCTGCTCATGTTGACCATGGGTTTGTTGGTTGGTTTATTGTATTCTTGTAAATGCGGGAAAAACTTTCCCCATAATGGTTATAATGGACTTTTCAGCTGTGTCAATAGTGTTTGGCCTCCATTGGGGTTTACATAAACTTCTACATTACTTCCTCCTATCAGTATAATAAAGGAAAAACTTTGTAATTCTCTTGCTACTGCTGGAAACCATTCAGTAGTCTTGTGTAAGATAAAACTGAGCGTGCACAAATACTGATTTCATGTCTGATTTATTACATGGGCCATTTGGATCAGACACCGTAGAAACTTCCTTTAACCTGTGTGTTATGACGTCTGGCCCTGAGCTTTGCAAAATTATTCTAAATGTCTGCTAATAAACGAATTATTAAAAGGAGCTGTCGATATGGAATGACTACAACTTGTGGCGCCGATTCTGATTACGGGAGTAACATTCAACTTTTATTCAGTCATTTCATATTTATTTTTTTCCGGGAAAGCAATGTCCTCTCCTACAAGGGTGGTCACCACTTCGTTCTTCGGAAACAGCAAATATGCCCAGGTGCATGAGGTAATGCATTCTCTGCCCGAATCATGAATCATAATACAGATTTCACAATGGCAGCTGTATTGGTTGTTGCCCGGTTTTCCCAGAAACAGATCTAACACAAATGCAGTTGAATAGTAAAGATTATTTTTTTTTTAAAATGCAGCTTACTTTTATATTTTTAATGCTGCAAAGTATGAATGCTTTCAAAAATAGGAGTATTATTTATTTTATCAATTAACAAAATGCAAAGTAAATGAACAGAAGATAAATCTCAATATTTGGTGTGACCACCCTTTGCCTTCAAAACTGCATCAATTCTTCTAGGTACACTTGCACAAAGTCATGGATTTTGTAGGATTATAGTCAGGTTTTTACTTTGCAGCATTTTTCCACAACTGCCTGAAGCTTTTGCGCAGTACTGTATATATGGGTGTTTTTTTACATAATCTATGGAATAATAAATATACTTCCGAAGAATATAAGTTCTGTGGCCATATATAGAAGCACAAGGCCACAGGCTGGGTGTGTTTGTACAGATCGTGGAACTCAGAGGTGACTTCTAATATACTTTTTCATTTACAATACAGGACATATTGTTCCTTCTAATACTCCAGCTGCTTCAGAACCTCCTTTTGTGGAGATAAGGGGAGAGTTCCTGTCTATTTTTTAATTGCTGTAAATCTCATCCTTTTCATAAAGGTCCGCAGCAGATATATTTATATGTTCTTTATAATACACGCTGCAGCTGCTCAAGAACCTCTTTTTAAAGCAAGAGGGCGTCCTACATGTCAATCAGGGGTTGCAAAAGTCTGCATCGGATAAAGAATTTCCTCCATAGACGATCTGTGACAGACTGCTTCCGGAGAAAGAGATAGGCAGCGCCTATGTACCGCCACTCGTCTCTGTATAATCGTCTCTTTCCGACATCAGATTGTAATATTTATAAAAAATATTAATTACAATGCTGAGTATTATATATGTATTATTATATTTTGTAAGTTTTTAGTGAATGCTCTCGGGGGGGGGGGGGAAATCCCAACGCTACGAACCACAAGTTGGCGGACAATTCAATTCTTCAGACATCCTGCATGTGATGTGACACACTGCACTTCATGGTTTATCTCTAGGATTGTTTTTATAGACGTATGTTATTGTCTTAGGCTTTTCACATTGCTCCTGTATTATCCCCCTTGTCCTCCTGCTACCATATTAATGTGTTTTCTCTCTCCATGTGCCTGCAGGTTAAAGCTAAAAATTATGACAAGGTAGAAAAGGTGAGTACTATTACCCCTATAACTATAAAGCGGCCTTTATTGTAGTCAGACATGTATCTTACAAGCTTAGAGGAATCAATCGCTTCAACAACTGAATTACCACCTTAAAGTATTTGCACCCCCCACCCCCAGACAATGACTTAAAGGCGCTGTTCACACGGAGTATTTTTCAGCCAGAAAAAATGGGCAAAAAATTGCCGCGTTTTTCAGCCACGGCCATTGAGCCACTTTCTCTGCCTCCCATTGATTTCAATGGGAGGTCAGAGACAGAACTGCGGGAAGAAAGAGAGCGGGAAAAAATGCCGCCGCCTCCCATTGAAATCAATAGGAGGTAGTTTCGGCAGTTTTTTGGCACTGATTCCGACGTGGTTTCCACATCAAAATCAGCGCCGAAAAACTCTGTGTGAACAGGGCCAAAAGTTGCATAAAGAAAAGTAAAATGGTTGTATAATGATCTTGAGGTAACCTGTTCCTGCAGTAAACATTAGGGTTCACTCCCGGATTGAAACACATTATTGCATTTTAATAAAAGTGGTGAAATTTGCATGTATGTTAAAAAGTAGAAGTGGTGTAATTTTACCAGCCCTCTTTCTATCTACAGTTATTTCAGCGATGTCTGATGAAAGTCTTACACATAGATCTGTGGAAATGTTACGTGTCTTACGTGCGGGAGACAAAAGGCAAACTTCCAAGTTACAAGTAGGTTCAAAGAATCATTATGGCCCTTGTGTGTTTGGTGTGTGTGTGTGTGTGTATATATATATATGTGTGTGTGTGTGTGTATATATATATATATGTGTGTGTGTGTATATATATATGTGTATATGTATGTGTGTATATATATATATATGTGTGTGTGTGTATATATATATATATATGTGTGTGTGTGTGTATATATATATATGTGTGTGTGTGTGTGTGTGTATATATATATATATATATGTGTGTGTATATATATATATATATATATGTGTGTGTGTGTGTGTGTGTATATATATCTATATATGTGTGTGTGTGTGTGTGTGTGTGTGTGTGTGTGTGTGTGTGTATATATATATATATATCTATATCTCTTAGATAGCTGTCAGCCGAGTCTCAACAGCTATTTCTACTGACCCCCCCCCCCCCCCCCCCACCCATGCACGCTCAGTCAGAAGTTTTGATCGGTGGGGTTCCGATCACTGAGACTCCCACCGATCGCTAAAACAAAGCAGCAGAAGTTCTCGAGTGAACGCTGAGCCGCTTATTTTCCGTTCGACTCTTTTTGGAAAGCCAAGTGAGTGGTTTAGGGGCTCAATAGAAAGTTTGTACAACCCCTTTTATTAGATGCTACTCTACCCCTCTGCCATCTTCAATACAACATAAACATTTTGTATATAATGAATGTCTTCCCCCTGTATAGTATGATGTGGACACTATGCCATTCAGGTAACATATACACAGGGGCAATGTAATTGGTAGAAAAGCGCCGCTAAATAGGATGGCTCCTTCTTCATGTCGTTTTTTAAAGTAAAGTAAGACTTGTAAGTTGTGAATAGCTCTTTGCTAATTGCATCAAATCCATTTTGATTTTTTTTTTCCTGTCAGGGAAAAAATGGCCCAGGCGTATGACTTTGCTCTTGATAAAATCGGCATGGAAATAATGTCTTACCAGGTAATCGCTCTTCACAATCCACAGACACAAGTTGTGTGCGGCTTCATTGTGGTTGGACTAACTCTGTTTTTCTTCCTTTGCAGATATGGGTTGACTACATAAATTTTTTGAAAGGAGTGTAAGTCTATTTTCTTGTCATTTCTAAAATTGTAACTGCTTCGACTTTATTGACTTGTACCCCACCAAAAATTTTACACTTTGCTACCGGCACCGACAATACGAGACTCAAGGACCTTATAGCGTGTCCATATCAGCCGTTTTAATCGCTTCACCCTTAATAATAAGTTTTTTTCTTAAGTTTGGGAACACAAAAATTTCATGTAAGAACAAAAGAAGAATTTTTACCAACATTGAAAACAATCATTGGAGGCTTTGTGTATCGTGTAATGATCCAGCCTCTCTTACACCACTATAGCGCGGACTTGTCGTCATCCATATCCCACCTTTCTTCTACTCACGCTCTAGTCTTAAATTCAGAGTATTTACGTTTCTAAGTAAATTACATGTTTGTTAGAAACATTAGTTGGCAGGGACCGTGCTTAGGTTTATAGGGTATGTTCACGCTTCGGCTCAACTTGAAGATTTCCATATCTCCAGGTTGTGTTGGCAGATTTCCCATTTAAATCAACAGGACAGTAATGCGAATATACTAATGGGGTTTCTCTGTAATCATGCACAACTCCGATACAGCAAGAGTTAACGCCGACGGTAGTAGGGAGCAGCAGCCATCCTGATGATTAGGAGAGAGGGGTGTAATAATATTGGCAATGTGGCCTAAATTCGCTAATAGTATTGATACCAATGCAATCATATTCTGATGTATGTGGTCAGCTTAAAGTGAACCTCCAAATTCCTGTGCCACTATCTGTAATCTAAGATAATGGGTGGAGAAATCGGTCAGGCAGATTAGGTGGCATGAGATTCAGGCGTCAAAAAGACCAACACAAAAGAGACTTGTGGGCTGCAACCCTCACTGTTGCATGTATATGTATATATGCACGTACGTATGTGTATATGTATATATATGTATATATATATATGTTTGTGTGTGTGTATATATATATATATATATATATATATATAGATGGGTGGGAAATCGAATACATACACATATGCCTTTTTATTAGGATCTATCGCTCTATAGACCTTAATGGTAAAGATAAGGAGATGTCGGGATTTGCTACATTGTTCTGGATAATAAAGAAAGAAACCTGATAGAGCAAAGGATGTTTTGATTTCAGTCCCGATTTCTCACACATGCGCATATATATATGTGTGTGTGTGTGTGTGTGTGTGAAAACATAATGGAGGTCTATAGATTAAGGGTAACGATAAGAAGATTTCAGGCTTTGCTATACTGTTCTAGATAACAAAGAAACAAACCTGATAGAGCAAGCTTCGTGATTTAAAATTGATGGAATTCGCCATCATAAAAATCTCATTGAAATCAATAGGCTCAATAACAGAAATGTATTTTTTCCTGTAATACAATAGAATAAATAACACAGAGAAATATGCTCTATATTGAACATAGGCTCTTTTTTTTTCCTTTTATAATGTTGGCATTTAACGGGGATTCCGATTGTCCATGAATCCTCTATTTTGTCTATTGTACCGACTTGTTCTCCCACATGCAGGGAAGGATTAGTAACCCTGTAGGATCAGGTCTCCGGTTATACTAAATGATGTGTCTGAATACACCGTGATGCCTGTTTCGATTTTTGACTATTAGGGAAGCCGTCGGATCCTACGCAGAAAATCAAAGAATCACAGCCGTCCGCAGGGTTTACCAAAGAGGTTGTGTCAATCCCATGATTAACATCGAGCAGCTCTGGAGGGATTACAACAAGTATGAAGAGGTAATCTGTGCAGCAGGGATACTGAATTATCACAAGTGGCACTCAAGAGGTTTTGACTCCTTACAAGTGTAACCCACTGTTGTCTTATCTACAGGGTATTAATGTTCACCTAGCAAAGAAAATGATAGAAGACCGGAGTAGAGATTACATGAATGCCAGGAGGGTTGCAAAGGTAAGAACCTGGTCGCGTCTATTGGTATTTTATTGGCGTTTACAGAAGTTTAGCATATTGCATGCGATTGTCTGAGATTAGAAAAAAGGCTCTGCTTTTCTTTCCCAGAACTGCACCACTCTTTAATGGGGATGAGCTGTAATACCAGACACAGACCATGGGCAAGAGTGGCGCTGTTGCAGGAGAAAAAAAAACTTTTTTTTTCTAATCCCAGAAAACCTCTTTTATCCAAAGTTGCTTTTGTGTTTTTTTTTTTGTTCTTTTTCATATTTCCTGTTTATTCACTTTTTTTTTTTGTTCTAAGGAATATGAAACTGTGATGAAAGGATTGGATCGCAATGCTCCCTCCGTCCCCCCACAGAATACCCCGCAGGAAGCTCAACAGGTGGAGATGTGGAAGAAATATATTCAATGGGAGAAGAGCAATCCACTCCGAACTGAAGACCAGACCCTTATAACAAAAAGAGGTGCAGTCTCATGAACTAGCAGGACCACTTTCCTGTACTACTGTCATCCTGGCATACATCAAAATACTGTCATGGAATTTACACCCCGTAGTTTTTATACCTTAATGTGATTTTGAAATGTGACAAAAGCGTTTCAACACAAACATTAATGGCCATTCTATGTACACCTTCAAAAGCTGTGTGTGTGTGTGTGTGTGTATCGGTGTGTTTGGTGTAACTTTCTAATTAAATTTTATTAAAAATTTATTTTTACTTTTTGAGATACAGCTGCTTTGTATCCTGTATACAGAGCAGCTGTATCTAACGCTGAAATTTGAATCAGTCAGGTCAGCGGAGCTGATGGGTTCAGTGATAGCGGCTCCTGCGTGTCTCGAACACGCAGGATCGAGTTGGTACCGATCACATCTAAGTCCATAACTTAGATGTGATCGATTTACAGGTGGATCCTACGTGTCGCTGATCTGACGGATGCAGGACCCGCTGACACTGGACCTGTCAGTCCTGCGGACGTTGACGGATTTAGGTCTCAGCACTAGATGCAGCTGCTCTGTATACAGGATACAGAGCATCTGTAACTCAAAAAGTAAAAATCATTTTTAATAAAAAGTATTTTGAAAATTGCACCAAACACACTGATTGACCTTTTTTATTTTTAAAAGAAAACCATTTTCAAAGATGTACATAGCCTTTAAGATCAGTTTTGCTGGATTATAATACCAGTCCTCCTGTTAACAGTCAATGTATTCCTTTTCAGTCATGTTTGCTTATGAACAGTGTCTGCTCGTTCTGGGACATCATCCGGACATCTGGTATGAAGCTGCCCAGTACCTAGAGCAGTCCAGCAAGTTGCTCGCTGAGAAAGGGGTAAGTCCAGTTAATAAACCCTAATAGGGTTTGTCTTTATGAGAAAACGGCTTTTTATCAAACTAGGGAATTCATTGATGTAAAGAAAAAAAAAATTGTTAGTGGTACTTTTTAAGTATTGGTCCCACTAAACAATAAGGTGTGTTCTCAGTTGATGGTCATTATTACCACTACATCTAATTATAAGGCTGGGTTCACACAGTGCGTTTTTAACATGCATTTTTTTTTTGTTTTGGTTGCTGAACTTTCATTGAGAAACAGGAGTTTCTCTACCAATAAAAAAAAACGCAATGGAAATGCACAGTGTGAACCCTGCCTAAGAGTGAGGACTCGAGTTGCGGCGGGTGAAGCTACGGTTTACATGCGGTGGGTTTCTAAATAGCTCGTTAATTGGCCACTGGATTTTACCAATAATACCACAGTTTTCACTACAAAAATGTGTGACCATTAACATGATTGTCAATAGCCGGACGTTTTTTGTTTTTTTTTGCTGGTAAAACTGCGGAATTACCGTCAAAGTTGTGCGACCAATTAACAAGCTATTGTAAAAGGCTGCCCATCGCATGTGAGCGTGGTTTCATCCGTATGCCGCGTGCCCTGAATACTGGTAGATACTTTATAAATATTCCCATTCTATCAAAAATGAACCAATAATCAGGCTGTTATTGAGGGAAACACTTCTTAATAACCCAAAGTGAGAGCTACAAGACTCCTCGCACCGTATACTAGTCTGTAACTTGCATTAATGTAACGCATGTGTCTGTTTATGTCCATAGGTGTGCATTATATATAATATATTCTTACTTGTCAATTACAGGATATGAACAATGCAAAACTATTCAGCGATGAAGCTGCCAATATTTATGAACGTGCAATCAGTACTCTGCTGAAAAAGAACATGCTGCTGTATTTTGCCTACGCCGACTACGAAGAGGTTGGTGTCCGACACGAAATACAGAAATGACCACCCATCTAATCCATACTTATAAGAGACACGGTTTTCAACATAGTTAATGTAAATGGATATTGTGTAACAAATCCCCTCCCCCCATTTGTGAAATCAATGGACACGTCGGGAACGCAACTTGAGGGTTTTAAACTAATTGTTTTTTGTTTTTTTAATAAAGTTTGATGATGTGAAACTCCTAGACATACTGTAACTATACGCTGTTCTCATTGTAGAGTCGCATGAAGTATGAAAAGACGCACAGTATATATAACAGACTTCTTGCCATAGAGGATATTGACCCTACACTGGTAAGCTTCAGTGTCCCATATTTGTTTATGATGCAGATTATATTAGTGGTTTATTATTCTCTGTGCAAATAATAATTACATTTATTTTTTTCTTTCTGGTCTCCATTCACATACAAAGTGAATTTAGAATTCTGCTGGTTTGCGTTCAGATGATAGTTTGGCTCTATTCATGTTCAGCGTATATGCCAGGAAAATCTCCTGATGCATAAGCTATACATAATATGCAACTGCCTGCAATATAGTTGCATACATCGCATATTGACTATTGTGGTAAAAAAAACATTTAACACGCGGTATAAAAATTTTTTGCAAAACCATCTACACTTTTCAATCCAGTAAATAATAAAAGAAAAAAGGCAAAAGGACACTGACGTATGTCCGGTCCTTAATATTAGTAATATAATAATAGATATTTTGGACTTCTATATCAGGAGCATTTCCCGGTATATATGCACCAATGCAATGTGAACACATAAAGGTGTTGTCTGGTAATTGAACCCTTATCCATATGTCCCTGAGGAATAATATAAAGACTGATACTTCTCCTCTCTAAGGGTATGTTCACACGAGGTCATTACGTCCGTAATTGACGGACGTATTTCGGCCGCAAGTCCCGGACCGAACACAGTGCAGGGAGCCGGGCTCCTAGCATCATACTTATGTACGACGCTAGGAGTCCCTGCCTTGCTGCCGGACAACTGTCCCGTACTGTAATCATGTTTTCAGTACCGGACAGTTGTCCGGCAGCGAGGCAGTGACTCCTAGCATCGTACATAACCATGATGCTAGGAGCCCGGCTCCCTGCACTGTGTTCGGTCCTGTACTTGCGGCCGAAATACGTCCGTCAATTACGGACGTCATGACCTCGTGTGAACATACCCTTATGTATCCACTTTTGAAATACAGCTTCTTTGTATACTGTATACAGAGCAGCTGAATCCTGTATCAGTCAGGTCCGCGGGACTGACGGTTTCAGTGCCAGCGGGTCAGATCGAGCCGTTATAGTTCTTAGCTTAGATGTGATCGATTTACAGGTGGATCCCATGTGTCCGAGACACGCAGGACCCGCTGACACTGAACCCGTCAGTCCCGCGGACCTGACGGATTCAGCTCTTAGCGCATGATACAGCTGCTCTGTATACAGGACATAAAGCAGCTGTTTATCAAAAAGTAAAAATAATTTTTAAATAAAAAGTAATTATAAAGATGCACAAAACACACTGATTGACCTTTTTATAAAAAATAAATAAATCGCTTTCAAAGGTTTACATAGCCATTAATGAGGACTCGCCGGGGGCTTATATAACAAGTCTGAAAGCAGAGTGGGGATACACTGACATCTGTTTCTAAAGGCAACTCGGAGCATTTTGAAAATTCATGATGTGACTTAAAATTAGTAGAAAACAAGTAGTGCAAAGTTTTAGGTAACTTTTATGTAAAGTTATACAAAGTTCTATGCTGAAAGAGGAAAGCCAAAAATCCACGGCACTCACCATTCAGTGGTGTTCAGTCGTGAGCGTCGTGGATTTTTTCTTTCCTTTTTTTGTGCATTCCAAGAACGTGTCTTCTCACACTACAGAGCCCCGCCGTTTGTATATTGATGTGATTGCTGCGGAGGTTCATGCATGTGCTGGGATATATAGTGCTCCAGGACACAGAGCAGTGCCCATCATTCTGTTTCTCATACAATTGATTTGTGTTATACTATGTATGATTTAGCTAGAAACTTTGAAACTGTAGAGCGCTCCTTTATTGTTCTATAGAATAATTTGGAGCGGGCAAGAAAATTGCAAAAAGAAAATGAATTGCAACAATGTTGTGGGATTCTCTTCAGCTTCATAAGCACAAAACTACAATGAAATTCAATGTAAATAGAAAAGAAAATTTGCAGTTTACTAAGGAAATGTCGTCCTGAGATAGAAAGACAGAAGTGCACGTATAGAATTAAGAATAATATCATCTGATGTGTCCTATTCCTTTCACTAGGTTTATATCCAGTACATGAAATTTGCCAGACGGGCAGAAGGCATTAAAGCCGGAAGAATGATTTTCAAAAAAGCCAGAGAAGACGTTCGGACTCGTCACCATGTATACGTCACTGCTGCCTTAATGGAGTATTATTGTAGCAAGGTGAGGCTCAAACATGTCTTTCTAGTATATGAGTAACACTAGGAATGACCGGGCCGGTTCATATGTAAAACATATTATGGAAGTATAGATGTATAAAGGGGTAGTTTGCTTTAGCTGGACCCTTCTTATAAGCCATATTAGGGAATGTCTAGCCAATAAAGAGGGGGCCACCGCCATCAGGACCCCTCCAGCCATTGAAAACCAAAAGAAATGCTGCATGTAAAAGATAATTACAGACGCTTCTTGCAGCAAGTCCCCTGCGATGAGCTGGTCTTTGAAATCTGAGTTGCTTGTCCAAAAGGGAAAAACTTAACCCAGATATTAGAATACGACGTATATGCGGTTTTCTTATTTCAGCGGGTGAAGGCGGACCTTCTCATTTTAACTGTTTATATTCTGTTTTTTTTTTTCTAGGACACCTCAGTGGCCTTTAAGATTTTTGAGTTAGGTTTGAAGAAGTATGGAGACATTCCAGAATATGTTCTTGCTTATATCGATTATTTATCTCACCTCAATGGTAAGTTCTGTAAAAGTTCTGTACCTAGATTTAGTTTCCATTCACTACGATACAGAACCTTTCCGCTGCGGATCTTCCGCCAGGAAAAAAAAACATAGAAAACCTGCATGTGTGGCCGTACCATTATTTATATTATAGCGATTATGTCATTAAGGTGTGTTTTTTATTCTTCTTTTTTTTTTATTTGCGCTTGCAGAGGACAACAACACTAGAGTATTATTTGAACGAGTTTTAACATCGGGGAGCCTGCCCCCAGAGAAGTCAGGGTATGTATACCTGTTACCGATTCAGCCGAACTGTTGAAATTATATTACAGATTATTTATAGGAAAAAAATATTACTGAATATAAGATTGATGGAAGGATCGGGCTATGTAGAAAACATTTAATTGTTGATATAATTTGATTGAGCCGCCCCCTGTCTGTGCTGATCCTGCTGATCATTGCGATCACACTGTAGTAGTATTCTTGTCCCATTTGGCTACACACAGGTGACTACATGAGTCCAGTTTTAGCTATTCGAAAGTCGGGTCCATCTGTTTGATCTGTTCTCAAACACAATATGGTCTGTTAAGGGTATGTGCACACACACTAATTACGTCCGTAATTGACGGACGTATTTCGGCCGCAAGTCCCGGACCGAACACAGTGCAGGGAGCCGGGCTCCTAGCATCATAGTTATGTACGATGCTAGGAGTCCCTGCCTCTGCAGGACAACTGTCCCGTACTGTAATCATGTTTTCAGTACGGGACAGCAGTTCCACGGAGTAGCAGGGACTCCTAGCATCGTACATAAGTATGATGCTAGGAGCCCGGCTCCCTGCACTGTGGTCGGTCCGGTACTTGCGGCCGAAATACGTCCGTCAATTATGGACGTAATTAGTGTGTATGCACATACCCTAACTGTGTAAAATGATTGACCACACGAATATCAATAGCCGGTAGTAATCCAAGCAATACTCCCAAAGTAGTCATTGAGCATTGCGTCTCCGGGCTGCATGCCTACAGCAAATGTTCAGGCCACCCTGCACATATTCCTAGAAACAGAACAGTGAGGCGGAAGTGCCATGATGAAGGACACTGCACGTGTCTGAAACGCGTAGGTGAAATATAATTGCGATTCACCCTTCAGTACTTTTAACTTATACTTTTAACTCGAATTTCAATAAAATTGGAACTTAGATTCCTTTTAATTACGCACAAGCGCTGGATCACAGTCTCTTCCTTGTCTATGCTGTATATGACCTAGAGGTTTCTCCTGTACTTCTCCTATGTTAAAGTTTCTTTGTGCCTCTAAACATCCTCGTTTGTGCTCCTTAGTGAAATCTGGTCCAGATTCTTAGCATTTGAAAGTAATATTGGCGACTTAGCAAGTATTCTGAAAGTGGAAAAGAGAAGATACACTGCCTTTAAAGAAGAATATGAGGGGAAAGAGACCGCTCTGCTGGTGGATCGCTACAAGTTTATGGACCTCTACCCCTGCTCTGCAAGTGAACTCAAAGCTTTAGGATATAAAGTACGTCTCGGTCTCCTTAGACCCGTCTTACCCTGACCCTTTGTTTTTATTTCCCTGTTTGTTCCTTCTTCCCCATCACTTCTCCTCTTACAGCTCTTCAATGTCCTCTCAGTACTCCTGCATTCAACCCTCTTCTTCCTTCTCTTTCTCTTGCACAAACCTGCCTTTACCTCTTAAATTTAACTAATTATTTTTTTTAGGACGTATCTCGTGCTAAATTAGCATCAATGATCCAAGAAACTGTGGTGACTCCTTCTATAGCTCCATCTCATAAGGACGAAGTTGACAGAAAGCCTGAGTACCCCAAACCAGATACCAGCCAAATGATCCCATTCCAGCCTAGACACCTTGCTCGTAAGCCATTAATATTCTCTCACACGATAAAATCTCATCTGTTCTTATCAGATTTACGGCCCTTGTACATGGGCCGATGATCGGGCCAATGAGCGCTCGTACAAATGCTCGTTCCCCATCATCGGACCAGGTAAGCATCGCTGCGAACTAAAACAAAAAAATGGTTGGGCACACTTGAAATTTAAGGAGGGCAAAGCATTTGCCCTATAGTAAATATGACCAATCTAACACACAAAAGCAGGGCAAGATGAATCGGCTTATAAATCCAATCATTAAAGAAAAGTTTACATTTTTATTACAATTAAAGGGTAACTAAACATTCAACATGTCTTCGTGACATGTCAGAAGTTTTGACTGGTGGGGGTCCGTGCACTGAGACCCCCACCAATCACTAGAACGAAGTGGCAGAAGCCCATGTGTGAGCGCTGAGCTGCTTCATTTCTGTTCGGCTTTTTTCAGAAAGCCAATGTAGCGGTGCACTGGCTCATAGACTTTCTATTGAGCCAGAACACCTCTAAATCGGCTTTCCGAGAAAAGCCGAACAGAAACGAAGCGGCTCAGCGCTCACACATGGGCTTCTGCCACTTTGTTTATGCGATTGGTGGGCGTCTTAGTGCTCGGACCCCCACCAGTCAAAACTTCTGACACGTCTGAAGTTTATTGAATGTTTAGTTGCCCTTTAAAAACACTGTATACAGACATGCAAAACAGCGATCCATGATAAACCAGCCATCAGGTGTATGCAAGCCCCTAAATAAAGCTCAACTGCTGTATAAGATGAAAGAATGGGAGTGACATTGTGAAGATATATGGTACAACAATATGACATCCACTACAAATAAGCACATACCCAACCACTAGTATAGTATAGAAGCAATGCAAAATCCCGCAGAAGGGCTAAGCTAAAACCCTTACCCACACATCACCAGCAGAAAAGCCCGGCTTCCTCCTTCATTATCGAAGACCGGCGCTCGTTATGTGCAGGAATTTGCCTGTGTGAAAGGGCCTTAACCTCTCATGTTGTTAGTGATATTGGGGATCATAATTGCCATGAGCCACTAACTTTACTATTGTGCTGTCTTCTCGCTGACCAATACTGGTGCCTGTGAGACGACACAAAGAAATGTAGAGCCAATAGCAACAGATACTAAAAGAAAACCGAGAAACACTGGATGGTTTTTATTTTTGAACCGATAAAACTACGGCCTTGTTAGTCCTGCAGCTTTCTGGGGGGAGTGACCTCCAGTGATCTGCCGCAACCTTGATAACATTGACTAGTTCTCATTTAGGGCTTATTCAGACGGCCGTCATACGGATTTATGTATTTTAATGGGGCCGTCCACACGACCGTTGTTTCATCGGAGCGTGTGAGGGGGTCAGCGAAAAAATAGGACATGTCCTATTTTCCTTTTTCCTCCGTGTCCTGCATCGCTCCGTAGACTCCAGTCTATGGGGGATCCATGACAATGCGTCCCGCACGGGGGCACTTTTGATATGAAAAACCTCAGTTTTTCACGTTCGAGGTTAGCTACGCTCGTCTGAATGTAGCCTTACTGTCTCAGAGATACTTGTGCATTATATATATCCTTCCTGTCAACACCACCTGCAGATTTCGCCAGGACCCTTTTTCAGTTGTCCTGCCACAGTCCGTGCCCACATAATAGATGGTCACAGAAGCATGGCGCCCAGAGACAGTGAAATACTGTCAGCAAACCTAGACTGTCCGGCTGAATGCAGGATACTTGTGAGGCGTGGAATGTGTATACATTGACATAACTTTTCTAATGAAGGTGTTAAAATTCCCAGGGTGTAATTTCCATATGACAGACATGTCCTCTGTTTTCTCTAGCTCCTGGACTTCATCCGATACCTGGAGGGGTGTTCCCAGTGCCTCCCGCTGCTGTGCTATTAATGAAGCTGCTTCCTCCACCATTGTACTACCAGGTATGTATATGTTGGCTTTATGTCTCCTCTGTTCTAATTCAAGCTGATCCGGGTGCTAGAACAAAGACAGACCCCACCCCCAATCATAATTTATTTTCTTACAGGCACAAATATTCCATGTCCATTACATCTAACAGAAATAAAATCTTAAGTTAGATATACGGCTTTGAGTCAGTGTCCTTTTCTGTTAAAGGGATATTCCCATCTCATTGATCCTCTATAAATGTGTCCCTTATGTAAAATGATGAATATATGGAAACACCTTCATTTTTTTTATTCTGCATCGTCCAGGTCTCGCTGATTGACGAGACAAGAAGACAGGATCTTGTGGGATGAACGATTGTAACTACAATCGTTCGTCCCTATACATTTCCATCATGTAGGCAGCACATCTCCATACCTCCCAACCGTCCCGGATCAGTCCCGGTTTCTCACCACTGTCCCGCCGTCCTGGGCGGTCTGCAAAATGTCCCGCTGGGCGCTGCAGCTGTATCAAAACAGCTGATCGCTGCTGACAGGCGCCCTGCATGCTAGACGATTGCAGCAGCGATCAGAAGAAGGCAGGAGTCTTGCGGCGGTGTTATCACTGGGATCGATGGCGGCACGGGAGTGGACCAGTCCAGTCACCTGACCTGTCCTCTGACCTTGATGTGTTAAAAAAGGATCCTCAAAACTATTTGGTTTTGCTCAGCCGGGAGCAAATGCTTGCAAAACTGGAGCATATTTAGTGTTCCAGTCCTGCACTGCTGCACTCGGGGAGAGGACATAAGGATATAGACCGGGAGAGAGAGACAGGGCATATGGAATCCACTGCGGGATTGTGTGTCAAGGAAATGGTCTGCGGTAACATCGGGAGAGCGCATACAGCAAAAGGCGCTGAGATGTTGCTTGCAGATCACGTGAGGGCGGGGGCTGAGCTGAGTGCCCCCTACAAGTTTGGAGAAGTTTGCAAACGGAGAGCGGAGCAGTGGGGAGTGAAGGGCGATGTACGGAGCTAAAAAAACATAAGTTACCTGCAATGCAATATGTTTAATATAGTATGTCTTGGCATTTTAGGAATAGGTTTAATTAAAAAATGAGATGGGAATACCCTTTTAAATTTACTTTCAGCCTTTTCTTAGTTTTGGGACAACCTTGGTGACAACACATATGGCCGTCATTACAGCTCCTACAGGGGTTGTCACCCAGTTTTCCAAGATGTCATGTCTGCCGAGATACACACATATGACCACAGAACCACTCATGTATTGGATTTTTTTTACACTTTGTGGAATACAAGCGCAGCTTAGCATAATGTTTTCATCTTAACAGGGTCCCTTTGTTCAGGTTGATGAACTTATGGAAATGTTCCGCCGCTGTAAGATTCCAGAGAGTAAGTATATATTTTATATGTCCTTCTAAAAGTTATAATTCATGTAAAATAAGACAACCCTATTTCAATTAAAGACGGCCCGGCGATCAGCCAAGGGTCCGATTTTAAGAACTCCCAGGAACAGGCGATATCGCTGGGGATGACGTTGTAAGCGAACCAGCTACATTGCCTATGCAACAGTCCTTATACGTTGTATTACAAGGGGTTGCTGTCATGAGACAATTCCTTTGTCAAATAAAATATATATATTTTTTACACACTGCATGATATATTAAGGTGCTGTGCTGTTTAGACCACACCTGTCCTGCGGGAGGTCCCTCCGCAATTATATGATCACAGAGAATCATCTGACGGCCACTGATCACCTCCATTGCTGTGATGCCACAGAAACGAAGCATTGCACAGTGTACTATATAGGTGTCCTGGGTCCTCCAGAGCAAGAGATATATTAACAATGGCAAATGAAAGTTGTTATTCAGGTTTCTAAAATTGATGGCCATTCAAGTGAATGGGGATAGTGGTGCAAATGTAACTTCATGTACAAGTACAAACGAGGGGGAGAACCGTGTAAACAATGAAAAGGCTGCGGCAGTCGTACGAGCGGGACGTGCCCCTTCAAAGAGCTGATCAGCGGGGCTGTCAGGAGTCTTGACAGAATCTAGTACTCCTAACCTGTAATATTATATTTATCAAGAAAGGCATCCAGACCGACCTTGAACTTGCTCAATGATCAACCATCACAACATCCTGTAGCAGAGTTCCAAATTCACTGCCCTTACAGTAAAGAATCCCCATCTGTGATGAGGGGGAAACCTACTTTCCTCTAGACGTAGAGGATGCCCCCCATTTGTCAATGCTATAGGCCTAGGTGTAAAAAGTGTTCCAGTGAAAGATAATTCTCATATGGGGCAAGCCGTAACATCTTCTGCCCCGTATATACAGTGAGGATACGTCCTATAAATGACCTCCTGACCGTACAACTCAATTCACCAAAGTGCAGAAAAAACAGAACGTGACACACAAATGAAAGTTAGATGTGGGTTGAATCAAGAAATCTTCGCCGTAGGACCACAAAAATCCAGCCATATCATATATTTGGGTTTACACTCGGCTCACAGAGATCAGGAGAACAAGTGTAGAAGTTTTTCAGGTTGGGTTATGTTCTAGAGGGGGATACATTGTACCGCAGCACCATAAGGACCACGTAACCGTTGCAGAAAGTTTGTTCAGTGCCAACATTGATCCCGCTTTCTCTCCCAATGCAGCTGTGGAAGAGGCTGTCCGATTGATAACGGGAGGCCAGGCAGAACTATTAATGGAAGGCAACGGCCCAGTTGAAGCAAACACCCTGATCAATAAATCCGTTAAAAGACCCAACGAAGATTCTGATGACGACGAAGAAAAGGGGTCCGTGGTGCCCCCGGTCCATGACATCTACAGAGCGCGGCAGCAGAAGAGGATTCGGTGAACCGGTGTAAATTAGCGCGAGACGAACAGACGTTTTATCAATCAGTGTATTCTTTCTGCCTCAAACCTTCTGCTTTAAGGACGACTTATTTTGTTACGAGCCTCTCGAGAGTGAGATTGTGACTGTATGAAAAAACAAAAACATTTCAAAGGAGAACAAGTAAACGGCCCGTTCTTCTGGAAGGACAGAGTCTAAGAAATGTACATATTCCTTGGTTTTCCTCATCTGTGTTTTTATGTACAATTGGGGCTCCAAAGGTTTATTTTAAGAAAAACTGGAAAGCTTATAATTGTGAACATTTTTTTTTTAAATTCTACTTAAGTTTCAAAAAGTGTCATAACTTTCCTCTGATATCCCTTGGCTCATTCATTTTAGTAGTGACACAATACCAGACACTGGGAATTTTTTTTTTTAAATTTGCAGCTGAGTGGGTTTCCATTCTTGTACACCAGGGGGTGCTGCAGCCTTTTGCCTTGTAGGGGTTTTTTTTTTTTTTTTTTTTTTAAATTGCTGCTATTTTAAAAGAACACTGTAAGATGGAAAGCAAAGTACCGCCATCATAAAACACTTTATTCGGCACCCTCTGTAAATTGCACAACTTAATCTGTCCAGTGCGAGTATTGTCTGTGTTGCACTGCAAAAGAATTCAGGGAAAAACCCTAGAACAGAAATAAAAACGAAAAAAATAAATTAACCGTGCAAAATCCACTATTGTGTTTTTTGTTTTTTTTTAATAGAACCGGCTGTTTTGTACATGGTTCTTCTTTTTTTCATACAATAAATATTTAATAAATACTACATGTGGGATTCGCTTTCTTCTGCTGTGATGTCTATTTAATTACAATTTTGAAGGGACGCGCTATTTATTTTTTTACTCAGATAAAATAATTTGCTGACTTTAAAGAGGACCTGTTGAACTGGTTACCCGACCTGAATAGCGCTGTCTCCCTGATTCCAGCGCTGTTGTTTTTTTCCTGGACCCCCGTTCCAGAGATACGGCCACTGTTGTCTTGGCTCCCTATATGCTAATTTGCTGTAGTTAGCCAACGTGGCTTGTACTACCCTCAAGTTGCCTCGCGCCGATTGGTTGGTCAACATCAGAGGCAGGGAAGATAGCTCCACCCCGTTGGCTAACTACAGCAAATTAGCATATAGGGAGCCAACACCACAGGGGGCCATATCTCTAGAACGGGGTCCAGGAAAAAAAGAAAAACCGCGCTGGAATCAGGAAGACCGCGCTATTCAGGTCAGTAAACCAGGTCAACTTATATGATCTAGTGATAGATCCTCTTTAAGAGCTTGTCCACACGTAGCAGAATTGCTGCGTATTTTCCGTCCGGAATTGTGGATGGAAAATACAGTAACAGCAAAGTGGGGGAGATTTAACAAATTTCATCCACACGCGTAACAATTCAGACCAGAAATTGACCTGTGGTGCGTAATTTTTGGACCGCAGCATGTCTATTCCTGCTGCGGATAGTGGACTGAATTGCTGCATTTTTCAGCGGTCACCATCTCCCAACATTGAGAAAAACGCAGCAAAATACGCACCATTTTCTGCAGTCAAAAACGTGTTTTTTTTTCCGCAGCGGAATGTCTTCTACCTTCAACCGAATTGCCGCAGAAATTTTCTGCATCAATTCCGTTGTGTGGACAAGCCCTAAATGTTTTTGTCGTTTATCAGCAATGCTTTGCTGGTCTCTGTATCAGTATGTGCCATACATTCACATGTATTACATGGGAGAGTGCTAGGATGGGAACACACGGAGCGGCAGTTGGACACGGCCAAAACCACACCCACATGGGTGACGAATGGGCACATGATTTAGCCGTTAAAATTAGTATTACCGCCAAATTTGTGCGGTCATTCGCCACTACATACAGGCATAGTTTTGGCCGCGTGCAGCTGATGCTCCTTGTATTCTCACTTAAGGAAAGAATTCTACTTCCCCTGGACCCCCACTAATTTAGTAGAACGAAGGGGCAGAGACATTCACTGGAGAGCCAAAGCCCCGTCACTGCAGGTATTGACACAGCGACACACTCATCCATGTGGCTATCTTTGGTACTGCTCCTTAGTCCTGTTTATTAGAATGGGCTGAGATGCAGAACCAGACACCGCTGCTCACGCATGGACATCACTGTGTCGGATGTTGCGGTTAAGGAACTGCAGCTCTTCAGTGAGTCCCGCTCATTTTTCGGGTGTTTATATGTAACGCTTTAGCTGCCCTAATGTGACATTTTTGGGGTGTGATATATTTAGACCTCATGCCCACGAATGGGTTTTTGCGTTCACAATTCAATCTGCAGGTGAATTGCGGACCCATTCGTTTATATAGGCTCATGCACACGACCGTGGTTTCCATGGTCTGTGCATTACCCGGAAACCCAGACCGCAAAAAGATAAGACAAGTCATTTTACGGTCTGTGAATTGCGGGAGACACTCCGTGGCCGTCCGTGCGGCAATCACGGGCCGTGCACTTGGCTACGATCGTGTGCATGAGGCCCTAATCCTTTAGGGTGTAGTCACATGGTATGGTTTTGCTACTTTTTTTGCTGCACGGCTAAAAAAAAAAAACGCATGAAAGATGCATGCATTTTTACCGCAATTTGAAAAAAAAAAAGAATAAAAAAAAAACTAAAAACATGCAGTTTTTGGCCATGCGGCAGAACCGCACCATGTGAATACACCCTTAAGCAGAGCAGCGTTTAAAATTCTACAACCCATCTGTCTTGCAGTAACGCGTTTAACTAATTAACCCTATGAACTGATTTTCTATGTTATCTGCGGTTACCTTTTCCAGGGACTAATGGCAATCGTATACTTTGCAGTTTTACACATTTCTAACAATTACACCTGTAATAGTCGATCAGATCGCAACTTGTTATAATGTAGTTGTATAATTTGATCGATTCTAATAAAGACAACAGGGGACGGGGCCACAACACACCCTCTTCACACAGATTGTACAATGGTATGTACTAATAACTGCAATATGTCAATGTAGCTACTGAGGTGAGGTGAGGTTAGGCTTCAACCGGTTTAACAGGAATGTGTAATATTGATGTGACATTCACAAGGTCGCACAGGGACCTGTATAAAAATGGGGATAAAATGGAGCCCGAAAGCAGGAGGCAGGGGGGACTCTACAGATCACTAAGCATTAGTTAGGTAGCCGCAACGTTATACTATTACTTTACGCTACATTATTTGCTTGGGGGGGGTTACTTATCCATGGTCTGGTCCTGGTGCCGTTTCTGGGAATCTCTTGGGGTTGTCATGTGATCATAGTATCTGAACGTGTAATATGTGGTTATTAAATGGTAAAACTGGCTACACTCTTGTTAATTATGACTCAACTGTACAATAGTGCTACAATTAGGGGCCCCCAGAAATTAAGGATCAGTCGTGATTATATATATATATATATATTTTTTTAACAAAAAGCATACTGCCAGGGCAATCAGACTGCCAATGCTCCTTTTTTACATTACAAACAGTGAAATATAAGACAACAGATCTGGGCTTTACATATCACATGATCAGGTTTATTGATAAACTCTTTACACTGCAGTAAAAATTAAATCCCAGTCTATAAACAACGTATCGACATTCTCATTCATTGCAAAGTAGTCTATAAGCAGATGGAACACATACAAGGCCTCGTTCATTTGCGTTGGAGGCTCAGTTAGGGGCCCCGCAGCAGATCCGGCCGAAAATACCAGCAAGAGTTGCTATTGTTTCTAGTTAAACCACGGACACCCCGACGGAATCTATTAAAGTCTATGGGTTCCATCAACCGCCGGTGGTGTCCGTCATACAACGATACTGACACTTCCTGTATTTCAGTTGTTCTGTTCCTCTGACGGAGTAAAACCACAAAAACACTGACGCAGGTGTGAACCCAGCCTAAGGTGATTTCCTAGCAGAGGCATTTATGTCAGATAGATGCGGGCCCCACCTCTATCTCTAGAACGGGGCCCCCTAAACCCCATTCTAGGTTTTTGTGCTCACACTGCCTCCCAGCCGCTTACTGATTATATGGTCGGGAGTTACGGAAACAGCGTAACTCGCTGAGCTACGCTGTTTCCATAACCCCCATAGAACTGAATAGTGGTAATTGAAACTGAAGAGCTTGCATGCTACGCCGCTTCCGTAACTGCCATTCACGACTATGGGAGTTACAAAAACAGTGTAGCTCAGCGAGTTATGCTGTTTCTGTAACTCCCGACCATGTAAGCAGTAAGCGGCCGGGAGTCAGCGAGAGCACAAAAACCTAGAACGGAGTTTAGGGGGCCCCGTTCTAGCGATAAGGGTGAGTCCCAGAGGTCGGACCCTTATCTATCTGACATATCCTGTGGATATGTCAAACATCCCTCATGGGAAAACCCCTTTAATTCTGGATTAAAACAGAGGCTAATTTGAACATCAAATTCATGAATAAAATTATTCTACATAAAATATTCAGGAACTTTGTAAATACATTGTATTAGTTAGGCTCTGTTCACACCTGCATTGTGGTTTTTCATTTATAAACACAAACCACGACGAATTGCCAGATCCGTTATGCGACCGATACCAACAGCACCAGACAGACTATTGATTTACAATGGGTTCTGTCATGGTGTCTGTGGTTTCGACTAGTAAAATAGCGCTGCATGTATCACTATTCTGTCCGTCAAATTGGACAAAACTGCCACTGGCGGCTCAAAACCAAGCCTCTGATGGCAGCATGAACAGCGCCTTATATTGCAGTTACAGCCTATATTATAAACAGGAGCTGCATTCCCAATTCTGCTGGTTTCAGAAGTGAAATCTCATTCTGGCTCAACCTCTGAGCTGGTCTTGGTCACGTGTATTCTGAGATGTGTAATATTTACACCAGGCACTGTTCAGTAATCTGCTGTAGGACAAATTAACAGTTTCACTGCAGTAGAGGCGCTCAGCAAAGCATTTAGGGGTGTGTCTGTCGACAAGCTTGTTGACTGTTTCTAATGACAAACAGCAGACGTTGTGCAATTCTTAAGTATAATACAAGCTGTAACTCATCAGTACGAGATAATTAATGCAGTGCATTTATAAAAATGACTCAAAACAGTCATATAGATTATTTTTAAACCAGAATGAAATACACTTTAAAGTATAAGTACAGCAGGGAAAAAGCAGACATCATGAATATAACAAGCAAGACGTGAAAGCTGAGAATACAAAAGTGAGACAAAGTATTGATGTCTTCATACTTTGGGAATATCTTGGATGGGAAGTCAAGCCTAACACAAAGCGATGTCTGATTTTGGACATGTTATGAGAAGACACGACTCATTGGAATTACAAAATGTTTTCAGAAGTCATAAATATACCATTGAGAAGCCTGAAGACCCAAAGAGAAGACAGAACATTCTGGTCAATATGGTTTACATGGTCAACAAGATGAAAAAAATAATTCTTCAAGGGTTCTTGAAAGCTAGAAATAATTATTCAGACACCCAGATGAAGAGTCTAGATGTTTGGCCTGTCATCTGGCCTGTGCACCAGGCCCTGCAGTATGCCGGTGACATACACGTCATCAATAGGCACCACCAGGACATCACCAATTAGTGCACCAGTGCCAGGCTCTAGCATCAAGATTTACAGGTAAGTCTTTTATGTAGAGATTTGGAAGAGGGAGTTGTGCAGAGCAGCAGGACTTCGTTTTTTGACTCCCTGCCAGAGTGTAGTCCATTTTTAGCTTAGGCTTCGTTCACATCTGCGTTGGGGTCCCGTTCCGTCTGAGCTTTCCGTCAGAACGGGACCTTGAACAGACAACGGAAACCATGGGCACCGGATCCGTCACCATTGAAATCAATGGTGATGGAAAAGGAAATCTCTGGTTTCCGTTTGTGTCTGTTCAGGGTCCCGTTCTAAGGCTGGATTCACACGAGCGTTGCGTTTTTGCGCACGCAAAGAACGCGGCGTTTTGCGCGCGCAAAAAACATTTGACAGCTGCGTGTGTCATCCGTGTCTGATGCGCGCAGCCGGCATCATAGAGATGAGGCTTGTCGACGCCTGTCACTGTCCAAGGTGCTGAAAGAGCGAAAAACCTGTAAAAAAAAAAAGATAAAGTTCCTACTTACCGAGAACTTCTCGGCCGTTGCCTTGGTGACGCGTTCTTGGTGACGCGCCTCTCTTGACATCGGGCCCCACCTCCCTGGATGACGCGGCAGTCCAAGTGACCGCTGCAGCCTGTGCTTGGCCTGTGATTGGCTGGAGCTGTCACTTGAACTGAAGTGTCATCCCGGGAGGTCGGACTGCAGGAAGGAGACAGGAGTAATCGGTAAGTTAGAACTTCGGTTTTTTTTACAGGTTCATGTATTTTGGGATCGTAAGTCACTGTCCATGGTGCTGAAACAGTTTAACTCTTTCAGCACCATGCACAGTGAATGTCTCCCGACGTCGCGGACTGGAAATTTTTTTGCCGGGTTCGGCCAAAACGAGTTTGGCCGAACCCGGTGAAGTTAGCTTCGGTTGTCGGGGTTCGCTAATCGCAAAGACACTCCGTTTGGATGTTCGGAAACAGAAAAGCACGTGGTGCTTTTCTGTTTACATTCATCCTTTTGACAGCTGTTGCGCAAACACGCAGTTCGCATGGAAGTGCTTCCGTTCGACATGCGTGGTTTTCACGCACCCATTGACTTCAATGGGTGCGTGATGCGTTGAAACCGCTGAATCAACGGACATGTCGTGAGTTTTTGGCAACGGAGCAACGCTGCGCAAAAAACGCTGCCATGTCTGCACGGCCCCATTGACTAATATAGCTACGGGCAACGCACGTGAAAATCACGCGTGTTGCACGCGCGTATTTTAAGTTCGTCTGAATAAAGCCTGACGGAAAGCTCAGACGGAACGGGACCCCAACGCAGATGTGAACGAAGCCTTACTTATATCAAATGCACCAAGAGCAATGTGTACATGAATCATTTGTTCGATGGCTTCTGAAAGACAACTGTGACTCCAATGAAAAGCAGCGCCAATTACATCCGTAATGGACGCGGCGTTCAAGCGCCTGCACATGCCGTTACGGCTGAAATTACGGGGAGGTTTCCGCCGCTTATTTTCGGCCGTAAAATCGGAAGCAGAACACCTCCAAACATCTGCCCATTAATTTCAATGGAAAAAGCGGCGTTCTGTTTCGACAGGGAGTATTTTTACGTGGCCGTTTTGAAAAAACAGCGCGTAAAAAGACACCCCGTAAAAATAAATGCATGTCACTTCGAGACATTTTTGGAGTTGTTTTTCATTCACTATAGAAAAACAACTCCAAAAACGGCTGTAAAAAATGTCGCGAAAAACGAGTTTGCTTAAATAACGTCTGAAAATCAGGAGCCGTTTTCCCTTGAAAAGAGCTCCGTATGTTCAGACGTTTTTTGCTAAGCTTGTGAACATACCCTAAGGCTGGGTTCACACACCCTATTTACGGACGTAATTCGGGCATTTTAACCTCGAATTACGTCCGAAAATACAGCACCAAAGCGTGGGAAAACATCTGCCCATTCATTTGACTGGGCTTTACAATGTTGTGTGCCGACGGTCATTTTTTTTACGCGTCGCTGTCAAAAGACGGCGCGTAAAAAAGACGCCCGCGTCAAAGAAGTGCATGTTACTTCTTGAGACGTAAATTGGAGCCGTTTTCCATTGACACAATGGAAAAACAGCTCCAATTACGTCCGTAATGGACGCAGCGAAAAACGCCTGCACATGCCATTACGTCTGAAATTCAGGAGCCGTTTTCTCCTGAAAACAGCTCCGTAATTTCAGCCGTATTGGACGCTGCCTTGTGAACATACCCTTAGAATACAGAATCCTCACTCCAGACTGCCAATATGTCACCCTAGGGGTACACTCGCTAATATACATTCCTGTCCCGTCGCGCTGATTGAGATTTTCATAGATTTTTATAGCGCTGCCAGGGAACCGGAAGTCTAGTTGCACAGTCTTCTCTGAGGACGATACGACTCTTCGTCATGTGACCGGCCCCGCTGTACTCTATATACAAGCAGGCGCAGTAGTACAGAGATTACATAGAGTACAGCGGTGTCAGTCACATGACGAAGAGTTGTATCGTCATCAAAGAAGACTGTGTAACTAGACTTCCGGTCCCTCGGCAGCGCTATAAAAATCTATGAACATCTCAGAATCGGCGCGACAGGGATCGGAAAGTACATTAGCCAGTGTACTCACATACTGCAGGGACTACACTGACAATTATTTTTGGTCCCCACATAACTACTTTAAGGTAACAGGAGAACCAAAAATGACTCCCCTGGTGTCTCAAAAGTAAAATTAAAAATGTTAATATCCTACGGATCTAAAAAAAACAACATAACTTGACGTTCCTTATTAGGGTATGTTCACACGGCCTATTTACGGACGTAAATCGGGCGTTTTTGCCCCGAATTACGTCCGAAAATAGCGCCTCAATAGCGCTGACAAACATCTGCCCATTGAAAGCAATGGGCAGACGTTTGTCTGTTCACACGAGGCGTAATTTACGCGCCGCTGTCAAATGACGGCGCGTAAATAGACGCCCGCGTCAAAGAAGTGACCTGTCACTTCTTTGGCCGTAATTGGAGCCGTTATTCATTGACTCCAATTTTCAGGCTGAAACATCCCCGTAATTTCAGCCGTTACGGACGCCCTCGTGTGAACATACCCTAAAACAAATCACTGACTTATTATACAACATCCCATCGCTTCGCAGCAATGAATGTCTCTTCTCCTTGTAATCACACTTTGGGTATGTTCACACGGCAGCGTCCGTAACGGCTGAAAGTACGGGGCTGTTTTCAGGAGAAAACAGCTCCGTAATTTCAGCCGTAATGGCATGTTGAGGCGCTTTTTGCTGCGTCCATTACGAACGTTAAATGGATCTGGTTTTCCATGGAGTCAATGGTAAACGGCTCCATTTACGTCTGAAGAAGTGACAGGCACTTCTATGACGCGGGCGTCTTTTTTACGCCTCGCCTTTTGACAGCGGGGCATAAAAAAAATGACCGTGTGCACAGAACATCTTAAGACCCATTCTAATGAATGGGCAGATGTTTGCCAACGCGATCGAGCCGCATTTTCGGACGTAAATTGAGGCGTAAAACGCCCGAATTACGTCCGTAAATAAGCCGTGTGAACATACCCTCACAATCTCAAGAGACACCAATAAAATGACTTTAAGATGGGTTTAAAACAGTCCAGATTTATCAGAAAACGTTTTGATTAAGTTATCTGGATATTTGAAACGTACCTTTAGATAAATAGTTACAAAAACACACAAATCCCTTTTTAGACAGCCGTAGATGTGTTAGGACCGGTTCACATCTGCGTTGGAGGCTCCATTAGGGGCCTCTGCCACAAACCCGGCCAAAAATACCGAAAACAAAAGAGCAGTCAATGCCTTCCGTCGGGAGTGAATGGTGTCCGTGGTACAACCGAACTGGCGCTTCCAGTATTTTCGTTGTTCTGCTCCTCTGACAGAGATGTGAACAAGGCCTTAGATGTGGAGCAGCCAGTGTTTCCCCGGCTTTGCTGGTTTCTGTAACTGCACATTTTGTCTTGACATGCTTCCCGGTGTAATGTCAGAGCTAAGCTGTCTGCTCGGAGCCAAAATTATAACAAACCGTATGCGTTAATTTCCAAATGTAATTGACATTATGTAAAAAGGTAAAAAAAAATAAAAAATTGACGAGTTGAGAGGGGGGGGGGGGGAAGATGCTGTTTACTTTATTAAACAAACAAGTGCGCTTAATAAAATTCAGTAAATTAAAGATGACCATGTAAAAATCACAAAAACATTTCTAAACAAGCGATCAGGGTTTGTTTTTCAAGGCACCCTATAAAATAAAATTAAAAAAAATTTAAAAAAAAACTACAGCTTCTATAGAAAAAACAAAACAAAAAAGTGCCTCACTTATACAACCAATTGTTAATAAATGGAAAGATTACATTCTTAAAGGGTAACTAAACTTTGAAAAAACTTGACATGTCAGAAGTTTTGATCGGTGGGGGTCCGACCACTGAGACCCCCACCGGTCACTAAAACGAAGTAGAAGAAGCGCTTGGGTGAGCGCTGTGCCGCTTAGTTTCTGATTGTCTTTCTTAGGAAAGCCGAACAAGCAGCGTGTGGACTTTCTATTGAGCCCGTACATCGCTCCGAGGAAAGCCGATCAGAAACTAAGCGACACATCGCTCACCCGGGCGCTACTGCGGTTTCATTTTAGCGATCAGTTTGGGTTTCAGTACTCGGTCCCCCACCTATCAAAACATCTGACAAGTCACTATGACATATCAAAAGTTTTTTAGAGTTTAGTTACCCTTTAACAATACATTTAGGTGGAGAAGCTTTGTAAAGAAATCTAAAACTTTCATAAAAATGTCCTATACTCTTTCTTCTATTTGGGAGATCCTCCATACAAGTTATACCTGCAACAATTACCAAATAAAATCTGCAGAACTGACTTACAGTATATTTACATTTAAAATACAATTAAAATGGAATACTACTTCTCTTTTATGGGGTTGCTATGGGGACCACTGCATAGCAACCACTGTACGAAAGCATCCAAGAGCATGCAAAAATACCATTGCTGTGCGAAACTATGAATCTGTGTAGGAATTTGAAGACGGAGCATACTGTCAATATATCGTAGGATTCATAGTATCTAGATGCATATACTAGTCCCCAGGTCGGTGTAGTCTTCACACAGTCTGCTCTAAACATGGCTGCCGGTGATATGATATTTACATGGGACCGGCGACAGGCACGCAGATCAGCTTTTACTTTCTGCAATATTTTCAGCGTCTTGTGGGAGAAATGAATGTGTCACCAAGTCATAGTGTGAACACGACGTCCCGTACATTTAAAGCGATTTAATGGAGAGCAGGGGAAACGGCGCTTCCTGCCGGTTCATCCCAATCAATATAAAGATTGCATGCTCAAGGCTGGACCTCTGGTTTGTTTAGTATCTTACTTAGGATCGAGTCATAGTATGGACTAAACACCATTTTGTTGTAGTTGACCAGACGCTCCAACTTCACAGCCATCTCTTCCAATTCTTTTTCAATTTGGATTAGCCCGCCGGGTAGTGCTGGGACAGATCTCTGGTTACCTGCCGACAGGTAACTCAATAGAAACGTCTGGATCCTGGAGTCTGTGGAAATTTTATTAAAAACATTAATGAAGATGCAGTTGGGGGGAGGGGTCATCCGTTATCCCTAAATGTTGATCTTGGAGACTGTATCTGTGGAACTAGTCTTTACCGGGGTGTCTGACCACGAGATGCGCTCTGTTTAAGGCTATGTTCACACACAAACTCAAAAACGTCTGAAAATACGGGAGCGGTTTTCAAGGGAAAACAGCTCTTGATTTTCAGAGGTTTTTTAAGCCACTCGCAATTTTCACAGCGTTTTTGGAGCGGTTTTCAATAGAGCCTATGAAAAACGGCTCCAAATACGTCCCAAGAAATTATCTGCACTTCTTTTTTTACGTTGCAACATTGCAAATAATCTTGATTAAAAACATGCTACAATATCCTACAGTTGTATATACAGCTCTTAACCCCTTAATGACCAGCCTATTTTAGACATTAATGACCAAGCTATTTTTTACGTTTTTCAATCGTCGCATTCCAAGAGCTATAACCTTATTTTTGCATCGACATAGCTGTATAAGGTCTTGTTTTTTTGCGGGACAAGTTGTATTTTTTAATAGCACCATTTTTAGGTACATATTATTTATTGATTAACTTTTATTAACTTTTTTTTGGGGGGGAATAGAAAAAAATCTGAAATTTCGCCACTCTTTTTTGCGTCCTAAATCTACGCCGTTTACCGTGTGGTATAAATAACACAATAACTTTATTCAGCGGGTTGTTACGATTGCAACGATACCAAATTTGTATAGTTTTTGTATGTTTTACTACTTTTACACAGTAAAACGCTTTTTTTTCAAAATGATTTGTTTTTGTGTCTCCATATTTGAAGAGCCGTAACGTTTTTATTTTTTCGCCGATGCGGTTGTATGAGGGCTTTTTTTTTGCGGGACGACTTGTAGTTTTTATTGGTACCATTTTGGAGTAGATGCGACTTTTTGATCACTTTTTATTACATTTTTTTAAAGTCAGTATTCACAGGAAACAGCAATTTTTCCATAGTTTTTTATTATTTTTTTTACGGCGTTCACCGTGCGGGTTAAATAATGTTATAGATTTATAGTCGGGGTCGTTACGGACGCGGCGATACCAAATATTTGTAACTTTTTAACTTTATTTTGTTCTTTTAATAGCAAAGCAGTTTGTAAGGGGAAAAGCTGGGTTTTTCATTTTTTTTCACATTTTTTTTTAAATTAACTTTATTAAACTTTTTTTTCACTTTTTTACTAGTCCCACTAGGGGACTATAATATGCGATTCTCCGATCGCTATTGTAATACACTGCAATACTTTTGTATTGCAGTGTATTACTGCCTGTCCGTTTAACACGGACAGGCATCTGCTAGGTCATGCCTGCGGCATGATCTAGCAGGCAGTCGCTCCAGGCAGACCTGGGGGCCTTTATTAGACCCCCGGCTGCCATTAGAGACACAGACACTCGGCAATCGTATCGCCGGGTGTCGGTGGGATGAGAGGGAGCTCCCTCCCTCTCTCCAAAACCACTCAGATGCGGTGCACGCTATTGAGCACCGCATCCGAGGGGTTAAACGTGTGAGATCGATACTAATATCGATCTCACATGGCAGAGCAGGGACGCTCCTAGCCCTCAGCTGCCTCTAGCAGCTGAGAGCAGGGAGATCTGACAGTTCCCTGCTCTGTTTACTTATTCCGATGCCGCGACGTAAAAAGTCTATGGCATCGGAATAAGGCCCGTTAGTGACCGACGTAGAAACACGATGGGCCGGTCACTAACGGGTTAAGGGCCTTTCACACCGTCCGACAATAGGCTGGTGCAGAGACATCGTTGATCGGCGCTCGTTTGCTCCTGTCACAAGGAGCTATGGATGGGGACGAGCGGTCATTACTCCGATCGCTCGTCCCCATACATTATTATCATGTCGGCAGCGCGTCTGTTTACACAGGGAGATGCGCTGCCGACAACGATAATCTTTTAGTTTTTTAAAACGTTACAGCCAGCAGATGATCAATCGTTTGCTCGTTCATCTGCTGATCGCTGCCCTGTATACACAGGGCGTTATATGAACGCTCGTCTGCCCGATAATCGCCCAGTGTAAAAAGGCCTTTATGAAGTTGCGCTGTTGTCCACAGGCTGTGTCTGGTATTGCAGCTCAGGCATAGTCAATTTAAAGGAGGACAAGGTGCAATGCTAGACATAGCCTGTGGACAAAAGTGGCGCTGTTTCTGGGAAAAAGCAGACACTATTTCCTTATCTCAGACAACTTATTTAAAGTCAAAATGTCACTAAAGATTTCGTATATAACTTTATATTCATTAAATATTTTTAATAAAACATCCCTTAAGACTTGTCCTCCTTGCTACAGGAAGTGTGTCAAGACAAGAAGCATTCTTACATGATAAACGAGGGGACGCCCTCATGGCGTCAATGATCAAAGCAAACATACAGTTACCTATTAATCGGTAAATCTGGTTGGATGGAGACGACGCGGTCCGGATCTGCCCTTTAAGAGATTCCTCTCTCTCTGTGGAGAAGGGGGTAGAACCATGCTGACCGAGGTAGCTGCTCAATTCTACACAGATCTTCTCACTGACTGTGGCCAGAGCCTCCGATGTATTGACAGAACTAAATGACAGGAAAAGGGAGAAAAGTGCAAATAGGGAACTCAATTATTAACTAAAAGGGCACGATGGATTTCACTCGAACATTTTTGCTGCACAAAACACTATACATTATAGATTCCATTTTACGGTCATTCATCCCTTATATTCTTGAGACAAATAATGGCGTAAAACAACCTTATACTCTAGGCTTCGTTCACATCTGTGTCAGGGTCCCGTTGTGGCGTTTCGCATGAACTTCCCGTCGACTGCGCTATTCATTCCGTCAAAATGACGGAACCCTTGCACAACTAATGCAAACGGAAACCATTTGCACCGGATCCGGCCCCATTGAAATCAATGGTGATGCAAACGGAAACCTGTGGTTTCCGTTTGTTTCAGTCATGGTTCCGTTTTGATGGGAATCTCCAATTGAACCCTGATGCAGATGTGAATGAAGCCTTATATAGGGAGTACTATGCCCCCCCCTCCCGACTCTAAACTATTAAAACAAAGCAAATTTTACTCAGACCCCTAGTTTCATTTTCCCCAGACACAAAGATTAAACCGAGCAGTACCAGTAGATCCAACAGTCTGTACTAAATAATTTGATAATATACCTTTATAGCGGTCTAAGCTCGTTTTTTCTGATATAGAGCTCAGACTCCTCTGCATAGACATAGAGTTAAAAGTGGTTTTCCCATCTCGGACATTTATGGCATTTTCAGAGGATATGCCAAAAAAATCCAACTTATCCCGGGAATGGGACCCCCATTCTTCCTTCTGTCGCTGGGCTTGTGAGATGGCTGGGATTTACAAAAACCGCTCAGCACGTTTTGCTATGCTAGAAACAGCTCAGCACGTTTTGCTATGCTAGAAACAGCTCTGCACGTTTTGCTATGCTAGAAACAGCTCTGCACGTTTTGCTATGCTAGAAACAGCTCTGCACGTTTTGCTATGCTAGAAACAGCTCAGCACGTTTTGCTATGCTAGAAACAGCGCAGCTTGCTGGCTGTGCTACGTGGTTTCCGTCACTCCCATTCACTTCTAGGGGAGTCTTGTAAACAGTGTAGCACAACACATTTGGCCGTTTCTGGAAAACCGGATGGAATGATGAAAATCCAGCCACCTCGTAAGTCAGTGGCCGGAGCCTTGCGACAGAAGGTAGGACTGGGGTCAGGGGGGCCACGTTCTGAAGAAATGTGCGGGTGCCAGAAGTGGGGATCCCAAAAGGATATAGAAGTAGAAAGTCTCTTTCAATCTGCCTTGATATATGGTTTCATCAGTTTACTTACGAAGTTCCCACTCCCTCCAACAAAAGTCTTATGAGACTCTTCATTCGGTCCATAAAACCAGTATGACTGGCGACGCCGGGAGTAGTTGAATTTTGTATTATCAGGAGCAAAGTCCCTAGTAATGTGAGCTGCGTCACTTCCAACTTCATCTCCTGAAAGCGGATTTGATCCATTATCACAGTCTGAAGAAAGTAAACAAATGTCAATACTTAGACAATAAAAATGTAAGTGTTTAATATCTGATCATTTAGGATTAAAGTTCTCACCGTAATCATTGATGGCATATAGATTAGATATGCCATCAATGTCTAACCAGTGGGGGGGTCCGATCACCGTTACACCTACCAATTCCAAGAACGAAGGGGATGTGTTTCTGTTGGGACATAAACTCTGGGAACCTAGGGTTCCAATAGTAAGATTACCCCTTCAGGAATTATCCATAGGATTTGCCATAAGGGCGTGTGACCGGAGAGGTCTGACTGTTGTGATCCGAAGAACGGAGGTTTTCATTCCGCCATTTGTATGCACTCTGGTCACTCTACATTAACGTGTATGTGAGATAGTGGAACAGCGGAGTAAGTTGCTATCTGCAGGACTATAGGATTAATGATCCATACCTCTGGGAAGGGTTTACTTTCATGGTCCCAAGTGAGAAGCTTGATGTAGGCGTGATTTAATATAGAGCTGGGACTCGGAGAACCGGAAGAAGCTGCTGCGGAGTCTTTATCCAAAAGATCATCCGCTGATTCCTGTAGCCAACTTGTCACCAATTCTAAGGAGTCTGGACAAGATGAAGAAAACAAAAAGACACTATATAAAATCCTCTAAAAGGAATAATACCTTAGATTTACGTACATTGCAAATGCATATGTGGGGTGCAGCCCTTTCCTCACTAAATAATCCCATTACTACTCCATCATCCATTTAACATACACATCTGACTGTGCTGCACTATGGGTCCTCTTGCACGGCCCAACGTGGGCCGTGTAAACGAGCGCCGATCAACAAGACAGCTCGTTGATCGGCGCTCGTTTGATATGTATGGGGACGAGCACTCGTTACTCCGATCGCTCATCCCCATACATTTCTATCATGTCGGCAGCACGTCTCCCTGTTTACACAGATATGATCGGGAACGAGCATTCTGTGAACGCTCGTTTGCCCGATAATTGGCCCGTGTAAAAGGGCCTCAAGTTTCTTCGATTGCATTACACCCTTAGAGGGATTCCTTATTAAGACAAACACTTTTGCAAATGAAGCTGGCGTGGCGATCATCCGATCCCTGCGGACCCGTCTTCAGAAACCCCTGGTCATCAGTTGTTATTACTGGAGAAAGCTGTGGTCAGGCATACATGATGGGTGTTGCTCTTTAGGAGCCAGAGCAGAGAGCCGCTAGTTGAGGGGGGGTCCCGTGCATGAAGTCCATATGACCTAATAAAGCATCTCAAAAAGGGGTGGTCTTAGTGAGACAACCCCTTTAAGAAGCTCTCCATTGGCAGCCATGTTGGCCAAGTACAAGCTGCCATACCCTGGAAAGATGGAACTATTTTTTTTTTTTTTAGAGAAAGATGTCTAATGTGACTTCCCTAGACTATGTTGCAAAGGAAAAAACGAGATTTTGGATTTACGGATGTGTCCTTCCTTAACTCTCCTCATATATTAACACATCCTGAAATGTGTGGCACAAGATGACCAGCTTTATAAAATAAAAAATTTTTTTCCCCATAGTCTGTCACAAGATGTCTATGCTATATGTGTGGCCACCCAGTGATTGTGATGTGAATGACAGTCTGTCAAGAGTTTTGCTAGCATGTCGCGATATTGTATTGAATTTGTTTCATGATAAATTGGAGCCCTTAACCAAATTCAAGCCGAGATAAGGGTGGACACATCTGTATTTTTCCCTTTTAACCATTGCTTCCCTTATGGCAAGCATCTGAGAGGAAAATAGGGAATTGCACCAGTAGAGTATTACTATCAAAATGTCTCCCTTTACCACTGAGGGCCTATCGATCCCACACCTGCAGAGTTTTATGGAATATCAAATCCCTGCAATGGTCTTGTAAATCTATTTGCAGACTACAGGCTGCAGTTCCTTGATCCTTTAAGGAAATCCGGTGCCTTGTAAAGAAATAGTATGTAAATCATAGATTATATTATAGGATTTACAGCAGTGGACTTTAAACTAATTCATTTCATATTTGCCGAATCATCCATTTAACAATACATCAGCAAGTTTTGTTTTAATGGAATTTTAAAATCTGAGAAGCCCGCTGACATGAACACATCACATCACTGGTTTCATAGTAAAGTAGAATACGTCACGCATGAGGAACGCCATACTTGGTTGATTTTCAAAGAAGTCCTGGAATTTCTTCCTCTCATACTCCACAGATTGTTTCATTAAATGTGGACGAATGCTGCTGACGGCAAAGTTGGCCATATCTAATTTCATCAGATCCAAGGCGGCAAAGATTGCTCTGTGGAACAAGAATGACAGACAATTAACATCCGCTAAAAAATCCCAAATACCAAAAGGGGTTGTCCCATCAGGACAACCCCTGAAGACATCATAGAGAAAGCACCTTCTATAATCTAGAGAGAAAAAGTCACTAGAAAGCATGGGTGCCAACCTGGCTGACTGTGCTTGTCATTTCAACGCGGGATAAGCAGCTACTAGACCCATCTGGTGCGGCCTATCATTTGAGGACTCAACGAGTAGGACAGGTTAAAAACCATTCTGCACAACCTTTAGTCCCTCAAGTCTTTTCCCAAGGTTAAAATGTCTCCATACATATTAGATCGTTTGAGGATCCGGTTAAGATCACCAGGATCCACCAACAAATATCTAAACTGTATGCCCAACGGTTGTAAGTTAGTATCTCCTTATGGGTAGGTGTCCATAGAGATGAGCTAGAAGGCTGTGCCAACCACTAAACAACATCTAATGTAATGAGACCTTTCACTGAACCCACTTGCCCAGCTAGGAACACCAACAGGGCTTCCTTGCTGCTAGGTAGACTCTTCGCACATCCTGCTACAAACAAGTCTACAGACAGCGGAGCTTCTAGCCCTTCTGCTGCCGGAGACAGACAAGTTAAATGGCGACACCTTCTATTCAAATTGACAATCGGAAAGACTGTACATCTGCCAAAATTGAGCCCCCTATAGTCAGGGAAGGTGAGGTTTTCACATTGCCTCATAGATGGTACACCTCCCTCTACAGAGAGGAGAAAACCAACATTTAGGACTATTTGGGGTCTATGACAGGGTTTGGTGCGCGCGTTTTGCATAGACTCTGACCGAGATTTCACCGCACAGATCAGCACTTTAGGGGCAGCAGTTTCTGGATGTACAGATCTAACCTAATAGCTCACTCGACATCTTGTAACTATCCGGATGTTAAGGATTCTGTCATGGTGAAAGATGCTCTTTAACCCAAGCCATATACTATGCAGTGGTGCACACAACAAGGTAGGGGCAGCGAGACGCTCCTACTCATTTATATGAAGAAAATAGTAGTTACTTATGGAGGAACACAGTCAACATATACAACATAAGCGGCGACCCTCAATGTCTAACGAAGGACCCAGTTTCTCATGATGCAACTCAGCAAGGCGCCATCATACTCCACTGTAGGGATGTCACGATACCAGAATTTGGACTTCGATACCGGTACTTTGTGTAGTATTGCGATGCTCTATACCAAAACGATACTTTGCCAACAATAGTAATAAAAAAAAAAAGTTCTTCTATTTTCTGATGTGAGGCGCATGTGTGATGAATTTTGAACCTCCATGTGCCTCACATTAATAGTAATTAACCCCATCATGTTCCTCAGTCACAATGGTCAACATTGGGTTAATGTGTAAGGTACATGATGGGGTTAATTACTATTAATGTGAGGCACGTGGAGGTATAAAATTCATAATACCTCGTGCCTCACATTAATAAGTGAGAGAAAGCAGTTTTATTTTATAACAGCGTAAACATCATAAATGACGCTATAAATTTTTTATTATGGTTGAGACGATGCCGAATGTGTATATTTTATGTATTGAGACGTATTTTAATGTTTATTGTAAAAAATGTGTGTATTATTTTTTAGTTAACATTACTTTTTTTTTTTTTTTTAAACTTTAATGTACTGGCATATATCTGTATACTGATAGTACACAGGCAGTGGTTAGGACATACCTAAGTATGCTCTAACAATAGGAAATATGGTCAGACAGCCCTGGGGTCTTTCAATCGACCCTGGGCTGTCTGCCCATATATGGTGTGTCCCTCGATCGCGTCACAGGGATTCCTTGTGATGCAATCCAAAGGGCATCCCCCCTTCTCAGTTTCCCCTTGAATGCTGCGGTCAGCTTTGATTGCAGCATTCAAGGTAATAACGGCAGAGAGGAGAGGTTTCTCTGATCTCCGCCGTTAGAGCGGGGCTGCGTAATACACCCATTGCCCCGCTCCTGAGAATAAGTGTGCGCACGCAGTCAGCATGAGATGATGTGGCCGGCGCTGCACTAATGAACGGCGGCGCAGACACTGAAGACAGAACATGGAGGCGTTTTGCAGTGCACCCACCATGTTCTGTCTTCAGTGCCGGCGCTCATTAGTGCAGCACTGGTCGCTTCACATCATGCTGACCGCGCGCGCACTTGTTAGGACTCAGGAGCGGGGCAATGACTATTACACAGCCACAGCCCCGCTCTAACAACATTCATGTGTTACTATACTCATCTGTGCGGCCGCACACCTCCGTATCGAAAGACATGAATTAACGGAATGAACCGTTTGAGGGTGTACAGTATCGAAATTTCGATGCATCGTGCAACCCTACTCCACTGTGTGGGGGAAGGGAAGTGACCATGCTCTGTGACACAAATGGGCCATTACCCAGATGAGCTTCCGCTGCATGATCTTCGGTATTATTTCACGCTTACTTGCGCTGCACATGGCATGGAGGGTTTTATAAATAAATGGAGATGCCCTTTAATTTTTCACAGCTCAAAACTGCTGATCAAAGTAACTTTCATAGATGTGTCCAGGGATATTCTGATTCCTTATACTGTGACTTACATCATACCATGAAGTTAATCTGTCCAGTTCTTTTGGCAGTGTATGTGAACACTAGGACAACTGAATAAAGAAAGCTTTATTGACTGTAGCCACATAAGCCTCCCGCAATCCGTGCTCTTCTCCTGGGCGAAACTTTTCTTTTAAGGAAATTTCTAAATTACTTAAAAAAAATAAAACTTGTGCCGGCCACTGCAGACTCCATCATTGTCTTCTCCTCTGGTCCTGACTGTTCAGATTGTTCTCCAGTCCTGGCCTCTCTTCTCTATTTCAATGCCAAAGTTTTGACATTAAACAGAAAAAAAAATCCTTTAATCTACGGTGATTTATGAGCGTTTTGTCCTGAGAGTAAAGCACGTCTGAATGTATACACGCGAGTCTCCATTATACCCCAGTAAATTCAGGCTCAGTCCCACTCAGCATTGCCAGGGTGAGGGGAGAACATGGACTTCTATATACAGCGCTCCAAACACCTGACATCAGTGTCAAAACAAAATGTGAGTCACCGACATGTAAAATCAGCACCTCGAACAGAGCAGTTATATAAAGCAGGTTCCATCGTCACGCACCAGTGCCACCTCTCCTGTCTAGTGTAAGAAAAAAATAATACTCTTCTTTATATTTTTTAAATATACCTGCGGTTTTAAATGTACCAAATATTAGGATGTTGAATGATCAATTACTTAAAAGGGGACTGTTCCCCTCTCCTGACAGGTCTGTTTTAGTAAATACTTATATTACACATGAAATAACAATTCTAGAGCATCTATTCTTATTACTCTACGTTTTGCCATTCCTCGGATATTCCTCCTAGAAATGTATAAATAAAATTCACAATTGGGTGTTACCAGTTGGGGGTGTGTCTCTACATACGGATACTGTCCAATCAGTGCTGGCAGAGTGAGACTGTAGGGACACGCCCCTTTGACAAGGGGAATGGTAACACCCAGTTTTCAATTGATTCATACATTTCTAGGAGGAATAACAGGAATGGCCCAACGGAGGCAAATATTTGCTAAAAAAAAAACAAAACAAAAAATAAATAAAAAACACATGACAGGAGAGATGACAGGTCCTCTTTAAAGGGGTTGTCTCATCCTAATAATCCCTCATAGACCATACTGAATGTCGGAGCCAGAGCTGCTCATTTGAATGGCTACATGTAATACTACATTTCCCCTGTAGTGGCCACTGCAGGATATAGAACACAGCTGCAACTTTCCCCTGGCAAATCAGCTGTGTGCTGGGGGTTTTGGGAGCTGGACCTCTGGCAGCATTCCTATTAAAGGGACAGTCTAAGTGGAGAGAACCTCTTTAATAGAATAATAATAATAAATAAATAAAATGTAAAAAAAAATCTGCTGAAAACCTACACAATAATAAAAAGCGACTGTAGCGAACCCCAATATCCTCCTCTCCACCCAAGTCACAATAACAGGGTTCCAGAAAGAGGAGTTATGGGAAGTTGTTTGGTGAAGTCTTTACACTGTACAGCTGCTTTACCTGTCCCCGGGCTGGCCTGTTATATGAAAGGAACTGCTGCGACAGTCCCACCGATCCTTTCATTCACAAATAACGGCTTCCGTAACAGCAACTTTACCCTGACAGATCTAAGGCAGCAGTCGGGACAACCCTAGATCAGGTAACAAGACCAGGAGCTGATCAATATTGTCCTTGCTGCAGGGATCCCCCCGCCGACCAGTTGATAAACGGGAAGAGAATACGCACTTCCCCTGAAGTGACACCGGGTCCTCCAGAGTGAGTCCTCTGTGGCAGTTCTCTGCTCTGGCAAATAGACTGGAGTTCCGAGGGAAGGCCTCCCCTGTATTACATAGATTTTCCCTAATTGGGGAAACGGATGAGGGTCGTCTAAACCGGTGGTAGAGCTTCACCTTACATCCCCCCAGAATTCCTGTCACCCCATCAGCAGACGACAGACCTATCACTGTCTAGAATCTTGGATCTATTTAAAAAAAAATAGACTGAAGCAAATCATGGCCTATATCTGGCAGGCATTTCGGGCATTTACTGGGAATTTAAAGCGCTCTCCGTTGCGCTGCCGTGTTTTCATATCTTGTTAATAAGAATATTTTATGGATTGCTTTATAAAACTGGATAATCCCTTTAAAGAGCATTTTATCAAGTGTAGGTGTGGACATTGATTTCTTTTTAATTTGTCTCCACTACGACTTTTAATGCCAGCTCGGCTACATTGTCTTTTGGAGTGGAGAAAAATAAATAAATAAATAAAAAATCCATCTTCAGTCTCATCTCTAATAATGTAAAGCTGTTGCAGCCTTCTAATCTCTGGCCTTCCTCCATGCTTTACACTGCAGTTTTGCTTGTTCATACTAACTGCTGTGTATAAATAAAAGTCCAGGAGGTCAGTGCACGGAGAGCCCATTTCATGACAGCAAGGACAGAATTATCATAAACTAAAAACAACCAGTGAGAAAGAGAACACTCAACTACCCAACCCAACGTGTGTTCAGGTTTCAATGAGACAATACTTGATTCTTGACACTGTCCTGGAACTATGTGACTGGCAGAATATCAAGTTTAATTCTTTGTGGCCAGCTCTGTGATGTGGGTAATTTTTATTACTACGCTGGCACAGCTATTCGTCTTGCACCGCTCCATGGGCAGAACATTGGCGATTAGCTGCAAGGTGGTTTAGTGTAGGTACTATATGGTCCTAATGTGGGGACCGTCTTCTTTAAGCATTACTCTTTGGCATAATTCAATGCATCATTTGCGTCACCGACTGGCTGTCAACACAGAGGTTGTAACTAGGGTTGGTTGTGGGTAATAGGGTCCTATATCTGAAAAGTCTAAAAGCTTCCATGATTGAAGCCGCTGAATATCAGGGGTGGCTCCAACGCAGCAGCTCGCCGGCCACCCCAGATAGAATGTATATAGACTTGGCGACAGCCTCTTTATCCAAACCGAAAAAATACAAGAAAAACCGAGAGACAGATTGTCTGCATTCATAAGGAAATAATCCTGCCCCCGAGTACAAGCTCCGAAGCCGTCGACCCAAGAAAGTACCAAGGTCGGTAATAGAGGAGTGTTGATTTTGAACGCAGGGACGCCAAGTAATAAAACCTCTGATGTATGTCCAGAAGCAGGACGGCCGTTCATCATTCAGCACAATGTTATTACCACTTTCCAGCATCTTAAAAGTTTACTGTTGTTGGAACTTATTTCTTAGCAACCGAGAAGATCCGTAATGCTGAGACGATGGACTAGTAACAATCTGTCCAGCTCATTGATCACTGTGCATTTAAAACTGACATTTTTGGAAATTTTTCTGGCCAAAGCATAAAGGAGAGTTCATTTTAGGACAAACAATTGCAAGTTTAGGCTGGAGAATAGTCACAGTGCTGCACTCCACAAAGCAGTCAAGAGAGGCCCGGTATTAGAAGTGCAACCCGGACATAGGGGCCTTGCTTACCTGTGGATCCTCATACAAGAAATGAATGGAAAGATAGTGTCGTCGGGTCATCCACTACAAATATCCTGTCCCTAAACCAATATTGTAACAAAGCATCCCGATCGTTACAACTTTTTTTTCGCAAAACTCTATAGTACACGTGAATATATTAAACTTTTAATATATTTTATTAAAGGGAAATGGCATCTTCCTCACCTTCTATCCGCCTGTAGTTCCCTTATATAAATATTCAAAAGCCTCCTCAGTCTGTAAAATAAACTTGTCTATAGTAATACAATAAATCGAAGACAGGGAGGAGGGGGACGCAGCTGCATTTTCTCTCTTTTTGTCTGTAAGACAAGGAACCAGAGGTAGGGAGATATCTGATGTGCTCGAATTGCATATCACTAGTATCAAACCAGGAAGATCCTGCCCACTCAGTAGGCATGGAGAAAAAAAAATATTCAGAGGGATAGAAAAAGACCCATAAAAACTAGAAAAGCCACGTATGGTCTGGCTGTACATCGAATACACATTTACAGCTGCGGATTGTGATTTTTGTGACTTTAAAAAATTTAGTGGTTAACTACGTACTACAGGCATCTTGATGATTTACTGGCACGAATTGCCCCCACTAAACTCCCATCCCCTATTATAGTGCCCTGAGATGGTGAAGTGGCGCCATGTCAGAGCGCAGAAATTAGTACAGCCAAATAATAAGAAGCCCTGTTGGATCACGGTCGACTACACAGGTCCTTAAATAAAGAGAGGGCACTCCCCATCTACTCAGCCTTGTTGAGATAGAAAACCCGCACTGCCTACTTTCTCCAGGACGTAGAATTTGCTGGTCTCCAGTTTGGAATATTGCGTGGTAAATAAACCTAGCGCTAACTGCTTCAGCTATTGAAACAGGTCTACCCGACAACCAGAAGTTATAGCAGACCAGTCAATGGAAAGTTTACAAGTCTATATGAAAGAGTTTAAAGGGCTGGTCTCATCTTGACAACCCCTTTCCGTAAGCCCTAATATAGGCGTTTTCCAACTAACATAAATCTTCCCTTATGCAGAAAATAGGGGATAAGTGTCTGATCGCCGGGGGCCCCACCGATCTGAGGGGGAATACCCAAGCATTGCACTCGGCTATCTCCATCATTCCCATAGAGTTGAATGGAACGGCAGGGCACATGTCCGAACATCCCTCCATTCAACCAGGCAGCACAGGTCCACCATTCTCACGATCGGGGGGGGTCCCCAGCTTTCAGATAGTTATCCCCTATCCACAGTTCCCATAAGTTTTGTCCTAGGAAAAACCCCCTTAAAAAGGGGTTGTCCAGGCCCGGGGTGGTTTTTCATACTGATGACCTATACAAAGGATAAGTCATCAGTATATGATCGACGGGGGGTCCGACGCCCGGAGGCAACCGAAACAGCTGATCGTTGCAGGGTCCGGGTGTCGGAAACCCCACGATCATATACTGATTATCTATCCTGTGGATAGGTCATCAGTATGAAAAACCGCCCCCTGCCCGGACATCCCCTTTAAGGCTTATGGAAGCTTTCATAGGATTTATAGGTATTTTTGCAGGATGCACGATCAGCAGGCACTTTAGAAATAATAAAGAATCAGTGCATATTTTCCCCATATTGGGTTTCACTTATTTATACTATTGAAATTCTATCTACTAATATGGGCATTAATTCACCTGAACAATGGCACCGGCTCCTTAATGTCCCGAAGCTTCTTGATCTCTTCATCTCGAGCTGGTGCACATAGGGTCCCCATCATCCCTATGGTAAAATTAGCGAGTTTTGGGATGTCCAGGGCTCCGTTCTCCGCTTCCTGCTTGATGAGCTCTAGGTCCAGGACCTCGTTGATCTGATTCCTCAGTCGTGTATGACCGGGTAACAGGAAAGAAAAGAGGCTCTTCAAAAACAAAGATTTTGCGTTACATTCTTTAACGTAGATGGGGAGAGAACATCAGAAATGTCTGGCAATGACTTCTCTCCAGCAGGAACAAAGGGTCGAGCATGTCAAAATCAAATATGCCCGATGCCCCATACACATTGGGTCGGCGGCGGGTTCGGCCAAGCTTTGACTAATATGTATGGGCACGTTTAGAGATTCCTTTTGCCGCACAATCCTGACATAGCAGCTCCTTATACAATGTTGTGTAAAATCCGTCAATAAATTCTGTATCTTTAATAACGTTACTAAGGTTTCCATTCATCTCTTACAGCAAGCAGGGGCCATGTAACGTCACAAGTGGAAATAAATCTTTAGAAGTGATTTGCTGTTGAACATGTAAGGAGACCCTCGGGAAAAAGAAAATTGGGCTTCATTTATCATGACTAACACAAAAACTGGCCTTGATGCCCATAGCAACCAATCACAGTGCAGTTTTCATTTGCCCAGAGTTGTTATAGAAATGAAAGCTGAAATATGATTGGTTGCTATGGGCAACAAGGACAGTCTTTCTGTTAGACTTTTTTGATAAATAAGGCCTGTATCTTTAAAAGATCACTAAACATAGAAAATGTACAGGAAAAATAAAAAATATTTATATTAATTCCTTCCTTAAAGAGGCTGTCACCAGATTTTGCAACCCCTATCGGCTATTGCAGCAGATCGGCGCTGCAATGTAGATTACAGTAACGTTTTTATTTTTTAAAAACGAGCATTTTTGGCCAAGTTATGACCATTTTCGTATTTATGCAAATGAGGCTTGCAAAAGTACAACTGGGCGTGTTGAAAAGTAAAAGTCCAACTGGGCGTGTATTATGTGCGTACATCGGGGCGTTTTTACTTCTTTTACTAGCTGGGCGTTCTGACGAGAAGTATCATCCACTTCTCTTCACAACGCCCAGCTTCTGGCAGTGCAGATCTGTGACGTCACTTCCTGCCCCAGGTCCTGCATCGTGTCGGACCAGCGAGGACACATCGGCACCAGAGGCTACAGTTGATTCTGCAGCAGCATCGGCGTTTGCAGGTAAGTCGATGTAGCTACTTACCTGCAAACGCTGATGCAGAATCAACTGAAGCCTCTGGTGCCGATGTGTCCTCGCTCGTCTGACACGATGCAGGACCTGTGAGTGACGTCACAGCGTGATCTGCCAGAAGCTGGGCGTTCTGAAGAGAAGTGGATGATACTTCTCGTCAGAACGCCCAGCTAGTAAAAGTATTAAAAACGCCCCGATGTACGCACATAATACACGCCCACTTGGACTTTTACTTTTCAACACGCCAAGTTGTACTTTTGCAAGCCTCATTTGCATAAATACAAAAATGGTCATAACTTGGCCAAAAATGCTTGTTTTTTAAAAATAAAAACGTTACTGTAATCTACATTGCAGCGCCGATCTGCAGCAATAGCAGATAGGGGTTGCAAAATCTGGTGACAGAGCCTCTTTAATCTCCTCTTTTCTCTTTTGCTAGTATTTTGTCTCATATTGATGAGCCAGTTTCTTCCTCTTCACTGTACTATGTCTGGCTTAAGACAACTGGCTGCAGCAGGAGCCTCTGCCCGGTCTGCAGTAGGACAAAAAGATTGTTAAGCCTTCCCCCTCCCTTGGCTACACCCCACCCCCTCAGCCATTCACCGGCCACAAATGGAAGGGATTGGCAGGAAATTCACCCCTGTGTTCTCTGCAGGATATCTATAAGGGCTTGCAGTGTGAGCAAGTTTATCTTCTGTTTACTTTTAGCATTCATTTGTAGGTTTAGTGTGCCTTTAAGTCTACCAGATAAAAAATCAGTCAGGTAAAATTACCTCTTTAATTTCTCCTAATAATATAATGGCATGATCATAAATTGGCGGGTCTTCACTGAATTGAGTTTCCAGGCAATCCCAGAATGCTTTATGTACAATGTCCCGAACTGTTCTTTCTAAACTATAAAGAAAAGAAAAAAGAAAAAAAAAAAGGAGCATTTATTATAAAACATGCAAAAACAGACTTTTTCTCCTAAGGACAATGAAATGGGAGGTCCTCTAAAATTCCTGCTGTTATTTCAGGGGGTTCTGAAGCACTGGTTGGGATCGAGCAACTGAAGTCCTCGTCTATCCTGGGCATGAGACAGGTCTCACCATTCATATTGTGTCATGTGACCTGCGTGATGGTCGCAGCAGTTTGAGTCCACACTCAAGTGTGAATGTGCCCCAACTGACATGTATTCAAGCATTACTGTTGCAGGTTGAACCACCGATGAATCAAAAAGTATCTTCTAATGCGACTCGACACAATCCTATAGATACGTCTGTCGTGCAAAAGTCCTGTGACCTAAGACATCGCCTGGACCCACTGCAAAGGAATAGCTTTTGGGAGTGTAAGGGCTTGTCCACATGTAGCATAATTGCGGTACATTTTCCACCTGGAATTAGGGACGGAAAATACGCAGCAGAATACAGTAGCAGCAAAGTGGGTGAGAGTTAACAAATGTCATCCACATGCGGTGTAAAAAGTCCGACCAGAAATTGACCCGCGGTGCGTATTTTTCGTGCTGCAGCAGATCAATTCCTGCTGCGGAAAGTGGACCGTCGTTTTTCAGGAGATGTCACCATCTCCCATCATTGAGAAAAACGCAGCAAAATACGCACCCTTTTCTGCAGTAAAAAATGCAGTCTGCTACTTTCAATGGGATTGCTGCAGAAATTTTCTGCAGCAATTCCGTTATGTGTGGACAAGCCCCAAGTTTAGCGACCATCTTTGAAAGAGATCTGGAGAGGACCATCGATGGTTGGGAAATCTGGAAGTCATGTACAATGACAGTCCTAATCATGCTGGACTAATATTATTATAGGGTTTGACTGTATTTGGCTAATGATAAAAGAAACCGGTGTCACTCAGCCATGATGGAACCACAACTCCCAGCATGTGCTGCCAGCCTGCGTAGACGTAGCTCTAGTAGCTTACAAGCAAACTGATTATATAGGAATGAAAGCAAAAGTTAGAACTTTCTACTGTATTGCATAATAAAAGGACAAACAAATGATAGAATAGTCAAGATTGTTTTCTAGTAAAATCAGTTACATAAACACTATATTCCCTTTTAGAATCACATTTCCTTGCTTGGATAAGAACAAAGGCATCTTCATTATTTACAGACAATGTCATATACTATTCAGTAATCCGCCTGCCTGGCACTAGAATCGCACCAGGAAGTCCGCCAGTTAAATGTTTGGGATACAACTCATTATAGCTAAAAAACAAAAAAGTCGACAACTTTTGGTCATGCAACGGTGACGGTAAAATCCTCGGTTACTGCAACTCTCTTGCAATCACAATCTTTTCCTGGGGGGGGGTTGCATGACATATTCGCACGATGGTCATAAGTTGGGGGGCCCTGTACTCATAATTTTACCGTACAATAATAGCTGGTGTGGAGAACCATTATAAGAACTAGAAAACAGATGGGAGAAAAATAATCTGTAGACATCAGAGCACTCCTTGCACCGTAATCAAATATATCAAAAGTGCAGTCTACTCATCATAGTCATAAATATTCACGACCATACACGATTCAGCATTAATATTTTACAGAAAAACTTTAACCAGTCACAGAGAGGCAGAGCATTAGAGGGTAACTAAACTTTAAAAAAAAAAAAACTTTTGGACAGGTCACATAGTGACATGTCAGAAGTTTTGATCGCTGGGGTCCGAGCACAGAGAACGCCACTAATCACCAAAACTAAGCGGCAGAAGCGCTCGGGTGAGCTTTGCGCCGCTTTGTGTTGGCGGTCAATAAAAAGGTCTATGGGTCCGTACACCGAGGAAAGCCGATCAGAAACTAAAGCGGCACAGCGTTCACCCAGGTGCTTCTGTAGCTTCGTTTTAGGGATCAGTGATCGGTGCACCACCAATCAAAACTTCTGACATGTTACTATGACATGTCAAAAGTTTTTTAAAAGTTTAGTTACCCTTTAAGTCCTCAGCAGAGGGGTAACTATAGGGGATGCAGGCATAGCAGTAGCACCCAGACCCTGGTGCCTGAAGGGGCTCCTCTGCCAAATAGGAGGGCACCAGTACTATAAATGGCACATGATAGTTGTGGTGGCCCTTTTGCATAGTTTGCTTAGGGACCCAGGAGCTTCAAGTTACACCTCCGGTCCTCAGTAGGTGTTTGTATACATGGCCGCACATTATTTTATTTATCATTGACATTCTGCGTATCCTCTACTCCATGGCCTGATGACATCACATCCTACCTTCCCTGAGGCAGCTCCACCGGTTTGATCTGAAAACCTCCATTGACCACAATCTCATGAGCTAAAGCCATGTTGGTGACCCCTTTAGCGGTGTCCATGAGTTCTTCCACCGACACAAAATGAGGCGGGCTGGCTGCAAGACATACAAGGAAGTCAATATATTTACCTGGCCAACATTCTACTGCTTGGCATACAGAACAGTAGAGCGATTATAAGAACTCTCTCAGTGACGTATGTGAAGTGTCATTTTCAGGTTACATCTCTGGATGAATTTAAGGGCAAATTCAATCCAGAACCATCCACAGTTCAGAAGCAATAAAGTAGCAGTGACACCTGATAGCTAATGGGATGTAGCGCAACTTAGTAAGAAAATCATGACATTCTTGTCATAGCTTTGATGTTACTTTCTAATAGAAGGATAATATAAAATCTTAAAAAGGGAATGTGGCATCGAAAAATGAACTATTGGTTAAATCAAGTTTTTATGTTAACCACATTTTTGGTGTTTTTTTTTTAATTTTCTATGTCTTTATATAAAAAAAAAAAAATCATCCTAAAATCTTTCAGCTCTCACTCAAGTCACGGAGTCTCCTAATAAACTGACCCTTCCTGTTCTGACGAGATCACTTCTTAGCAGTCATCTCATTATCATCACAGACAGGATTACACTGATGGGTAACACCTCTATATATAGATAACACCGGATCCACCATCGACAATAGACTGACCCTTCCTGTTCTGTAGAGATCACTCCTCAGCAGTCATCTCATTATCATCACAGACAGGATTACACTGATGGGTAACACCTCTATATATAGATAACACAGGATCCACCATCGACAATAGGTGACGGACACAGCTCCCCTCCTGCACAAGTCACAGAGCATGCTCACTACACTCTCGCATAGAAGTCTATGGGTTTCCTCCTTTCTATGGTCCACATTTCTGCTGTAATCATTTCTCTAAATGCTGCTAACAACAGCTCAGGCAAGATGACTGCCCCCACAATCATGTACAGAACGTAGAATAGAAGGAAACCTACAAATAAAAACAGATTAGAAAACAAAGATTAAGTTTCACAATTTGGTTTCCATTAGGAAAAACAATTAGGGGATACATTCCCTTTAACAGGAATACATTACTAAAAAAAAATTATGTAAATAACCTCACTGATTTGAACGGATATACTTGTGCAAATGGAACAGGTCACAGTGTTCTGTTTTTCAGATTTAGTAGACTTAGTAGTCACCAGTTACAAGGTAAGCCAATGGGAACCACCAATCAAGCATCATATATACATCCAAGTTATTGAGTCAAAACCTGTTCAATATCCGTGACATGTGATCAGTGCACACCAAGGGTGTCCATAAACATTACATGAAATTCAGCCAAACCTGGCCGACTAATGTGTATGGGGTTGCCCCCACTCCCCCCTAAGACAGATATAAGAAAGAAGGATCGGGCATGTTGGATTTTAATATGCCCCATCCTTTTTCCGCGTTGAGATAAGCCTCCGCTAGAGTTCTCCGGCAGCGGCTTATTCCCCTCTACCCATTGGAAACACATGCACGCTCAGCCTTGCCGAATATGCATCTGTATGGGGGAGTCGGGAAGAATAGCGGTCAGCTGAGCAAGTGTTAGACCGCCAGCTATCGTAAGACTACGGGCACAATACTCAGCCCCTTCGTATTGTGCAGTTCGGAGCTACTGACGAAATTGTCCTAGGGTGGGGAGTAGTGTAGTGGTTTCACTTAAAGAGGTATTCCCATCTTCCACAAGATACACCTTAAATGCCTGAAAGGTAGGGGCCCACCTCTGGGACCCTCATGTATTGGGAGAACAGGGGTCCTGTGATTCAGAGCAGCCATCGGAGTTGGGACACAGAAATCAATGGAGAAGTGACCGCGCTTGAACGTGACTCTCGCCATGGAAGTCTAAAGAAGTTACTGAATGAGCTAAACGCTTGGGACCCCCATTTACCAGGCATTTACAGCATAGCCTGTGGACATGAACCTGGAACTACCCCTTTAACATCCACCGATTTTACAGATGGCCCTAGTTGGAAGGGAAGTAACTCTCACCCTGTGGGTTGTTCCCTCTACGTGGGCTCGGGGTACTTTGCCGGACTCTCTTCCGCATGGATTCCTTCGAGGCGCCTGCATTGTTGCTGCGGCCAGCTCTACTGGGTTCATCCGATTCTTCTTCTTCCACAGGCTGCGGTTTATCAGGTTCAAAAGGCATGATCCTGCAATCCCAAACAAAGGCGGATTAACTCCTTATTAACGAAGAGCCCAACGCTGCCATGCGCTCCATGACTGTGTAAACAAATACGTGGCAAAAAAAAAAAAAAAAGTAAATTAAATCACAAAATGTTCCCAATATTCACATATGGTGAGCAACTGAAATACAAAATACATTAGAAATTTGCATAACTTTTCACTACTCAATGAATACACTTTCCACAACCCAGTTTTGATTTGTTGGGGGCTGGGGGTTAAAAACAAACAGAAGAGCAGACGCGCTTCGCTGAATATTTTCCGCCTTCGGCTCCTATCGGTTTCGCACTATATATAGCCCAACGGGAGTTGAAAAATGCTGATGTGAGCGGGAAGGGCACAGAACATTCAGATGACACTTTCTGCCTGTGTTCTAGCGATGGGTGGGGGTCTGGGTGCTGAGGCATATCACAATCTTATCCACCCTTTAACGACAGATTGTTTTTTAGGGCCAGCATTCTGTATGGATTCATTTAGTATTCGTAATATATCTTTATTGGGGTCAGAGCTTCGTTTTTCTAATAGAGCGCTCCTGCATAGACGGAGGTAACTGATGCTGGGTTTCTGCAGCCACCACTAGAGGGAGCTTATTGCATACTGTATGATAATGGAGTTCAATGTATGACAATTTGTGTGGCGACAGGTCAGATGCTAGGGGGTTAACCATGTGATATGTGAAAAAAAATAAAATATCAAATTTGTAAATTTCACCTCTACATTACTTTAGTTCCTGTGTAACGCCTATTGGGTTAAACAAAAAACATTCTGAATGCTGTTTGGAATACTTTGAGGGGTGCAGTTTTTAAAATGGGGTGAGTTATGGGGGGTTTCTAATATATAAGGCCCCTAAAAGCCACTTCACAACTGAACTGGTCCCGGAAAAAAATGTTCTTCTAAATGTGAGAAGTTCCTGCTAAAGTTCTAAGCCTTGTAACGTCCTAGAAAAATAAAAGGATGTTCAAAAACCAACATAAATTAGACATATGGGAAATGTGAACTAGTAACTATTTTGTGTGGTATTACGATATGTTTTATAAGCAGATACATTTAATTTTTATTTTTAAATGTAAATTTTTGCTAATTTTCTCTAAACTTTGCTATTTTTTTTACAAATAAATATTGAATTTATCGACCAAATGTTTTCACGAACATAAAAGTACAATATGTCACAAGAAAATCTCAGAATCGCTTTGATAGGTAAAAGCATTACCACATTATTACCAAAAAGGGACACGTCAGATTTGAAAAAATCTTCTGTGTCCACAAGGCCAAAACAGGCTCTGCCCTTGTTAAGGAAGTTTCCAGATTTTTTGTCTTTTTTTTTTTTTTTTTATAAAGTCATAGCTGGGGCAGCTTACCAATAGGTTATGATAAAAAATAAAAAAATAAAATAAAAGTTCTTGTAACTTTACATTAAAGTAGTTGCAGGTGAAATATCGTCAAAATGTGATGTCACTTCAAGAGGTCACGTAACCTATTCACACACCGATGGTGATTAAAAGTAGAATCCAGGTGGGTGACCACCTCTTCATGGTACAAAAGGGTAGACATTCGGAAGCCATGTTGGCCTTGGGGGATGAGGAGCAAGTGAAGAACAGATGCTAGTGGGGTTGTGGTCCGACCAGGGAACCGTAAGTATAGAGGAGGTGTGAAGATTTGTTCAAAATTGCTGGTTTACAAAGACAGGGTCAATTCTGGAATAGAGGGAACGACAGCTGGAAAAGTGAGTGTATAGTCTCTTCAATGAAGATGAATTTCCCACCAGTTGTCTGAACGATTAAACTGGGTAAGTGCAGCAATAAACGCCGCAGCGATGGACAATTGAGGGGACGAACCTGTCTAGCTTCAAGTCAAGGAAGCAATTTGAATCTCCACCCATAAGGGTATGTTCACACGCGGAGTCAAAAACGTCTGAAAATACGGAGCTGTTTTCAAGGGAAAACAGGTCCTGATTTTCAGATGTTTTTTAAGCCACTCGCGATTTTCGTGGGTTTTTTTTACGGCCGTTTTTTTTTTAGAGTCTATGAAAAACAGCTCCAAAAACGTCCCAAGAAGTGACCTGCACTTCTTTTTCGCGGCCATTTTTTACGCAGCCGTTTTTCAAAACGGCTGCGTAAAAAAAACGGACCATCGGAACAGAACAACGTTTTTTTCCATTGCAATCAATGGGCAGATGTTTGGAGGCATTCTGCTTCCGATTTTTCAGCCATTTTTCGGGCGTTTACGGCCAGAAAAACGGCCGAAAATGAGCCGTGTGTACATACCCTAATAGTTACTCCCTACGCACGGGTGGCAATGAAGGAGAATAGCGGTGACAGGAAAGATGGTTGATGGGCATTGGGTGCATAGTAAGACACTATGGTGACCATTGGACCTCTTGTATGAGGAGTTCAGGCCTTGCACGGTATGAATGTTAAAGGCAAAGGAGGTCAATGTCAACCTATCAATCAGTAAAAGATGATCAATGACCAATGAAGTACATGGCAAAATAGGCGTGGTGGAAGTGGGACCTTCCAAGGAAACACGGCCAAGAAGAATAGTAAAGGATTAAGTGCGATAAGGGGGGATAGCACTAGGGGGAATATAAGGGTCGGGACAAATACACCACAAAAAAAAAAAGAATGTAAAAAAAAAAAAAAACAACAACCTTAAAATGTACAGTGAATATGAACATTATACAGGTAGCAGCCTATTTAGCATTATGCAAGGATACGAAAAAAAAAACAAAAAACAAATATATAGGATTGTTCAAAGAAAAAAAATAAAAGGGGGCCGGACAGTTAAAACGGGCCATAATGTCGATCAACATTGCCGAGTGTGAATGGCAACTCAGGAGCAAGAAATAAATGTCTAATTAGGATCTTCATCTAGAGTAGCAGATAAGATGGAGATGGGCAATGTAGAAAGTCCAGGGTCAAGGCACATGTTGAAATGAGGTGGAGCTTCTATTGCTGTGTGCTGGGCTGGAAGGGCCAGTAACCCGTGACGTATTGTGATTGTTCGGGGTGGAGTCCTCCTCAGGCAGAGGCGATCGCTGGAGAGATCGATGAATGCGGTGTCTTCCATGTGGAGCTGTGAGAAGGCCTTTTAAGCCCCTTGTGAGAATGGTTTAAACCTTGTTGTAGAAAAAGGTAAACCCAAAAGGGAAGCCCCATTTGTACTTGATATTTCTTAAAAGAACGTTTCTTGACTACGACGGAAAAGCGAGGTAAGGAGATAGTTGGTACGTGTGCCCTTGGAAAGACAGGGAGGTGGCATTACGGGCTGCCAGCAATAACGCTTACCCGGTGCAGAAGAAATTTAACTTTGTGATGTCACAGGGGATCCCCCAACTTTCTTGGCTAAATAACATGACAATTAGATACAGAAGTAGTATGACGTGTACTTTCTCCTATCGAATTTCAGCAGTGAACGATCAAGACCCTACAGTATAAAGAAGATTCCCTCAAGACATAGGAGGAAATGAATAAAATTAAAAAAACAAAATAAACGAGTTACTCAGTGCAACCAATCAGCGCTCCACTTTCATTTCTTTGATTGCTCTGGAAAAAAAATTTCAAAGTGATTGGTTGCAACAGGCCAGTTTTGCGTTAGTTTTGATTAATGGGGCCTAGTAAATTTATAATTATTACTGCGGTCCAGAGTGAAGTCCGTGTAGGATTACCATTTCCGGTTCAGTTCAGGCCCCTCAGTCTGTGGCAGCCAGCCCCTCATTTCCAGGCAGCCGGAATAGAACTGACTCATACACAAACTTTATTATATTATATCCCTATTCTAACACTTCTTCCGGTAACAGAGCACTCGCTGCTTATTAGATATCATATACAACATAAATGTGCGCTCGTTCTTCATCGCTTTGTATCTTGTCCGAATTAAGAGGCTTAAAAAGGAAAATTTTCTGGGTAGTATCCAGAAAAATTGATCATCAGGTCGGCATCTACTCCCTTCACGTCACTCTCAGGTCCTCTGTGTGGAAGTCTTATGCCACCTGGAAACCATCAACATGCTGCTGCAGATGGATGTTACTTTATTATGGGTCTATTTTGTACACAGGGTGCACAACGCTGGACACTGGTGAATCGGTCGCCTCAATAACATTGTAATACCTCCTGCAGATGGCATTTCTGGTAATAACACAATATAAAACTATTAGTAAGGTGCTCAAAATGAAACAAAATAGGACCCTTCGCAATGGGGTGTTATTAAAACTTTTGCCCAGGACCCTCAGTGCTGAACAGAGTAAAAAACCCTGCTCCAACGTGCTGTTATATACTAAAGCGGGGCTGGACGAAACCCAGTCACTGGGGGGGAACTAGACAATTGGTGCTGGCAGCAAGGTTGTCCTCTCTGAAATTTATGCATTTGGCAGCTGGGTGCTTTCATACTGAGGGCAAACTCCATCTCTCCAGGGAAAAGCGTTAACAGACGGCTCCTGCCGTCAAATAATAACGGCCTGCAAATAACGACCTCCATGTTAGCAGAGACCAGTGCAGAAAGCTACATACAACAGCTGACAACGAGCTACCCCGACTACTGGAGATGCGGGAGGGGCCTGCTGGGGAAGTGGGAGGGGCCTGTTCTGGCTACTGGAGAAGTAGGAGGGTCCTACTGGGGAAGTGGGAGGGGCCTACTCTGGCTACTGGAGAAGCGAGAGGGCCGATAGATAGATATTCATGAACTGTACTTACATACCATATAATTTCATAGTAACCAGTCAACTAAGATCTCTGTAAGATGTCGGCACTGGTTACTGTGAAAGTATATGGGGGCAGGTCATGGTCAGTGGCGTAACTACCACTATAGCAGCCATAGCGGCTGCAACGGGGCCCGCGGCATGAGGGGGCCCATGCCGCCCACCGGGACAAGCCTCCCGCTATGGCTGCTACAGCGGTAGCGATGCAACATTCAATAGTATCTGACGCAGATGCTATTGTACACTATGACAGAGCAGGGAGGTATAGGCTACATGCCACGTTCGGTCTGCAGCCTATCAGGCGCAGGATACCTGCGCAGGCCGGCGTGATGACGTGACTGGATCACGCCAGCCTACGCAAAGGTTCCGGTCGTTGTTGAGGAGCTGCTCCGTTCGTCGGGGGAACAGGGCCTAGGTGAGTATAATTTTTTTTTGCTTTGGGGGCGATATATCTCACTATATACAAGGGAGGTGGGGGCGCTATCTACAAGGGGGGCTTTATAGCAGTGTCTACAGGGGGGGGGGGAAACTGTAGCACCGCACCGGGGGGCTGCCTGCAGGGCACAAGCTACAGGAGGGGGCTGCAGGGCACAAGCTACAGGAGGGGGCTGCAGGGCACAAGCTACAGGAGGGGGCTGCAGGGCACAAGCTACAGGGGGCACTATCTACAAGGGGGGCTGTGTGAAGAACCTATGGCAGGAGGGGCCCAGTCAAACGTTTGCTATGGGGCCCAGTGTTTCCTAGTTACGCCCCTGGTCACGGTATATATCTGACCAGTGCTTTGGACTCTGGATGGTCAGTATTGCTGGCTATGTCATGGATATCTGATGTACCGGTCATATATACATCTCTCCTCTGTTATCTATACTGACATCACATATCCAGACACAGAAGTGCTGCAGCGGAATAACATCTTGTCTCTTTATTTCTCCACTACACACATCACCCGGCATCGCAATTAATATTGATGAATAGCGACACTGTCAGCAAGCCAAGCAAAGGCCGGACTATTCCCAGCATGTTCCTGATAAACGTCCGAGGACATCATGAAGCTCCTGGCGTGTTTGTTCTGGATGATCCTCACGTAACATAATTGATGTCTATGGTACGTATGACGCAGCACGGGAGGGGCACATATTTATACCAGTTTTGCATATAAGATGTTTTAGCCGTTGTTCTCGGATTATAACACTGCTTGTGAATTACTCTACACCAAACGGAGCGATTTTCAGATGATTTCTTTAGAACATTGATCAGAGTCGGATACTAGGACGTCGGGTCGCTCCAGTGCGAACAACTCAGAAAGACGATCACCACAATATAGCCTGTCTGAGCGCACACACGAGCCGATCACGTTCATGTCAACAAGGTTACATACACACCGAGCACTTCTGGTGAGGCAGAGCCGAATTATTACCGCACCCTGGCAAACAAATGGTGGACTAATAGTGTAAGGCCCCATGCACATGAACGAGTGAATTGCAGCCCCATTCATTTCAATGGACCCATGCACACGACCGTGGTTTCCACGGTCCGTGCATGGCCCAGGAGCCTGGACCTCAAAAAGAACGGACACCCGAAAATCACGGCCGTGCACATGGCTACGGTCGTGTCCATGAGGCGTTAGACTTTACAAGGGTTCTTTGCCCAAACAGGCAGGACAGCAACATTGATGATTGGGGAGATATAGGTCTGTCCTCATACCCTCCGAGTGGTGAACAGCGCCCTCTAGTTTTCGCATAGAAAGGGGTATCATGAACCTTGTTTGCTATTGATACTTTTTGACCAACTGAAGCACTTGTTACCAGACCTACTATCAGCTTAGGTGGTAAAACTGGTCCACATGATGATAATAATACTTTATTTATAGAATGCCAACCTATTCCGCAGCACTTTACAATTCAGGGGGTACATTGTATAGACAATATCAGACATTACATATTGACAAAACTCATTTACAATTCAAACAAGAGGAGAAGTGAGGACCTCGCAAGAGCTTACAATCTATAAAGGTAATAGATTGTAATGATGTTCCCCCAGGATCTTGAGCAGACAATCAGCGGAAACAACACAACAGCAAGACAAGAATTCCTGCTTGCTCAAACAAAAAACTTTGAAAAATGAATGAGACCTAAAGCTTCATCACAACAAAACCATCCCATAATTCATGGCACATACGTAAATACCCTACCTACAACGCCTTTCCTCTTCAGGTCTCATTCACACTAGCATTTTGTTTACTTTTCTGACACATATTCCTGTTAGAAAATGGATCAGTCAACAGATATTGTTTATTTTAGTGGGATTCAAATGGTGCCAGAATGTATTAATATGCAGCATCTTTTATCACTTTCGTCAAAGGGTTGCACCAGATTCGCCAAATATCACCTATCCGCAGGATAGGCGATAACTATCTGATCGCTGGGACTCCCACTGATCGCTGGGACAGCGGTGCTGAACCTCCGATTCCTCCTCATTGCTAGATCGCAGTGCAGGAGCTTCAATGGAGCAGTGGTTGAGAATGCGCCCGCCGCCCCATTCAATGTCTAAGGGATTAACGGAAACATCCGAGCGCTGCGCTTGTTTCAGTCATTCCAATAGACTTTGAATGAAGCAGCAGCGTGCAGGCTCGCCCACCACTTCGATCAACGTCTTCCTCACTGCGGACCAGCAGATTGGTGGGGGTCCCATCGATCAAAGAATGATCACCGATCCTGTGAAAAGATGAGAATTGTTGATTTTTGGAATACCCCTTTAATAGGGTTTGATCACACAAACCCTTCTACAAAAACAGCCAGCCTGGCGATCAGCTGATCGCCTAGCCTGATTGACTAGCGTTTGGCTCCGGAAGCCCTATCAGCGGTTATCACCGGAAGCGGCGCTTCACAGTATTACGGTATACACTTGAATGGGAAAAGGCTGTAATACTGTGAATTGCCGCTATAAGTGTATCAGCGATTGACGGAGTGAGCAGTAAAGCAAATGAAGAGGAAGCAGCGCTCGTACAAACACTGCGGCCCCTTTAAAACAGCCGATTGGTGGGAGTTGGACCCCGACCAATGAGATATTGATGGCCTACACTGAGGATAGGCCATCAATTTCTTAGGCCTGGAAAACCCCCTTTAAATACTGATGGCCTATTCTTAGCATAGACCATTGATTCTTGATCTGACCCCTGAGGATTAGCACAATAAATTATTATTCGCTTAAACGGAATTGAGCTCTAGTACCGGGCACATCTGCCCATATAGACAAGCCACTGTAAACAATGTAGGGGCCCAGGCGATCCAGCTGTGGCACTTTCATTCAGATAATTGGCGGAAATGTGGGATGCGAACCCCCTAAGGATAGGAAATTCATATTTAAACCTCCTAATAAATACACCGTGCAGTTTCCAATTGTTATAAACCCTCCTGAAGCTCCTCTAAATAGAAAAACATTGTAAATCCTTCCCTTTATAACCTCTCTCGTCCCGTCTCCCCCACTGCTCCAGTGTTATAATCTTGATGCCAAGATGCTGTGTCTATAATGAGGTCAGGTGACCATGAAAGCCAATATCAAGCGGCCAAGATCATAACCTAGGAACCTCTGGGGTCTATTAGATCTGGGGCAGCTTAGGGGGGTTTAACGGGTGAAAATAAAACTTAAAGAGGACCTGCCACCTCTCCTGACGGTTTTATTTTAGTGAATACTTTTATTCCTCATGACATAACAATTCTGGAGCAACTTTTCTTAGAACTCTGTGTTGTGCCGTTCCTCTGTTAATACTCCTGGAAACATGAATAAATTGACAACTGGGTGTTACCATTCCCCTTGCCAAAGGGGTGTGTCCCTACACAGTCTCACTGTCAGCACTGATTGGACATTGTCAGTCTGTGTAGGGACACACCCCCAACTGGGAACTCCAAGTTGTCAATTTATTCATAAATTTCTAGGAGGAATAACAGGGGAACAGAACAAGGTACAGTTCTAAGAAGAGATGATCCAGAAGCGTTTTTTTCTGGGGAATATTTACTAAAAAAAATAAAAAAAACAGACACGTCAGGAGAGGAGACAGGGCCTCAGTAGTGAATATTTATAAGTGATCACCCGGAGCTGCTATTAGCAGTTCTGCCTAGTCTCAGATTACTGTTGTGGGGACGTATCACTGTATATCTGGGCTACAATGTCATTCAGCATCCTGAGAAAGCTGGGTGACAACCCATGCTGATGATGTGATGGAGGTCAGACCGCTTTCACATGATAAATGACAAGATGCTGGGGTCACAGGTAAAGAAACACCAGAGAATAATAATAATGACCGGAAGGCATTACCTGCAGTAAGAACGGTCGGGGGGACGGACAGCTGCAGTGAGGAGTGCCAGGCTCACACGTCACCCTCAGCTCTGTGCCCAGCTCCTCATACTAGTGACACATAGGGCACTGCCTGCAGGTGACTGTCCCGGCGCTGGAGCTGCAGCTCTGGAGACAAGATGTTGCAAGTCACAGCCGTTAGGGAACAGCCCATTTAGATTGCTGCAAATTCTATTTACGGAAGCTGCACCCGGGGCTGCCGGGAAATGTAGTTTCAGGGGACATTGGTTTGCGAGAGAACATGACGAAGAAGTTTTGGCAGCAGGGGGCGGGGTCAGTTCTGGAGAAGGCGGGGTTGTCCTACTGTTAGCCGTTGTCGGGGCGTGGCTAGAGCTGGAGGGAAGCATGGCTGAGGGGCGTGTCCTGTTTATGAATGGCTGCTGCATGCGCGTCTCTGTATCAGGCCTATGTCTTTCATGATGGGAGCCGGTGTCCGTGTCCGGTGCTACATGAGAAGGGGTCGTGACAAATGTTACTAATATATTATTCTGTGGTGTGCAGTGCTCTGCCATCTGTGGATCTCCAGCTGTTGAAAAACTACAACATCCCCAGATGGCATGCTGGGAGTTGTAGTTTTGGAACAGCTGGAGAGCCGCAGGCTAGAGACCACTTGTATAGGGGTAAAAAAATCAAAATCACAACCAAAACCCAAAGTCCACCCCACCACATAAGAAAGGCTTATGAGACTTAGGTGCTGGGTAGTCATTCACTATCCCAAAAAATATACAAAAAAAAATCCATTAATGTGAGATCTAATGGCCTTGATCTGGTGTGGGTGAAAAAGATTAATAAGGCCTTATTCACACAGTGCAGATTTTTTTTTAATGCCGTTTTTGAAGCCACAATCAGGAGTGGATCCTAAAAAGAGGGAAAGTATATGGGAAAGATTCTACATCTTTTTTTTTTTTTTTTGGGCTCGGTAGTGTTTTGTTTTTTTTGGAATCGCAGCAAAGTGCTGGTTTGGCATTTTTTTCTAACAGTGTTTTTCTCCCATAGAGCTGCATAAGTTTTTGTTTTTGTTTGCTTGATCCAAAAAATGCATGTATCATTTCTAATGTTTTTTTTTTTGTGGCATTATTTCAGAATAAATCATGTGTTGCAAAGAGGAATCTTTGCATCACATGATTTGTAATGTGAAAATAAGCCACATAAATAAACGCAAGTACAAAAAAAAAAAAAACTATAAATAAAACAATACAAAAAGAACTGGCAAAACCTCAGAAAATGTGTTAAAAAAAAAAAAGCCACGAAGAAAATGTGTGAAAGAAGTCTATTTAAAGATGTACTCTGATTGTAGACACTTATGGCGTATACAGGATATGCCGCAAATGTCTGCTAGGCGGGGGTCTACGTCCGACTTACTATTATATGGCCATTGTTATATTTTGGGCAAAATTAATGCCTGGTTCACATCCCGATTTTTTCCTCCTGTCTGGGCAGCGAGGAAAAAATACGGCATCCGAACTCCACGGGCAGAGCGCTACTGAAAGTGCTTTGCCCGGAGAAGCTCCCGACGTCACTGTCCATATATGACAGTCATGTCAGGAGCTGCAATGCCGGAGTCCCCGCGAGAGCATCGGAAATGTTCTGGCCGGGGGCACTCCAGTCCTGCGGACGCCCTTTAGGTCACTGTCCACATATGTACAATTACATACGGAGCTTCCCCTGGGCCCAGCACTACCTGATGCTCTTCCTGGCCTCCGGAATAGCCCCTTAGTATATGTTTAATGTATACCTCTACAGTGGCACCCGTCACACATAGGCCCCTATGTTTAAAAACGTATACTGCGCAGCATACGTTTTCTTTGCGGGATCCCTCAAGATGGAATAGCATAGTCTACTACACTATTCCATACTCCAAAAACTGACGCATAACAGCCGGCGCATGACAAAAGGACAGTCTTTGGCCGCCGTGGGGCTAAAATGTGATGTGCACCGACACCTTTACAGAAAACGTAAGAAAAAGAGCCGTAGCTATAGAAATAGAACAAGTTTGATTTTTAAAAAAAAAACCTATTTTTTTACAAAATATTTTAAAACCGGACGATGCCATTATGTTTCACCATTCGGATGCGCGCCAATGGGGTTTTCCCTGATTAATCTTGAATCCGTTGGGGTCCGACCGCTGGAAACACCACCACTTGTTACAATGAGGGACACCCATCCCACGTTCCCACACCTGTGGACGTCTGCGCTCACTCAGCTTTTTTCATATCTACCACGGACCCGACCATCTCTCCAAAGAACTCCTACCCACCACGGCGGTCCACAGGAAGCAGAATGGAGGGGGGGGGGGGGTCCTTATGGTCAGACCCCAACCAATCTAACATTTACCACTCATGCTGTGGACATGGAAAAATAATTTCAATAATGGGAATGATTTTTCATGCTGAAATAAACTGAATAAATGATAAACCGTAAAAACAATTGACTTCTAGTTCACACAGGATGAAAACGCCGCAGATTTTCAATCCCGTTTGCGGTTTGTGGAACACAGCAGCAGCCAAGTGGATGAGATTTTAACAAATGTGAACATTTTCTTTGTAGAAATTGGCCTGTGTTTCAGATTATTTTTTTTTAATTTAAAGCAGTATACTCACCCGACCAATCCCCTGGCGTTCCTGTGGTGACACTTCCCTTCGCCGCTGTTTACCAGCCTCCAGCGATGTAGTGTCTACTCAACACGTGGCCGATGCAGCAGTCACATGTGTCAACGGGTCATAGCTGGAGCCGGATGAAGTCAGGTGGAGACCAGGGGATTGGTAAAGGGTGTAGACCACGGGGTCAGCAACCTTCAGCTGTTGTGAAACTACAACTCCCAGCATGCCCTGACAGCCAAAGGCTTTTTTATTCCAACCAAAGGCTGTCAGGGCATGCTGGGAATTGTAGTTTCACAACACCTGGGGTGCCGAAGGTTTTGACCCTATTTAATGTCTACAATAAATGTATAGCCTGGGGGAGATTTATTAATACGGTCTTAAAGATAGACTGCATTAAACTAGACCAGAGGCAGAAATTGTGCCAAATTTATCACAGTGGGGCACGATGTAAGAGATATTTAGCGCATCTTACTAGGCACGTTAGACAATCTGCCTTACACCACTTGGCTGGCAACTTCACATCAATATTTTGTGCCTAAAAAATGGCGCAGCTCATTAATAAATTTGGTGCATTTAACGAGTTCCTTTTAGCAATGCCCCTTTCCTAAACCCATTTTAAGGGTAAGTTCACACATAGCATAAACACTGCAGCGTTTCCGCAACAGTATTTGCTGCAGATTCTCCGCAGCATAAAACGGTAGCAGCAGAGTGGTTAAGATTTGAACAAACTTCATCCACACGCTGTGTAAACTATAAGCGAAAAAACCACTCAGAAATAGACCTGCGGTGCGTTTTTTTTTTTAATCCACAGCATGTCAATTGTATTCGCGTATTCGCTGCTTTTTTTTTTTTTTGTGGGTTTTGCCTATTAAATTCAATGGGGAGGTAAAACCCGCAAAAAACGCAGATGGTGCGATTTTTGCAGTGGAAGAGCTGCAATTCCGCTGGAAGAATTGCAAACCCAGGGGAAAAAAAAAAAAAACACCTTATACTTACCCAGAATTTTGTGCTTCTTTGTCCAGGCCGGCCTCCTGGGTTGACGTTTCATCCCATGTGACCACTACAGCCAATTACAGGCTGTAGAGATCACATAGGATGAAAGTCATGTTTCATATGTGCAGACATTCCAGGCCAAAAAAACAGCTCCACAATTTGGTGCGGTTTTTCGGCCAAAAGTCCCTGCGGCGACCAGGGCAGATACAGCGTATTCGCCCTGTGTGAACATGACAAAACCTGTGCCAGTTGTAGGGTATCATTGTGGTGCATTTTGCTTAGTTAGGGCTTGTCCACACACAACGGAATTGCTGCAGAAAATTTCTGCAGCAATTCCATTGAAAGTCAAAGGCTTTACGCTGCGGAAAAACGCAAGATTTCCTGCAATCTTTACGGCACAAAATGGTGCGTATTTTGCTGCATTTTTCGCAACGCTAGGAGATGGCGACACCTCAAAAACGCAGCAATTCAGTCCACTTTCCGCTGCAGGAATTGACATGCTGCAGTCCGAAAAATACGCACCACAGGTCAATTACAGCTCGGAATTTTTACGCAGCGTGCGGATGAGATTTGTTAAACCTCATCCACTATGCTGCTACTGTATTCTTCTGCGTTTTTTCCCTCCGAAATTCCGGCCGGAAAATATGCGTCAATGCTGCAGCATGTGGATGAGCCCTAAGGGTACGGTCACGTGCGGCAGATTGTTGCAGAAATTCCGCTCCATTCATCTGAATAGATTTTGCAGAAAGCCATACACCTGCTGCACAAACAACCCAATTTAGTTGAATTGAACGAATTTCCAGTCACAGAAAATTTCTGCAACAAAGTCAGCCACGTGTGACTGCAGCTTTTATCTCCCACACTGAAAAACGAAACAAGCAATTGAATAAAGAAACAGGGCAGGATGACCGGTCACAGTCACTGGAAACTGCTTCTGTACTTCCAGGACATTCTTCTTCCACAGGGCCAACACTAGGGGGCAGACCAGACAAAAAGGTTCGGCACAGCAATGTATCGCCAATTGTTTTTTCTTTTTAAATCAAAATCTGACCACATTGTCTGCCGTCCCCGATCGATGTAAAACTGAAAACATTTTTTTTTTTTTTAAAAGGAGCCTGTCAAAAAGCATTTGCCTAAATAGGGAACATGATTAAATAAGCAGTTTAAGGATATTTACTAGGGTTTAAGCACATCAGGGTCAGGACTAGTGTTTCACAGAAGGATAAAGACGTTGCTCATTACAACTAAACAATTGGTTTACAAGCAGACATTGCTCCCGACTACGGTTAAGGCTTCATTCAGATTTAGCATCCATATTATTGCTGTAAACCCCAGATCCCCACAGTTCAAGTGAACCAAACTCAGATCAATGGCCCAACATGAGGATTCCCCAAGTTTAATATCGCATTAATTTAATATGACATTACTGTGAGTCTTGGAGCCGGCACCACCACCAATTCCCAGGCTAGGTTCACATGTTACGGTAAATATGCATTTTTTTGCATCTTGACCACAACACGAGGAGCATAGGGTTGGATTAGTGGGTTGCAATTGCGTTACGACTACTGCTCGGCTGACCCCTCATTCACACGACAGGGTCCGAGTGTCGGCTGGGAAAATCGGCCGATTTTCCCGGCCTGTTTGCATCCGTTCCGGGCCGTGTTGCCGTTTTTAAGGGCCGATTTGCTTCCGTTTTTTTCCCTGTCCGTTTTAAAATCGGATGAATTTCATTTAAGTTGGTGTTGCCACCCAGCCCCCTGTTGGTGTTGCCACCCAGCCCCACCCCCCCCCCCCCACATTCCAGGAGAAGTCACTGACTTCAATGCCCATATATGGACAGTGTAGTCACTGACTTCTCCTGGAGAGGAATTCCCTGCCACAGGTCGGGCATTCCGCTTCAGAAGTGAGTGACATCGCTGTGTCCATATATGGACAGTGTAGTCACGCACTTCTCCTGTAGCGGAATCCCCAATCCCCGGACGGGGATTGGGGATTCAGACTCCTACAGGGAGCAAAAAAAGACCCTCCTCCTCCTCACATGCACTCTGCGCTGTGAGGAGAGAGTGCGCGAGCGACGGTAGACCCGGCCATCACTCGGGACACATTCCGGTGATGGCCGTGTATTACCCGGCCCCATAGACTTCTATGGGAGCCGGGCGGCCGGGTACCCGGCCGAAAATAGGGCATGTCCCATTTTTTGACGGCTGGTTTTCCCGGCCCGTCAAAAAAAAAAAAACGGTCGTGTGAATAGCTCCATTAGGGGTCTATGGTTCCTAATGCAGCCGAGCGACGGATGATTTATGAACGGCCGGCACCCGGCCGGGAAACCCTGTCGTGTGAATTCCGCCTTAGAGGCTTCGTTAGGGGTCTTCATCGCAGATCCGGCAGAGATCACCGGAAACCATAGCAGAGCATGCTGCGCTATGGTTTCCGGTAAAACCACAAACACCCAACAGAACCCATTAAAGACCAATCGGTTCCATCAGTGGGGACCGTGCTGCAACAGAACCGTTGCGTCCAGTATACGCTCATTGCGCTCCTCTGACTGAGCAGAACAAATCAGAAGGATCCGGCGCAGGTTTGAACCCACAGACACCTTGAAATCATTGTTTTTTGCAGTCTATCCTTCACTCCTCTAATAAGCGGCACAATCGTTACTTTGCTCCAGACAACGGCGTCTTATATAAGAACCACATTAACAATTCCCATAATGAGGATGAGCTTCTCCACGTTCAGCACACACCACTGATTTACAGTACACGTCGTGCATTCCTCAGACATGTTTGTTTAGGAAGATGAAAGGTCATTGTGTTGTGTGACAACATTCCAGCCCCAGCTTTGGTTGTGTGTGAACTGTTCCCTGGAGATGTCATTGCAGAGGACAGATTTTCTACAAAAACCGGACACTGCTAGATTTACCCAACTCCAAGCCATCCCTAAAGGGGCAGTGTCACCGTAAGTGAAGTTAACAGGATTACTGTAGAAGATTTATTCACTATAAACTTATACTTCTACTTAAGTATATTCCAGCCTAAAGCATTTTCACCTATCCACAGGGCAGGTGATAAACACTAGATTGGTGGGGCCCAACCACTGGAACCCCTATTGACCACTAGAATGAGAGACCTAATCTCTCCCCCCCCCCCCCCCAACTACCAGACCACTATGACTGGAACAGCAGCCAGGGATGAAGACGCCACTTCACATCTATTGTACTCTGCTGTTTGTCAATGCCAGACTCAGGATGGAGCACCATGACTGATGCCCGGCTGCTGCTCCATTCTGCAGACTGGGGGGGGGGGGGTACTGTCTTCTGTACTGGTGATCGGTGGGAGTCTCACCAGTTGGATAGGTGGAAAATACTTTAGGCTGGAATACCCCTTTAAGAGTGTGGTCACAAACAGGGCAACCAAACCTGTCCCACGGACAAGAGTGTTGCTGCAGCGATCAGCTGCTTCCGTGCACCGGATGTCCATGCCCGAAGCAGATGGCTCCGGTCACAGAATAGCAGCCGAGCTGTAGCTCAGCCGCTACACAATATACAGAGCCATCTGCTTCCAACTCCAAATACTACAGAACATCCCGAAAAGTGAAATGGTTGCCTATGACAAATTCGGTTGCGGCTTTCATTTTTCTGAAGGGCCTCCAATGTACCATCAGGAGCTGTATGAAGCAATGTTTTCAGGGGTGAAAAGGCCTCCATATGAAATCGTAGGCATGCGTCTTTATGGGCGTCCTCACAGCTGCGTTAAAAAATGGAGCCATATTACAGCTGTGTGTATGAGGCCTTAGGACCAGGTAGCCATTATTACAACGAGGAGTATTAATCGGCCAAAGTCTGAAGGAGAAAGTCAACGCTTCGCAGGATATTGGTGGTAAAGAATCTGTCCACCTCCCGAGGAGTTTAATGACTTCACACTCATCCTGGTTTTTCAGCGTTTGTGTGAAGCCGGCGAGCTGGAGAGGGAACCAGTTTGTACGGTTTAAGATGAAGCCTGAAGGATTAACAAGTTTCTGACTCCCTTCACTTATACCTACCGGGGTTTGCACTAAATCTGGATGCATTAAACAACCGGAAGTGAATGACCAAAGAGGAATTAACTCCAAAACACTAAACAGGAGGAAAAAAAATAAATCACTACCCGAGAAGCTTGATCTAGGAGAACCATTGACTATATAGTCAGCTAATGTAGATCCAAGAGTCCATCCAAAAGCTGCTGGATTACAAGGACCGTTCAACTGAGAGAAACCACCAGTGATTTAATAGAGGGTGTAAATAAAGTTCGCCAACTTTTTTGCTTTGAGAAAAACTTTAGTTGGGAATCAAACACTAGGCATTCGCTCCTGAAAGCTTTACAGGTGAGCAACTTTTTGCATGTTTTAAAGGAACTGGTTGATATAACATCCTTATGTCCAGCTCACTCTTCTAGACCTACAACTAGTCTTATCGGATTTTTACACTACAACCTAGCATAGTTTATTTGGAACTCTTCGACTTAAGCCTCATGCACACGGCCGTGCCCATAATGACGGGCTGTGATTGCGGGCACAGGCGGCCGCATTTTCAGCCCGTGCTCCCATACGAAGTATAGGAGCACGGACCGTAAAAACCAAAAGATAGGACATGTTCTATCTTTTGCTGTACACTTCTACGGTATGGACACCTTCCCGTAAATAAACGGGAAGGTGTCTGGACAATAGATTGAATGCGTCCGTAATTGCGGACAATTTCTACTGTCGTGTGCATGGGGCCTCAAGTCATGTATTTCCTAGAAATTAAAGGGGTTATCTGGCCATGGGGTGGTTTTTCATATGGATAACCAACCCACAGGATAGGTCATCAGTATATGATTAGTGTCGATCCAACACCCAGACCCCCACAATGATCAGCTGCTCTTGCTGCCTCCGGGCACCAAATGTTATGCAGTGGTCAGTGTCGGAAGCGGATTGCTCTGTACACTATATCAGCCGTGCTGCAGTATGGACCCCCACCTATAATATACACCGATGACCTATCCTATGGATAGGTCATAAGTATGAAAAACCACTTTATGGCCGGACAACCCCTTTAATGTATTCTCATTATAGCACTCATTTGCTTCTGTCGTGCTATAGTGGTAGGATTTATTTTTTTCACCCCCATGAAATTGGTACCCTGCGTGGTTTCCAGTATTGTATGATTTGTTGTGGTCGACATTTTAGTGTTGAAAAATATTCAACAGATTAGATTACAAAAGCAACCATAAGATCCATAAACAGCATAGCTCACAAACAAGGCCTCAAGAACTGACATTTATCATTGGTGGCATTTCACGACACAGACACACATGAAAAGTGAACCTTTTTATTATGCAAAATAGACTGTTAGAAACATATACAATATTCACACTATACATATACATCATATTTACAACATGTTTTTTTTTACATATACACTGTGCTTACTTTGTCACCAAAAAATTGGATAAAAATTTCTGGGTGACTTTTATAGAACTGACCCAACAGCCGTTTCTTCTCCTTGGGGGAAAGTTTAGTGTTCTCATAGATGGTCTGGAGTAAAGCCCACAGCTCAGTCTGGGTCGTTTTTTGTGCTGTTCTATTAAATTCGCTTTTGTCCACTCTCTGGCAGAAAGTGTAACCTAGGAGAAAACAGAGGTGGAAATTTAGGTGAATTTCAAAGGAAATCTAGAACAGATGCAGGAAATTTTTGGTATATTTTAAAAGGGTAAGACCCCACAGGGCGGCATGGACACAGCCGCGATGCATGTTGGCACAGTTTTCAAATTGATTGTTAATGGCCACACAGTCTTATGGGTAAAACGGCCATTTAAGTGCAAAGTGGTGAATCCATAAGGATCTATTATTTAATGGCTGCACGATTTTGCAGGTAAACAGCCAGCCATTAACTTTTACATTTTTTGGCCTTACCCTCAAAAAACAACTAATCCTTAAATTGGAGGAATCCTGCTCCCCCATAGGTAGTGTCTGGTATTGCAGCTGGACCCTATTCAAATGAGTGACTATGTGCTGCAATACCAGACACTGCCAATGGACAAGTAGGACTTTTTTTCCCCAAGTCTCCTACGTCCCCTTTTAAACTCTGCAGAATTTTTGGGATTTTTGCATGCATACAGGTTCCCAGAAGTGAGATCATGGTGATCATGCCGGATTATCAGTTGAATACAATCTGCTCTTCCTCTTATCAGACAATAGAACTCAGGTTTAGGTCAGATTCACGAACGAGTGCAAACGGACGTGTAAGACGGCTGTTTTTCACGTCCGAGTTGTCCCCGTGCGGGACCAGTTTTCACAGATCTCTCATAGGACTTAGTCTATTGAGGGATCTGTGTAAACAGACGAAAACAAGACACGTTTTATTTTTTCACGGGCCCTTCACACGGTCCATTAAAACAGCCGTATATATTGAAATATATGAGTCTGACATTTGTATAAGAAAAAAAAAAAAAGGCCATCACACGGATACTATGTCAGCTTAAGCCCTTACCTGTGTCTTTGTCAGGGTCTCCTCCTTGTTGTATGGCTGCAAGTTTATTACTGACCATCTTGTGCAAGGACCCAGGAATCTTTAAAGTTAAACAAAAGTGGCTGCCGTCATAACATAGTAGAGCTGAATACTGGAAATAATGAACACTTCAAAACTTCCACATCAAATATGGTAGAAGAAAATAATGAGGGTCAACATATCGACAAGTCTACAGTTCTCGCTATTGATCACCGCGCAAAACAAATCTGTGAATTCTCCCGCAAGTATTACACTGAGCAATAACCCCCCCCCCCCCCCACCCAACCCCTTTTCTTGAATTAAGCCAAGATCAGCTTTCGGTGCAGTTTTTTTTTTTTAATTCCACTTATGGCTTAGGCCTGATTCACATGACTGTATGCTATCTGCTGAAATAACTGGCAGAACACTGATCCATGCAAATTAATGGGGCTAGCCACACCACCTATTTTGGTCTGCGTACCATGTCGTCCATTGAAGTCTATGGGTGAGTGAGCACACGGATGTCAGTGTTTCACGCATTAGTTGCTAAAGAAATGCGGAGGAAAAGAAAAAAAAAAAGTGCAGAGCTGATGCCACACAGCTGCAATGCACGAAATACGGTTGTTTTGTAGGTCACTCATATGAATAAGGCCTTAGGGCAGCTTTTGCTTCCGGTCTTTTTTTAGCCTAAAACTGGGTGATCCTGGCATTATACTGTGCACAATACTGTATTGGGGTTTATATGGTTGAGAGTTGAGTGCAGATGAAAAAATAAATCTATGTACATATTGCAATATGCATGCCTTCACAGGAATGTATTTCTATCATATTTAGGATTTGTATTACATGGTCCCAAAAACAGTTGTGTGCAAGAGGCCTAAAGCCTCCAATATAGTGAGGTCATATGCTAAAACAGCCTGGGATTAAAAAATAAAAATTTTAAGTCTACTTTTTCCCCCAGAAACAGCGCCACTCTGGTCCATAGGCTTTGTCTGGTATTGCAGCCCATATCCATTATTCAAGTGCATGGGGCTCAGCTGCAATACCAGACGCTGCCCATGGATAATAGTGGTGTACAATTCGACCAACTTAATTTCAAGCGAAGCATTCCGTGTTCAATTCATAGTTATTTTTGGGGATAAAGACGAATAGTAGTAGATGGCAAAAAAATAAAAATAAATCTAGATTATACATTGTGATAGTTTACCCTACCCATGAAACAGGTCTATAAATATACACCATGTGCCTCTAGATACCTTGAACACGTCCTTATGGTGGTCCAGGAGGAAGAGCACCAGAAGATCGCACTTCCCTTTGGACAGGTTTTTATTATTTACAACGGCTTTAGAGAATTTCCTTTTGACGGTCATTCTGTTGTCGCTCTAGAATTCAAATGAAAACACTCGTTATGAACAGCGACATCATCATCGCCCTCCAGGCCTGACGTTCAGAAAGTACATTTCTCACATATCACAGCGACCGAGCAAGTCTGCAATGTAAAGCGCTAAAGACGACCTGTCATTGGTTGATTGGGGGAGTAATAAAAAAAACAAAAAACCTGTTCAGCGGTTTAAATAAAAATAAATTGCATTTACAGGTTGTGCGGGAAAACCTGTGTTATCAAATATTTGGCTGACCTGAATTAAAGTGAATATCCACCCTTGACCACCACTTTTTTTTATATTATTGTAACTCTAAATTTTGTGAAGATTAATGATATATTAAGAAATTATAGTGAATGGCGCCTTGTTTTTCTGAGCGAGCTTTTAACCTCCAGCATATACCTAGATTATAAACTTAAAAGGGTTGTCTGGTTTCAAGTGCATGTTATTTCTCGTATTTAAAAAAGTTATACAATTTTCAAACATACTTTCTGTACAAATTCCTCATGACTTAAAGGAACAGTGTCACCACAATTTTTTTTTTTTAATATGTTAAAGATGTTAGTGCTTTATTAAAAACGTTTGGATTAATTTGTGTTTGTGTGTTACTTTTTTTTATTTTTACACTTTTTCTTCCCTATGGGGCTGCCATTTTTTTTTCCATTTCTGTATGTGTCGATTAACGACACATACAGACATGGATTACGGCAGCTCCAGTCCCATAGGGACTGCGAACGGGGCCCGTTCCATCCACTTTAGTGTACGCCGCTGTGTGGGAACTGCGCATGCGCCGCTCCCACACAGTTCAATTTGAAATGCGCGCCGTCCGCCATTTTACTGTGGACCGGAAGTCGCGGCCAGACAGTAAGATTACTACTTCCGGTCGCGGCTTCCGGACTTGTGCACATGGAGCAGCGGCAGCAGACCGAGCGGACGGGCCGGGGGGAGCCGCGGCGGCAGGAGCAGGTAAGTTATTTCTATGTATGTTCGTGTTTTACTGTGTGTTTACTACTGTATGTTAACCTTCTACACTGTGTTAGCTCAAAAAATGGCGACAGTGTAGGAGGTTAGACCGTTCAAACCCCTAGTTTCTCCCGGCACTAGCCAGGATAAAGGAGGGGGGGATTCTGAGAGCTCACTAGAGCGAGGGATTTTTACCCAATTTTGCAGCATAAAGCAATGTGGTTGCTTTACCACATGCAATGCTGCAATTTTGGGAATGGCTCCATCTAGTGACCAGTGCTGGGAAATATTATAAATTGAATCCAATTTATAATATTTCCTGACTCGTGAAAAAAAAATAAAAAAAAAATTAGAACAATGTTTAATAACCTATACACTAATTGTTTAACTAAAAAAAAAAAAAAAAAAAAAAACATGTTTTACTGTCGATCTCCACTTGCTGTCGTAGTAGGAACATTTATTGTTTACTTCCACTGGATAAGATTCTCCATGGTCAGGTGATGGACACAGGTGCTGGGATTGTTAGGTGACCCAGCTCTGATACATACTGTAACAAGCCGTGCCCCCGTGTGTCCATCACATGACCATGAACAGAATTTTATCCACTGGAAGTAAATGTTCCTACTAAATGACAGCAAGCAGAGACCTTGAAAGTCATAAGGAATTTGTGCAGGAAGTTATCTGAAATTTGTACAACTGATCGAGATATATAGAATTTGCCGAAACTGGACAACCCCTTTAAAATGTAACATTCTATCTGCCAGGAGCCACCACTAGAGGGAGCTTGCAGCATACTGTTTATACAGTGGTCTAGATGGCATAAAAGTTAAACAAAAATCTATAAAGATGAGCCAAGATTATTATATTGCATGTGCCACTGATAAATTTGGGGGCATCTAGTCTAGTTCTAGGCTGTCTGGGTTTAAGTATTATTAAATCTGCCCCATTGAGCTCAATAATAAGACTGTATGCAGCAAGCTCCCTCCAGTGGTGGTACCAAGCAGCTAGAACGTTACATTTTAAATCTAGCTCAATGATTTGGAGGTTTGTGTCAGAAAAACAAAGCAACGACCGCTATATAGATAAGAAATTATTCAGCACAACTTTTGACTGTTGCCCATACTCCGCTTTACCTCTTCATGAAGTCTAAACTCTGAAGGTTCTGCAGCGACTGCCATGAAATAAAGAAGCCGGCGGAATTCCTCACGGTTTTGGGAATCTAAGAGCTTCAGGCACAACTGTGTGGCTTCCAGCGCAGGTTCAGTCTTCCCATTCACTACAAAAAAAAAACCTGAATATAAACACATGATTTCTACATGGGATTGGGTCACAAAGTATACAGAAGTCCATCAGTGACTAGAGTGTATGGGAACTCCCAACAGACCGGATCATGTATTGCAGGTTTACCGACAGATAACGTACAAGTGTTACATCAATCACAACTCCATTCTTATTCCATGTAATGCAGGAGTCCAGTTTGTTTAGAAACTACAGTCAAGTGGTTTCATCCATTAGTTCTCAACCTGCAGTTTGGTGGCTGAATTCAGACAACGGGCAGCATGGCATGGTGGCTCAGTAGTGGATATCAACGCCATGCAGCACTGTGGGGGTTCTGGGTTCAAAATCAAACCCAGGACAAAATCTTCAAGTACTGTGTATGTTCTGCCCTGTGTTATGCCTCATGCACACGACAGTGTGCGCCAGCCGAGTCCCATCAGTGATCCATGGAAAGACAGGACATGTTCTATCTTTCCATAGATTGGAGAATTGGGTCAGTTTTCATGGACCTGATTCACCTGCTAAAGTGAATGGGTCAGTGAAGACTATTAGGTGCCACTCGGATGCCATTAAAGACGGCCCGAGTGGCACATTGGTCGTGTGCAACTGGCATTAGCATGGTTTTCCTTTTTGTTTCTGCATTTTCCACATTCCAAAAATTTACTGTGAAGTGAATTACTTTCCTGAGAAACACATTGGGAGCCCGACTGGGGACGGAGGTGAATAATGATCTGTTTTGAGATGGTCTTTACCAGGCAATGGACACTGAATTTTGCATTATATAAAACAGCTCTGATACAGCAGGTTGTATGGGCTTCGCACTTCCAGACTACAGACCCCAAAATCACCAGGATAATCAATGGCAACAGTGCAGCATGTGACAATAGTGAGGCCTATTGGTAGATTACTGGGACGTAGCGATAGTGGGTGCAGAGGGAGCAGCAACACCCAGAATCTGTGTCCAAGGGGGATAAGTGGCTCCTCTGCCCCATAAGACTCCAATATTCTAAAACTGTACAAGGTAGGTGGGGGCCAGTAACAGATTTTGCATTGGGGCCCCGAGAGTAATTGGCCCATACAAGTGGAATGCAAAACTGTTTGGATTATCCAGTAGTGCAAGCCACATAATGGCAAGAAATGCTGTCCACGCATGGGAGCTGTATGCTTTTGGCATGGGCTGACAGCAGCGGGCACCTGCGCAAGAACAGTAAATGGTGGGTCTCTTGCTCACTAGTCTCTTATTAGAGCATCTCTTATGTATCGAACATTCCACCACTAAGTGTAAGATATTAGCTCAGGCCCTTAGACTGTATTCACACGTGCAGGTTTAGATCAGTTTTGTTTTTTTAAGCAAAAACCAGGTGTGGATTCAAAGAGAACTGGCATATGCCCAAAGAGTGAAAACCCATGCAGCGGCAAGCAGCCAAAACTGTCCACATACAATGGCGAATTGCTGAATGATTTTGCAGGTAAAACTGGTATTATGGACAAAGTCGTGTGGGCAGGTGCCACCTCACATGGACAGTTTGTGTGCAGCTCCTGTTCTGTGTGTTCTCAGCCTTATACTTTCCCTTTATAATCCACATCTGGCTTCAAAACCGCATCAGAAAACATGAACAAACCCTGCAAGTGTGAATACGCTCTTACATGCAAACTAGTGGACTCTAGGAAGCTGCTTTCAGGGCGGCAACGGGTCCCCTTACCTACTGGGTTGCAGCTGAACATATGGTATGTGTGCACCTGACTTGGACAGCGCCTTATCAAATATTAATAGGACTAATCGAATTGATTCCGCCAACCAGTTACAGCTCACCCCTACTTTTGGTAATTAGAACTGCGGTGCCGCCTGCATGAAAAACCAAAAAAACAACCTACCCATAGAGAAACATAGAATTTATGCGCAACCAACATTGTATTAGGGAACTAAAAACAAAAATGTAATAGTTTAATCAGAACCATTTGTTTGCATAGTGTTGTATGAGAAAAAATAAATAAATAAATCGCTCACCTAGGAGCTCAGCGATACCCGTGTGGATGTCGAAGAAAGGATTAGTAACCAAGGGAACCCGGTTCTGGCTGTAGTACTTGCTTAGGGTCTCAAACAGTAGTTGTTTCCATGATCCATCCTTGTCTTGATGCTCAGGAAGATTTCTGCTCAATTCCACCACTATGTGGTCAGGGAGAAACTCCAAGAGATCCACCGCAGCAGAAACCCATTCATCTGCCCTGTAATAAAAAGGAACAAAAAAAAAACTAAATGCAAAAATAGTAGATTGACAATATAATGCAGTAGATCCTCTATTATACTTATTTCATGGGTGCACTTTACTACAGGTTATCCCCATCCCCTTAACATTTATTTAAGCTCATCTAGGACCCTCACCTATCAGGACAACAGGTATGATTGATTATTATTAAGGTGGTTATAACAACCCCTTAACTACCCAATTAAGAGGGGGGGGGGTGTGCAGAGGAAAATCGATAAGTCTTTTTCCAGCAGTAGCACCACTGTGGGCTGCATCTGGTATTGCAGCTCTGTCCTATCTGCATTACCAGACAATCCCGCAGACAGATGTTGCAGTTTCTGGACACTTCGGGTATGTTCACACGCTAGCTGTCATTTACGGCTGAAATGACAGCCTGTTTTCATAAGTAAACAGCTGCGTCGTTTCAGCCGTAAAAGCAGCTCCTCGTAATATACGAGGCGTCTGTGACGCTCGTATATCTTGAGCTGCTCTTCATTGAGTTCAATGAAGAACGGCTCAAATTACGTTGCAAAGAAGTTCCCTGCACTTCTTTGCCGAGGCAGACAATTTACGCGTCGTCGTTTGACAGCTGTCAGACGACGCGTAAATTACAGGTCGTCTGCACAATACGTCGGCAAACCCATTCAAATGAATGGGCAGATGTTTGCCGACGTATTGTAGCCCTATTTTCAGGCGTAAAACGAGGCATAATATGCCTCGTTTACGCCTGAAAATAGGTTGTGTGAACCCAGCCTCAAACGGCCCCTTTACATACAAGTACACATTATTTCACTTACTGAGAGTCACTAAATGCCTTGAGAATCTCCCTGTCCAGGTACTGACTGGTTATGATCAGCTCCTCACTCTTCGATGACTGTGGCTTCAGTGCTACAGGGGCATTTTCCAAAAGCGAATCCAACACTGGCAGATCTACCAGCTGAAGAAGTCGACAAATTGTCTGTTCCTTCCAGACTTCAGTGAGAACTAAAAGGTGTGGGAACAGAAAAGTGGGTCATAACCTGAAGAGAAATCAGTCTGCAGACACCAGCACAATCCAAGTGACTTCCATTAGTGCCATCAAAAAAAAAAAAAAAAAATCCACCCCCAAGGCATGCCCTTTACATCCCCCCCCCCCCCAGACTCTAGAACACATTAACCATTGCATGAGCACGTTTTAGAACACACCCATCTTTGGGGCCTAGTAAACACATGGGTTGTATTCACTCTACTCCAAGGGACAGGAGCTAGAAGAACCCACCTGTACAGTTACATAAAAACTATGTAAGGCACAGTGGATCGGACCCAATCACTTTGCGATCTCCAAGAAGTGCAGTTAAAGAGACTCTGTCACCAGATTATAAGTGCCCCATCTCCTACATAATCTGATCGGCGCTGGAATGTAGATAACAGCTGTGGTTTTTATTTTGAAAAACGATCATTTTTGAGCAAGTTATGAGCAATTTTAGATTTAGTTTCTTAAAGAGGCTCTGTCACCAGATTTTGAAACCCCTATCTGCTATTGCAGCAGATAGGCGCTGCAATGTAGATTACAGTAACGTTTTTATTTTTAAAAAACGAGCATTTTTGGCCAAGTTATGACCATTTTTGTAGTTATGCAAATGAGGCTTGCAAAAGTCCAAGTGGGTGTGTTTAAAAGTAAAAGTCCAAGTGGGTGTGTATTATGTGCGTACATCGGGGCGTTTTTAATACTTTCACTAGCTGGGCGCTCTGAAGAGAAGTAACATCCTCTTCTCTTCAGAACGCCCAGCTTGTGACAGTGCAGATCTGTGACGTCACTCACAGGTCCTGCATCGTGACGGCCACATCGGCACCAGAGGCTACAGTTGATTCTGCAGCAGCATCAGCGTTTGCAGGTAAGATCGACTTACCTGCAAACGCTGATGCTGCTGCAGAATCAACTGTAGCCTCTGGTGCCGATGTGGCCGTCACGATGCAGGACCTGTGAGTGACGTCACAGATCTGCACTGTCAGAAGCTGGGCGTTCTGAAGAGAAGAGGATGTTACTTCTCTTCAGAGCGCCCAGCTAGTAAAAGTATTAAAAACGCCCCGATGTACGCACATAATACCCGCCCACTTGGACTTTTACTTTTAAACACACCCACTTGGACTTTTGCAAGCCTCATTTGCATAACTACAAAAATGGTCATAACTTGGCCAAAAATGCTCGTTTTTTAAAAATAAAAATGTTACTGTAATCTACATTGCAGCACCTATCTGCTGCAATAGCAGATAGGGGCTGCAAAATCTGGTGACAGAGCCTCTTTAATGCCCAACTGGGCGTATTTTTACTTTTGACCAAGTGGGTGTTGTACAGAGGAGTGTATGAGGCTGACCAATCAGTGACCAATCAGTGTCCTACACACTTCTCATTGTTCCAGCCCAGCATGATCCACAGCACAGTGAGATTGTGCAGTGAAAGAAGCTGGGCTGGAACAATGAGAAGTGTATGTCACTGATTGATCACTGATTGGTCACTGATTGGTCGGCCTCATACACTTCTTTACAACACCCACTTGGTCAAGAGTAAAAACACGCCCAGTTGGGCATTAAGAAACTAAATCTAAAATTGCTCATAACTTGCTCAAAAATGATCGTTTTTCAAAATAAAAACCACTGCTGTTATCTACATTCCAGCGCCGATCAGATTATGTAGGAGATAGAGCACTTATAATGTGGTGACAGAGCCTCTAACTAAAACAAGATCAAGTCTGACACATACTGAGTCACTGGATCTCATAGGACATCAACTCTACTGGATCAGGCCTACAAGCAAGGTCACATTCCAGTGAAGTCTCACAGCTTCACCACAACAGGCTGAAACTGGCATTTTAGAGCCAGACCTAACTCATTGCAACTAATTAAAACTTTCTAAAAGTCCCATCTAAATATACAACTCCTATGGATACACCCGATGGCATGCCATGGCACCGGTACAAAGCAAAGAGAGGAGAGGACAAACCAGAAGAACGAATGGGACGATCTGGGAATATTTATAGAATTTTCGAATCCAAGAAAAATAAAAAATTCAGTGTCCATTTACAGTCACTGTACAGACAACACCATTGTTACAAAAAGTTGTCCGTCCGTAAATGAAAGATAATTACATATAACAAACCCATTCATCGGGCCACTGAGGTTGTCATTATACTTTATAATGAACGCGACAACGAGAAGTGAACAACGCTTTAAACTGTGTCTCCTTCAATAGAAGTGTTTGTTACCAGTCTGGCAACAGATTCGCCTTAGGGGCAAATATTTAAGAATTCTTAAATTCTTTATTAAATGTGTACAGTATTAACTCTTGATAGCATTCTGATAGGTCTACAGCAATCAGGTATTATAAAGCTTATGAGGAAGGGGGGGGTGACTGCTATTTCAATGCTTGATGGGCTGCGTTCTTGCAAGTTTGTTATAGTTACTCCTATACGGCCAGTGTGATAATCTGGAATATCTGCAGCTAAAACCTGCAAAGCGATAGAGCTCCAAATTTAGAAGATCACTTTGCAATAAACCAGAAAAGTCTTAAAAGGAGGTAGACGTCAACATTTAACAGAATTGCTGATAGAGTAGGTATCGGTGCGACACCATTTGCTACTCCTTCCCCACCAGCACGTCCAAGGTGGAGTAGGAGATGTACGCTGCTGCGCTACACATCTATGGGGAGATACAGCTCAGGTTTACTAGTCGGTCAACAATCAGAGATCCCAAATATTTTGGAAGGCCCTATAGCTCTGTTCATTAATGAATAGAATGCCAGAACTATCGAGAACACAGGTTAAGCGGTCAAAGGATAATTTTGGAAGGGTGTCGAATGGAACTCAGACGTTTTGCCTTTTTCCAGCAAATGGAAAGCGGAGAACAATCCCTAGGAGCACAACAATGGCAGACAGAGGCTTATAGTTCAAATACAGTAAATCCCATCACTCAAACCCAGTTTTTAGATGCCCAATTAGGGAATTTTTAGTGAATATGGGTGGAGATCTCATTCCTGACATTCATCTGTTAGCAAGAAAACAGAAAGTCCCCCCACGCCAGATTTAAGATTAGGCAGGAGATTGCAAGTAAAAGTGACAAAGTTATTTATAACTTCCCAGACATACCATTTTACAGTCATGAAGAATTGTCTGAGACATTCTGCAAAACCATGTCATGCAACAGCCAAAAACTTACCTTTAGGAGGTAGGTCTATTGGGAGATTCATCTGTGTTGGGTCAGCAGGTGTCAAACTGAGGTTATCCCAAAGATCTTCCAGGTTTTGGGACTGGAGGGCAGAGGACTGGAATCCAGTCTGTTCATGCCTGCCATGATAGATTACAGGTTATCATACCAACAATTCAGCAAGGTCATACTAGGTTTACAAGTACAGAATGGAGGCAGTCTACTGTAAAGACTAAAATGTTGTATGACTATGCCAGGAGTCCAGAGAGAAGGTTAATCTAGTTTCCCAGCAGTCCTAAAAAACTTAAGCCCAGGAGTTTATATACAGTGGCAATCAGAGAGGGGTCCCCAAATTAAAGCTCAAAAACAGCTCTATTATAGTGCTAGGTTTGAATGGTCTGATGATCATTTTCCCCATCCATGGCCTTTTCATGACCCTTGGGCCAATTCCCCACCAATGCAGTTCCTCTAGAAGGGAGTCCTGCACCAGTTCTTGCCACCTATTAGCAAAGCGGATGAGACAAACCAGGGCTGGGACCCCTATCCAAGGGCCCCACAGCAACCACATTGTCCAGCTCTATCGTATGTATGACCAGATACATCCTTGGTTGTAACATGCCCTACAGAGTTCCAATTTGCCTAAGGAGGCAATATTAGGAAGAATTGCTCATAGGGAGCTTCATAGATTAGGTTCCCCCAGGGATTGGGATCCAATCGGTTCACCCGGGTTCTTCCGAACCGGTTAAAACTACAGCCGGTTCACAGAATCAGGGTGAAGAGGGAACCCGATACCAGAGATGCAAATGATTTGTCTAGGGCTGCCCAGGCGAGGCACAGGATGCCTTGCCATTCAGCGCTTCAGCGATGACAGTCGTGATTATCTCATCGCCCCACTGCATGAGGTCACGGGAGGATGGTGCAGGAGCGCAGACAGGTAAGCATAACATTTAGTTGGCTTTTTTTTCTTACAGTGGGCAGTGTTGGGGGCACAATCTACAGGGGACTGGTGCATTACTTTAGTGTTTGACAATTTTATTCAGGGTCACAGTGTATGGTACCATTATATTCAGGGTCACAGCGTATGGTACCATTATATTCAGGGTCACAGCGTATGGTACCATTATAGTCAGGGTCACAGCGTATGGTACAATTATATTCAGGGGCACAGCGTATGGTACAATTATATTCAGGGGCACAGTGTATGGTACCATTTTATTCACGGGAATAGAGTGCGGTACCATGAGAATTTTATCTTAGTCTATAGGTGTGGAAATGTTGGAAAAGTAAGCCACCGAGGACATCTGAGCGGCAAACACTGCAGAAGTGGGTCGTGGCTAGGAGATTTTACTATAGAGGTCTGGACTGGATGGAAAACAGAAAAACAACGACTCCAACCTGAGAAGAAGTCACCTGTTCGTCACCAAATGTAAATTATACATAGTGTGGAAATTGTCCAGAAGATAAAACTGAGAATTTCTTTATTTAGAGTCCACTTTAATATAGGGTGTATTTGGAATATTGCAATTGTTTTATTTGATTAGAATAATTTTCCATGGCACGATACACCACGAACAACCCCCTTCCCACTGCATATGTCTTGGCAAAACAGAGAACCTATTAAAAAACTTGAAGCCCACCCCTGGGTTCTCCCCCATCTCCAAGCTGTACACAAGCCTGAGATCACAACTGAAAAGCCCAGCATCTGCTATAATAATGTAGAAGCATGCACTGCGCTGTACATACATGTTCTGGGGAGTGATAAATCATGCTTGGCCATTTGAAGGAGTGTGAAGCCCCACGGCTAGGTTTCTAAAAACTAGTGGAAAAAAAAACTGGCAGAAGAGTGGAGACTAAGCAGAAAATATGTACGTTAATCTGATCAGCACGGTAGCGTACCTTGGCCTTCTATAAAGAGGAAATACACCTCAGGAGCCTCCAGAGAGCAATTTGGGGAGCCAATTTTCCTGAATGCTAAATTGCTTGGCATTTACATGAACATTCACACATTGACGTATTGTGTATTTATTGGGCACTAGTAACACAAGGCTTTATTACTACAAGGTTGTCTTAAGAATTTCAGCTGTTGAGTAGTCCAGTTCTGGAGGATGTCAGAGTAAAATAGACTCAAGAATTATCTAGTTGGCAGCGAAACACCAACAAACCTCAGGGCTGCAGAAAAGACCAGAAAAACTGCCTGAACTGGAAAACGTCAGACTGCGATGGATACCAGTGCAGCCTCTATCAACTAGACGGAGGTCATAAAAACTAGTCCATGTTATAAAAAACAAAACAAAAACCACCACATTACCAGCGCAGAGTAAACAGGGTCAAAACTCTCCTGTTCCCCCTAAGTAGAGATTAAGCTGCAAAGAGATTCAATACTCCAACCCAGATACAAGCCACGGGTCCCTCTGCTATACCAGCCTGGGAACTGCATGGCCACGAGTGGTTTGCGTGAGCCAAAACCTTATTTTTACAGATGGGTCTAGTAGGCTCCGATTGATCACCTTATCCAAAATCTCCATTTGTACAGATGCCCATAAAACCCAACCCATCATCTCTTGTGGAGGCCAAGCGAATACTTTGAATATTGACAGTGCCAAATTTACATTTGGTGCCATATTAATGAGTAGCTAAACAATTGACAAACTTCTGACGTGTCATAGTGACACGTCAGAAGTTTGGATTGGTGGGGGTCGGAGCACTGAGACCCCCACCAATCGCTAGAACGAAGCAGCTGAAGCGCTCAGCCACTGTCTGTTCAGCTTTTTCCAGAAATAAATGTATCGGTGTACGGACTCAATAGAAAGTCTATGAGTCCGTACTCATTTATTTCCGGAAAAAGCGGAACAGACACGAAGCGGCTGAGCGCTTCAGCTGCTTCGTTCTAGCAATTGGAGGGTCTCAGTGCTCCGACCCCCACCAATCCAAACGTGCCACTATGACATGTCAGAAATTTGTCCAACGTTCAGCTACACTTTAAGCATCCCCTTGTGCTTCCAGCATATTACCTAGAGGCTAGGAAAATGCAGTATTAAAGATTTAAAATACTCTCATCTCTGGGGGTCTAGTCTGCCACCCAAGGTAAACTTCCTGCATGGTAGTCAGACCCCAGAATTAGTCCATATAGTTCATCTACCCGCTTTTCGGACCACCGAGCTCTGCATTAATGAGAAAATAACTGGGATTGATAACCTGTTCTGTCACTCCAAAAATTTCTAGCTCTTCATTTTCAATAAATAATTTACTGAGAAACACATCCATCTACACAAATTTCCATGCTAGCTATTGGTATATTGCCAGGATGGAATTTCAAAACAATAGAAACAACCAGGTGCCAAGTCTCCATTCAGATGGAATCTGCAATAGAAGATCTTTAGGCGATGGCCAGCAGAGCTCTGGGCTTCCTGCAGTCGGTGTAAGAGAAGGTCTTTGTAAGATTGTTGGCTGCCACAAAAAGGTGTTGAGAAGTCTACACGTGATGTCATTTTTTAAGTGGCAGCATCATCACTATAGTCTCTGTATGGGCTCCCACGTCAACCCTGGTCTGAGAGAGAACAACTCTTTAGGCAGAGTTCCCAAGGGTCGGATACGCGGTGTAAAAAAATCACAGTATCCAAACTGGAACCCGCAGTACATTCCATCTAAAAAAAATAAAATAAATCGTGGTGCGTTTTTTGGAACGGAATTTCCACTGCAGAAAAGTGCTCCAACTTACGTATTCCGTGCGTAGTCCGGCTTACGATGACGTTGCAGTCCATGTGACACTGCAGCCTGTGATTGGCTGCAGCAATCACATGGACTGCAACCTCATCCCAGGAGGCCAGACTGCAGGAAGAAGGAGGGCGTTCTGGATAAATATATTTTTTTCTGTAATTGTGATTTTTGCGGCGTAATCGCTGTAATTACGTTATAAAAGTCGCAACACTTTCTGTTGCAGGTTTCCCCATTGAATTCAATGGGGATACAAAACCCACAACAGAAAAAGCAGCACAAATTAACATGCTGCGGAATTAAATTCTGCACCGCAGGTCAATTTATTAACATTTACGCTGCGTTTTTCCTTCAACATGGGCATGAGATTTTCTAAATCTCATCCACTTTGCTGCTCCTATAAATGCTGTGGAATTTCTGCACAGAATTCCATTGCGGAAATTCTGCAGCATTTATTCTACATGGGAACTCGGCCTAAGGCTACATGCACACGTTGCGTATTTTGCTGCGGAAAATCTGCACCGAAACCACAGCAATACACAAGAAATTCGTAGGTAAAAGCCGCACCTGATCATGCGTTGTCGCATTTTCATGGTGCGGAAATTGGTGCGATTTTCCTCAGCACTAGGCGTATACAATTTGCAAGCGGTAACGCAAGATAAATGTACTTACTGCAAATTTTAAACTCCGCACCGCAGGTCAATTTACCTGCAGGAAATATACTGCAGCGTGTACATGAGATTTCCTGGAATCTCACAACTATGCTGATACTGTATTACACTGAGGTTTAGCCGAACACAAATACGTGTGGCAAAACCGCACGTAATACGCATAGAGTGCATTAACCCTGAAGGTGTTGTACACAATTAGAAAAGCATGGATCCTTTCTTCCACAAACAGTGCCACAGCTGTTCATAGGTTGTATGTGGCATTGCCGCTCAGCCCAGTGGACTGGCGCCAAGCTGCAATACTAGACAACCTATAGATCGCTGCGGCACTGTTTGTGGAAGAAAGTAGCTGCGTTTTTTAATCCTGTACAACCCCTTTAAGCACATTGCTCTTTCATGGGCAGGCAGCTTTTTCCCCACTGTAGTGACCGGCTGAAGAGCAGCTGCCAGGGATTGAGCACTACTGTAACTGATTTTCAACTACAGACTAGAATACCCCTATTTAAGGGCTTATCCAAGATACCAACTTTAATCACCCATCCCTCACTGCACCATCGTAGCAAGAATAACTTTTAATTGAGCATCAGTCGAGCATACACTGCGCAGCACCAGTCAAAGTCTATGGGACTGGAGATAGTTTAGCGCTGTACTCTGTTTCCTTCAGCCCGATAGACAATGAACGGAGCCGATCCATACTTCACTGCGGGGGGGGGGGCACAGTGAGGAATGGGGACCGCCCCAGCTCTAGTGATCAATAGGATTCTCAGCGATTGGACATTTATAACCTATCCTGTGGATGGGTGATAATTATTGGGACTGCCCAGTATGGCAAGTTATCCTTAAACACAATAGATTGATAGACAATTTAGTGCGGAGGAGCAAAAATTTGTAATCATTACTATGTAATGGGACAAGACCAACACACCGAAGAGTACATCCCGGTTGATGTCTTATTGACTAATGCGAGAATATAAGATTGACCCTAAATATACAGGAAGGGCACAGATCTCTAGATACTAGAAGAATAGAACATTCCTTACCTTCCGGCATATCTCTGCGGAGTACAGTGCCCACTTCCCTTTTCAATCATTACTGCAGGATGACTGGGCACACTGAGAAATCTGTACAGACTGCAGCTACTATCGTCAAACACCGAGCGCTTCTTCTCCTTCCCAAACATACACGCGGTCAACACCGACTCAAACACTCTACAGTCCATGAGAGCCTGGCACACCCGCACCACTTTGGAGCGGGAGATATCTGCATCCCCAAAATACTTATGCTGCACCAAGTGGGCAAATATAACGTCCACAGCATCTGAGCCAATGAAGCAATCCGGGTGAGACTTCAGGTGGTGCCTCCTCTTCTTCACTTCTACCTGCGTGTTTAGAGCATGGATGATGCTGCTCCATATGTATGTAGCTCTGAAAGGCTTGTTGTTCAAGTTAGGACCTGTGGTAAGGAGCAAAAAAAATAAAAATTTAGAGACTAAGATCTACCATATTCAGAAGGCAGACTGGTTTACTGAAGCCAGAGATGCAAAGTAGGAAAAAGATTTCCAGTAACCAGCCATCGATCTGAAACCCGAGGTCCGTATTTCCATACATAATTTTCCCCTCTAATTTTTTTTGCTTTTAGAGGAGTTGCATTGGACTCCTATACGACAGTAGACCAATCCTGTCCAGTTTAGGAAACCCAATGTCAGAAACCCTATTAAAGGAGTTGTCCACAACCGGACAACAGACAACCTATCCACAGGATAGATCAGCATATGATCGGTGTGGGTCCGACACCCGGACTGATCAGCTGCTCCGGCTGCCTGCAGGCACTGGATGTTATTGCACAGTATGCAGTGTACAGAGCTGGAAGCAGTTGGCTCCATGCATTGCATAGCAGCCATTCTGCAGCTCTGCTCCTATTCACTTGAATAGGAGCAAAGCTGGAGTACTGCAGGTCAGCCGCTATTTCATGACCGGAGCCATCTGCTTCTGTGAATGGACATCCGTACCCGGAGGCAGCCGGAGCAACTGATCGGTGCGGGGTCCGTGTGTATGACCTCCACCGATTATATACCAATGACCTATCCAGCAGATAGGTCATCAGTTGTCCAGTCATGGACAACCCCTTTAAAAGGAGTCATTGCCCCAACTACAGAGGCGAGTTAGCATATATTATACATCAGCCTTCAGTATGTTACTTTGTGGGTGTTTATTCGACATCACCAGTTCAATTATTTTTGGTACAGGTCAATAGTGTTAAAGAGGCTCTGTCACCAGATTTTGCAACCCCTATCTGCTATACTTCTCATCAGAACGCCCAGCTAGTAAAATAAGTAAACACGCCCAGATGTACACACATAATACACGCCCAGTTGTACTTTTGCAAGCCTCATTTGCATAAATACAAAAATGGTCATAACTTGGCCAAAAATGCTAGTTTTTTAAAAATAAAAACGTTACTGTAATCTACATTGCAGCGCCGATCTGCTGCAATAGCAGGTAGGGGTTGCAAAATCTGGTGACAGAGCCTCTTTAAAAAGGTCTGCAAACCGATTCCTCTTAAAGTGTAATTTGAGTTATAACTAACGGGGGAGGGGGGCTCAGCACATGGACCGCCACTGATGAGAACTTAGAGATGTCAAAAGCCGGTTGGAATGGGACTTACAATACATGTTTCAAGCCTTTAAGAAACCAAAATCAGTACGAATTTGGTCCAAGGGCTGACCTAGTGTACGGCTGTTGAGAAAGCAGATAGAGAGTTTGATACCAAGCTCAACTTTTTACATGTTACAACTTCCAAATATTCAAAGGCACGCAGGCAAATGGTCAGCGAAGGACAATGGGTGGTGAAAATGTCCAGATATTATAGTGAGGAAATTGTATGGCAGTGTCTTGTCTGTACATAATAAAGACTATACAACAATACTTTATTCTCACCTATAGAGAATATACAGTAAATTGTCTCAATCTTTTAGCAATAACCATTTCCATAACTCTGCACTTTCCCCAGGAGCCATGGAATATTACCAGCTTTACTTCTGCACTCCTACAAGGTGGATCTATATATTTTACCAGTTGACATTTTTACTAGCAGGAATAACAGGCAAGTTCCCTGTTCTGTAGAGAACAGAAGTTAATTCACAGACAGCAGTAAATCTGAGCGATTACAGCAGTATTACTAGTGTGGAACGACTGGAGGGACCACCATGAAAAACACTGGCGGGGACCGATTTAAAGGAACACTCCTGGTAAAACCAATATTCTGCCTGTTCCAGGGAATTAGCGGCGGTGCACGACTGTGTTTTAAATGGGAATTTACCACCTATATATTTTTCCCTAATTAAAACTAGATGGTGAAACAAAATATAAAACAGATTAGAAAAAGATTGTAGATTTTTTTTAATTCTATTTTTCTGTACATGATTATGGGGCAGCCATCTCGCTATTTCTTTTGTCAGAAATAGCGTAGTCAAAAAAAAACAAAACACAAACACACCCTACGGAACTGAGAAACAGAAAGAATTTTAAACAGAAGAATTACCATTGAAATCAATAGTAATGCAAACAGAAGCTATGGTTTCCCTTTGGCTTTCTATCTGTTCATGGGTTCCCCCGACGGAAAAGTCTAGCGGAACCCTCAAACGGAAGGGTGATGCAGATGTGAACAGGCCCTAAAGTTACCACAGAACGCAGAATAAAATAAAAGCATGTTAATGAGGAAAAAGGACATCACCGCCTCAGATCAGACTCCACCATTTACGTGCCCATACAACTTGCATGCCATTTCACCAGAGCAGGGTAGAAGAATCTGCCAAACCCCTGACCACTTATTTCAAGAAGAAACACAAAGGATTGGACCCGTTAAAGGCTATGTAAACCATGAAACACTTTTTTGAAAAAAAATAAAAAACAATGTATTATGGTGTTTAATGCAACTTGGTTAAAATGTTAACTTTTATCTGCTGCCTGCCCGGGGAGGCGGTCAACTTGGTGGTCCTATTTGCAGTTGCGGTCCTATATCTCTTCCATGGGTGACTGTCTGGTATTACTACAGGATAAGACTCCTCTGGAACGCTATTTGTCCTTGCCCACAGCCCCTTCTCATGTGTTGTCCCACCTACATGGGATCCTTCTGCCAAAATTTTCTTTTTCTCAATTATCTTTCACTGCCGCATGGGACGAGGAAATGGGGGTTAGACACTCTGAAGAGGAGTGGGGCACCGCCTTCTTTTTAGCCCATAAGTTACCGATGTCTTGTTTTGCCCAGGAAAAGAACTACAAAATACTTACCAGGTGGTACCGTTGTCCGACCTTGTTACATAGGTTATATACCCTGATGTGTCTGCTGATTGTTGGAGGTGTGGGGGGCTCCTGGAACTATGTTGCATATTTGGTGGGACTGTCCCATGCTACGTCCCTTTTGGGGAAAGATTTTTGATCTAGGCAACAAGCTTTTCCATACTGAGGTTCCGACCTCGGCTTCCATAGGCTTGCTTTCTATGGTTCCTGGATCACTCCCACAACTCAAAAAGGGGATCTTTCGACATTTCTTGACCGCAGCGAGAACGGTGATACCTCGTCACTGGAAGTCGCATACTGTACCGTCCCTGGCGGAATGGGTAACGGATGTGAACGGGATTATGAGGATGGAGGAGTTGCTGTCCGCTGATAGGGGCAAATTAGGGCTCTTCGTCCAAACTTGGATGGTGTGGTCCGGATTCCGGGATGGTGCTGATCTACCTCTCTGGCTGGATGGAAATATTCTGAACAAATCATATTACCTACCTGAGGCGCTTTGTCTGTATGTGTTTTCCCTTTGCTGTCTGGTGTTATGTGTTGTGTGTCCATATATTCAAAAGTGCTCTTATATGTGTCACTTCTCACTTTACTGGGGGGGCGGTCTCCCTGACTATTGCACTGATTTGACACGAACATGGTACAGTTATTGCCGTTATATCTCTCTTATCACTCAATTCTGATAGGTGGGAGGCTACCTTCTACTGTTGTTCTTATACATATATATACATACTGTTATACTATGATACTTCATTTAAATGTATTGCACTGCGTGCAAATTTCTATTTTTTTTTGCACAAATCGTGAAATGTTTATGTATTGTTATATTTTCAAAATAAAAATCTTTGATAAAGAAAAAAAAAATGTTAGCTTTGAGATACAGCTTTTATGAGTCCTTGGCCCTTGATACATAAAAGCTGTATTGTGCAGATACCCAAATCAGTCAGATCAGTGGTACTGACAGTCGGTGAGAGCGGGTTCTGCGTGTCAGATATGCAGGATCCACCTGTTACCGACCACATCTAAGTTATGAATAAAGTGTTAAATGATTGCCCATCCTGTCAGATCCGTGGCTCTTGCTATAGGCACAAATTTGGAGACTAGCGTCGTAGCTCTCATACAGATAACCACCAAGGAAACAGAGCCAGTGACAAGTCAAACATCAATGGCCAGCTGACATATGGTGCTAAAAGCGTGGCACAAAGCCATACCCCCCCCCCGCTGAAGGCTACAGGGTGATAATGTTGCGGGCAAGCCTCTAAAAGTACAATTAGTTAACTGCAACATTACCCCATGTAATGTAGGTAAAAAAAAAAAAAAAAAAAAAAAAAAAAAAAAAAGAAACCAGTAGCCTGACAGTCTGGGAAATTCTACAAATGTTGCTTGCGACTTTTACGGTAGGGAAACACTGAAGTTGAATAATGATTTGACAGCAACTGAGCCCTCAAAGATGAGAAAACACACAAACACCTGGAATAGGAAGAGCTGCACTTTCATGACAGTATATAAATCCCAATCATGTATATTCATGTAGAGCAGTGTTATCCTAGGCTGCCATATCCCTGTGTAGGAAGAAGCTTGCTGCAGCAGAAATCTGCCACATGGCAGTTAGAAGTGGAGATAAGAAACAAAACCCACCACAGAGGTGAGGAAAGTAGTTTGATGGATACTACACAGAACGCATTAGGCTTCATTCACATCTGCATCAGGGCTCTGTTCATGGGTTCGGTCTGAGCTTTGTCAGGAACCCGTGAACGGAACCCTGACTGAATTTATTTCAATGGTGACAGATTCGGTGCAAATGGTTTCCGTTTGTCACAGTTGTTTAAGCGTTCTGTCACTTTGACAGAATGAATAGCGCTGTCGACTAAGGTATTGATTCCGTCAAAATGTCAGAACCCTTAAATGGTGACAAATTGAAACCATTTGCACCGGATCAGTCACCATTGAAATCAATAATGGATGTAAACAGAAACCTACGGTTTCTGTTTATTTCAGTCAGGGTTCCGTTAATAGGTTCCCCTGACGGAAATCTCAGATGGAACCCACAAACTGAGCCAAGACGCAGATGTGAACGAAGCCTTACTATGTTTAGTCTATAGGAACGACCACATTTTTGATCTCCGCACCGCATAGTTTCAGTTGCAGGTAGAGCATAGAAGAACTTGAAGTATGATCAGCTAACAGTAAACAGTTGGTAAACCATAATAAAGGTGACGGACTCTGGGACATTGGACTTCCGCAGCGAGCAGGGTCACATTCAGATCATGCAATAAATACCTACAGTGTGCCATGTCCTTTTATCAGTCCTTTGTATAACCAGCAGTCTCGGCTACTACACTATATTGGTACATTCCGTAGAATGCCACAGTAATATCAAAAACCTGATATTTTGTTGTTCACATCGACGTCGAGGCTTTCCGTTCTGCTACATCAGAGGAGCAGAACAAGGGAAAACTGGAAACGACTTCCATTGCAAGACTGAAAGCTATTGACTTTAATGGGTTCCGTTGGCTTTTCAGCAGAGCGTCCGTGGCTTCACCAGAAACGACAGGGCAGTATGCTGCACTATGGTTCCTGGTAATCTCTGCAACGGAGGCCCCTAACGGTGATCATACCGGCGTTTAGTACTTCAGTGTCTTTGCTGATCCATAGACATAGTACAGGCTGCCATAACAGCAGCTTCCATTCTGCTCAGAAATAAGCAAACTAATAGCAAGAAGTCCAAAATCCCCCATAGCCAACGTTGTAAGTGGTATATGGGCTCACAATTACGGTATTTTTATAGTGCCAGCAGACACAGGAGGTACTCTTCATATATTCCGGAATATAACTGGTCTTACAAAAGTATACGGATCACGCAAGGCAGAAAAACACGGAAGACATCAAATAGGCGACCGTCATTTTAATTAAAACAGGTTGTCGCATCTCGACGACCCCCTTTTTATATGCTTTATGAAGGTACATAAGAGGGGGGAGGGAATAGTCCATTTGACACCCCCTCTTTGTGCCCAAGAGGAAAGTGGCCAACATAAAGCAGCACTAACACATAGTGGGCAGACCAGCCCATCGTGTATAGGATTTATTTAAATGGCCAGCATATAATACATTTCCCTACAGAATAAAAGCCGATCGCCAGACGTTTCTGAATCCAGACCCGCAGTCATCAGACGGAAGTGCTGGCTTCAATTGAAAAAGGGGTTAATGACGAGACAACCGCTTTAACTCTGCTCAATCTCTTGCGGTATTAATACGCAGTTCATACCGTATCATTGGAAACCTTTACGCTACTTTTACTATATGTAACAAACGTGAACTATATGGATACATTGGAAATATCCAAAGGAAACAAGTGACATCTGACTAATGAAGGGAAAAGATCTACCCTGATGGTAGAGGAACAGTTCGTGCCATATGGAGAGACAATTCCTGGTACCCGATAGTTTACACAGACGCATCCAAGGAATTTACGGCTTAAATATGAGGAGAACACGCGCCTCAGACTGACAGGAAGGTACAAGCAGCACAGAGGAAATGAGCACATTCAGTTCAAATGCAAACGATAAAGCTGCTCCAGTCACATTCCGGCAGCTGAGACATCACATACCTAAAGCGAGGGAGTCCGTGTCACCGCCATATGGGACTGGATTATTACCGTCACACAGAATCCTAGCCTTCAAAAGCATAAACTACTCAAGTGCTAACTAAGAGGCTGTAAAAATCAGTAAGGGACAAAGCTGTGCACAACTGCTACTAAGAAACACAGGATAAACAATATATACACATACACTTTAAAAAAAAAAAAGTAACAAACTATTATATTTAGATCATAACCACAATTCTGGAGCATTGCAACAGGTTAATCAAGATTTTTTTTAACATTTAAACTAGACAAGGCAATTGAATTAGCCATGTAGAATATATTCCTTATATAAAAGAGACAAAACACACACATCATGTTACGGTACTAACAAAACAAAAAAAGCAAAATAAAAAAGGAGAAATTGCACCAGCCTTCTACCTTACATCTGCCCTGTCTAAGAGTTTTGGACAATATTCCCTTTAAAAAAAAGGATAAATAAAACAGCACAGACCTGACATCGCTGGTATAGATACAGCAGACATATGTGCAATGTTTGTACTGGTCACCAATATACTTACATATATTTAACCCCCCACCCCGGGAACATACACTTAACAATACTCTACAAACTTCTAGACAGCCCAAGATATAAAAGTTAAATGGCATCTCCTCATACAGGCAGAAACCGTACAGGACACATGTATTATATCCCCGAGCTCTGGGCGTACCTGGCGGTCTCTGTACCGGGCTGTAAGACGTACAAAGGTTGAGAGTCAGCGCTTTCTCCCTGACCGTGGCCATCCCGTCCCCCTACTGTGCGACTGAACGGGGAGGCGGAGCGTCCGCAGCTCTTCTACTACAGACGGGGCGGTGCCAATGACGTCATCTAGTCACTAGAACCCCGGACCTGTGTAGAGACCACGTGTTCTGTGTGCGGATGGTTTGATTGACAGCTAAGAGTCCCCCCCGCAGCTGGTGATATGGGGTGCGGCATCATGACTGCTTTTAATTACAAGATGTAATAAACGTAGGGTATGTACACACGGCCTATTTTCGGCCGTTTTTCGGGCCGTTAACGCCCGAAAAACGGACGAAAAATCGGAAGCAGAACGTCTCCAAACTTCTGCCCATTGATTTCAATGGGAAAACGGGTATTCTGTTCCAATGGGCCGCTTGGCTGGGTTCACACGAGCATGTTACGTCTGTAATGGACGGAACGTATTTCGGCCGCAAGTCCCGGATCGAACACACTGCAGGGAGCCGGGCTCCTAGCATCATAGTTAGGCTGGGTTCACACGAGCACATTAACGTCTGTAATGGACGGACGTATTTCGGCCGGAAGTCCCGGACCGAACTCAGTGCAGGGAGCCGGGCTCCTAGCATCATACACGACGCTAGGAGTCCCTGCCTCTCCGTGGAACTACTGTCCCGTACTGAAAACATGATTACAGTACGGGACAGTTGTCCTGCAGCGAGGCAGGGACTCCTAGCATCGTACATAACTATGATGCTAGGAGCCCGGCTCCCTGCACTGTGTTCGGTCCGGGACTTGTGGCCGAAATACGTTCCGTCCATTACGGACCGAACATGCTCGTGTGAACCCAGCCTTTCTTTACACAGCCGTTTTAAAAACCGGCCGCATAAAAGAAGTGCATGACACTTCATGGGATGTTTCTGGAGCCGTTTTCATAGACTATAGAAAACAGCTCCAAAAACGGCCGTAAAAAACGCAGCGAAAATTGCGAGTGGCTTAAAAAAGTCTGAAAATCAGGAGCTGTCTTCCCTTGAAAACCGCTCCGTATTTTCATACGTTTTTGACTCAACGTGTGAACAGAGCCTAACGCTGGCCATAATTATTCTTTCTGAAACTAATAAAATATAAGTTCATAAGCGGCTAATTGTTTCTCATTAACAAAGAACGCCAATAATCGAAGGCAAATAATGGGTCAGATTTATTCATCGATGGCGTAAATACATTGAAAAAAATATGAAGCCTCTGCGCCATTTGTTCTGACATAAGTCTGTGTTGTAAAGTTGGCGGGGCTTTAGATGACTCATTTACTAATGATCTTCGCAAAAAGTGGCACAAAATGGGCTGCGCCATGTTGTACGGAGCTGTTATACGGCACCCATAGAAGTGCATGAGGCCATGAGGGGATTTGGAGCTCTATCTATATAAGAAAACCAGAGCTCCAATCCAAAATATGATGCAGGAAAAGAAAAAATATTGCATTTTTTGATGCGTTCTTCGATGCATACTTTACGGTTTGATGCGGGAGCAGGTGCGGATTATCTGCTTCGGATTTTGGTGCATTTTTTTAAATAAACGTGGCAGATTTAAAAAGACGCACTGCAGGTCAATTTACATGTGGACCAATTCTGCTCATTTACTGTGCTGGTCCTGTATTACGCTAAAGATTTTCTGCAGAAAAATCTGCACGGCAAATCCGCACGTGACGTATCATGTGCATGTGCATGTGCATGTGGCCTAAACATTTTTGAACATATTCACTTTCATATATCACTTTCTATGATGACGAAACCCCTTTAAAAATTCTATTCAGCCATTTCCTAGTTAGGCTCCATGCACACGAACGTGCTTTTGCGGCCGCAATTCCCCCTAAAATCCACGGAAGAATTGCGACCCCATTCATTTCTATGGGGCCATGCACACGACTGTAGTTTTTACGGTCCGTGCATGGCCCGGGAGCCCGAACCGCAGAAAGAACAGACATGTCTTATTACGGCCGTGTTCTGCGGTCCAGGCTCATAGAAAATAATAGACGCGGCCATGTGCACGGCCCGCGATTTGCGGGCGGCTCGCGGATGACACTCCGTGGCCGGCCGACCCGAACATCACGGCCGTGCACATGCCTACGGTCGTGTGCATGAGGTCTTATGTTTCCAGCTGGTTGACAACCAATAAAGCCCACCATTACTGCCCCCACAAGAGTTGTCACGCCGATCTATCACTTAACCCTTTCAGGACCAGACTCATTTTTGGTTTTATGCTTTTGTTTTCTCTTCCCCACCTTTAAAAAGTCATGACTCTTTTATTTTTTCATTGACACAGCCATATGAGGGCTTGATTTTTACGGGACAAGTTGTACTTTCTAATGGCACTATTTAATATTATGTGCAATGTACTGGGAAGCTGGAAAAAAAATCTAAATGGGGTGGAATTGGGAAAAAAAACAGCAGTTCCGCCGTTTTCTTATAGGTTTCTTTTTTTGCGGTATTCAATGTACGGTGAAAATGACACATTATCTTTATTCTGTGGGTCAGTACAATTACGGTGATACCAAATTTAGATCGTTTTTGTTATGTGTTAGTACCTTTAAAAAAACGTAAATGTTTGAAAGAAACCAAAAATTTTTTTTGCATCGCCATATTGTGACCCCCGTAACTTTTTTAATATGTCTGTGTACAGAGCTGTGTAAGGCCTCATGCACACGACCGTAAAAACTCCCGTTATTACGGGTCGTAATTACGACCCCTAATAACGGGCTCATAGACTTCTATTGGCGACGGGTGCCTTCCCGTTTTCTCACGGGAAGGTGCCCGTGCCGTTGAAAAAGATAGAACATGTCCTATTTCAGGCCGTAATAACGGCACGGACAGTCCATAGAAGTCTATGGAGCTCTCGTAATAACGGGTGGCTACATGTGTGCACCCGTCATTACGGCAGCGTTGCTAAGCGACGTCAGTAAATAGTCACTGTCCAGGGAGCTGAAAGAGTTAACTGATCGGCAGTAACTCTTTCAGCACCCTGGACAGTGACTACCGATCAGTATAAACCTGTAAAAAATAAAAATAAAAGACGTTCATACTTACCGACAACTTCCTGCTTCCTCCAGTCCGGTCTCCCGCCCGTTGCCTTGGTGACGCGTCTCTCTCGACATCCGGCCCGACGTCCTGGATGACGTTTCAGGCCATGTGACCGCTGCAGCCAATCACAGGTCAATCACAGGCTGCAGCGGTCACATGGACTGCCGCGTCATCCAGGGATGTCGGGCTGGATGTGAAGAGAGGGACGCGTCACCAAGACAACGGCCGGGTAAGTATGAATTTCTTTAACTTTTATTACAGAAAAGGCTGTCCCTTCTCTCTATCCTGCACTGATAGAGAGAAGGGGCTGCCGATTAGTGCAGTGCTATTTTGCCGCCAAAAACGTGCTCGTAAATACGGGTGGAATACGTGTGACACCGGACCCATATTTATGAGCACGGGTTCGTAAATACTGGTGCAAAACGGGTGGAATACGTGTGACACCGGACACGTATTTACGCCAGTATTTACGGGTGGGAAAAAATACGGTCGTGTGCATGAGGCCTAAGGCGTCTTTTTGTACAGGGAAAGATTTATTTTTTTATTAATATAATTTTGGGGGATGTTGGGCATTTCAATCACTTTGTATTAAATTTTTGGGGGGGGGTTGAAGTGGCAAAAAAAACTGTGATTCTGTCTTTTTTTCTTGCTACGACGTTCACCATATTGGATAAATATTTTTATAGTTTGACCATTTTCAGATGCGAGGATACCTAATGTGTTTATGTTTATTTTTATATGTGATCTAGGGAAAGGGGGGTGATTTTTATAGTCTATGTTATGTGTCGGACTGTAGACAATGAGACACATACTGGCTGCAGTCAATGTAAATGAAGGGGCTCCGACACCCAATGCAGTAGTTTCACCTCCCAGCTCTTCTAGTGGATTGAAAAACTTGCTATCGACGGAGATGTCTGAGACATAGATGCCATTGAGTGCCTGTCAGTGCATGTATAGTAACTATATGAAGGTTTCTGGTGTATATATCTATGTATTACCTGAAACTTTGTCTTCATGTACTTTTCAACCTCAAATGGACGACATAAAAAAAAGTTGCATGGCCAATGTGAAATGATCTCCCACCTCATTGATGGAATTATGTTTTTCAGTGTTCCCATTGACCAGGAGGGGTGGAACATAAGTAATATTTAGGGTATGTTCACACGGCAGCGTCCATTACGGCTGAAATCACGGAGCTGTTCTCAGGAGAAAACAGCTCCTGAATTTCAGACGTAATGGCATGTTCCCGGATTTTTCGCGGCGTCCATTACGGACGTAATTGGAGCTGTTTTTCTATGGTGCCAATGGAAAACGGCTCCAATTATGTCCCAAGAAGTGACAGGCACTTCTTTGACGCGGGCGTCTTTTTTACGCGCCGTTTTTTGACAGCGGCGCGTAAAAAAAATGACGGTCGGCACAGAACATCGTACAGCCCATTCAAATGAATGGGCAGATGTTTGCCGGCGCATTGGAGCCGTATTTTCGGACGTAATTCGAGGTTAAAACGCCCGAATTACGTCCATAAATAGGGTATGTGAACCCAGCCTTATAGCCCTCATCAACAAGCTAAGGGTGTGTTCACTTCAGCGTTTGGTTTCCGTTGATAGGTTCTGTCAGACCTGTCCGTCAGAGGAACCCATCAACGGAAAGGCAAACGGAATCCATAGCTTCCGTTTGCACTACCATTGTTTTCAATGGTAATGCTTCCGTTGCTAATGGTTTTGATTAGTCTCCGTTCCTTAAGGTTTCCGTTATTTTGACGGAATCAATGGCGCAGTCGACTGATCGGCGCTTGTTTACACGGCCCACGTCAGGCCGTGTAATAGGACCCTTATAGTCAGGATCCCCATCAGAATATGTCCCTTCACTGGGGGTCATAGCAGCAGGACATCCTGTCATTAGTTGAGCATTGGTGAACCCTTTTAAGGATAGCTAACGTTCAATGCAGGCAACTCTTTTAAAGGGAAGGTGTCATGAAATTATATTTTTTTTTTATAATATTGCTTTTAATATGATAATAACATACATTTTATTTATTTGTGTTCTCATGTTCTACTTTTTACTTTTTGCTTACTTTTACTTCTCTATGGGGGCTGCCATTTTTTTTCATCTCTGTATGTGTCGATTAACGACACATACAGAAATGGAATGCGGCACATACAACCCCATAGAGAATGTGAACGGGAGCCGGTCCATTCACTGCAGCGTACGCAGTCTGTGTGGGAACGGCACATACGCCGCTCCCACACAGACCTAAACGAAGCTCGTTCGCAGAGCGAAATCCGGCGCCATTTTCATGTGGACCGGAAGCCACGACAGTAAGATGTATGTATGTATGTTCAAGGAAGCGAAGGCGCAAGGAATAGGAGCGGAGGCGGCAGCAGGAGCAGGTAACTTATGTTCGTGTATGTGATGTGTGTGTATGTTCGTGTTATACTGTCTGTTGAGCACTGTATCTAATCCTCCTACACTGTGCAGTCGCTCAGAAAATGGCGTCACACAGTGTAGGAGGTTTGACAATTCAAACCCCTCCTTCTCCTGGCACTAGCCAGAATAAGGGAGGGGGGATTGTGTGAGGACACTAGAGCGAGTGTGTCTACCCCAAATTTGCAGCATAAAGCAATGAGGTTGCTTTACCACATTGACCATGCTGCAATTTTGGGAACTGCTCCCTCTAGTGCCCAGCACATGGAAATGTTATAAAATAGAATCTAATTTATAATATTTCCTGACTTGTGAAAAAAATTAAAACAATGTGTAATTACTCAAATAATAATTGTTTAACTAAAAAAATAAAAATAAATTCTAGCGACACATTCCCTTTAAGACAAACTACAGATTGTTTTTTCTCTCAGAATGCTGTAGGTGATGTGTTTTTTGTGTTTCCCCATTGATTTCCCCTTTTCTGATTGAAATTGGTAAAAAAACACAATTGCTGGTTTTGTCTAGCAAAAAGGAATCAAATCTGTACCAAATTGCAGGAACCTAGTTTTGTTGCTTTGAAAAAGTTTGTGTGTCTAACTTTTTCGCAAAAAATAAGTTCCCAAAACAGGAATCTGAATGAGCTGGAATGAGAGAATCGCTGCACTCAAGGACACCCCTGCTACGTGTGCGCGGTGTTTGCGCTGTGTGAGCCGGGCTTAATTGTGTTTAATCACTTCTGTCCTGATTAAGTAATAATACAAACATTGTATTGCTGGAGTTTACCTTCAAGGACATTAACTCTTGACAAGAACGTACTGTGACAGAATTCAGAGAGGACAATTATTAAATAATCCACTCATTGCTTTGTGTTTACGTTTTATTGTATTATTAACCTCTTTGTTACTGTTTAGTGTTGTGTACATACCACCAACACTACTACAAATAATATACAATAAATATACAAATAAATACAGGAGAAATAATATATTTCTTACCAAGGTGCCAAGATGGTGTTTGCTTCTGTGTGCCAAAGGGGAAGAAGGAAAGTCTTTTCCAAAAGTAAGGTGTTTTTTTATTTTTTTCCTCGGCTGGGATCTGTTCCCATTTTTGAGAAAAAGATATACGACGGAAACAAGGAGTAAAGATACAGTTGTGTGAAAACACATGCACACGACCATATTACGGATCCATTCCAGTTTTGGTGAAAATAGATGTATACGGAATGGTAATTTGGCTGACAACTTTTCCTCCAGGCTATCCCATACACATGCACGCCCGGCTGAGCACGCATGTGTTTTGTAATGAAGAAAGGGGAATAAGTTTCTGGCATCGGCTTATCTCCTGTAGGAAAAAAAAAGTATTGTGCATGTTGAAATCCAACATACCCGATCCTTCTTTCCCCCGAAGACTGCCAGTGGGGGGGGGGGGGGGGGTCAGTACACCCTCATAGACATTAGATAGTTGAATGGTCCCGGCGAACCTGGCAAGTTTGGCAGACCTTCATCTAATTTGTATGGGCACCATAAGGCTAGGGCTACAGGGCAACCTACCTGAAGGTTTCAGTTGACTTCGTCATATTATTTAGGTCTCAATTAACTAAATCATACATAATAATAACAAACATATAGAAGTATAAGGTTGCAATATACACAGGGCACATATAGAGGGAGAAGTAAAGAAGGACGAGAAAAAGAAGGAGAGGACAAACCTCCCGCCAAACCATTAATTAACGCTGGTAACAAATCCATGGACTTTATGATATTGTTTAAAATAAAACTCTGGCAGGGGAACGCGTCACCGGTCAGTACCTACCTGTGAAAAGAAAAAGAAGAAAAAAAATATATATATACTACTTGGTAATCTATGATTCACTGGCACAATCTTTCTTCTTTCTGTTGCAAAAACGAGACGATGTAAAATGGTGTAATATGAATACGATCGCAGAGTATATACAATTGACAACACCGCATATCCGCAAGATGCAAAACAATTTAACCCCTTAAGGACACTGCCAATTTTGGCCTTGAGGACAGAGCCATTTTTTTTACATTTCCCTCTTTGCATCCCGACGCTCATAACTCTTTTATTTTTTGTACGACGTAGTTGTATGAGACTTTGTTTTTTGCGGGACAAGTTGTACTTTATGTAGGTACCATTTTTTGGTACAAATACATTATCGTTTAATTTCTATAATTTTTTAATTAGATTAAAATGCAGAAAACAAGCAGTTCCACTGCAGTTTTAATATTTATTTTTTTACACCATACACCGGTCATAATAAATAATGTTATACATTTGTTGTACAGGTTGTTACGGTCGTGGCGATACCAAATATGTCTATATTATTTCGTGTTTTGGGACTTATATTTTAAAAAGTTTATTTATTATAAAAAATATGTGTTTCTGTGTATTTTATTGACTTTTTATTTATTTATTTACCATTATTTTTTTTTTACATTCATTTAACTTTTTTTTTTAATCCCATAAAGGGATTTATCATTTTGATTTTGTAACTGCAATGTACTGGCATAGATCTATATGCCAGTACATTAGCCTGTTACTGATTGTACGCAGGCAGTTGTTAGGGCATACCTCAGTATGCCTTAACAACAGGAAATATGTTCAGACAGCCCTGGGGTCCTTCACTGGACCCTGGGCTGTCTGGCCATACGAGTTGTGGGCTTTAATCGCGTCACAGTTATCTTCTGTGACGCGATCAAAGTGCAGTCCCCTCTCCTTGAACGCCGCGATCAGCTTTCATCGCGGCGTTCAAAGGGTTAACAGCGGAGAGGAGATGTTTCTCTCTTCTCCGCTGTCAGAGCAGGACCGTGGCTGTGTATTATAGCCGTTGCCCCGCTCTCGATCGCACACACAGAGACGGCAGAGACTGCTGTCACACAGGACGAGTATGCTCGCTGCTCAGGACGAGCATACTCGTCCTGTGTCGGCAACCAGTTAAAGGGAATGTGTCGCTAGAAATTATTATTTTTTTTTTAGTTAAACAATTATTATTTAAGTGATTACACATTGTTTTAATTTTTTCACAAGTCAGGAAATATTATAAATTTGATTCTAATTTATAACATTTCCATATGCTGGCCACTAGAGGGAGCAGTTCCCAAAATTGCAGCATGGTCAATGTGGTAAAGCAACCTCATTGCTTTATGCTGAAAATTTGGGGTAGACACACTCTCTCTAGTGTCCTCACACAATCCCCCCTCCCTTATTCTGGCTAGTGCCAGGAGAAGGAGGGGTTTGAATCTTCAAACCTTCTACACTGTGTGCCGCCATTTTCTGAGCGACTGCACAGTGTAGGAGGATTAGATACAGGGCTCAGCAGACGAACATACACGAGCATAAATTACCTTAGTATAGGAACAAGGAGAAACCTCCAGCTCACCGGTCTGCGTCTTCAGGTAGCGTCAATCGGATCCCCGCGACGGCCCGCGGTGTGTAGCAGTAGGGTGGAGAGGAAAATGATCCAGCGCTGGTTTGTTTTTTTGTTTTTTTTTTATTTAAAAGGGAAAAGCAGGTCCCATATTTATTGCAGAAAATATTAAAATTGGAAGGGAGACGCAGTCCCAAGGCAGAAGGTAGGAGTAGTAGGGGTAAATGCCCAAGCCTACGCGTTTCGAACGTGGTCTGCGTTCTTAGTCATGGCAGGAAAGGTGTTGACCGTGTGTTTGGGGCTCCACTATATGCAAGAGATGTCAGGTGTTAAAGTCGATATGCAAATGTCGATAATTAACTCAAAATTAAGAGCAGGGGGAATAGTTGGTTGATAGCGAGTGAGAAAGCTACCAATACGTAATTGAAATAAGTATTATTATATATTTATTTTGCACGGATTGTTGTTTTAAATGAATAAATAACTGAATGAACAAACGTGCAATGTTATTATAATCAGGTTGAAATTAAATGTCACTTCTTGGCATATAATGGTGGAAGCCGAAACACACGGCCAAACGAAAAAATATATTGTATTTACTCAAACATAGACAAGATGCAACATAATACATTGTCAGAAAATTAAAAAACATTATAAAAAAGCGCTGGATCATTTTCCTCTCCACGTAAATGACCTTCTCCGGCTTCCGGTCCACATGAAAATGGCGCCGGATTTCGCTCTGCAAACAAGCTTCGCTTTGGTCTGTGTGGGAACGGCGCATGCCACACAGACGGCGTACGCTTCAGAGAATGGAACGGCTCCCGTTCGCATTCTCTATGGGGATGTATGTGCCGTATTCCATCTCTGTATGTGGCGTTAATCGACACATACAGAGATGAAAAAAATAAGTCAGCCCCCGTAGAGAAGTAAAAGTAAGAACAAAGTAAAAAGTAGAACATGAGAACACAAATAAATTAAATTTATATTAATATCATATTAAAAGCAATATGATAAAAAAAAATAATTTCATGGCACCTTCCCTTTAAAGAGGCTCTGTCACCACATTATAAGTGCGCTATCTTGTACATGTGATCGGCGCTGTAATGTAGCTGACAGTAGTGGTTTTTATTTAGAAAAACGATCTGTTTTCACCAAGTTATGAGCGATTTTAGCTTTATGCTAATGACTTTCTTAATAGACAACTGGGCGTGTTTTTACTTTTGACCAAGTGGGCGTTGTGGAGAGAAGTGGTTTTTTTATTTATATTGTTTTCTGTATTGTTAGAAATATAACTAATTCAATGCAAATGATAGTCTATGTTATGTGTCGGACTGTAGACAATGAGACACATACTGGCTGCAGTCCATGTAAATGAAGGGGCTCCGACACCCAATGCAGTAGTTTCACCTCCCAGCTCTTCTGTTATTACAACATGTTGTTTTCTGCTGCTTCAATGAAAAATTAAAATAAATGATCCATTGCTAAGATATTTTCAAAGTGCTTCAGGTCATTAGAAGAAGTTGATAGATTTTCATATACAGTCTAATTCCGAAGCTGCAATTCTATGGCCTTTTTCCCGGATTAGTAACGAGAAACCTGAATGTAGTTTGTTTTTTATTTATTTTTTAATGCTCCCAATGTTACATTTATACCCAAGCAATTTTTGGATTAAAATACATGTCAGGTGGAAATGTTTTTTAGGCCTCATGTACAGTTGTATACACTGAGAGGTTCTATATTGGGTGCTATATATCGGATCAGGCTTTTCCCTAGAGGCGCCTGAAAACCAGTCTGCTAAACAGCATCTCATGAATCATGATTGAATTTTTATTTTTATATGGATCTCTGTATATCGCTGTATTTCTATGCATTTATACACATTGAGATGCATAGCGGCCAAATTCTAGATCTGTGTGATACAGATTCTTAGTACGGTTGTGTCCTTGAGCCACTTTAACTGTTAAATTACTATAGCAATTTTGTCATTGGTTAGAATTATAGATGGCACGCCCCATCCGATGGTGCCCTAGGCAGCTGCATACTGTGCCTTTGACCAATCACATTTTCGGCCAACTTTTATCTCATGTGCATGGGCAGCTTAAAGAGGCTCTGTCACCACATTATAAGTGCCCTATATTGTACATGATGTGATCGGCGCTGTAATGTAGATTACAGCAGTGTTTTTTTACTTAGAAAAACGATCATTTTTGACGAAGTTATGACCTATATTAGCTTTATGCTAATGAGTTTCTCAGTGAACAACTGGGCGTGTTTTACTTTTTGGCCAAGTGGGCGTTGTGGAGAGAAGTGTATGATGCTGACCAATCAGTGACCAGTCAGCGTCATACACTTCTCTCCATTCATTTACACAGCACTAGCGATATAGCTATATCGCTATGTGCAGCCACATAAACACACTATAACGTTACTGCAGTGTCCTGACAGTGAATATACATTACCTCCAGCCAGGACGTGATGTGTATTCAGAATCCTGACCACTTCTCTGTGAGTTACAGCACAGCACAGCGAGATCTCGCTGTAAATGACAGTTTGCAGTGTAATCTCGCGAGACTACGCCTGCTGTGCTGTAACTCACATAGAAGTGGTCAAGATTCTGAATACACATCACGTCCTGGCTGGAGGTAATGTATATTCACTGTCAGGACACTGCAGTAACGTTATAGTGTGTTTATGTGGCTGCACATAGCGATATAGCTATATCGTATCGCTAGTGCTGTGTAAATTAATGGAGAGAATTGTATGACGCTGACTGGTCACTGATTGGTCAGCATCATACACTTCTCTCCACAACGCCAACCTGGCCAAAAAGTAAAACACGCCCAGTTATCCATTGAGAAACTCATTAGCATAAAGCTAATACAGCTCATAACTCCGTCAAAAATGATTGTTTTTCTAAATAAAAAACTGCTGTAATCTACATTACAGCGCCGATCACATCATGTACAATATAGGCCACTTATAATGTGGGGACAGAGCCTCTTTAACTACTCTAAACTTAATGTCAACGTTTGGTAGATGTATGAGAGCTCTGTCCATAGACATTTGAAAAATAGTGGAAATTGTGGCTGATACCTGGCAAACAAATGATCATTTGGCCAACAGCTATTATGAGGTAGCTGGTCAGATGGGGGCCACCATTATGTCTATAGCCAGCTTTACACATATGGCCGTCTTAGGCCTCATGCACACGACTGTAGTGTTTCTTAATGATTGCAAATATGGATCCGTAGTCATCCGCATGTCATCCGGATATCTGCCATACTGTCCACAAATACAGTCCATAGTGCAGTCCATAGTGCGTATTTAAGGATCCGACAAAAATAAAACCGGAGGCTACAAATGACGTCACCAACATATCACCAACATGTCCCAACCCCTTGGAAAGGTCACATGATCGCTCAGGCACCATTTTGTTGGGGAATCCCCTGCCGTCGCATAGCAACACTTCCGCAATTACAGTCCACTACGAATGTGCATCCATAGCCGTCAGCAATTTTGCACGCGCTCATAGCCCTTTACGGGCAACTCCGTGACGCAATTTCGGACAGAAACAGGACATGCTCTATATTTTGCAGATCATATCTACAACCGGGACAAACATCCGTAAATATACGGTAAGGTGTCCGTGGCATATAAAAATTAATAGTTCCGCAATTATTCGTAATTACGGATCGGTAGGTACCGATAAAAACTATGTTTGAGTGAAAGGGGCCTTAATTTGTATGACGTACATATAGTGATAATACAGGCCATGTCATCTTCCCGGCGAGCACACCCTCGGGGCTCTCATGTGACAGTCTTTTGAGGATAGTTACTTCTTTGTTGTTGTTTGGCCCTTATAATTATCCCAAGGATTTGGTGACACTTGTCTTTAATCTGATCAGTATACAAACATCCAAAGAGATGCAAAGTGTCCTAGGAGATAACAGTCCTAATTAGTTTATGTTAAAGTACCCGGCGTCAACAACAGGATCAAATACAGGTTATTTGCCCACATTGTTAATCATTTATCCTGCACATTGTATAGGATGAATAGAATTATCTAGAAGCGTCCACTTAACGCTTAGGCTGGAATTCACACGAGCATGTTCGGTCCGTAAATGACGGAATGTATTTCGGCCGCAAGTCCCGGACCGAACAAACTTGAGGGAGCCGGGCTCCTAGCATCATAGTTATGTACGACGCTAGGAGTCCCTGCCTCTCCGTGGAACTACTGTCCCGTACTGAAAACATGATTACAGTACGGGACAGTAGTTCCATGGCTCCCTGCAGCCCGGCTCACTGCAGTGTGTTCGGTCCGGGACTTGCGGCCGAAATACGTTCCGTCCTTTACGGACCGAACATGCTCGTGTGAATCCAGCCTTAGAGTATGTTCACACGATGAGTCAAAAACATCTGAAAATACTCGTCACTCGCGATTTTCACAGCGTTTTTTATGCCCGTTTTCAATAGAGTCAATGAAAAACGGCCGCGTAAAAAAATGGCCCATTGGAACAGAACGCCGTTTTTCCCATTGCAATCAACGAGCAGATGTTTGGAGGCGTTCTGCTTCCGGTTTTTCGGTGTCTACGGCCCGAAAAACGGCCGAAAATAGGCCTTGTGAACATACCCTTACAGATCAATTTTAACATAGACAATCGATCACATATACAAAAATACTGAGTTATTGTGTTTATGTGAAGTAGTTTCTCATGGCAACCAATCAGATTCCCTCTCTCATTTTTCAGAGGCCCTTTGGAAAATGAAAGCAGCCACTTGATTTGTTGCCATGGGCGACTGTTCCACTTCTTCTTTTGCACCAGTTTGGATATATCTCCCACAATAACTGGAATAAAGGTTTAATGGGTGGCAAACTTCCCTTCTGTCCTCCCGACAGATCACCTTTGATTAATCTTCTGTGAAGGTTGTCCATCAAACCTTATATACTGCAGTAATACTGAAAAGGAAACAATGCTGCTTTCTTCCAGAAACAGCGCCACACCTGTCCATAGGTTGTATATCGTATCGCAACTCATGACACAAACCATGGACGGTGTGGAGCGGTTTCTGGAAGAAAGCAGCAATGTTTCTCTAATCATGGACAAATCCTTTAACCTTTCTCCAGATGTGATGATCTTGGTAATGTCACCACAGGCTCTGTCACCACATTATAAGTGCCCTATCTCCTATATAAGGAGATCGGCGCTATAATGTAGGTGACAGTAATGCTTTTTATTTCAAAAAATGATCTATTTTAAACCACTTTATGAGCGATTTTTAGCTTTATGCTAATGAGTTTCTTAATGCCCAAGTGGGCGTTGTACAGAGGAGTGTATGACGCTGACCAATCGGCATCATGCACTCCTCTCCATTCATTTACACTGCACTAGCGATAGTTATATCACCATGTGCAGCTACATACACAAACACTAACATTACTGCAGTGTCTTGATAACGAATATAAATCACTACCAGCCTGGACGTGATGTTTATTCAGAATCCTGACACTTCTGAATCTTTTCTGTGAGATTCGAGCAAGGCAAGCGTAATCTCGCGAGATTACGATGTAACCTGTCATTTCAAGCGAGATTACACTCGTCTTGCTGGAATCTTACAGAGACGCTACAGACGTGTCAGGATTCTGAATAAACATCACGTCCCGGCTGGTAGTGATTTATATTCATTATCAAGACACTGCAGTAATGTTAGTGTTTGTGTATGTAGCTGCACATAACGATATAACTATATCGCTAGTGCAGTGTAAATGAATGGAGAGAAGTGCATGATGCTGATTGGTCACTGATTGGTCACTGATTGGTCAGCGTCATACACTCCTCTGTACAACGCCCACTTGGTCTAACATAAAAACACGCCCACTTGGGCATTAAGAAACTCATTAGCATAAAGCTAAAAATCGCTCATAAAGTGGTTTGAAATAGATCGTTTTTCTAAATAAAAAGCATTACTGTCACCTACATTACAGCGCCCATCTCCTTATGTAGGAGATAGGGCACTTATAATGTGGTGACAGAGTCTCTTTAAGTGGTTAGTACCTTGCGGACGCAAGAGACTAATCTTAGGATGAAATGATCCCTTTTTTGTTAACGTCCTAGTTTTTAACCCCTTCCCATACTGTGCTGTCGAAAGCAACTGTGGCACCGAAGTAGTTTTAAAGAGGGAGATGGCTCCCTCTGTAAACCTATTGGTGCCCACGTGACGCGATCGCTGTATGCTGATGGGTTGCCATGGCAACCTTAGGCCTAACAAAGGCCTCCAGTCTGCCATGTACATTAGCCTTTTAATAGGCTGCCTGTCAGTGTAGAACTAAAATTATAAGTTACGTCCTCAATATTTATTTCAAAAGTGAACTGAACTATTAATTATTTTGCGCTCCAAATATTCAACACTTTTCCGCATGTGTCAGCTCACAATATACATACAGTATTAGCGTCCCTCCTTTGTTGCAATGCTTGACTTGTAATGCGCCGCCTTTAACGGTTTACTGTGCTTATTTTGCCTCTTCATTGGGATTTTATTAATATTACTGATTGTTTACTTTAGGTTTAATCCTAATAAACACCTTTGTTTAGTGAAAGGGATTTTATATAATGGTTTTGGTAGTTCTTTAAAGTATAAAGTTACATTTATTAAAGGAAATGTTTATAATATAAGATAATGGTGCAGAAAACTGTATTACAATTGCAGGTTTGAAGGATTTTAAAGAGACATTCCACAGGATATTTCCAGAGGGCACTCTCACCTATACGAAGAACAGCGATCCATTGACCCCCATTCATCACAGGTGGCCACGCTTGCTCTCGTTCCCCCTGCTAGGTGAGGGTCTTGTTGATATGCCATAAATAAAAGCTTAATATGGTAATACCCTTTGAAAAATCTTTTTCAGGAAGGCATGGGACGAAAATGTCATCTATGCTAACCCTGCTCACGAGTAGAGGCCAAGACCATGCCTCGATAACGACAACCACCATTAACAGCGCCAGCAGATTATCCTCCATGTTCTATTACCTGTAAATAGGTCCAAAATTCTATGCAAATTAATTTCATGTATTTGTATGAGGGTTGGAACTCCAAATTCAGGCATCCCTTCCCATAGCATTAGAGCTAAATAATAATAATCTTCCTGCCTGCAGCCATCATTAGGGGGAGCTCTCTGCATACATATTACTACAGCTATATAAAGACTTGCAGGACACATGCACATGCAATCATTAGTGGCGGGCCCAGAGAGGAATTCCATATCTAAATGGAGTTGTACTGATGTTGTCCAGCAATGGCATCTGTTATGTTTCCCCTGTGCCTTTAAATCTGTTTTGCTTTAATTCCTTTTCCCCGTAGTAGCGGTGTTCCAGAAGAAAATACACGTTTTTTTGTGCTATATTGTTTGCATAGTAACCGTTACTTTACTTTGGCAGGTGCTGGCAAATTATGGTTGTCTCACTGTTTCTAAATTCATTGGCTCCAGGATAAACAGCTTGGATGCCATCTTGGTTATCATTGCTGCGCCATAACGGTGGGAAGGATGTTGCAGCGTGCTTACGTCCTCACGCTGGGGGCAGTGCCTATCTTATATAAAGGCGATGTACCGCCAGTTAGTGTTCAGTGCGTGGGCAAAGCCCTTCAGAACAAACTGCTGTGTGACAAGCTGCTGTTGGTGCGGGCGGCATGATAGGACAGCCTGAGTCTATGTGGTCCAGGAGCTGCTTGTGGGTGATGGGCAGGATTTTTTCAGCTGTGTTGTGTGAGCCGCTGTGATCGGTGGATGACGGGCAGGAGCCTCCCCACATGAGACAGTCTATTGGAGTGGAGCAGAGCAGCAAGTAAGCAACCAGCCAGGTGACGCCTTGTGCCAGGCCCGAGTTTTAAAGAGGACGTACCGCTGAGGGAGGAGTGCCCTTGACCCTGTCTAGTGAACGTGTGAACCAGCCATCATTCGCCTGCCTAAACCGTAACCAGTATTTAATAGACTGCGCCTCTTACACGGGCAGATGATGGGCTGAATGGGTGCTCATATGAATGCCTGTGCTCGATTGTTGGCGTATTGTGACAGTATCAGTTCCTTTTCCCTGTTATTTCACAACGAATAGCCACCTCTGTAAATTGGAAACTGAGGGCATGCGTGGAAGAGATATACCAGGCAGACAAGTTGGTAGACATCCTCCCTCAGTGAGACAGGAAGTACAACTAACTTTTATTGAACAAAGAGGTTACAAAAAAAATCTTCTCTGTAGGAAGGTGGGACGTGCTTAAGCCCTATTGGCTCTATTCAGCTGTGAGTTCATCTGTACACTCCTCTTGCATTCCAGGGGTGGTGTCTTCCATAGGCGTGTTCCTTATGCAGACTCCATCTTGTTACATAGATTCAAGTTCTTTGTGTAATATACTGATATATATATATATATAATATGTATGTAAGGATAATATTTTTGCAAACAATATACATGCTAATGATCCCTGACAATTGCACCGTTTAAGTGGGCAAAAAAATGTTTTTTGTTTTTTTTTGCTGGCAGCGCATCTCCCCATATAAACAGAGGATGTGCTGCCGACAAGTTGAAGAATGTATTGGGTTGAAAATCTTCCCATGTAAAACCACCCTACATAAAGATTTTGTTGCCACTGGTCTCTTTACCATCTTTTCTGTGACAACCCTGTCTAGGCCTTACACCATGGGGGCCGCGTTCTTACCGGGTTACCCTTACTCATGTTCTAAATAGGTCCAACTGAACAAAACTCATTTTTCCTTTGGTCAAAAAGGACAATATATTTCTGAAGACATTTGCAGAGAGACTGAATATATAATCCTGCCAACCAACGCACATATATAGGCACTGCATTGGCTTCACCAATCTAGAAAACATGGGAGCCCAGCAGTGAAAGAAGACACACTAGGATGAGCATAGTGACGTGTGTCCTGGGAAGGAGACCCTTACCAATCATTGGGGATTTATATATATTGGCTACTTTAATTCAGATAAAAAGATATGACATAGATAACATTATAAAGAACACTCTGCCCTTTGTTTACCTACATTACAATGAAAATTCATTATGGGTTTCCAGCTGCCCACAAAACGAGTTATGTGATTTATATTAATATTTATGAACGTGACTCTTTCCGTAACAAAGGAACTATTGGAGAAATATGTTACATAAAAACTTGCCCTAAGGTTGACATTCAGCACACAATAAAACAATCTGTGTATTGATGTAAACCGTGAAGTCGAAAAATAAATTTTATTAATATATGTTTTGTCATGTAGCCCCAGCTCTACAGATATATAGGATCTATATACAATATAAACATCAAGTATTCATCCGTATAATATTACTACATCACTGGGCAATTAGCATTATAATCCATTCTTCCTCCTCAGATATTTTTTCTGTTTGCTAACTTATCATCAGTTTAGTGCCCGCCAGGAGTAGGAGTCCAGTTGCAAAATCTGCACCCAGGGAATTTGGATTTCATAGAGGGAGATCCCCTGCTTGGGACCCTTTCTATCAGCCAGAGGGGGGAGATCTGCTGTGAAGAGCAGCTCCCGCTCTGGAGGACTCTGTGCCACCCTGTATTACCATTTGAATGGATGCTATGTAATATATTTACCCTGTAGTGGCCGCTGCAGGAGAAATGTGCGGTCACCCACAACTTCTTCCTGGCGATCTCGGAGTGGGAGGGAGGTTTCAGCTACTGGACCCATTGCGATCAGTTGATTGACAGCAATTCCTCATATAGGTAACCGGTTATTCAGATGAATACCACCTTTAACAACTAGACAAGGGCTACACAACGTTGGGTAGTCCTGGTAAGATCACTATCATGCCGCAACTTTCATGTTTCCCTATAGGGTGAAAAATTGCATGTGACCTTGGCAAAATTTCTGACATGGTCATGTTCTCAGACCTGCCTTATTACTCAGTATTATACCAATAAATCAAGCTGCATTTTTTTCATTATTTGACAGAAGTCCCTTACAGACTATTCCCCAGTAAATGCCTAAAAGCAACATTCAGAGAGATCGTTTCCTCTGTCAACCCCAGCCGAGGACCTCCTTCTAGGACGTCCATAAAGGCATATGGACAGTGGTTGTCTTCGTGAAGCAACCCCATTAAGGGTTGTAACTCAGGTTTATAAAGATGACCATATAAAACATCAGCTATTTCTTATTGGAATACAGTTCATCTCATATGCATGGGGGACAGACAGCCACTCACCACCCCTAAATGGGGAAAGCAGGGAGGTGTAGAACATAAGTGATGCCCTATGTGTCTGGTAGCCACTTACCCGTTCCGTTAAACAGCAAGCCCATTCAGCTCCAGCAGAACAAACAGGTTTATGGGGGAATCTGAATTATGGGTTAAGATAATCTTGTATGTATGGCTAGCCTTATAGTTCTGCGTAATGCATTTCCCTAAACATTCCATCTTTCTTCTTATCCGGAACCCGTTCCCTCAATTCTTGCCCATTCAGTCTTGAACCCTCCGTAAAAATTGGCTGGTGTTTCCGATTAGGAGAAATAGATCTGTAGGTCTGATATATGGTTGTTGAAGCATGGGTTAATGACCTCAAGTAGTTTCTATTTATCTGCTTATGATCCTTTAAGACAACATTTTATTAGATTTTATGCTGTCAAACCAGTATTACAGTCAGGTAAATATTTTCATGTTCGTACCTTGAACCTTTGAGTGACTGATGATCTAAGGCCCTGTTCGCATCTGCGTTGGAGGCTCAATTAGGCGCATCCTTTACCGATCCGGCCAAAAATACCCGAAACAATAGCACAGCATTCTGCACAATTATTTCTGGTAAGACCACAGACACCCCGCCGGAACCAATTCAATGGGTTCTGTCGGGTGCCAATGGTGTCCATCGTACAAGGGAACCACTGCTTCCAGCAATTTCATTGTTCTGCTCCTCTGATGGAGCAGAACGACGCCAAGACCAACACAGATGTGAACGAGGCCTTACACAATGGAAATTCAAGTGAATCCGTAAACCGTGCCCATCTTAAAATGTGTGTTCTACCAATGCTAGCCTTATGTATACTGAACCAGTCTCAGTGGATGGTTGTCAAGTGCCACTACTCGCATGGTTCTGGGGCATTTCAGGACTGGTTGAATAGATCATAGGTCACACACAACTATGGGATGCCTTAAAATGACTGACGTAATGGGCAATCATGTCCACTATAGTCTCCGAGGACTGTCAAATAAGATACAAGCCACACTTCCTTATAACCACGAGCCCTCTTGGCAACTCCACAGCAGCAGCATGAAGGGTAATTTCAGGACGTATTTGATGAAAGGCCTGTTCCTGAACCTAGCAATTTGGCATGGATGCAGTTACCTCATGTAATCTTGTTAAAACAATTTGAAAAGGAGACTATTAATAGCAAACTATTTTCTGCTTGTGGTTCTCACACAGACGTCAGCGTCCAGGTAAACGCTTTACACGTCCTGGCTTCATGGCTTATGCGCAGCAGGCAAGATAACCGAGCGTCTGTCATATAAACTGCAGCACTACGCTAAGTCCTTTGCCTGCACAAACACGTACCAGGGAACCACCCTCTACAGTAATTTAAAGTATACCAGTCGGGGGGGGGGGGGGGGGGGGGGTGTGTGTGTGTGTGTGTGTGTGTGTGTGTGTGTGTGTGTGTATATATATATATATACACACACACACACACACACACACGAGAAATACCAATATTTCTTCCTTGTGTACAGCATTTTCACTAGATTTCCCCTCTCTGCTCGTGTTGTTAGAATTTCCCTGAGTGGGCAGAACTAGCTGCTATGATGTCCCCCATACACTGCTCTCCAGTGGGATACACTGTAGCACACCCTCAGAAGAAGCAACATGAATGATATTAGACAGCAGTAGTAGGCAGTGTAGCTGTGAATCCAGCACTGGGGTGAAATAGAACATTTACTAGAAGCAGCAGAGTATGCCTATGTCTACCTCCAGCAGCTCCCTCCCGCTTTACTTCTATGGGCAGCACAGAACCTCATCCCCCAGTGAGCTAATAGGCAACGAGACGAAGTAAGATGGATTTTAGCAGTAAATTGAGTGAATGATCAGGGCAAATGTGTGTCATAAGAGGCGAAAGACTGAAGAGAGTGTCACTGCGACAACACCCGGATGGCAAATGTAAGGCTGGATTCACACGAGCATGTTCGGTCCGTAAAGGACGGAACATATTCCGGCCGCAAGTCCCGGACCGAACACACTGCAGGGAGCCGGGCTCCTAGCATCATAGTTATGTACGACGCTAGGAGTCCCTGCCTCTCCGTGGAACTACTGTCCCGTACTGAAAACATGATTACAGTACGGGACAGTTGTCCCGTTGCAAGGCAGGGACTCCTAGCGTCGTACATAACTATGATGCTAGGAGCCCGGCTCCCTGCAGTGTGTTCGGTCCGGGACTTGCGACCGAAATACATTCCGTCCTTTACGGACCGAACATGCTCGTGTGAATCCAGCCTTAGCTTTCATTAATTTTAAACCCAAAAAAGGTTTTTCCCCAAGTTGCGATTTTTGCAATGTAATCGCAGCATTTCCACTGCATAAGTCACAACACTTGGCTATTTGTTGTGGGTTTTACATCCCGGTTCAATTAAAATGAGAAAACCCGCAACAGAAGAGCACCCAAAAAAAAACCAAAACCAGTACCGCAGGTCAATTTATGAACGCTTCTGCTCAGTTTTCTTTCCGCAGCGTGGGCATGAGATTTTCTAAATCTTATTCACTTTGCTGCTACTGTAAACGCTGCGGAATTTCCACATAGAATTCCGTTGCAGAGATTCTGCAACATTTACACTACGTGGGAACCCGGTCTAAGTGTAAAGCGAGAGGTAATGTACTTGCTGAATTGTTACTACCTGTGAGCATCCCAAGACAATGCAGACGAAGCTGGAAGGAAACCAATAAAAATAATTCACATTTTTGCTACTTTTCAATAAAAAGCGGCTTCTTTTTAATGTGTTCATTAACAGCAAATTATAATACAAAATTGGTTTTATTTACATTTGCATACAATTGATATGAATAATGCAGATCTATCTCTACATAGGACAGCAATGATATTCCTAGGAAAAACGCACATACGGACGAGTGTGATGCAGAATAAATTAGGCTCCTTTATTCAACACCTAAGGGGGGCGCGGAGCTGAAGATAAATCTTGTAAAACTCTGAAAACGGTACATGTTTTTCTATTAAACTGAATGTGCCATGTAGTAGATTTTAAAAGGGGTTGTAGGAGATTAGAAAATTATGGCAGATTTTTCCCAGAAACCGCGCCACTCTTATCTATGGTTTGTTTCGGTTATTATTTCATTCAAATTAAGGGAGCTGAGCTGCAATACCAGACAGCGCCTATGGACAAGAGTGGCGCCGTTTCTGAAAAAAAAAAAAAGCAGATCTGTTATTCTAATCTCACGCAACCCCTTTAATTACCCTGAATCGCAGAATACAATAAATATATTCAAAGAAAATGGATGAATACAATAGGAGAGTGACATTGTAAAAGAAAAACGGGTGTTTTGAGGACACACACCCTTTAAAAACCACCAGCATTAATCTCCTAAATTCATGTAAAAATGGGTGAATATGCACAATGTACGACCAAGGTTCGCGGGCTATCAAAAACCAGTCACGCGTATGCCCTAGATCAGATCACATGCGACGTGTAAAGTCTGATAAGGTCAAATGTGCCACCTTGATAGCAGCTAACGTTAGTCAAAATGCCGGAGATTGGAATTATCCATTACATGACACGTTTCGGGAAAGCTATGAGGTATCGCTTACGGTTTATGTAAATAATTATACCCAAAAAGTGCCCCCTCCCATAAATGGCATCTTGATATACACTAATAGAAGATGTCCAGTTGGCTATAAACAACGGAGACAGTACTTTGGGCAGTACTAATATACATGTAACTATGGGATCATATATAAAAACGGAGACAGTGAGGCAGTTGCCCATAGCAACCAATCCAGTCAAGGGAGTCTCTGGAAAATGAAAGCAGGAATCTGATTGGTTGCTATGGATAACTGCATCTTGTATTAATAAACCTCGCTCAATATAAACGTCAAAACACAGAGCGCGGGATTTATCAAAAGGATTGTAAAGGAAAATGGTTGCTGTGGTCAGATGTGCCAATCAAATTCCAGCTCTCATTTTTCAGGGAACCTTTTTAAAATGAAAGCAGCAACCTGATTGGTTGTTACGGGCAACTGCTGAACTGAACCTGAAACATTTGTACACCAGTCAGCAGCTTCATTTCCAGTTACGGGTGCTCTTCCAAAAGGATCGTGATCCAGGTTTCCCCAGACGGATTCAAACTCTGCCTAGTGATACTGAATGGCTAAGAAATCTAGGAATGCCCCTCTGGGAGCCATATTAGCGACCAGTAAGATGATCACTCAGCTTCCCAAGAATCGGAGAAAACTAATCAAAGGCTGAAGATCATTTTTAACAACTGGACATAAGAGAACAACTCCGAGACTTGGGGTGTATTCACACTGCGCATCCACCAAACATATACATGTGCCCTTTTGGCATCCGTTAACCTGGTATATGTCAGTTTACCTTTTCAACTATATGGAATAGCGTAGTTTACTATGCCATTCCATACAGAAACATCCAGTATACAACGCAATATGCTTTTTTTTCACAAGGGAACCTAAAAATGACTTCTACCGATACAGTAGTGTACAACGGAGGCGTCTGAGATATAGGTCAGGAAAACCTCCGACATAAAATGCTAACGCAGTGTAAATAAATACAAAAATGCACCTGTAAATACATTTTTTTTATTTTTATAATGGGTACATGTTCTTTAATTTTATATAAGCAATACATTGATGCATTTCTGTGCTTAAAGAGCTGAACAGACATCGCCTCCAGCCACTGCAGTTTCAGATAAACATCCTGGCGCGGCTGGAGGCGATGTCTGTTCAGTCCTCTATCGCTCCGGTGAAGGACCTGCGAAAGGAAGTCACGTCACAGAGTGATCTCACGAGATCACGCGGTGCTGTGAATCAAGCTGGGCTGGAAGGAAGAGAAGCGTATGAAGCGGATTGGTCAGCGTCATACACTTCTATACAACGCCCACTTGGTGAATAGAAAAAAAGGCCCAGTTGGGCATTTAGAAATAATTTGCATAAATTGAAAAAATGTTCATAACTTAGTCAAACGTTTTAAAAAAAAAAAGAATAATCAGTAGTTATCTACATCAAAGCGCCTATTAGATTAGGTAGGAGATAGGGAAGTTATAAACTGGTGACGAAGCCTCTTTAAAGGGGATGTCCAGGGTACAAAAAAATATGGCCCTTTTCTTCCACAAACAGTGTCACAACTTTCCACAGGTTGAATGTGGTACCGGAGCTCAGCCCCATTCACGTTAATGGAGCAAGCTGCAATACCAGACACTACCTATGGACAGGCATGGCGCCATTTCTGGAAGAAAGCAGTCATGTTTTTTCGAATGCTGAACAAGGAGGGGGTCTCCGCAAGAACTGCTTGCAAGGAGCACAGCTTACGCTTTCCAGTAGGTAAAAACTGCTTATGAAGTTTTACTCTGGAGGAGGAAAATCCATTAGACCTACTAAAATTTCATTTCTGGCAAGGGCGCATGTTCAGCGTTTGTGTATAATTTCCACGACTGTCAAGACTCCATTCAGCAGTTTTATCCCTACAGTCTGTATTGTCCTCATGAGGACAATAAAGCCCGCTCTACCTGTATACACTACATATATAAAAACGCAACAGCAACAAAAATCACCAAGATCAGGTAGAGCTATTGCTAAAGGTTGTGTTTTCTCCCTATTAAAAAGACAAGTAGTCCTTTGTTTCTGTAAATTTTAGGTTACTAAATAAAATGTCTAACTTCTTGTTTGAGGAGAGATTTATTATTAATTACGGCATCCGCACTGCAGTAAGGTTGGCACAGATTTGTTGCTGTAGTAAATCTGAGGCTAAATGAGCCAGACATTGAATTTTACAGTAAAGCATTGTAGTCTCCAGCTGTAATGAAGGAATTGTGGCACCGAAAACACCAGAAAAGGAAAGATCGGGGATAAGACGAGATCCAGGAAAACCCACCACAAGACAAAGACTGCATTGACCTGGCACACACCGAACTGACTGATACTAACCCCTCTCTTGTACAGATGCGCAACTATGGCTATTGTGAAATAGAGGGAGCGACAACTACACTGGGAGCTATTTTGTGGTGCTCAGATAAGATCTCCACTCCTTAAGGGGGTTCTACACAGGATGATTATTGGGCAGACGAGCGTTAATATAACGCTCGTTGACGATAATTGCCCTGTGAAAACAGGGCAGCGATCAGATGAACGAGCAAACGCTCGATCATCTGCTGGTCGTATCGTTTTAAAAAACTAAAAGATTATCGTTGTTGGCAGCACATCTCCCTCGCGCTGCCGACATGATAATGTATGGGGACGAGCGATCGGAGTAATGACTGCTCGTCCCCATCCATAGCTCCGTGTGACAGGAGCAAGCGAGAGCCGATCGATGTCTCGTTGATGGGCGCTCGCTGCACCGGGCGAGTGTCGGCTAGTGTAAAAGGGCCTTTAGGGGAATGAAGATCTGTCAAAAGGAGTGTCCCGTTATAGCAACCTCGGTCCATATGCCCTATTAGGGCACATGGAACTCAAAGGGAGTCCTCCATTTAAGACCCTGCTCAGACCACCCATAGTGGACTCAGCGGGACCATGAAATACATAGTTGCCCATTCATTTGGCTACAATGTATTTCCACAATAACCCTCAGGATGAATGTGTGGCTGCCCGAAGCTTCCCATGGCGATAACATCCGATCACAGGAGGGTCTTCATTTAGAAAAGGGCCTACTCAAACACGCATCCACTTACGTTTATGACACAGCTGACCCAACTGTGTCCTATCCACTCCTAAATCAAGAGTACCAGCTGGATCCCTCATTACCCCAAAAAGGGTTAACCCAACTTGGATGAGTGGTTTTATGGAGTGATTCAGGTAATGGAACAATTTGTGGAGAGCAGTTACCTCACATGTATATATCCAGCTACACCAAGTAAGATTGAATACAAGGCTTTGGCAAACAATCTTAAACCGGACTAATTCTGGATGGGATTTAATTACCGGTAACCGGATTGATCAATACATTGATATACTAGCACTCAAGTAGATTAACACGAACCGTAGACACTTGTTCGGCCAATAGCTAACTTAAAGGAAACCGGTCACTAGGTTTGGGGTCACTAAACCACCAGAATGTCCTTATGCCACTGCAGTTCAGCATTCCAAATCTGCTCATGTCAAAACCGTCCGTTTCAGCATTGGTATTAAAAGTTGTTAATTATCCGACATGAGTTTAGCGGCATCGGCGCTTATGCATTGCACTACGAATGCTCTTTAAAGGGTAACTAAAAACTTTCAGGAAACTTTTGAAATGTCCGTCACATGTCATTAGTTTTGATCGGCGGAGGTCCGAGCACTGAGACCCCCACTGATCACGAAAACGAAGCAGCAGAGGCGCTTGAGTGAGCGGCAAGCCGCTTAAGTTTCTGATCTTTTTTGGGAAAGTCAAGCAACTGGTGTACGGGCTTATAGCCTATCTATTAAGTCCGTACACCGTTACTTCGGCTTTCCTGAGAAAAGCCGATCAAAAACACCCGAGCGCTTCTGCCACTTCGTTTCAGCGATCGTGGGGGTCTCATTACTCAGACTGAAACTTCTGACATGTTACTATGGCATGTCAGAAGTTTTCTTAAAGTTTAGTTACCCTTTAACAATAAGGTAAAACTTTGAGAATCTAAAAGACACAATCTAATACTATGACCGGTTATACTGCTGTACTTCAGTAATAGATTTGTTGGGGTTTATTTTCGGCATAAATACAAATCTATTTCATTTATAAAAGGTTTGCCTAAACACAGTGGATTTTTGTACACGATTATACAAGAATGCGTCATATTTTGTCATTTTTCCCATATTTTGGTTAGTGTTGGCAGAAAGACAACTATAATGCTGAATTCCTAAAACAGTGGTCGAGCGTCGCAGACATACGAAAAACCACAAGTACAAAATCTGCTAAAAATGGTAAATGCTACAGAGAATAGAAAAAAGTCATCACCTTTTGTAGTATAAATATCCCAAAACTATTTATACTACATATATTCCAATGCCAAGAAGTCAAATATAGTAGGAAATGCAGATAAAAAAGGGAAAATTTAACTCTGGACCTTGATGAAAACCAGTAAAGTTACAAAAAGGAAAAATACAACCCGTCCCCTCTCCGGCCATGCCTGTTTTATTAAATACTTGTATTCCACATAAAATAAAACATCTGCAACACCTCAAATAACTTAACATTATGCCACTCCTCCTGCAAATGATTGAATAAATTGATACATTGGCGCTAATATGTCCCTACAGTCTGACACTAATCATCCCTGATTGCAGTGGTGTTAGACTGTGTAGGTCCATGCTCCATTGACAAAAGGAATAGCAATTGCCCATTTTTCATACAATTCCAGGAAGAACAACGGAGGAATAGCAAAAATCAGAGTTCTAAGAAAAAGGTTTTTTTTTTTTATTATTGGGAATGCAAGTATTTACTGAAACTGACATGTCCTATTTAAAATTGTAAATATCGCTCCAAAAATATTAGAATTCAGTAAGATTAGTGTCCCGCATTGCACCAATCTGTACTAAGTCCCCGATATATATTTTTATTAAAGTGTACCTCCAGCTTCCTGAACCTCTCATATTAATCACCATCCCAAGACAATTTCAATGATACCTTATGCATGTGTCAATCGAAGCAATTTTGATGGAGATATGGGGGCAGATTTACTAAGACTGGGGTGTAATCTGCTCCGCTGGAATAAGAAGCTACAGATTTATTAAGAGGCGCAGATTTCCACTTTAGTTTATGGCCTAAATGATAAATTTGTTGGACCCCCTTTTGAGAAACCACGCCCCCTGTCCAGAAAAGTGACATAGGGTGGCCTAAAAGTGGCAATTTGCAAATTTTTAGCCCTTTCGCGACTTTTCTATGCCAGAAAACTGGTGTAGAAAGGTAGATAAAACCCCCCAATATGTACATGTGCATCTGGTAGTGGGTTTAATCCATGCCCTTCCTGAGAATCCTATGAAAATGTGAAAAAAAAATAATAATTGGAATGAAATCTAAAATAGTACAGGTCACGACCGTGAAAAATTCATAATCCCAAAAAAATATAAAAATGGAAATGACAGGTATAGTACATGTGTACAAGATGCTAGTGTAATAAGTGTTGGCCAAATTGTTTAGAATTTTTTTTTTTTTTGTACAAAAATGAAAACAAAACCATTTTCGATCATCAAGCAGGGGTGGTATACATTGAATGACCGAAGAACAAGATAACCATTGAAAACAAACTAGAAAAAAAAAAAAAAAAAGGAGGACGGAGTCACTAATAATAATACAGGTTATAAATCCTACAACAAACACAACCAAAACAGAGTATTAACAATAATGATATTTCCATAAGGGTCAGAAACCAAACATAAAATACATAAAGAAACACAATGAACGAAAAATATATAATATACCTAAAATTACGTAATAAAACACCTCTCAAACCACTTTTGTCCTGGCCAAAGGGTCAGTAACCAGCACCCCAATGAAACCTAGAATTCTAGTTGACTTTACGGAGAGCTCCGTCAGAAAGACGTTACGGATCGGTTTATTCTATTATTTCCTGCCTATTGGTCCAATCTAAAACTGCTGATGGAGGGGGTGGGGGTGGACAGCAATGAGACTTCCTCCCCAACTTGAGTTTGTGTTGCCCATAGCAACCAGAATTGCTTCCCTCTAACATTCACTAGCAGAAACATCTAGTTGCTATGGGCAACACCTATAGTTGTGTTGTCTTTGCATAGGTCTTATGAATAAACCCTATGGCACACTCAGATGTGGAGTATTGATCGTATGTCTAGACATATAGAAAGAAGTAAAATCCCCCCCCATTCAAGATTTGCAATTGGCTCACTATTGGGCAACATAGGGCACATAATCAGACACTCGATTTATAGATTGTATTGTATGTGTTGGTAAATCAGCTAGTTCTTTTACTACAGACCTGGCGGCTGAAGATTTGTTTTTATCATTCCGGAAGTTGCCTACTCTTTATGACTATAGACAGTCCGGAGGAGCTGTTTATGGCAGCCTGTAGTACGAAAATAAAAGCTATTTCCTGAAATTGGGTGACGAGCCGAGCTCCAAAGTGAAGGTATCTATAAATCTAGCAAAGCAAAAATGTCGTGAAAAATGTATTGCAGCAAACGGCACGCTAATTCACAGTACAGTAAGTGGATACGCTGCATACAGACATGGCTACCTCCACTGAACGTAGGCAATGCGCACCTCAGGGACGCTACAGCAATCTAGAATTATTATTTAGATACGACATCAAATTACTTACATTCTCTGTATTAAAACCCAGAGCTCCGATCTCTGGGAGCGCGGGTGGCTATGTAGGTAGGAGGGTCTGAGGTACGGATTAAATATAGACGAGGGATATTTAAAAAGCATCCTTGTTCATATTCCAGCCATATGGATAGTCATATATATACAATTACCAGCAACATATCAGCACACAGAGACCAAATTATAAAAGGAGTGTTCAACAAAAATGGCATTTATCGGGTTTTCCCACCATGGACAGTTAAGACATATCCACAGGACATGTGAAATGTCAGATAGATGCGGGTCCCACGTCTGGGACCTGCACCTCTCTCTAGAACGGGGACCCCTAAACCCCGCTCTGCGTTGTGGATGATGCAGGTGAATTCCGACCATGAAGGAAGCAGCGTAACTCGCTGAGCTGCGCTGTTTCCGTAAGCCCCATAGAATTTAATAGTAGTTACAGAAACAGCGTAGGTGCTTCCATAACTACCATTTATTCTACGGGACTTACGAAAACAGCGCAGCTCAGCGAGCTACGCTGCTTCCTTCTTCATGGTCGGAATTCACCTGCATCATCCGCAATACAGAGCAGTAGAATGGGGTTTAGGGGGCCACGTTCTAGAGAGAGGTGCGGGTCCCAGATCTATCTGACATTTATGACATACGAATCCTGTGGATGTGTCATAAATGTCCCTGGTGGGAAAACCCATTTAATACATGCTCCTACCCAAAAAGGCTCTATCAAGGTGACAGATTCCATTTTAAGATGCCCATACAAAGATGAACGTTGGTTGAACCAGCCATCTAATGTGTATGGGGGTGTCCACACTCTCCCCCAACGGCAGACGTCCGGTGAAAGAAGGATCAGGCATGTCGGATTTCAACATGCCGGGTCTACTGCTCATGTGAGACAAGCTGCCAGGGGTGTCTGACAGCAGCTTCGTCCCCTCTCCCCATGGAGAGCACATGCACACTTGGCCGATCGTGCATGTGTATGGGGTTGGGGGTGTCGAGAGTATGATCTCCCCAAGCCCCACTTATATAAAAGGTACATAGAATCCTTCACTTACATCAATTAGGGGCGTCAATCGCGACAAAGGTGCAACTTTCCTAAAATAGACCAAAGTCCTGATTCTAGCCCATGTCAATTGCATGGCCTGAAGGGGTCAGTAGTTAAGCTGTGGAAGAGCATGTCCTGGACGTGTCATCAAGAAAGTCCCTGCGCTGTAACATAAGCGCTTCTGCTCATACAGCACTGCCGGGACATGCTCTTCAGAAGCTACACATTTGGTGGAGGGATGCGGGCACCAACTTCTAAAAAGTAAAGGTTCCCTGAAAAACGAAATGCGTTTTTCTAGGTTTTGTCTCCGTCTACATTCAGCACATGGCACAAAGGCATTGAGGGAAAGGGTTAGGAAAACATGTGGCAGAACTTTTGGCAATCAAGGCTCCATTAACCGAATACATGTTCAGTAAGTCATTTATTTCCAAGGATCAGAAAATTGGTTGCATTGTCTACATTGTAAAAACTATAGTAACCCGCTATACATTTCGCCGGTTAAAACCGCAGCTAACATCTAGGTGGGAGGAGAGGGGAGAGGGATAGAAGCATTGCTTAAAGAGGCTCTGTCACCAGATTTTGCAACCCCTATCTGCTATTGCAGCAGATAGGCGCTGCAATGTAGATTACAGTAACGTTTTTATTTTAAAAAAACGAGCATTTTTGGCCAAGTTATGACCATTTTTGTAGTTATGCAAATGAGGCTTGCAAAAGTCCAAGTGGGTGTGTTTAAAAGTACAAGTCCAAGTGGGTGTGTATTATGTGCGTACATCGGGGCGTTTTTAATACTTTCACTAGCTGGGCGCTCTGATGAGAAGTAACATCCTCTTCTCTTCAGAACGCCCAGCTTGTGACAGAGCAGATCTGTGACGTCACTCACAGGTCCTGCATCGTGACGGCCACATCGGCACCAGAGGCTACAGCTGATTCTGCAGCAGCATCAGCGTTTGCAGGTAAGTCGATCTTACCTGCAAACGCTGATGCTGCTGCAGAATCAACTGTAGCCTCTGCTGCCGATGTGGCCGTCACGATGCAGGACCTGTGAGTGACGTCACAGATCTGCACTGTCACAAGCTGGGCGTTCTGAAGAGAAGAGGATGTTACTTCTCTTCACAGCGCCCAGCTAGTAAAAGTATTAAAAACGCCCCGATGTACGCACATAATACACGCCCACTTGGACTTGTACTTTTAAACACACCCACTTGGACTTTTGCAAGCCTCATTTGCATAATTACAAAAATGGTCATAACTTGGCCAAAAATGCTCGTTTTTTAAAAATAAAAACGTTACTGTAATCTACATTGCAGCGCCTATCTGCTGCAATAGCAGATAGGGGTTGCAAAATCTGGTGACAGAGCCTCTTTAAGATATATTGCATACAATGTGAAATCAACATGTCAATGAAGGGGATTTACGGAAAGGAAAAAATAATAAAACACAACAGGGAGGTGTATCATTACAAAGACCCAGGAAACAGAATTAGAACCACAATATTTTCTCTGTGAAAAATACAACTATTCGTGAGATAAAATGTACAATTGTTTTTGTTTTGTTTTTTCTTAAAGAAAAAGCACAGTATAAAGGAAAATAGTTTTCTTCAAAACAGGGAAAATAGTTCATGTCATTTTTATCCATTATAATATAATTTGACACAAAAAGCAGTCAAAGGATTGCACCAACTCCGCGTCCAGTCTCCTGAACTAAAAGAAACTTGTAAAAGGAGTCCTTAAAGCGTAACGATTTTTTTCATTTTTTTTTTTTTTTTAATCACGGTGGCTTATCATAAAGTGATGTATCGCAAAACTCTGTTTTACAAAATTTACAATATTCTCAATGCGGTTTGCCGGAAATTAAAAATGCAAATATTGTCCCTGCACGTCCACCTTATACTTTTTCGTATTTCCTTAGCACGGGCAAAGGGAGGAGCGTGAGTGTTTGTTTTTTTTTTTTGTTTTTTTTTAAACTTTTAAATCTTTACAGAGGAAACAAAATGTAGTAAAGCAGTTAAAGTGTTAACGCTATAGGTAATAAAGAGATTTATTCTATAGTTTAGTGCATGCTGTATCATTTTGCCTGGAAAAACAAAAATATGCAATAGGCAACAGTTTACAAAATGAATAGGGGAGAAACGTGCCACTCGTCGCCCTGATGTATATTCATTCCTGGCATCCTCTCCATAGGTTCGGGCCTAGGCTGTATACTCCGAAGAAATCTACAGGGTACAGCTAGTCATGTATATGTGACATCAGAGTCTCGTCTCCTTTTTTTCAGTAAGTTAGTGCGGTTTGCGGGGGAATATACTGGAAGGAGAGCGGTGAGAGATGTAAATATGGTGTTGGAGGTGTCCAAAAAAAAAACAAGAGCCAGGTTTTAGGAGCATGTCTGTTGCACCCGGCTTAAAAGTTCACCAAATTTTTCAAAGAGATCCTCCACCCACTTCATGTTTTTCAGACAGTGGTTTACAAGCTCTGCTCGCTGTAGGTCCCGATTTGATTTCTGAACAGAGGTAACCTGAAACGGGAGGAAAAGAAAAAAAAATTGCAAAAATCCAGAATGTAACCTGTACAGTATCTAATCGAGGTAAACATTACGTAAAGTAAGCTCAATGCTGCCCCCTAACGTACAAAGTGAAAACTGCAGAAATGTATGAAACGCGTAATATAGACTTTTTTTTTTATGCAGATCCTAGATCGGGTCGATCACAACGACCCGTATGACCAGGATTCCCACGTGTACATGTTCATCATCCAACAGCTCTAGTCATGTTTGAATAAAACAAACGCAAACAATCAGGAGAGTTCAGATCCCTAGTTCACTTTGTATCTCAGAAGTCATCCACAGCCAAGTACCCATACCCAAATACAACGTACCCCCACGGCTATGATCGTACACTGCTGCGGATTAAATGCACAACTTGAGGACAGTGCAAGTGCCCCCTGGAGACATGGCATGTACCCCCTGGTAGGACCTAGGGTCTAGAGCTGTGCTGCTCAAAATGTGAGGCCGGCCTCACCAGTGGAGCGCCCCCTAGTCGTTAGTGAAGCAGTTTTCAAAGGAGTTTTTATATGCCACTCAGTCCTTTCTGATTTAGCAACATTATTGACTCTTTTTGGAACTTTTATTTTTATTGTTTTACAGAGTTTTGGACAAATGAAATTTTTTACATATTTTTAATTTTGGTATGGACTTTGACCGTAGATGGTAAGGCGCAGTTTTTGCCATGTACTGACTGGTGGGGTCCAAGTAGTTTCAGAAGAAAAGTTTGAGAAGCCCATGGAAAGGGCCACTAGACTGAGGATGTCCAAAGGGGACAAACCCCTTCAGGACTGTATAAAAGGTTTAATTCTCTATTCGGACACTCATTGTGACAATGCACGGTGAAAAATGGCCTGATATAGAGGGGTATAATGGTGGCAGCACTGGCAAAAAGAAATGTTCAGTGAACTTTACAGTCTGGTATTCGCTGACGGTTTAAGCACTTACCTCATCTTTGCATATAATGTATATGTGGTACTTGTAATGGTGGAGTGCATGATAGAGTGAACACAGCTGGGATTTTTCTGGATCTACAGTAAACTCCTGTTGAAAAGCAGATGTAATAAATGACATGGCTAGAAATGGTAGCCCCAAAATCTATTAAAACACGTTCAGCCAGTTTTCTACGTGGGAAAAATATGCACATCAAACGGAGCGCTACGTGTGCCGCGTCATCTGTGCGGTATAAACCTGTTGCTGCATATACTGCCGTAGTAGTAGGACGCTGCTGGGAGGAAGTCTCCTATTAATGAAACTTTGCCTAAACGATCAGGAGTGCGGCTGTCAATCATCACTCCCGAACACTACGGCTGTCTATTAGAGTAGCATGTTGCTAGGGCATACCTACATATTAATGCCCTCGCAACTGCCTTACACGTACACAGGGTAATATCCTGACATATGTATATGCTAGCATATTACAAAGTAAAAAAAAAAAAAAAAAATTATAAAAAGATCCCTTTATGGGATTAAATTTAACAAAAAAAAAAAAATGATAAAGAAAAAAAGCCGCCCAAAATTCACTTAAAAATAACCCCCCAAAAAAACAACCATCTTATTAAGTATGAAGTGGAAGACACTAAACAACAGACAAATTTGGTATCACCCCAACCACAATTACCCGTAACATAAATTTAGATCACGGCTTAAGATGACTGATTTGTAATTTAGTTCACCACCAAACAAAAACGAAGAAATATTTTATGGTCTACATCTTCCCATATTAAAAATGCATAAAAATAAAACGCTACAATGTAAAACAATGCCTCATACAGCAATGCTGGAGAAACAAAATTCAACAGGATTGGACAATAGAATAAGGGGAGTCAAAAATAAAAAGATTCTTTAGGTCCTAAAGGCCAAAACCGGTTAGGTCAGAAGAGGAAATCTAGAATATTATTAAAGTGGACTGGTTAGAAAGTGCTTCTTCTCCTGCAGAAACACGCAAGTAAATGACTACCACGGAACGAGTAGAACTACAGTAGTAAGTGACCAACAGGCTTCTCCTGGTTTGTGGTCTATTATAGTTAGAGGACCAGTCTGCTCTCCTGACATGTCTGTTTTAGTAAATACTTGCAAATCCTCATAAAAACAATTCTGAAGCATCTTTTCTTAGAACACTGCATTACGCCGTTCCTCTGTTACTCCTCCTGGAAATGTATGACTAAGTTGACAACTGGGCATAACCATTCCCCTTGTCAATGTTCTGACACTGTTAGACGGTGTAGGGAAACACACTACTGACAATAACAGAGGATCGGCACATTGCAGAGTTCTAATTAAAGAGGCTCCAGAGAACACGGTTTCAAATTTTTTTTTTTTTATATCTTTGCATAAGGCATAATGCTCACTATACAAAGCAAACAAAACAATGCTGAAAGGCAGGGGTGAGAGCGTTCATGTACCTGTGATTGCTTTGAAGCGGTTTTAGTGGGTCGCATGGTTTTCTTGTTGTACCACTTGCCGTGTACTTTTATTTTACACACAGAGGCACCTCCAGATTTTCCTTTCCCTTCCCGATTAATCGTGGTTATATCTGGATAATTTTCCAAGGCATTCTATAAATACAAAAGCAGAATGAGAAAGATTTAGTCCTTACAAAATCACTGCATAACAAGATTTACAAAAAAAAAATAATATTTTTTTTTTATTGATGGGCAATAAAGAACCACGGTTTGTGTGCCTCACTGTTCCAATTAATAGTGTACAGATTGATTACAGGGGTCTGGAGGTTTATACACAGAAATCTCAATCCCTAACTTTTTGAGTTTTAATTCCGCTCTATTTTCAAGATCTCTTCTTGCCGTCAGTGAATTTTTCTGACTACCACTATCTTTCAATGTGCCTCAGGGCGAGTTATTATTATCACCATTACATAACAACGGACAAAGACCAAGGACAGAAACATGCCCTATAAGTGAAAGAGTCAAAAGGGGTTTGATCCGACAAGTTTGCCAACAAGGAACCAACAATAGAATAATAATAATAATAATAATAATATTCTGGAATCTGTCATTTCAGATGCAAACTATTTCCGTACTTTCAATGGCGGATCCATCTGCAGCTTTGCGAGCAGTCGTCTCCTGTTCTCATTCAGCATCCCTTCGATCTTCCTCATGTGTGGCAGAAGAACATCATCTGAGAAGAAAAAAAAAACTAAAAGTAATATAAAGTGAAGGCATCCAAAAACGTGAAGTCTCTGAATCTCACGGATTATATACACGTATAGACATGTATTTGTAGAGAAGGGCTCCTGTAAATGGCAATATCACACCAACAGTGGCACAGTCCGAATTACTGACCCGTAGACCCTTATGTGAGGTACTGTACCCCCCTACAAGAGATGCTTCTAGGAGAATATACCATTGTATATGTATATCCGGGCAATAGCAGGGGGTCATGTTACTGATCTGTAATATGCAATGAGACCGTTTACCGTTATCTTTCTCCAGGTTTTGCATCACATCTGCATCCAATGCTATTCCTACAAGCAGCTCAACGTATCCCTTGAATGTCTCTTTCATGGCCCTGGTGTTCAAGAAGCGAGTAACGATTGGAGGCGGTGGGGGCTCAAATTCTAAAAGAAGGACGCAAGGTAAACAGGAAAATAAAATAAAAGTAAAAAAATGTTGTAACAAAAGATGCAAGTTATAGAAGCAGAGCTCCCCTGGATCCCACACGAGAACATTGCAAGAGGACTCGGTATTTCCGTGCCGATTTAGGCTGGGGTTACACGGCTATTAATACACGCATGCAGAGACAGTATAAAATCGCGGTCGCCATGCTCATGGGGAAAAGTGGAAAACAACCATGTGACGATCAGTTGTATGGAATTAATTTTTTAGTTGCAACTAATCTGCCAGATGTGAACATAACCTAAGGGCCGAGCCGTTGGTGTACAGGCCCAAAGACTTTCTATTGAGCCCGTACACTGTTACATCGGCATTCCGAGAAAAGCAGACCAGAAACTAAGCGGCTCAGCAGTCACCCGAGCGCTTCTGCCGCTTTGTTTTAGCGATTGGTGGGAGTCTCAGTGCTCGGACCCCCCACAGATTAAAACTTCTGACATGTCACTATGACAGGTCAGAAGATATCTGAAAGTTTAGTTACCCGGCGAGTACTTTTAACACGTTTTAACTTGTGTATTGACCCATCTACAACGGAGACTATACTATGTCCTGAGGATTGGGCTGCTATGGCGGCCATGTTTTGCGGAACCTGACAAAAGTTTACCGCTTAACTAAATGCAATGTTTAATAATTTGGTTCTAACCCTTTCCTCCATTAATATGGTTATCATTTTTCTGTTTCTGTCTTGCCGGCCAGGCACACTCTGCCTAGCCTCTCGGCGGCGTGGTGTGCATGGCCCGCAGGGGTTCAACCCGCGCCATAATTTGAGGTTATTGATGGGCCCAGCCAGGCCTTATGCTGATCAGAAGAGGGTCGGGATTCTTGACCGTGGTGCGGCCTGCCTGTCACTCTCCGCCCCGGGTCCGGGGGTGGTGGGTGGCAGGCATGCGGCTCCGCGGCAAGCGACACAGTGCGGCGGGTTATGTGCAACTGCACTGATTAATAGATATGTTTGAAATGTGACCATATGTTTGTAAAGGCCTCGGCGCGCCTGGTCCGCCATTTTATTTGAGGCAGAATGTTTTGGGAGACTATTGTTCTCTTCCCTCTATCCACAATCCCTGGTTTGTTTCCCCCTCTTTGTCATGACAACGCCTTGGGGTTCACCTCAATGGATTACCGTAACCACACCTTTGTGCCCAGGTGTTGGTGACCCCGGATTCTATCAGTAGTACCCCCTGTGCTACTGTCTACCCTACTTGGCCGATTTTCGGACACTTTCTCTTTTTTATTTTCTATGCATATTTGTCTCTATACCCCTTTTTACTTAATCTGTTTCTCCCACCCCTTTCCTTCCGGCCCTTCTTTCCCTTTCCCCCTGTCGGTCAGAACTCAGTATAAAAGTATTAGATCCTACAGATGGCAGCATCTGCCTTAAAAATAATCTCACATAATGTCCAAGGCTTCAATTCTCCACATAAACGATCAAAGGCATTTCATTTCTATAAAGCCTGTCGTGCGGACATTGTCTGTCTCCAGGAAACCAGATTCTCTGTCACTTCTAGACCAAAATATCTCAGCGCACATTTCCCTGTTTTCCACGGCGCATATGCTCATGAAAAGCGACGTGGGGTAGTTATTGCCTTCAGGAAGAATCTCCCCTTTCTTTGCAAAACGGAAATTCTTGACCCCACTGGTCGTTATGTGATTCTTGTTGGCACGCTATTTGATATAGAAGTGACATTAGTGGGATATTATGGACCAAATGATTTCCAAACAGGGTTTTTTTCCCACTTATTTAAATTGATAGATGCTAATCGAAAGGGCTTACTAGTGGTCATGGGCGACTCAAATCTGGTAATCAATCCCTCTATGGATAAATCCCCAGCCCCGACCGCACCCACATCTCAAACTTCCTCATCCACGTTTAGCGACATGTTACGCACGCATGATCTCCAAGACCTGTGGAGGGAACTTCATCCCAGTACTAAGGATTTTACTTTTTACTCCAACCCTCACTCCTCTTTTAGTCGCATTGATCACATATTTACGTCGCAGCGTTCACTACCATTATGCTCCGCTGCAAAGATACTTAGCACACCCTGGTCAGACCATAACCCTGTAGAGGTCTCCTTCTCTTCTCTGATCCCACGGGGGCTCTCTTTTAATTGGCGCCTAAACGACTCCCTATTGACATCCAAAGACTCATTTGCGCAGATTGAAGTAGCTGTTAAGGAATACTTTGAATTAAATGTGGGTTCCACGTCATCGCCGATAATACTATGGGAAGCCCATAAAGCCACCCTGCGAGGGGCTCTCATTAGGATGGGGTCCATTAAAAAAAAAAACAGAGAAAAGAAAATAGCAGATTTATACCGAACGTTAAATCAAAATGAAAATGCTTGGAAACAGACTCCTTCGCTTGCTAATAAGGCTTTGGTAGAGGCCACCAAACTAGAACTCGATCTTTTATTAACGGAACAGGCTGAGCGCAAACTACGATGGTCCAAACAGCGCTACTACTCGCAAAGCAATAAACCTGGTAAACTTTTAGCACGCCAACTGCGAGTTCCTGTGGTGCCAAAAGAACTTGTTAGATTGAGGACAGCCTCCGGAACAATAACAGCTGATCCTAATAAGATTGTCTCCCAATTTAAATATTTCCTTTCTAAATTGTACTCATCCCCCCCACCTTTTGACCCTTTGAAGGCTGAAGGCCTATTTGCTAATCTGATCTTCCCGGGCATCACCCCCACCAATCTTGATGCCTTGGAGGCCGAGATATCTGAGACGGAAGTTCAGGCGGCTATCAAGGAGTTAAAACCTTCCAAATCTCCTGGTCCAGATGGATTTTCCCCATTATACTACAAAAAACTTTCCCCGCTCCTAAGTCCGTATTTAACCCAACTCTTTAACACTATCCGAACTGGCACGACTCTTCGGGTACCAACCCTGACGGCACATATTGTAATGATTCCAAAACCCCAAAAGGACGCCCTTCAAATTACTAATTATAGACCAATATCCCTCCTGAACACTGATATAAAAATTTTAGCTAAAATTTTGGCGGCTAGAGTCAACCGCTTCCTTGACGGGATAATACATGGGGATCAGGCAGGCTTTGTCCCAGGCAGACAAACAAGCGATTGTACCAAGAGAGTTATATCCCTGGTTCACCTGGCACGTAAGAGAAATGTTGCTTCAATGCTCCTTTCACTTGACATTCAAAAAGCTTTTGACACAATATCCTGGTCTTACATGGATTTTGCCTTGGGGAAGTGGGGGTTTGGCAGCCATTTTATGTCTTGGGTGCACGCCCTCTATTCTAACCCTACTGCTAAAGTTTGTTATGCGGGTTATCAGTCTGCTTCCTTTTCTATTGAACGAGGCACCAGACAGGGATGCCCGCTATCCCCTATTCTATTTATTCTAGCGCTAGAACTTCTAGCTATGATGATTCGCCAAAATCCGAACATCAGGGGTCTGGAGTTAGGGGGCGTGCAACATAAATTGTCCCTCTTCGCTGACGATATGCTACTTATGCTCTCCCAACCCCTTATCTCCCTTCCTAACTTAATGCAAACTATCAGAATTTGCTTCAATATCTGGACTGGCGATAAACCCCACGAAATCCATCGCATTAAATATTAACCTGACACAACAAACTATGCACTCATTACAAAGCCATTTCCCCTTTCAGTGGGCCAGACATTCATTGAACTACCTGGGTATTCATTTGACCCCCTCCTATGATCAGCTGTATTCCGCTAACTACCCCTCCCTTATCCGCTCTCTAACATCCTCGATGACATGCTGGCAATCTACATATCTATCCTGGATGGGACGCATCTCTGCAGTCAAAATGACCATCCTTCCAAAGCTCCTCTACCTGTTTCAAACCCTGCCAATCAAAGTCCCACCACACATTTTGCGTCTTATTCAGAACCGGATTTCTTTCTTTATTTGGAGGGGAGCGCGTCCTAGAATATCCAGGTCTACACTTTGCTCGCCAAAGGCAGATGGGGGCTTGGGGGTTCCGAATATTTCCAAATATTACCAAGCAGCTATGATAGCGTCCTTAACTAAATTGCATGTTTCTGTAAATATGCCTTTATGGGTATACCTGGATATCCCGGAGACGTCGCCAACCCCGATCCAATCATTACCGTGGGTACCCCCCTCCCTTCGCTCTCCTCATCTTTCCCCCACACTTACGCACATTTTAACGGTATGGGACTCTGTCAAATATTCTAGCAGATTGATCTCGCCGCACCTTCCTCTCCTTTCGCTGTGGCATAACCCCCTGTTCTCCCCAGGCGCGGACAATTATCTTGCATTTAAATGGTGGTGGTCGAGTGGTATACTCAGAGTTCATCATCTTCTAGCGCCCACTCACTCTCGGATTCTCTCGTTCTGTGAGCTTCAGACCTCTCGGCAGATTCCCAATGGCGAAGTATTCCGATATTTACAACTCAAGAATTGGATTACTTCTCTTATTCATAATAAGACTGCTTCTGACTCCTTCTCTCAGTTCGAGCGAATCTGCGAAACTAGCCCTAACACTAAGGGGATCATATCAATATTATATAAGTGGCTTCTTAACAATCCCACACCTGTTCCTCACACATATGTGGATCGATGGCACCGGGATTTGGGGGTGACGCTTGAACCAGCAGATTGGCACAGTATCTGGAATACAATGTCGCACTGCTCTATTAATATGAATATCTTAGAATCAGCCTATAAAGTCATGATGAGGTGGTATCTGGTTCCTAGTCGACTTGCCCGCGCTTTTCCCACCTACCCCGACTCATGCTTTCGTGGTTGCCACACTCCCGGTGACATGCTCCACATCTGGTGGTCCTGCCCAAGGCTTATACGATTCTGGAGTAGGGTGTTTGGCCTCGCCCAAAGTTTATTCGGCATACTTATACGTAGGGACGCTAGGATAGCTCTTCTCCATTACAAACCTCCAGAACTCACGAATGCACAATTTCGACTATTCTCTTATATCCTATTGGCTGCTAAAATAACTATCGCCCACTCCTGGAAAAAACGTACAGTAACTTTTGCAGAGGTCAAAACAAGAATAGACCAGATATTTGTGAACGAAAAACTTACAAGTATCTTATTAGATAGAGTTGCCGGATTTGAGTCGCTCTGGTTACCCTGGATTAGCTACGCATACCCTCACCTGCCTGCCAATAGGATTACTGCTTATTAAAGTCAAACGACTTCTTTCATAGCAGATTTCTGGCCGACAACCCCCCCCTTACCTTCCCAGCTTTCCGCTATACTCTTCCCAATCCTTCTACTCCCCCCTGTTTCGTCTCTTGTCTTTATGCTGTTTCTTTTATTATATCGAACCTGCATATTTACTGTTACTGCAACCACGAATATTCGACACTTTGTCTTTATAATTGCAATATAATTTGCTGAGTGTATAGATTGATTTTTTGTTCAGTATTATTTATTTGTGTTTTCGAAATATGCCCTTTACCTTGTTGTAAAAAACTTTCAATAAAATTTGTTGAAAAGAAAGTTTAGTTACCCTTTAATTTTCATGCAAGGAAAGACTTAAAAGAAAACGATATATAGTGGAGGTTAATAGAAGGTTTACTTTGCGTGTTTCTTCCCATTATTCGCCACTCCTCACCTTCCTCGTCACTCTGCATGTCTGGTGAGGAGTCTGACTGAGAAGATGAGAACTCCTCTTTCCACTGTTTCCTCTTCTTTGGTGGAGGTTCAGCCTTCGTCTTTGGCTGTTTGGCTTTTGGTTTGGCGGACACGACTTTTGGTGGTGCGTTCTTCTGCGGTGGAGTCTCGGTGGATGCTTTGTTACTCGCATTGACCTTCGTATGGGTGTTTCTACTAAAACGAGAAGGAAGACAAAATAAGAGTCAGCATCAACGGGTCAGAAAGTCATCACTTCGAGAAGCTAATCTAAAGGATTCATGGATGTCCCAATGACGTCAGTATTATACCCGGATAGTTATATGGTGGGTACACATTCCACCCACTAAACACCCCTCAAAATACCAGAGTGGTTTATCATAAGATCCCTCTAAGCCAATCAGCATCTCTGAAAAGGATCATATGATGCACCCTGTGACACCTGTTTCAGAGACGTCTGGGAGTGTATGTCACATGATCCTTTTCAGAGCTGCTGACTGGCTGACCGGAATCACATGACTCCACAGAACTAAGAGCTTTCTGTTCAGCCTTCCTTTGGGGGGGGGGGGGGGGGGGGGGTGTGCAATTACACCCACTAGTAGAACTATTAGGGTATCATATTGACAATCTAACTTAAATACGTCCATCATAGTGACCGATATCTTTTAAGGGCAAACCATAATTTCCAACATTATTTTAAAAAATTATGTTCACATGTTGCTGAAAACCGCAGGGGTAACACATATATATATATTTTTTTTATTTTTATTTCCACATTAACTCCATTGTTTGTTTTTTTCTCCCCCAAATATTTAATGTTTTAAAACACCAAGGGAGGGGACAAAGAAAAACCTCCTCATAGGGAGTGTTCGGGCTTTCTCCTATATTCCCCCTTGCACATTGTTTTGCTATTTTTGTTTTAGAGGGCCATTTGTGTTTCAATCAGAACAAACATGTCATACGGGAATATTTATTTCGAAAAATACCTTTAAAAAGGGATTTTTTCCAGTAACAGGTTCAGCTATTATCTTGCCGTTAAAGACTAAAAATAACAAAATCTGGTTCTATTCGCATCATGAATACAAAATCGCTATAGTATGGTGGTGTTAGGGGCCCAAAAACGAAGTCAGATTAAAGGTTTTGATCCAAAAGTTATATATTTTTTTTTATTATATATATATATATATATATATATATATATATATATGCGCTTCTACCCATTTTTTAAGCCAATTTTCTTCATTGACGACACAAATTCGAGGACCTTTCTACAATACAGTTTATGTATTCTACCGGAAAAGATAAAGAATATTATAGGAATGACTAGTACCTGGGAATGGGAGCTGCCTTGCTCTTGGGTTTTTTTGAGCAGACCCTCACATACTCCTTTTTGTTTGCGTTCTCCACAAATTTCACATATACCCGCTTATATTTTGTTTTGGCATCTCCAAAGTAGCCAAGGTACTGAACAAGGGAATAAATCAAAATCGGTGTTAGCGAGAACCAACTGCAATTATCCATAGCATTTATCAGAGATTCAACTAGAACAAATACATCATCAATAATATCAGACATGCCTAAATAAACATTAAAGAGGTTCTGTGTGATTTTACATTGACAGCCTATCAATAGGACCACGGGAGCACCACGCCCCCTTCACTGCAGTAACGGACTTCGCAATATCCACATGCGCGTGGCTGCATCGGGTGCCGCAGTGCAGTTCATTCAAGTGAACACGTGTGGACATAGACGTGAAGTTCTGCAGTGGGCACCGCTGCCAGTCACCCATTCAATTATACATTGATGGACTAAACTACGGGTAAGACCTCAATCCCAAAAACTCTTCAATAGCCTCGAACGGTGTTGACTGACACACACACACACACACACACACACACACACACTGGCCATTTTATTAGAGACACCTGTCCTTTTAGGATTGGAGCTTCACTGTATGGAAACTAGACACGTGGCTCCGCATAAAATCAAGTGAGCAAGTTTCCTGTCGATCAGTTCAGTGTGATCCACATTAGAATGGGGAAAAACAAGCGATCTGAGCGACTTCCATTGAGACATGGTCACTGGTGCTGGACTAGCCGGGCCAATATTTCAAAATCTGGCAACCTTGTGGGTTTTCTCATGCGAGTGTCTAGAGGATACCGACAATGATGTGATCAAGGAAAAACATCCAGCCAATGGGGATCCTGTGGACGTCAACAACTCGTCGACGAAAGGGGTCAGAGGAGGATGCCAAGAATTTTTCTGACAAGCAAACGTTGCACAGTCAAGCAAATTAAAGCTGAAATACAATGCTGGTGCTCCAACTACCATGTCCGAACACACAATTGGTCGTTCCTTAGCGCGGATGAGCTGTACCAGCAGACGACCAGTTCCAGCGCCATTGCTATGTAAGAGACAAGACTCCAGTGGGCAAAAGAGAGCAAAACCTGGATCAGTGGAAAATTATCACCTGGTCAGATAAAACCAGATTTCTGTGGCACCATGTTCATGGGAGGGTCCACATTAGGTGCAAGCAGCATGAATCCATGATCCTTTCCTGTCAAGTGTGACCAGTTCAGGCTGGTGGAGGTGGAGTGATGGCGTGGGGAATGTTTTCTTGGCACACCCTCTGATACCTGTGGATGGACGATTGATCAGTTGGGCTTACCCAAGTATGGTGGCCGACCAAGTTCATCCCTTCATGGCAGCGGTTTACACTGTGGCAGGAAGATAGTTTCGCGGGAACTGCGAAAATCTATTATGTCCACATGGGCCAATATTCCTGTGGAACTATTTCACCACCCGGTAAAGCAACGGACACCCTGACGGAACCTAATAAAGTCAATGGATTACGTCGGCCGACGGTAGTGTCCGTCCTGCAAGAGAACCAGCGCTTACGGTTTTTCCATTGTTCTACTCCTCTGATGAAGCAGAACGCAGGGGGTGAACGTGGCCTAATGCCACGTTTCACTGTGAATTGCTGGAGGCTCTGTGCCGCTGTGGGGCCTTAAAAGCTTCTGCTTCCAATACTGTATGGTGGGTACCATTTTTTTAAGTAATCCCACTGGATCAGCGCCTGAAGATTATTGACTTCCTTGTAGAACTTACTTTAAAACTATGATGTTCCTAGCTCCAATTTGGGACCAAGAGTAATAAAGTGATAGAGAAAGTGCGAAAAAATATGGAGATTGTATAGAAGGTGTGTGGGGGGGGGAGGGGGGAATTTAGTGACTTATTTACTTTTTATAAAGAAAATCATAGCAATAATCGCATATTCACAGAACCCGATGGCAGTGGGCCTCCTGGTGTATGAAGATTCATAGTTTGCACATAGGGATTTGTAAAGCTTAAATCGGAAGATCAACAGGTCACCTGCTTATGACCTCAGAACTTACACTGTTTGTGGCAGCAAACGCCCTTTGTCCTTCTCGAATTTCAGGGATAAATTTCTGGAGCAAGGCCTTTTGGACTTTCCAAATGGCCGGAGGTTCCTTGCCAGTATACAATGCTTCCTTAAAAGTGTAAAAGAAAGACAAAATAATGCAAGGTCATCAAATAGCGCAGACACATTCTGCAGCACTGTACAGAGATGGTCACCATTCACATCAGTCCCCAAGAGGGTTGGTTCAGTCTAATTTCGCAAAGAAACACACACAGTAGGGTTAATTTCATAGAAAGCAAGCCAATTGGACCCCAGCACTGCAAGGCAACAGTTCTAACCACTGAGCCACCATAGTGCCCACATAAAAAGAGAGTTCTGAGTGTGATCGGACTGCCACCGATCCGGTTGCTGGAATCCTGGCGATCAACTGATACTAACAGGAAAATCTTCCGGCACATACCAAGTCCTCCAGAGCAGGAGCCATGCTTAGCAGGGACTCTCCCTGATCTGGTTAAACCTGGACATTTCACGGTCATAATGATTGTACATAAAATCATTACGACCGTGGAAAGCACCATATTTAACCTTTTTCCGCATTTTCACGTACATGCACGTCGGGGATTGCAGCCTGTTGGCGCATTCCCATGTGCATGTATGTGATGGGGATCGTGCGGGCACAGAAGCTGTGCCCGCACGATCGCCCCGGGAGCCCGGCTATGACTAACAGCCAGGCTCCTGCTGCAACTGACGAGATCGAAGAAACTTTCAAATCCCAGCCGTTTAACCCATTAAATGCCGCAGCCAATAGCGACCGCGGCATTTAAATCTATTGACAAAGGGAGGGAGCTTCCTATGTCACCCATCGGCGGCCCGCGAATGCGATCTCCGGTCGCCAACGGGTTGCCACGGCAGCCGGGTGTCTAACAAAGACCCCCAGGCCTGGCTGTATGCCTATTAGGCCGTGCCAGAGGCTGCGATCGCAACACAAAGAATAAAGTGAACACATTAATTCAACTGTATAGTGAACGCCGTACAAAAAAAAAAACAACGGCAAAAATCGCTTTTTTCTACATTCCCCCACCAAAAAAATATAATAAAAGTTAATCAATAAGTCCCATGCACCCCAAAATAGTAACTATGAAAACTACACCTTGTCCCGCAAAAAACAAGCCCTCACACGCCTATGTCGATGGGAAAAAAAAAAGTTAGAACTCTTGGAATGTGAAGATGAGAAAAATAAAAAAAGAATGCTTGGTCATGAAGGCCAAAATAGGCCCGGTCGTTAAGGGGTTAAAGGAGTTCTCTCAGTAAAAACATTGATGGCATATCACTAGGATAAGATCTGAACGTGGTGATCCCTACAGATTGCTAGGAAATCTTTGGGCCACTTCCGCTTCCGTTGAGGGTGTATAGTTACGCCACTTCATTCTAGTGATCAGAGCGGGCCCAAATAGCTCTAGAGTGGGGTCCATCCTATGTCATCAATGTCTATGCTGAGATCGTCCAGTTTAGGTCAGGACTCCCCGCATGTTTACACGTATCATCAGGATTTATACACTTCCTTGTCAATGTAACAGTGACTTCCCAGTGTAAAATAAAATATTCATTCAAATTCAGAATTCATTCACAACAATCATAGTTATTGTTTTTTTTTTGGTTGTTCAAAGTAAAAGTTTATACTCCATTTACAAACCTGTTCTCCAATCGGAGTTGTGATTTTATGGGTAAACTTACTTTCAGCATATCTATGTCTTCAATCTTGACCACAAACTCATCGCGCTCCCGGTAAATCCCCTCTCCTCCACTTTCCGTGCCCTCGTCATCCGTGAAACCTTCAAGTGCGATGAGCTCTTGCGGCTTGGCGAGCTGCTCGGACGGCGTGGGCTCACTTTGGGTACTTTTCTGTGCCTCGACCACTTTCAACTTCTCCTGACTGGTTCTTGGCGAAGGGACTGGCGGAGATTCCTGCTTCCCTGAAGTTGCCGTCTTGTCTCCTTCTCATGAGAAAAAAAACAAAAAGGACATTTGTAAAATCACTCAAGCTCCCACTTGTTAAGCAGCAGCAACTTCTTTGAGGTTAGAGATCTGCCACGTGCTAATATTTTCTTGGCTCAGTTCCCTGGAAGGATAAACCTCAGAGTTTCCAAGTAATTGATGGAGACCACTGACAAGTGAGAGGAGTTATTACCAGTATTAGTTTAATGCTGTGGTGGTAATTAAACAGAGCAGTCTACCCATGCTGTCAAAAAATGATAAAGTGCGCAAAAACATTCTTCTTCATTGTATTGCTGCTATAAATCAAGACCACTGCGGTGGAGGAATCTTCTCTTCTTCAAGGAAAAGCAATTGTCAAGACATGAGTAAGGTTGTGAATAATTAGGACATTATAATCGACAGTCCATTTAATTTCAAAGATAACAGTGTAATGCTTTATTTCCCCTGTGGGGGCGCTGCAGGGAAACTGACCACTTGCTGCCAAGTTCACTAATAGACTACAGCTGATCACTGGAGGGCACAGCAGCAGGACACCCTACGATCAGCTCATCACATAGAAACCCCCCTAACAAAAAGGGACTGCCCAAAGCGGACAACTCCTTTAGCATTTTTTAGTGTCCGTAATGTTACCGGTGCGTATCTAAAAGGGTTCATCTTGTTAACTGCAAATCATAATAAACGATTCCGCAACTTTTTTTTTTTGTACTTTGTTGAGTATCATTTCCTGACTATTTTCAAGATATCTGCTTGCGATCAGTGAGTTGAAACATTGATAATTAAAAAGACGAAAACCCATCCTGACCAGGTCCCGCTCACACAGTTGAGGGTTTGTCACAATGAATCGTGTAGGTAAAGCTCTGTCTGGCTTTCTAGACTCACTATTCTGGACTATCCTAATACGATCGTACATTTAAGCAACAGCTTTAAATGGAGTAAATTAGGCCAACAAGATCGTTTTCAAGCAGAGTTTTTTGAGGAATTGTAACACAAGAAGCATTTTAGAAAAAAAACGACAATGATTTAGCTGGACAATTCCTTTAAATACTATTTTGCTTTATCAACTTTAAAAAGTCATAAAATAATCCACTGTGATTCAATGCGGATACGGAGAGGTTTATAATCATTCTGTTCCTTCTTTAGTGAAAATCAGCAACGTATGCACCGATTTCCAGAGGAGTTCGTGCTAATGCCCGAAATCAAACATGAACAAGCAATGCTGCAGTATAAAGAATGGATGGTGGACAGAGTCGCAGCCTGAGGCCTCTGATGAGAAACAAGATGGTTTTTAAGGTACTTCATAGAAAATGCAGCTAAAAACGGAGATGGTACTTTTATTGAAAACATTTACGCTCTGATCTTTGTTAGAAACCAAATCAATAGACCCAAAAATGGTTCTCAGCCAGACATTTAGGAATATCTCAGGACCACCACAGAGAAGCGTGCCTGGCATTCCAGAGAACGGGCTAGGTCCCCAAACTATTAACCCCTTCCCGACATTTGACGTACATGTACGTCATGGAAAGTACTGACTTCCCGCATCTTGCCGTACATGTACGTCAAACGTTTGGCACCGGCTCAGAAGCTGAGCCGGTCCCATCATCACCGGATCTCAGCTGTATCTTACAGCTGACATCCGACTGTAACGGCGGGGACCGAAATTAGCTTCGATCCCCGCCATTAACCCCTTAAGTGCAGCGCTCAAACGCGATCGCTGCACTTAAGGTGTTTGCAGCTCATCGGAACCCCAGTAATGAAATTGCCGGGGTTCCGGTGGCTGCAATGGCAACCGGAGGCCTAATACTGGCCTCCCGGTCTGCCTAGCACCGAAGCCGGTCAAGATCCGCCCGGCGGCGGAGCCTGATCGGCTTCTGTAGCTGCCGGCAAGATGGCGCCGGGTCAGGAGCTGATCCGGCGTCATCAGCGGTGGAAGTCAGCTGTACTGTACAGCTGACATCCACCTGTAACGGCAGGAACCGGAGCTAGCTCCGATCCCTGCCATTAACCCCTTCGATGCAGCAATCGAAAGCGATTGCTGCATCGTAGCGGTTACAAGCAGATCGCCAGCCCTGACAGGCAATCGGGACTGGCGACTGCTGTTATGGCAACAGGAGACACAATGGTCTCCTGCTCTGCCATTACGGAAGCCGATTTAGGCCCCGCCGGGAGGCGAAGCCTAAACGGCTTGCTGTCAGTGAATGACTGACAGATCTAATACATTGCACTACATAGGTAGTGCAATGTATTAGAAAAAAAATAATCTGACCGTTGGACCTTCAAGTCCCCTAGTGGGACTTGAGAAAAAGTGTAAAAAAAGTATAAAAAAGTGTAAAAAATAAAAGTTTGAAAACAATAAAAGTTTCAAGTAATCAAATAACACACAATCCCCCTTTTACTCTTATCAAGTCCTTTATTATTGAAAAATAATAATAAACCATATGTATTTGGTATCGCCACGACCATAACGACCGGAGGTATCAAAATATTATATTATTTATTGCACGCGGTGAACAGCGTAAAAAAAACCCGTAAAAAACGTTACCAGAGTTTCTGTTTTTTAGTCACTTTGCCCTACAAATATTACAATAAAAAGTGATCAAAAAGTCGCACGTATCCAAAAATGGTACCTATAAAAACTATAGCTCGTCCCGCAAAAAACAAGCCCTCATACAACTCCGTCGACAAAAAAATTAAAACGTTATGGTTCTCACAACTTGGCGACAGAAAAAATACATTCTTTTTACAAAAGTAATTTTATTGTGCAAAAAGTTGTAAAACATAAAAAAGTTCTATAAATGAGGTATCGCCGGAATCGTACTGACCCGCAGAATAAAGGTAACATGTAGTTTATAATGCGTGGTGAACTCTGTATAAAAAAAAACAAAAAAAAGCTGTGCCAGAATTGCGTTTTTTGGTTTACCTGGCATCCCAAAAAATAGGATAAAAGGTGATCAAAAAGTCACATGTACCCCAAAATGGTACCAATAATAACTACAGCTCGTCCCGCAACAAACCAGCCCTCATACCGCTACGTCTATGAAAAATAAAATTAGTTATGGCTCCAATAAGTCAGGAAATAAAAAAATATGCAGTTGTGCCCGAGGAGAACATTTCTTCTGTTTCAAGAGGCGATTTATCAAGGACCTAAAATTAGGGAACCAGGAAGGGAGGGCCCAATCATATCCGATGGAAGCGACGGTGCCCGTATTATACCAGGATAACACTTTCCCAGCAAAATTCCCCAAACTACAAAGGCGCGGAGTGTGGACCAAAAGGGGGATAAGAAATGACACCATTTATCAGTGCGACACCGGCCTGTGCAGAAAGGATTGCTTCACAGCGTAACACACATCTATGGATTATTTTTATTTTTTTATACCACCTGACTATGCCCCTTATATACTCCGCCCCGCTTACATGTACCCCCACATTATAAAACACCAGCAATACTCAAACAAATATAGTACCAAGCAAAATCCGCTCTCCAAAAGCCAAATGGTGCTCCCTCGGCCCTGAACCCTACAGCGTGCCCAAACAGCAGTTTCCTTCAACATATATGGCACCGTCATACCCGTGAGAACCCTTTTAACAATTTTTGTGGTGTGTGTCTCCAGCGTCATAAGCTGGGCATGACATATTTGCCACTGAATGGCATATCTAGGGAAAAATATAAATTTTTAATTTGCACCATCCGCAGCGCATTCATTTATGGAAAAGACCTGTGGGGTGAAAATGCTCACTACACCCCTTAATAAATGCCTTGAGGGGTGCAGTTCCATAATGGGGTCACTTATCAGGGGTTTCTTTTTATTATTTCACATCTGAGCCTCTGCAGTTGTGAACCAATACTTTGTAAATCGCCAAATTAGGCCTCCACTCCGCATGGTACTCTTCACTTCTGAGCCCTGTCATATGTCCAGACAAAAGATTAGGGCCACATGTAGGGTGTTTCTAAAACCGGGAAACACCGCATAATAATTAGAGAGCTGTCTTGTTATGGTGGCACAAGCCGGGCACCACATATTGGCATATCTATGGAAAAAAATCCCATTTTCACTCTGCAACATTGAGCGCACACTAATTTCTACAAAACACCTGCAGGGTTAAAATGCTTACTACACCCCTTGGTAAATGCATTGAGGGGTGTAGTTTACAAAATGGGGTCACTTCTGGGGGGTTTCCACTGTTTTGGGCCCACAGGTGCCCAGAAACCAATCCAGCAACATCTGCACTCCAAATGGCGGTCCTTCCCTTCTGAGCCCTGCCGTTTGCCCAAACAGCAGTTTATGACCACATATGGGGTATTGCCGTACTCGGGAGAAATAGCTTTACAAATGTTGGGTTCTTTTTTTCCTTTATTTGTTGAGAAAATGAAAAAATTTGCGCTAAAGCTACGTCTTATTGAAGAAAAAGGACTGTTTTTATTTTCACTGCCTAATTCTAATAAATTCTATGAAACATCTGTGGGGTCAAAATGCTCACTACACCCCTAGATGCATTCTTCAAGAGGTGTAGTTTCCTAAATGGAGTCCCTTTTTGGGCGTTTTCATTGTTTTGTCCCCTCAGGGGCTTTGCAAATGTGACCTGGCCTCCGCAAATCATTCCTGCTAAATGTGATCTCAAAAAGTCAAATAGTGCTCTTTCCCTTCTAAGCCCTGCCGTGTGTCCAAACAGCCGTTTATTACCACATGTGGGGTATTGTTTTACTCGGGAGAAATTGCTTTACAAATTTTGTGGTGCTTTTTCTCCTTTAGTCCTTCTGGAAATGAGAAAAAATTAGCTAAACCTACATTTTCTTTGAAAAAAATGTAGATTATTATTTTCAGGGCCTACTTCCAATAATTTCTGCAAAAAAACTGTGGTGTCAAATCGCTCACTATACCCCTAGATAATTTCCTCAATGGGTGTTGTTTCCAAAATGGGGTCACTTGTGGGGGGTTTCCACTGTTTTGTCCCCTCAGGGGCTTTGTAAATGTAACATGGCCTCCGCAAACCATTCCTGCTAAATTTGAGTTCCAAAAGCCAAATGGCGCTCTTTCCCTTCTCAGCCTCGCCGTGTGTCCAAACAGCCGTTTATTACCACATGTGGGGTACTGTTTTACTCGGGAGAAATTTCTTTACAAATTTTATGGTGATTTTTCTCCTTTAGTCCTTGTGGAAATGAAAAAAAATTAGCTAAACCTACATTTTATTTGAAAAAATGTAGATTTTCATTTTCACAGCCTACTTGCAAAAATTTCTGCAAAAAACCTGTGGGGTCAAAATGCTCACTATACCCCTAGATAATTTCCTCAAGGGGTATAGTTTCCAAAATGGGGTCACTTGTTTGGGGTTTTCACTGTTTTGTCCCCTCAGGGGCTTTGTAAATGTGACATGGCCTCCGCAAACCATTCCTGCTAAATGTGAACTCCAAAAGCCAAATGGCGCTCTTTCCCTTCTCAGCCACGCCGTGTCTCCAAACAACCGTTTATTACCACATGTGAGGTATTGTTTTACTCGGGAGAAATTGCTTTACAAATTTTGCGGTGCTTTTTCTCCTTTAGTCCTTGTGGAAATGAGAAAAAAAATCGCTAAACCTACATTTTCTTTGAAGAAATGTTGATTTTAATTTTCACGGCCTACTTCCAATAATTTCTGTAAAAAACCTGTGCGGTGAAAATGCTCACTACACCCCTAGATAATTTCCTTGAGGTGTCTAGTTTCCCAGATGGGGTAACTTTTGGGGGATTTTGACTGTTTTGGCACCGCAAGAGCCCTTCAAACCTGACATGGTGCCTAAAATATATTCTAACAAAAATAAGGCCCCAAAATCCACTAGGTGCTCCTTTGCTTCTGAGGCCGGTGTTTCAGTCCAGTAGCACGCTACGGCCACATGTGGGATATTTCCTAAAACTGCAAAAACTGGGCAACAAATATTGAGTTGCATTTCTCTGGTAAAACCTTCTGTGTTATAAAAAAAATTGTATTAAAAATGTATTTCTGCAGAAAAATATGAAATTTGTAAATTTCACCTCTACTTTGCTTTAATTCCTGTGAAATGTTTAAAGGGTTAAGACATTTTCTAAATGCTGTTTTGAATACTTTGAGGGGTGAAGTTTTTAAAATGGGGTGACTTTTTTGGGGTTTCTAATATATAAGGCCCTCAAAACCACTTCACAACTGAACTGGCCCCTGTAAAAATAGCCTTTTGAAATTTTCTTGAAAATGTGAGAAATTGCTGCTAAAGTTCTAAGCCTTGTGAGGTCATAGAAAAATAAAAGGATGTTCAAAAAACGATGCCAATCTAAAGTAGACATATGGGGGATGTTAATTAGCAACAATTTTGTGTATTATAACTGCCTGTCTTACAAGCAGATACATTTAAATTGAGAAAAATGCTAATTTTTGCAATTTTTCGCTAAATTTTGGTGTTTTTCACAATTAAATACTGAACATATCGAGCAAATTTTGCCAGTAACATAAAGTCCAATGTGTCACGAGAAAACAATCTCAGAATCGCTTGGATAGGTGAAAGCATTCCGGAGTTATTACCACATAAAGTGACACATGTCAGATTTGAAAAATGAGGCTCTGTCAGGAAGGTCAAAAGTGGCTAAAGAGGGAAGGGGTTAAATCAATTCCTGTAACGCTACTGGTTGCCTAAGGAAATTAATAACCTAACTGCGGGGAACTCCACTAATCTCCACAGCATGCCATGGAAGGGAAAAGCAACCCAGTGTGACATGCATGAAAAGATTCTTGATAGTCGGGTGGGAGTGCTGGTTTCTAGCACCTAAGTTAACGCCGGGACCCCAACCTATTGACAAAATAGGAGAACGCGTGACCCCCACAAGAACTGGCTGCAAAAAGTGCAGAAGGGGCCAATGTATCCCATGGGGAGAAAAGGCAACTTATTCTGCCAATAGGTGAGGGTCCCGCTTCTGATATGTTCTGACATTTTTCACATCTCCCAAAAATCACCCTTCATTGCAAATGTTCAATCTACGGAGAATATTGCCATTTGAACCAAGACTAAAGCTGGCTACATTAGAAAAACGTTAGCTGAACCCGCAGATTTACGCCAGGATCATAAAGTTGTACGGGGCCTCCCGACCATCCCGGATGTTGGGAAAAAAAAAAAAAAGCATTGACATGTTGGATTTCAACACTTCCAATGCTTTGCTCCCGCAAGAGATAATCCTCTACAAGACCTTCACCCTATTCAGAAAACAGATATCAATGCCTATGGCCAGCTCAAGGCACACAAACGTTTGATGGTTTTTGGCTCCGTTTTTTGGGCCAAACAGGAGTGAACACATAAAAGGAGGAGATACATCATTCTTTTCTTCTCTACATCTCCTTCCTTTTGGATCCACTCCTGGCTTTGGCTAAAAAAAAAAAAAAAAACTGATCCAAAAACTTTATCTAAACGGTGTGTGTGATCCTGGCCTAACCCGAATGAAATGTCTACACAATAGTTGATAAACAGCACAAAATAAAAAAGTGTGTGCCAGCGCTAGGAATCCCTTCATCAGTCAAATGCAAAAATAAAGATTTGCAGCACTTCAGAATAAATATATATATATTTTTTCTATAAAACAGGCGAGGTTTTAGCCCCATCGAAAAAAAAAAAAATAAGAAAAAAAAATTGATAGATTATCAAAGTCACATTTTCATCTTTTCTGGACCGCTGCATGCCGTTTTTATGTATCCGGAATGAGAATAAATTGTTCATAAAATAACTTAAAAAGGTGCTTTTCGTCACCGACATGACACCACAACATACAAAAAAGAAATCGCTTTTGGTACTTTCTTGCAGGCAATGGACACCGGAGCCTTGATGAAATGTAGCACATCAAGCTCAGACACTAAAGCCACCCACCTGCTTTATTCTTTTTCTCTCCGTTCTCATCTAGGGCAGACAGCGCTGTGGTGATGCTCTTCTGAAGATCATTATTGCCTCCAACAGAATCGTCATCATCAGAAGAAAACGAAGGCAAAGCCTCCAAGTTTTTCTTAAACTCCTCCTCCGTCTTTTTAGGCGAGCTGCCCACCTCCGCACCTGCCGACTGAGGCGGAGGAATTGGGCCGGGACAAGGGCTCTTTATTACCGGGGTACACGGCCTCCTGATTCGATTAGGTACACGCACGGCAGGGGCCGAGAACTGCTGTTTTGGTCCAGTCTTTAAAAAGTCTAAGAAGGATGCAATGAAACCGGTTTTGACTTCTGGCTGCTTCTCCTCCACTTCCTTGATCTTCTGCCTCATCCTTTCTTGGTGCTGGTAACTATCATAATAACCCTCGGAAACGTGCGAGGAATACGGCATCCCCACATCTGGGCCTTTAGACAAGGGCCGTTTCATTTGTACATTCCGTTTCCCTTGCTTGACGTTTGCATTTTCATCTTCTGAGAAATGTTTTAATGCCATTTTGTCTTTTCCCTTGATCTTTTGAAGGCCGTCTTGGGCTAGATCTTGGCAGTCTTCTTCCATTTGGCCGCTCGAGCTGCTGCCTGCTTGAGGATCACTTTTTGACATGTGCTGGACTGCATTTTCGTCTGTGTTCATAATAAAGTCTCCATCAGATGCAGCATTCTCATCATTGAGGTTTTTCGTACCGGCCAAGAAATCTGAATCTCCGATATCTCCTGCTACATCGTTAGCGTCCTTAGTGTCATTCTTCTTACTCCTTTCAGAATTCTGCTCATGGTCATCTTGACTGGTCCCTAGCACCGGTGAACCCATACCACTTGGCAAGTCTTGCTCTAAAGGCTGAATCTGGTTTTGATCAAGACTGGCATTTTTGGAATGAGTCGTAGAAACAGTAGAAAGGTTTATTGCGGTTTGGCCACCATTTAATGAAAGAGTGTTTAGATTCTGCTGCTTTGGAGATGTAAAGTTTGCAGGTGTATTCCTTATATTCAGGGACTGGAAACGGGACTTTGAGTCATCTGGTTTGACAGACAAATTATCCTCACTAGAAGACTTGGCAAACTCTTGGGCTGCGGTAGCGGCTAAAATGTCATCAACATGAGACAAAAAGTTCCTTTCGTCACTGAGCAACATGGACTCTGTAAAACACATTGGGTTCAAAGACTCAAACTGGTTCTTTGAGTCTAGCCGTTGTCTCTGGCCAAAATCTTTAGACTGCAAGTGTTGCTGCAAATGCTTCCCGTCAGAGGTGTCCATTTTTATTACATCTGAGCTTTGAGAGTGGAGAGCCTGAGGCTGCCCCCCATTGCTCTGGATAATGTGCCCATCCATCTGAAGGAACTGCGGCGCTACGTGTTGCGGACTCTGAATACGTTGCATTGATGAAGGCGTCTTTGCCTGCCCCAAATTTGATTGTAAAATAGACTGCTGAAACATTTGCAAATCTGAATCTAGAAGTACCTGTGTACCCTGTAGCTGAAGATGTTGAGGATGCCTCAAAACGGCTTGGAGCTGTGGGGACGTGCTCGGCTGCTCCGAAAGCTTGGTTTCGTGCACTTTGTGTAACATGTTATGCTGACTCAAGTCCTTAGCACTGACTTGTGTGGGTTGTATCAAGTCTGTCGAATTTTTAGCATCGTGGCTAGAACTGTTCATATGACCGACATGCTGAGACATGTGACCAACAGGGCTCATCATTCGCTCATCTTTTTTAGGCCCTTGAAGGCCAAGGACTTGGTCTTCCAGACGAGAACTGCTTTTGATCACACTTTGAGAGTAACGGTCATCAGCCTTAGACACACTGTAAGCCGTCTCTTGTGTATTCATTTCGCCATCGTTTAACCCTTGAGTAGAAGATTCAATATTGGTTTGTTGTTGTAAGGCCTGCAAATCGGACATTTGAAATTTCTCCTCTTGTTTTACACTTGCGTACAGGTTGGTTTCCGACTTCCGCTTCACATAGGACTTGGAGTCGGCAGTCGTTCTACTATTTTGCAATGCTTGTGAGTGAGGAGGGGATGAAAAGGAGGATGAGGGGACAGTTGGCAAAAACTTTTGAGACTGTGGGGAAGTGGAGTCTTGAGTAGTCTGGGATGAATGCATAGAAATGTAATTTTGAGTAGGACTTGAGGCAGATAAAGTCTGTCCACGAGAGGAGGCAGAATACGGAAGAGATGGGGACGATAGTGGTAGGTTCTGTCCTGAATTATAACTGTCTGATGGACTTACAGGTGACATCACCTGTGATTGAGATGAATAGCTAACCTGTGATTGACTGACTGGAGTTAAACCCTGAGTGTTACTGGAAGAATAACTTTGAGTCTGGTTAGCTGAAGACAAATCTCTCGTTTGATCGGAATAGTTGGCGCTTGAAACGGATGGCATCGTAAGCGTCTGATCCGTCGAGTAACTTAGTGTCTGGCTGCCAGAGGTTATGGTTTGTGATTGGCTAGAGAACGCGCTCAGTGGTTTGTATAAAGGAGGCAGCTTTTCAGATTTGATTGTTGAAAAAACTTGCGATTGACTAGCAGACGGTAGGTTGGGCGACTGTGTCGAAACATAACTGGGGGACTGACTTACAGGTAAAAGGCTACTAAGCTGCGAGGAGAAGGCTTGTGCTTGGCTTGAAATGACAGAACTCTGGTTCTGAGAAGACTTTATATAACTTTGGGTATGCCCAGGAGACGCTACACTCTGAGATTTGGGGGTCTTTGATGACCTTGGGGGTGCCTTCGTGGGACAGTTTTTGGATTTTGTAGAAGAAGGAGGAAAACCAGGGGATGGTATGACCGATGGGTAAGATTGAGATAATTCAACAGAAACTTGAGGGGTTTTCTGTACCGGTCCACCATTGCTCACCTGAGTAAGAGCTCCAAGAGGAGCACATAACAGAGCGGACTGTCTTGATGTGTCCTGCAAGACGGCCCCAGTTGCACTTGCTAAATAATTCTGTAAGGAATGCTGTGTCCCGGATAGCTGTGCCTGTACAGACTGCGTACTAGAAGGCCTCTGATGGTGTTTTATAACACTACATTCCCTCTGAAGTGCTCTTTCAATGGAGGCGGTAGAACCAGTAAACACTGATGTACTGTATGGCTGAACGGTCTGCTGGCTTCCACCAAGTGCCGACGGCAACAAACTGAACTGGGGCTGTAAGAGATGGGGTGCGGATTCCTGGGCTGACCGATATGTTGAGGACTGGGGTATGCTGGTACTTAGCACAGCGCTACCCAGACGTTCAAATGTCAAAGCAGTGGGAGCCTGGGATGTCTTGATCTGCAGCAAAGGGTCATGGTGAGAAAGCAGACCATTGGTCGCAGCACTGAAAGTCCCGTCTTGAAGACTTAAGGATGGAGTTGTGGCAAAGTTTCTCGAGCTGAATGTATTTGGGTGTTGATAGGCTGAGAGCGCAGATGTTGGAAATGTTCCAGAGGTTTGCAAAGCTCCAGTAACAAACAGTTCTGCCGCTGTCGAGGAATGCATGCCTGGAAGCAACAAAGCAGAGTTAGAGTGACGAGTCCAAACATTCAGTAAATTAACACACAAGCTATATGCTGGATGATGCCAACTAAAATGCCCAATAGAACGGAATTCGCTTTGTATGGCCTTTAACCCCTTAAGGACACGGCCAATTTTGACCTTGAGGACAGAACAATTTTTTTATATTTCCCCTCTTTGCATCCCGACGCTCATAACTCTTATTTTTTGTACGATGTAATTATATGACACTATGTTTTTTGCGGGATGAGTTGTACTTTATGTAGGTACCATTTTTTGGTTAAAATGCATTATCGTTTAATTTCTATACATTTTTATTTTGTCGAAAATGCAGGGAAAAAAAAGCATTTCCGCTGCAGTTTTAATATTATTTTTTTTAGACCATACACCGATCATCATAAATAATGTTAGACATTTGTTGTACAGGTTGTTACGGTCATGGCGATACCAAATATGTCTATATTATTTCATGTTTTGGGAAAAGTTTATTATTAAAAAAAAAAAACGTCTGCATTTTTTAAACTTTTTATTTATCATTAATTTTTTTTTACATTCATTTTACTTTTTTTTTAAATCCCATAAAAGGGATTTATCATTTTTATTTTGTAACTAATGTACTGGCATAGATCTAAATTCCAGTACATTAGCCTGTTACTGATTGTACGCAGGCAGTTGTTAGGGCATACCTCAGTATGCCCTAACAACAGGAAATATGTTCAGACAGCCCTGGGGTCCTTCAATGGACCCTGGGCTGTCTGGCCATACAAGTTATGGGCTTTGATCGTGTCACAGTTATCTTCTGGGACGCGATCAAAGTGCAGTCCCCTCTCCTTGAATGCCGTCATCGGCTTTCATCGCGGCATTCAAAGGGTTAACGGCGGAGAGTAGATGTTTCTCTCCTCTCTGCTGTCAGAGCGGGGCCGTGGCTGTGTATTACAGCCGCTGCCCCGCTCTCGATCGCTGTCACACAGGACGAGAATGCTCGTCCTAATGCGCCAAGTACTCGCCGCTCAGGACGAGCATTCTAGTCCTGTGTCGGTAACCAGTTAACCATAAAATAAGGTAAGGGTATTCTTAAAAGAGCAGTACATACACATAAGGGGTCTATCTGGTGGTCTTTCATAAAAAGGTACTGGAGACACCAAAAAGTGGGTTATCAGATTTCCAAATATGTGTATATTGAACGCCTGAACAACCACCCGCTGTTTTTTGTTTTTTTACTGCCTGCTAGTGCGGGCTACCAGTCTACAGCGTCGACTTTTGGCGTCGTTGTAGAATAGCGCTCATCCTCTCAGCAGGAGCGGTTACTATCTCCCAAATGCAGCTGGGATCGGAATAAACTCAGACCCCAGCTAGCTGTTTAACCCCTCTTTCGGGTTTGGGTTTCGATTGCATCACCGTAAACGCGATTGGAGATTAGGGGAAACCCTTTGCAGACAGCCCTGGGGACCTAGAAAGGACCCCAGAGCGGTCTGTTCAGTAGGCCTCCTGTTAGGACACACTATAGGATGTCATAGTAACAGTGTAATGTATTAATATACAGGAGTACGCTAATACATTAGAAGTAAAAAATAAAGTTGTAAATAATCTCTTCATTGAATAAAAAAAATAAAAAAGTCAATAAAAGAAAATCTCCCCTCAAAAACAGGATCTACAGGACCGTAATAACCTGAAGTATTAATTTAGCAGGTTAATTAGCATGAAACGTGAGTGGGATAAAAAAACACCATACAAAAATTCAGCATTTCCTATATTCACGCTGCAAAAATAAATATATAAAAACTTACACAGTAGATTTTTTTCCACCCCAAACCGCACAGGGGAAAGAAAAAAAAAAAAGAGGCAAAAGCGGAAAAATTTAGCTGGTCATTAAGGCCTTTTCAGGCCTGGTCATTAAGGGGTTAAAGGGGCTTTACGCTTTCACTGCTGTTCTCACTTAGACATGTCCTGCTGCTGTATTCTTTATTAAAAAAAAAATTCACAGATGTATCTACAGATACCACAAGAGTTAAAAGTCACGTGTACAACCAAAAGTCTATTCGTGATGAAGTTACGAGCGGCTATTACCAGTTTGCCATGACGGAGCCCTGAACTGTGGCAGGAGGGTTGTGCCCGATGACGCTGCCTGAGCTGTCCGAGACTCTATTGCAGATAGAAAGTTCATCACGGAGGTTTCTGTAGTGGTCCCACCGGCCATGTGGAGGCCGGTGTCAAAAAGTCCGGATAGACCTGTAACCAGCAAAGAACCAGAGATTCACATTTTTATTTTAAATTGTTCATTTCAGAAGATTACAATTCTATCCCCCTAAGGCTATGTTCACACGGAGTATTTTGGGGGAGGAATATCTGCCTCAAAATTCCGTTTGGAACTTTGAGGCAGATATTCCTCTCCCTGCACGCCGATTTTCGCGGCAATTATCGTGCCGTTTTTCGCCCGCGGCCATTGAGTGCCGCGGGCATAAAACAGCGAGAAATACGCTTTCTCCTGCCTCCCATTGAAGTCAATGGGAGGTCCGAGGCGGAAGCGCCCGAAGATAGGGCATGTCGCTTCTTTTTCCCACGAGGCAGTTTTACTGCTCGCGGGAAAAAGACGCCGACGCCTCCCATTGAAATCAATGGGAGGCGTTCTCGGGCCGTTTTTGTCGAGTTTTGAGACGCGGTTTCCGCGTCAAAAAACTCGGCAAAATACCCCGTGTGAACATAGCCTAAAACTGCTTGTTAGTTTATGGAAAAAAAACACCTCCATTCCGATTATCTGTCCTATAATAACCTAAAAGAGATACAACCCAAATCTCATCGACTTCATATTGAAAATTAATCGGGTCCATTATATAGACATGTTCTGTGTTTTCATTTAAAAAAAAAAAAACTATTTAAAAAGAGGACCGGCCACCTCTCCTGACATTTCTGCTTTAGTAAATAATTGTATTTCCCATTAAAAAATAATTCTGGAACATCTTTTCTTAGAACTCTACATTGTGTCGTTCCTCTGTTATTCCTCCTATAAATAAATGAGTTAATCGGCAACTGGGTGTTACCAGTTAGGGGTGAGTCAACACAAATTGACAATATCCAATCAGTGCTGACAGAGTGGGACTGTAGGGACACGCACCTTTGCTATCTTCCCAATGAATACATTTCTAGGAGGAATAACAGCGGAACGACAAACACAAAGTTGTAAGAAAAGATAATCCAGAATTTTTATTTAATGGGGAATACAAGGATTTACTAAAATAGACATGTCAGGGCAAGTGACCATTCTTCTTTAAATACCGTCAGGACTCCTAGAAAAAGCATGAGTCCTGGTTCCCCCACCCACACAGTAATTGACAACATTTGCATGCAGAGAGCGGTCAATCACTTTATGTGGGTGATAGGAAGCAGGACTTTCGCTCTCTTTTGTTGCCTTCAGATAGGAGATAGATACAAGCTGCAAGAAAAGGTGGTTCAACACTGAATTAGCGGACATGTACTACCTGTAGGATGGTGCGAGGTGGCATATCCCGGGAGCTGGTGAGTGGCTGCATAGGTCTGTCGGTGGAGGAGCTCCGTTTCTGAATGAGAGGGGTGCCCGGCTCCATAGCTCAGACTGTAGAAACAAATGATAGTAGTTAAAATCGGCGACTTAGACTGGTTTGGTGCTGCTCTGTTTTTGAAATAGGTTAGAGCGTGCAAGAAATTGAAGAAATGTAGTCCAAAATGGTATTTCAGCCACATTGCACAGGAACCACAGCCCTTCTAGTAAAGTTAAAGGGGTTCTCCGAGATAAAACTTTTGTGTGTCAGTGCTTTTAACCTCGGAATGGGATTACATTTATAATGCACTTACTGTATAAAAATTGGCCCCGTTTCCCGATGCTGCCATGGGGCACATGACTGGTGATGTCACTCTCTTTGCCCGCTGTGTTCACCAGCCGTATACCGATCACATGGTCCAACTGTTAAAAGTTTCTGCCTGGTATACGACACGTCCCTAGTGAAGTGCTGTGCATGGGCTGTTATACAGCCAGGAACGCGCATGCGCAGTCCCTGCTGTTTACTTGCTTATCAAGCCAGAGAACAGCAGGGACCGCGCATGCGCGTTCCTGGCTTTATAACAGAACAGCTCATACACAGCACATTATACATGGACCACGTGATCGGTATACGGCTGATAAACACAATGGGCAAAGAGAGTGACGTCACCAGTCATGTGCCCCATGGCAGTATCGGGAAACGGGGCCAATTTTGATACAGTAAGTGCATTACAAATGTAATCACATTCCGAGGTTAAAAGAACTGACATAAAAATCTAAACTCTGAAAACCCCTTTAAGATTTATTGCTCATCAAGTACAACAAGGCAATTGTCTGCTCCGGATCCTTGTCACGCAAAATTCTGTGTCCGATATTAACATATGACAAGAATCCTCACGACGTCAATACAACGGATAAAATCTTTAACATTAATCGCAGCAATCCCCTAAATCCCATTCACACGCATCACGCTGTATTTTATTGCGGATTGTACCAGCACAGAGTGCCCCCGAGAATCTGGCGTAGTACTGATACAGTTTCATTAATTACATAGAGGTCCAAAACTTCGTGCAGTTTAGGTTCGTAACATATCATTAAAGGGGCAAAAGCTTATATTATATATATATATATATACATATACACACACACACACACACACACACACACACACACACACATACATACATGCATACAGCATCCAAAGTCCCCTGCTTTCTTTCACACAGCCATACAGTTAAAGGGGTATTCCGGTTACAGCAAGTCTGTTTAAAGTTCATTGCAAATGTCTAACAGTTATTAAAGTTTTTCAATGGTTCCCTAATAAAAAGTTCACATTACCAGTCCCCCCCAGTCCTCGGTGTACATTTTGTTTACCTAGGTTATGACCTGTAGGCGCTTTGCAATCGCAGTTCGAGCATATATCTCTCTTCTGACCCACTGAGTGTATAAGAGCATGGTGAACGCCCCTAACCCGTGCTAATCAATTTAGGGAAGGCGCACGCACACCGCAGTGGGAAAATTATGGGATTTGGACACTGAAGTGGTCCAAGGCCGGTCATGTAACAGTTTTGCCGATTACAAGAATGAAGAGATAACGAACGGACTGAATAATAAAAGGTATGGGAACATATCGAAGGCAAGAAAAAAAACAAAACATCAGGTTAACTTACTAGCAACACATCAGAAGGGGATTAAAAAACTAAAATACCCCTTTAAATTATAAAATTATGGTTTCCTGCAGCTGCCACAAGAGGAGCCAACTGCATGAAGATGTATGCCACGTCCATTGACGTCAATACAATATAAATACATATGCAGCAAGCTTTCCCATATTCCCACCACCAAGAGTCCATCTTAAAGGGAATGTGTCGTAAGAATTATTATTTTTTTTTTCAGTTAAACCATTAGTATATAAACGGATTACGCATTGTTTTTTGAAAATATTATAAATTAGATTCTAAATTTATAAAATTTCCATGTGCTGGCCACTAGAGGGAGCAGTTCCCAAAATTGCTGCATGGTCACCGTGGTAAACCAACCTCATTGATTTCTGCTGCAAATTTGGGGTGGACACTCTCCTCTAGTGTCCTCACAATCCCCCCTCTAAAGAACGCGATGCTGCTGTGTAAATGAATGGAGAGGAGTGTATGACGCTGATTGGTCAGCGTCATACACTCCTCTGTACAACGCCCACTTGGTCGAAAGTAAAAACACGCCCACTTGGGCATTAAGAAACTCATTAGCATAAAGCTAAAAATCACTCAAAGTGGTTTAAAATAGATCGTTTTTCTAAATAAAAAGCACTGCTGTCACCTACATTATAGCACCGATCTCCTTATATAGGAGACAGGGCACTTATAATGTGGTGACAGAGCCTCTTTAAAGAGGTTCTGTCACTAGTTTAGTAATGCCCAATCTCCTAGCTAATCTAATAGGGGTTGTCACACGGATAATACTAGTGAAAATTGTGTCCCAAAACGTTTATTATTTTAAAAGCCATGAGCTTTTTTTTCTAAATATGCAAATGAGCCTATACTAGACAAGTGGGTGTCACCATCAGTGATTCTCCTGGGGTGGAGCCTCCTCCCAGCCTCTGGCGCTGTCCTATCAGCATGAAGTCGCTTCACACAGTGTGAGAGACTGAGGCTGGAGGGAGGGGGATCACTTCAAATAGCCATATCTCCGGCTGTGGACCACCTAGAACAGCGGTTCTGGGGACATATGAAAGTGGAGATTCTAATCTTTCATATGCCACCAGTATTTAGCTGTAAAAAACTGGAGATAACAGCAGCTGAAAACAGTCGGGAATGGAAGCTGCATACTATATGATAGTGCTGTGTTGCTGGGCAGGGAAGGGGGGTTGTCTCAAGATCATTTATCACTTGAATGGGGCCTACAGTTCCTCCTCAGTGCACCCACCACAGTGAGGAAGAGCTTGGATGGAGCGTCAGCTGAGCATGTGCGCTGCAACTCCATTCAATGCCTATGGGGCTGAAGGAAACAGTTGAGCGCTGTACTCTGCTACGTCAGTTCCATAGACTTACAACGGAGATGCACCACGTATGCTCGACTAACTCTTCACTCAAAGTTCTCCTCACTGTGGTCGTGTAGTGAGGAGAAAAACGGTGTCCAAGCAATCAGACATTTATCACCCAATCCTGTAGGTAGGTCATAAATGTTCTTGGGATTACGCCTGTAAAGGGTAACTAAACTTTGAGAAAACTTCCGACATGTCGTCATAGTGACGTCAGAAGTTTTGATCAGCGGGGGTCTGAGCACCGAGACTCCCCCTGATTGGTAAAACAAAGCAGCAGAAGCGCTCGGGTGAGCACTGAGCCGCTTGGTTTCTGAACGGCTTTTCTCGGAGCGATGTACGGGCTCAATAGAAAAAGTCTATGAGCCCATACACCAACTGCTCGGCTTTTCGAAAAAAGCCAAACCAGAAACAAAGCGGCTCAGCGAGCGCTTTTGCTTATTCGTTTTTGCCATAGGTGGTGGTCTCAGTGCTCAGAACCCCACCGATCAAAACTTCTGACTTGTCAGAAGTGTTCTGAAAGTTCAATAACCCTTTAAGACCATTGTGAAAGATATCAAAATTTTTACTGTCCAACAAGTCTCTGCTAATGATATTTGGCAAATGCCATGACATCATCGGTATCGCTCTCCTTCCTATAAAACAAAAAAGGATCACGGTAGCGATAGCGTGACAAGCTTTCCGTAGCGTACAACACTAAAGACATCCACATCCTAAGACCGTGCACAGTAAATACAATCGTTTTTCAATGGATTCTGTGAATTGCTGAGTTGAAGACATAACCGGTTTCTGAAGACCCTCCATCTGGAAGAGATGAGGCATAAACCCTGAAAATAGCACCAGCGCGCGCACGCACACAATTCTGGCTGAGCTTGAAATGCGCTGCACATTACAACGGTAAAGTATAGCTCATTCTAGTCAATAAAAAAAAAATCCCCGACTGCTTGTGACAGTCAATGTGGATGTTCATGAGCTCATACCGTGTGGCAGATGTCCAAGGCTTATAAAACACAGACAGCCGTTCTCGCAGGAAGCCTTTACAAGCCTCGGCTCCTTTCAACGATTCACAAAGGCCCTCGGATATAGGGAATAGATCGTTTACATTGTATTTATAGGCCATTACTTTATTATAACCATTGCAGTCATCACATGGAAAAGATCTTGAGAAACATTCAAGATCCCAGACAGATAAAAAGTTACCTTGGTAATAACAGACAATCCAAGATCTAAGGGTCCTAATAGACGGGCAGATATTCTTTCATGAACCAGTGATTTTTGAGTTGTTTGCGTTCGAAAGACGGTCTATTACGCGTGACAATAAATCGCTCAAGATTTCGGCTGTTCAGTCATCACTGCGATCGTCGCTCGTTCGCCCACACACGTCATCTCTGAGCTGCTAAGAACTGGAAGACTTCTAATCAGACGAGGGGATGCGGCGGCGGCGAACAATAATCTTTCATTCAGGTAGATGTGGCCAATCCACAGAAACGTAATGATTTATCGTTCGAGTGTTGCACGCTATTACACATAGCGATCTCTTACATTTGAAGGATTATACAAAAATTCATATGAGAATCGCTCCATCTAATAAGGCCCTTAAAGGGTAACTAAACTTTTAACCTGTCATAATGACATGTGAGAAGTTTTGATCGGTGGGGGTTCGAGCACTGAGACACCCACCGATCCCTAAAACAGAGCGGTAGAAGCGCTCACGCGAGTGCTGTGCTGCTTTGTTTCCGATCGGCTTTTTTCATCGCAGTGCACGGGCTCAATAGAAAGTACACCGCTCGCTCAGCTATTTGAGGAAAGACATAAACAAAAGCGGCACAGCGCTCACCAGAGCGTTTTTGCTGCTTCGTTTAGCGATTGGTGGGGGTCTCAGTGCTCGGACCCCCATCGATCAAAACGTCTGACGTCACTATGACATGTCAAAAGTTTAAATGTTTAGTTACCCTTTAATAGCAAGCTCGTACATTTTGTAAACACGGGGATACATTATTTTCGCTTGTGTGGAAAGATCTAAGAAAAGATGGAAACATCAGCCTTAAAGCGGATCGGTCATCAGACTATGCTGTCCTATGTAAGGGGAGAATAGAGTGGGGACAGGTCTGCTCTGCTTTTAGCCAAAACAGCACACAAAAAATAGGCTACTAGCCTGGGAGCGATCAAAGAATACAGCGTACTCATGGTTAGGATTCCAGTGTTCACAAGAGGAGTGCCCCCCCCCCGCCCCTGTGATCACCGGTGATTGACGTGCTGATGGGATTCTGCATGCACAGCCGCCAGCCATCAATCACTGCGGATATTTTGTGCTGTTTTGGCTAATAGGAGAGCGGACCTGTCCTCACACTATACTGTCCTTACATAGAGCAGCAAATTCTCATGACAGATCCACTTCAAATTGACTAATGGACTTCTTTGTAGCGCTAACAGGAAAGAAAAAGGAAGGACAATGTAAGCTGTATAATCCCTATATAGCCAAGAGCGTCACTGCCTTTATGAATAAAGAACCCAGGGCTCGTGACGGCTTCCTGCGAGAATGGCTGTCTGCATAGGATTACCCTGGTCATAGACACAAATACTTGGCCACCAAACGTGAAGAAGAATCATTACAGGAATTGTCGGATTTAGACGCTCCATTTGTAAATTCACAACCAGAGAATGGTCTGCTAATATTGGGGGTGTTCCATTCAGGACTCTCACCCATTAGCCATAGTGGAGAGAAGGGTGTATTCCTCTGAAGGACCCGGAACATCCTTGCATTTCATAGGCAACCCACTGTTTTCAATGGGTAATACTACATAACACCTGCGGGGGCGCTGCAGAAGAATTGAACGCTTGCTGCCAGGTTGGGACATCACGGGTTCAGATAATTGCTGAGGGACATATATATATATATATATATATATATATATATTTGGACATAAGAGTGTGTATAGACAAGGGGGGCCATCTAGTTGTCAATTCATAAATTTCCAGGAAGAATAACACGAGACAATGCAGAGTTTTCAAAGGGACAGAATTATTAACTTATGGGTCATTTAAAGCCCTTAAAAAGACTCTTGGCATCTGCGCTATAAATTACTTTTTTCCGTGCGGTCGTAGGAGCAGAAAAACGAAATTCAATGCTGTGAAGCATCTGCCACATGACAGACAGCAATGGCGGTCGACGAACCCCATTGACTTTAACGGGTTCCATCGGGTTTTCCTCATTTTACAAAAAAAGAAAGTGCTGCATTCTGCGCTATATTTTCCAGAATCTGAAACAGGGGCTCCTGGCGATGCCTCCAACACAGCCTAGAACAGGCAGAGCTGAGCGAGTCCGTTTAAGAACTCCATGAGTGAGTGTAATGGAAAATGACCCAAAAAGTGAGGTGCCAGCAGCAAATTTTGAAGCGTATTGGCTACATGGGGTCCTGTGATTTCCCAGACATACAAGAATAACTGCGACTATTCACATGTATACATAATTCTACTATGGTTGGATAATACAATGTATGGCTCAGAAAAAGAACCTGGACTAAATCAATCCAAACATTCCACGTAAAGCACAAATGACTGACGCCAACTTATCTTGGTCAAGACCCAAATCAATAAAAAAAAAAAAAAAGTTGCATTTTTCCATTCAACTTATGACCTGGAACAAGACAAAAGGGTTCCGACCAGAGAAATAATGAACCCAACATTAAAGAAACACTCCAAGTAAAACTCATACAAGGCTATGTCTAGTGCAGGGTCTGAGCAGAGGTGGGGGGGGGGGGGACAGGGACACGGGGATTCTCTATTGTGTTCTTTGAATTCTTGTGTCATGCACTGCCCCCATTTTTTCCCATAATTTGGGAGCATATTTTCTTAGAACTTTTCTCTGTTAAGTTCCTCTGTTATTCCCCCCTGGAAATGTATGAATGCATTGACAACTGGATATTCTAATGCCCCTTGTAAAAGGGACAGGTCCCTACGCAGTCTGGCACTGTATGCACTGCTTGGACATGGTCAGACCGTGTAGGAACACATCCCAAATTTATTCATACATTTTTAGGCAGAACAGAGGAACAGCACCACGATGGTCACCAGAATATCAGAAAACACTTAATTAGCTCAACACAGCTTCTAGGATTGGATGTAGGTAATCTTGAGGTAGCGCAGCACCCACTGCCATAGACTCCGAGATTTATAGTTGCCAATGAATTTTCCTGTTGTATCGATCAATGCCACATGTAGAGATTTACGAGAAAATTGCCAGGTATAGCAGGAGGATTATAGTAACTGGATCAGACCGGCTGTAAGTAAATCCATAAGGAAAAGGAATGTAAATTCTTAAAGAGAACCTTTCACCAGCCCATAAATGTGCACAGTGTAATAGTGTATCACTTGAAAGAGGCTCTGTCACCAGATTATAAGTGCCCTATCTCCTACATAATCTGATCGGCGCTGGAATGTAGATAACAGCAGTGGTTTTTATTTTGAAAAACGATCATTTTTGAGCAAGTTATGAGCAATTTTAGATTTAGTTTCTTAATGCCCAACTGGGCGTATTTTTACTTTTGACCAAGTGGGTGTTGTAAAGAAGTGTATGAGGCTGACCAATCAGTGACCAATCAGTGTCATGCACTTCTCATTGTTCCAGCCCAGCATGATCCACAGCACAGTGAGATTGTGCAGTGAAAGAAGCTGGGCTGGAACAATGAGAAGTGTATGAAGCTGATTGGTCACTGATTGGTCAGCCTCATACACTTCTTTACAACACCCACTTGGTCAAAAGTAAAAACACGCCCAGTTGGGCATTAAGAAACGAAATCTAAAATTGCTCATAACTTGCTCAAAAATGATCGTTTTTCAAAATAAAAACCACTGCTGTTATCTATGGACAACTGGGCGTGTTTTTACTTTTTACCAACTGGGTGTTGTACAGAGGAGTGTATGGCTGGGTTCACACGACCTATTTTCAGGCGTAAACGAGGCGTATTATGCCTCGTTTTACATCTGAAAATAGGGCTACAATACGTCGGCAAACATCTGCCCATTCATTTGAATGGGTTTGCCGACGTACTGTGCAGACGACCTGTCATTTACGTGTCGTCGTTTGACAGCTGTCAAACGACGACGCATAAATTGACTGCCTCATCAAAAGAAGTGCAGGACACTTCTTTGGACGTCTTTGGAGCCGTTTTCTCATAGACTCCAATGAAAACAGCTACAAAACCGGACGTAAAAAACGCCACGAAAACGCTGCGAAAAACGCGAGTTGCTCAAAAAACGTCTGAAAATCAGGGGCTGTTTTCCCTTGAAAACAGCTCTGTATTTTCAGACGTTTTTGGTCACTACGTGTGCACATACCCTATGAGGCTGACCAATCAGTGTCATACACTTCTCATTGTTCCAGCCCAGCATGATCCACAGCACAGTGTGATTGTGCAGTGAAAGAAGTAAACACGCCCAGTTGCTAAAAACACAATACACGCCCAGTTGGAAATGAGAAAACACGCCCAGTTGTCCATTAGAAAGGCTCATTTGCATAAATATAAAATTGCTCATAATTTGGCCAAAAATGATAGTTTTAAAAAAACAAAAAACACATTACTGTTATCTACATTGCAGCGCCGATCACATGCAATAGGAGATAGGGATTTGATAATCTGGTGACAGAGCCTCTTTAAATTTTTTTCTATCCTCCTCCATTTAGAGATCGGTGCCGTTACAGCATGGGGGTGTGACACTTAGCGCTCTGACACGGTCTAATCAGCTACGGACAGTGTCAGGCCGGGTTGTGCTGTGTGATCTCTCTCTCAAGATCAAACAGTCTTGTCATACTTGTGTGCCAAGAGCTGGGGGGGGGGGGGAGAAGAAAGAAAGAAAGGGACAGAAAGAAAGGGACAGAAAGAAAGGGACAGAAAGAAAGGGACAGAAAGAAAGGGACAGAAAGAAAGGGACAGAAAGAAAGGGACAGAAAGAAAGGGACAGAAAGAAAGGGACAGAAAGAAAGGGACAGAAAGAAAGGGACAGAAAGAAAGGGACAGAAAGAAAGGGACAGAAAGAAAGGGACAGAAAGAAAGGGACAGAAAGAAAGGGACAGAAAGAAAGGGAAAGAAAGAAAGGGAAAGAAAGAAAGGGAAAGAAAGAAAGGGAAAGAAAGAAAGGGAAGGAAAGAAAGGGAAGGAAAGAAAGGGAAGGAAAGAAAGGGAAAGGAAGAGAAAGGAAGAGAAAGGAAAAGAAAGGAAAAGAAAGAAAAGAAAAGAAAGAAAAAGAAAGAAAAAGAAAGAAAGAAAAGAAAGAAAAGAAAGAAAGGAGAGACAGAGAGAGACAGAGAGAGACAGACCGCACGCTGGTGAAAGGTTCTCTAACTGCAGTGAACTAAACCTAGATGTACATTGTGGAAATGTCTCAGTCTATAACCACCTTCCAAAAGAAGGCAAAATAACCCAAAAATCATCCAAAAGCTTTGGAAGAAAAAAAAAAAAGCAGACCCATGTCTGCCATTGAGAACAACACACAGGCGTTAGGTTAAAGATTATATTGCAGACTTTATTTAGAATAATGATAATTGTAAAACCTGCCCCAGCGACACCTTGTAAATACATTGCATGACTTATCTTGTATAAATCCCGAGTAACAGCCTGTATTAAAACCCATAGTTGCATTTACAATTCTGCAGCCCTCAGAACCGAAATCACCCAGCATTCCTTGCTTTGCGTTCTCAGAAGTGTAATTTTTACACCAGGCACTGTACAGTAATCTGATGTAGTAAAAACGAAATGTCCCACTGCATTATAGGAGTTCAGCGGAGTCATTAGGAGCGTGTCTGTCAACAAGGTTGTCGACTGTTTCCAATAGCAACCAGAAGGATTGTGAATGAAGCTCTTGACTTTAATACAGTTCAATAAAAGGAAAAGCAACGCATTTACAAAAGTTGTTCAAGTTCTTTCTACTGGTCATAACGGACTAAAGTTTACAATGTTAACAGATCGTTCGTGTTGTTGCAGATACGTGGCTATGTAAAGGGGGGAGGGAATCTGAAGCCACGGACAATTTATTTAGTAATGATAGATAATAACACAGGTTTTTAGTATTGACAAGTTCATTGTTTATCGGGACACGAAGGGAGAAACGATAATATTCAAATATTTGACGCTATGCTGGAAAAAACAAAAAAAAACAAACAAAAAATACCAAAAACTGTACAACGACCAAAACTTTCTCATTTGTTATATTGGCAACGAAGAGGAACCGATTTCTCATAACCCGTGCAGGAGACTGGTCAAAAGCTGAAGATTGAGCGCAGGACTCCTCATACAAAACACGTTCCTAAATTCATTTTGAGGCAATATTTAAACTGTATTACAGTACACTTGATTAGTGGCGTAACGTGGCGCCAAGCCGTTCCGCAGTATCCTTTTATATAAATAAAGCCTCCATGCGGCCACTTCCATTAAACCTTACAAGCTCATATGATGGGGATCCGGCCGCCTGGTCCCACTCAGCAAATCCACTAACGCCAAGTCAAACGCTCAATAAAACACATATAGGCTCCATATATACTTTTCTGTGGAGCCCTAAACAGATGTTAAGAGGTGAAATCAGTGGATGTTGGAAATAATTTTTCCCCTCTATGTAATATTATATATATATATATATATATATATATATATACACACACATATATATATATATATATATATAATTATAAATATACACCGCACGTCGGGTGGGGGGAGTACGGAGTGGGCTCACGGGCCGAGCCTGCTCCATAGAACGAGCGTGTCGGCTGCAGCATCCCGCTCGAGCATGATTCCGGTAGTTTAACCCGTTAAATGCAGCAGTCTACAGCGACCGCGGCATTTAAAGGACTAGAAACAGGGTGCGGACCCCTGTAACCAAAAAAAACAAAAAAAAAACAAACAGAAACGAAGTTAAAAAAGCCAAGCAGAAACGAAGTGGCTGAGCGCTCACACAAGCACTTCTTCCGCTTCGTTTTAGCATTTGGTGGGGGTCTCAGTGTTCGGACCCCACCAATCAAAACTTCTGACACGTTACTATGACGTCAGAAGTTTGTTGAATGTTCAGTAACCCTTTAACATGCCATTTTTACCACACGGTGAACGCCGTAAAAACAATACCCCTCCAAAAGATTGAGGAATTTGCTGTTTTTCTCCAATTCCACCCCAGAATTTTTTACCCCAGTCTCCCACTACATTATATGGTGCAATAAATGATGCCGTGAAAATCTACAACTTTTCAAGCAAAAAAACAAGCCCTCATGTGGAAATATTGATGAAAAGAAAAAAGTAACAGCTTTTGTATGGTGGGGGGGCGGGGGAGGGGGGAGACAAAAACTAAAGTGAAAACCTGAAAAATGGCTGCGGCAGGAAAGGGTTAATAAAGTGGTCATCGACCAGGGGCTTGAAATGTAACATGTGCATTTTAATGGCCTCTGTAAGGCCGCATGCACACGACCGTATTTTTCATCAGTAATTACGGACCCATTCATTTCGATTGGCCACGGACACCTTTCGGTATTTTAACGGATGGGTGTCCGTGCTGAAAAAATTATAGAACCGGTCCTGTTCTTGTCAGTAATTACGGCACGGGCTCTCCCACAGAAGAGTATGGGAGCTTCCGCAAATACGGACTGCTATGTATGTGCATCCGTATTTACGGAAGCGTTGCTAGGCAACATGTAGATGACAATTTTTTACGGATCCGTATTTACTGATAGATGTAAATACGGTCGTGTGCAGAGAGCCTAAGGCCTCATGCACACGACCGTGCCCGTAATCAAAGTCCGCGATTGCGGGTACGGCCGGCCAGCCGACGGCCACAGCCCACATTTTCGGGCCGTACTCCCATACAAAAGTATGGGACCACAGCCCGTAAAATACTAAAAATAGGACATGCTCCATAATTCCCTGCACAGTTCTACGGCACGGACATATATCCGTAGCGATTTGGAAAGGTGTCCGTGGCCAACGGAACTGAATGGGTCCGTAATTGCGGACCATATTACGGTCTGCATGTACGGAGATTTTTTTTACGGTCGTGCGCATGGGGGCTAAGTCATTGCCAGTCATTAAAGGGTTAACACATCAGACCAGTGTGGGTGACGTCATAATGAATGAGTTGTGCAGTGTTAATAAACTCCTGTAGTAATGATGATGAATGTGATGTCATAAATACAAATGTTTATGACATAAAGAATATTCCATATTAGAAGGTCTTACTGCCACGTTCAGCGCCATATTGGATGGGACGGAGGACCTTGAGCTTGACTTCCCCACCAATGCCGACCTGATGTCATTTGGAGGTTCTAGCAGGAAAACCCTTCACCCAAGACCACTTCATCACAACGGAGGGGGGTTTCCAGCAGAAGATTCCCCTCTGTTAGCAAGAGCGGCGACAGCTGCCACAAAGAGGCATCTGGAGGACCCGTCTTATCAGTTTTATTTCAATGGGTGCCCAGGAAGAAAAGACACCAGCCAAGCCAACAATTTCAGCCACATTAAGCATTTTATGTTGTTCGTTCATTGTATTTTTCGTTCATTGTAAATCTGGTAATATGTACAAATTCTGTCCATTACAGCAGGAGATCCCCCTCTATTAGCCAGAGCGGAGACAGATGCTACAAGGCGGCATCTGGAGGACCCGTCTCATCTGTGCCTTACGTGGATCGCCTATTAATTTTAATGGGTGCCCAGGAAGAAATCCACCTAGCACCAGATCAGCCGAATTATTTGTTTTAGGTTGTTCGTTCATTGTAAATCTTATAAATGTACAAATTCTGTTACAAATTCTATTTTGGCACCTTCTAAGCCCATAGGAAGGGCAATCCTCCAGCCATGGTTTCCCTAGAGGTTTCCCCCACAGGGGGTTTTTCCTTTCCTGCGTGCTGGAGGGTGACTCTTCGTGAGTCGGAGGTTTGCCATTTTGGGTTTGGTCATATAATATAAATAAACCTTTGACCATTTAACACCCAATTATAATGTTCTGTGTCTTTATTTTGCATTTTTTGGGAGCTTTAATGCCCCAGAATCTAAATTCTTGAAATCTCATCGGCCCACAGTACCCGCTAGATGGCCCGATCTGTACTTGACTCACTTTAAACCATTAGGGTACCAGTATTCATACTGAAGTCGGACGAGCTTGATGATTTTGGTGGAACCGGGCCCACTAACCGAGTATGGGAATACCTTGACCCTCTCTCGATGGAAGATGTTTGATGAAAGGAGAAGGATTCCCGTGGGAGATCAGCCAGAAGTGTCTGGCAGCAGACGAGTATAGGGAGGACTAGCTAATTGGCCGACAACTAGTTTAAGTTTATGAGCCGCTTTAGTGGCTGCAGGCCATTATTTAAAAAGGTGTCATCTCCTAACCAGGGTCAGGTGCCCTTCATTCTTCAACTAGTAGAAACCGCCCTTCCAGTGGTCCGAGGGACTGTGGTGCTGTGCGGAGACTTTAACCTTACTCTGGATCCGACGGTGGATAATTCTACTGGTCGCTCTAGTGTTGCATACGGTGCTATTAGGCGGGTGAGGCGTGCTCTCCTACCGCTTCAACTGTGTGATGCATGGCGCATTCAACATCCCACGGATAAGGATTATAGTTTTTACTCCCATCCGCATGGCACCTACAGTCGCTTGGATTACATTTTCCTTCAGCAACATGCTCTCCCCTGGGTAGCATCTACGTCCATTGGCAGTATCCTGGGGTCTGACCATGCCCCGGTATATTGTACCTTACATCTCCCCTTCATCACTAAAGGCCCCTGGACCTGGAGACTGAATGAGTCCCTGCTCCTGGATGGGGTGTGCCATGCTGATTTGCTTCAAACGGTGGAACATTTCACTCTTGATCATGCCCAGGATGACACGTCCCCCTTGGTTCGTTGGGAAGCCCTTAAATGTGTTCTCAGGGGGGTCCTCATAAAACATGGGGCGCGCCTTAAGAGGGAAAGGGCCCACTCCCTTAAAATTGCTCTCCAAAAAATTAGTGCTCTTGAACTGGCTCACAAACGTGCGCTGTCTCTTCCGATTTTACGTGAGTTACAGACTGCCCGACAGGACGCCAGACGGCTGTTGGACTCTGCCCAGCAGCGCGCTCTTCAAGTCTGTCGCAGTAAATTCTACGAGTTTGGCAATAAGAGCGGACGTATGTTGGCCAGAGCTTTAAAAACCAGAATTGCCCAGTCACACATCCCAAATACTAAGGCTCCTTCTGGCCAAGTTGTTCACACGACCCCAGAGATAGCGGAGTGCTTCCATAGCTTTTTCTCTGATCTTTACAACCTTGACCCTCCCACCCCCGCCCCCTCCCATCCGCCAGGACGGGACTCTTTCTCATCTCCCTTCACACCGTTGTCTGGGGAGATAGCCGAGGAACTTGATACGGACTTCACTCCCTCGGAGCTCCTCATGGTTATAACCGATCTTCCTGGGGGAAAGAGTCCTGGCCCGGATGGCTACACTGTCAAGTTTTACAAGGTGTTCACGGACCGGTTGCTACCGCTTTTGTTGTCAGCTTTTAACTCTATTTCCCCGGAGGCCCTGTTTCCTCCTAGCTCCACCTTGGCTCATGTCGCGGTTATCCCTAAGCCGGGTAAGGACCCTCAACTCTGCTCCAGTTATCGTCCCATCTCCTTGCTCAATGTAGACCTAAAAATTTACGCTAAATTGCTCGCCAATAGACTGAATAAATACCTGCCAGCTCTAATTCACCCGGACCAGGTGGGGTTTGTGCCTGGTCGGGAGGCCCGTGACAACACCCTTAAAACTTTTGATATCATTCACCACGCCCAGACTAACCGAATCCCGCTCATGATCCTGTCCCTAGATGCTGAAAAGGCGTTTGACAGAATATCGTGGCCTGCCCTTTACCAAACCCTTCGGCATGTGGGAATGGGACCATCTCTCTTGGCAAAAATTATGGCATTGTATCGTACACCCTCGGCCCAAATAAAAATAAATGGCTCCCTTTCGGCACCTTTCCCTATTTACAATGGCACACGACAGGGCTGTCCCCTATCCCCCCTGTTGTATGTCCTGGTTATGGAACATCTCATGGCCTCCATTCGGAGCAACTCGGATATTAAGGGTATTAACATTGGAGGGAAGGAATACAAGTGCTCGGCATTCGCTGATGACCTATTGGTCTATCTCACAGACCCTCATGTCTCTCTCCCTTCACTGATGTCCGAGTTGTCTCGTTTTGGAACATGGTCTAATTTCAAAATCAATTTCTCTAAGTCTGAGGCGCTAAATGTTTCTCTCCCGGGCCCGTTAGTGTCGCTTCTCCAAAGTAATTTCCCCTTTTCATGGCCCTCCAGAGGTATTACATATTTGGGTGCCCGTATAAGTGGGGACCTTACACAATTGTTTACAAATAATTTTATCCCCCTACTGGCCAAGTTTCGCACTGACCTTAATTCCTGGCATAAGACTGAGTTTTCCTGTTTTGGCCGTATCAATATTATTAAGATGTCTCTCCTCCCCCGCTTGCTTTATCTCCTGCAGACTATCCCCATCTCTATCCCATCTTCCTATTGGTTGCGGCTTCAGCGATGCTTCGGCTCCTTCATTTGGCCGACTGGTCGCCCACGTCTGAGCCGGGCTCTTCTGACTCGTTCCAGGGGTACGGGTGGGGTTGGTCTGCCGGATTGTCGGCTCGACTATCTGGCATCAACTCACGCACGGGTTTTAGATTTTTTTCATAACCGTGAATCAAAACTATGGGTCCGTTTAGCTCAACAACTATGTCCCAGTACCCTATCATCCCTGCCGTGGATCCTGCCCGGGAATAGACCGACTCAAGCCTCCTTTGTTGTTTACCATACTCTCATGGCGTTGAGGTCCTTAGGGCCTGGAAGTACGCTTATAGACCCCCTGGGTCCTTTAACTCCTATCACAGATAATCCAGCCTTTCCTGCTGGCAGGGCTGGTCGCTCCTTCCTAGGCAGGCCGTCCACCGGCCCCATGTATTTTGCCCAGGTCCTCTCCGCTTCCTCTCTTCTCCCTCTAACCTCCATCTGCCCCGATGCCATGCCCCTCACTCGCCATATATATGAATATGCCCAGTTAAAACATTTCTATGGAGCAGTTAACCGACGCGCACATCTTCACAGGTCGTTGACGGACTTTGAGCGCCTATGTGTCTCCTCCCAGCCCCCTACCCATACCATATCCACAATATATAAATTACTCCTTTCACAGCGTTCCCAACAACTCCCCTCCTTCTGCGGGGCCTGGGAGAGAGAATTACATACTACATTTACTGATACACAATGGAAGCGGTGTTTCTCCCTCTCACAAAAAGCCTCTATAGCCATTAGGGCCCAGGAAACTAGTTATAAAATTGTCTCTAGATGGTATCGGGTCCCGGCTGCGCTTCATAAATGGTATCCGTCTGTGCCTGATAATTGTTGGCGCTGTGGTGCTGTAGGAGGTTCCATGTCTCATGTTTGGTGGAGTTGCCCCTTGTTGAGGAGTTTTTGGGATGCGGTACTTAAATTGATATTGGAGGTTACTGGAGTCTCTGTCCCCAACTCTCCGGAAGCAGCTCTTTTATTCATGTTCCCGATGCCATTACACATTTATAAAAGCTCCCTAACTAGACATCTCCTTCAGGCGGCAAAGTCAGTGATCCCGCGCAGGTGGAAAACGGCAATACCCCCAACATTAGATGAGTGGTTTCGGGAAGTTGCCTTGATACAGCGAATGGAACACTTGGTGGCTCACTCCCCGGCAGCTGTGGTAAAATACACGTCTACATGGTCTCCTTGGATAGTGTTTCTTTCTTCGCCTTCCTACCTCACGGCTGTAACCTGAGTCGGCCTATGCCCCTGTGAAATACACTACGGCTCTTGCTCGCTGCTGATTTTTTACTCATAATACGCCGGAACTGGAGTCCAGGATCCCTCCTGTCCTCTCCCCTCCCTCCTATCCTTCCCTTTCTTGGGGCCTTTTTCTATACTTTCTTTCCCCCTGACTAGGGTTATGTGCCTCTCCTTCTCTGTTTGAGTTAAGTGATCTCGCTGTACCTCCTGATGTTATGCCTCTAGGATTATTCATGCTACTGTTGTACACTGACAATTCTTTTTCATGTCAAGATGTAATGCACATTATTGATTTTCCTTTTTTCTTGTTTGTTTTTGCTTTGGTCCACTGACCTTGCTTGTTCTTTTAGTTAAGGGTGGAGGCCTTCCCTCCACTATGTTTTGTAATTTTGTGTTCTGAAACTCAATAAAAAATTTTGAATAAGAAAAAAAAAAAAAAAAAAAAAAAAAAAAAAGGTGTCATCTAGGATTACGATGAGGCCACTGTCCACAGCTGAACGCTGGAGTCGTCACAAGGTCAAGGGGGAGTTATTGGGCAGGGTTTTACGCACGTCTTGGTACCACCCTTGGGGCACTTGTGTCCTAATTTGCAATTTTTTATTTTATTTGAGGAGCATTGAAGCAACAAATAAATGGTTGCAAAAGTATACATACCCTTTTTGCTAATTAAAATTAGGTACATTTCACCCCCCCCTCCCCCCAACTGCTGAAATCCATTTCTACAGTTCAAATTAGTTCTCTATTAAACAGGGAATATGTAAAGTTTCCACAGATACAGAGGTTCTCGTCTGCCCAAAAAAAAAAAAGCCACCTACCTGCCGCAAAACTCAGTTTCAGAAGGTTTTTAAAGCAGAGCTCATCCAGGCCAAACACCTGGTTATGAAAAATGGTGAGATAATTGAAAAAGCTTAAAGACATGGTCCCCGGTGGAAAGGAGAAGACACGATGGTGAAGGGGTGGTGGAAGGCGGCCAACATTTCGCACACGCTCTCGAGCAGACGTGTCAAACGGCAAGCCACTAATTGTCCATGGATTGTCAACGGCAGCCATGGTTGACTTGATATAAAACCAGCAGGCTTCCAAGAGTCACTTACACGGAGCGATCAATTGTAAAACTTTATAAAAGACGACGACCAGAAAACGCTGCGCTGTATAAGTAATATAATAATAAAAGTGCCCCCCCTTTGGAACAGTGCAGAATAGATCACTCTAAACGTTAAAGTCCTATTCCTGCTACCATGTCGCCTTAAAGGGATTTAAAAAAATCATGACCATTTTCTCCCAGAAACCGCGCCACACCTGTCCGTGGGTTGTGTCTGCAATTTCAGCTCAGCTCCATTGCAGAGAATTGGGCTGGGCTGCAATATCACACACAACCTGTGGACAGGTGTGGCGCTATTTCTAGAAGAAAGCAGCCATATTTTTTTTAATCCTGGACCACCATTTAAATGTGGCAGGTGCTTTCTTAAAAATAATGTCATAATGCAGCATAACGTTATATTAAAGGGGTTGGCTCAGGATATGGTACCAATGACTGATCGGTGGCAGTAGGTCTGATGTGACCCTGCTGATCACTAGAACGATTAGACCCTGTCAGCTCCTGGCACACCATATGCAGCCTCCGAAGAAATCACAGCAGAACCAAGACGACAAATTTGACATGGCGCTTTCCTATCCCCACTGCCACTTCGTTCTAGAGATTAGTGGGGGTCACAATGGTCAGACCACCGCTGATTAGACATTGGTGGGATGTCCTAGTGATATGCCACCAACTTCTGCGAGTTTAAATCCCATCAAGGCTACATATACACGTTGCGTATTTTACTGCGGAAAATTGGCAGCAAAACCGCAAGAAATTCGCAGCAAAAAAAAAATAAATGCAGCTTTGGGTGCAGTTTTTATGTTTTGCTGCGTAAATCGCGGCGTTTCCATGCTGCGGGTTTCCACTGCGTATTTCTGTAGAACTACAAGCGATCGAATTTGCAAGTGGAAATGCGGGATAATTTGACATGCCGCGGTTTTGAAAATACTCACCGCGGGTCAATTTACATCCCGAAAAATACTGCAGCGTGGACATGAGATCCCCTGGAATCTCATAGTCTATGCTGGTACTGTACTACGGTTTTGCCATACGTAATATGCATCATGTGCATTGACCTTAAAGGAACAGTGTCACCAAAATTTTTTTTTTTATATCAGTTTTAAGTTAGGGTTTTATTAAAAACGTTTATATTTATTTGTGTGTTACTTTTTTCTATTTTTACACTTTTTCTTCCCTATTGGGGCTGCCATTTTTTTTTCCATTTCTGTATGTGTCGATTAACGACACATACAGACATGGAATACGGCAGCTCCAGTCCCATAGGGACTGCGAACGGAGCCCGTTCCATCCACTATGGTGTACGCCGTGTGTGTGGGAACGGCGCATGCGCCGCTCCCACACAGTCCGATTTGAAATGCGCGCCGTCCGGCGCCATTTTCCTGTGGACCGGAAGTCGCGGCCGGGCAGTAAGATTACTACTTCCGGTCGCGGCTTCCGGACTTGTGCACATGGAGCAGCGGCAGCAGACGGAGCGGACGGACCGGAGGGAGCGGCGGCGACTGGAGCAGGTAAGTGATTTCTATGTATGTGCGTGTTTCAGTGTGTTTTACTAGTGTATGTAAGGGTATGTGCACACACACTAATTACGTCCGTAATTGACGGACGTATTTCGGCCGCAAGTCCCGGACCGAACACAGTGCAGGGAGCCGGGCTCCTAGCAGCATACTTATGTACGATGCTAGGAGTCCCTGCCTCGCTGCAGGACAACTGTCCCGTACTGAAAACATGATTACAGTACGGGACAGTTGTCCTGCAGCGAGGCAGGGACTCCTAGCATCGTACATAACTATGATGCTAGGAGCCCGGCTCCCTGCACTGTGTTCGGTCCGGGACTTGCGGCCGAATTACGTCCGTCAATTACGGACGTAATTAGTGTGTGTGCACATACCCTTCACCTTCTACACTGTGTGTTAGCTCAAAAAATGGCGACACACAGTGTAGAAGGTTAGACCGTTCAAACCCCTAGTTTCTCCCGGCACTAGCCAGGATAAAGGAGGGGGGGATGCTGAGAGCTCACTAGAGCGAGGGATTTTTTCCCAATTTTGCAGCATAAAGCAATGTGGTTGCTTTACCACATGCAATTTTGGGAATTGCTCCATCTAGTGACCAGTGCTGGAAAATATTATAAATTGAATCCAATTTATAATATTTCCTGACTCGTGAAAAAAATAAAAAAAATTAGAACAATGTTTAATCACCTATACACTAATTGTTTAACTAAAAAAAACAAAACATGTTTTGCTGGCAACACATTCCCTTTAAGGGAACGATTCTAAAATAGTAACGTTATGGCACAGACGGACCACGAACCTGCGGTAAACGCCGACAGATGGTTTCGTTCTCCCAGCAGGACATACTCTGCAGAAACCAACAATTATGTTATTTTAAAAACACGCAAAAGGAAAATCCTCAATATATGTCAAACTGGAAATACTGGAAGAAAGGAACTTGAAGTATCTACCAAATCAATTATTTGCACAGATCTCCTAAAAAAAATGATAAATCTGTTTCAGATATCGAGACGGTTTGTTTCCGCAGTCCTGCTATATACAACGAAGATGCAAATGTCCAACGTGCCATTAGAACAGAAGCTCCCGATGTTTATTTAATGTCGGAATGATTGTCTGATGTTTCCATATATGCAAATTGTGAATATGTCATTTTGGCATTAACCCACATGAAAAATCCGATCGTATCATATGGTCAAATCAAAGTGTTTTCATAGTCACCGTAGTTCTAGGATAACAAGGTTTAGGTCCTTCATGGAAGCGTCTGAAAAAGTTTCCAACTTCGGGCTCATGCACAAGTCCAGATCGTGCCGCCATATAAAGTGGGAGGCACATGGAGGTAGAGTACTGGCCCAAAAGCGGCTATGGATGTTGTGTCACACAGACATGAGTACTGCAGTGTGAATGAGCTCTTAATTACATTGCGGTGTCCTAAGGACGGTCACTAATTTAAAAGCATTTATGCCGGCAGAATAATAATCGTCATCTTTATATAGAGCCAACATATTCTGAAGAGCTTTAGGGCTCGTTCACAACTGCCTTCCGTTGTGCTCATCATAGGAGCAGAACGATCAGACCGGAAGCTCGGGATCAGTTACAAAACGGAAACCAACGGCACTCGACGGAACTCGTTAACTTTAATGGGTCCCGCCAGCTCTCCGTCATGGTTTCCGCGCTATTATGTTTGTTGCAAAAACAACAATCTGTGACGGAAGACCGTAACGGAGCCTCCGACGCAGATGTGAACAGCCCCTTACAAACAGATAAAGTAGCAAGTAAAATGACAAATAACCGAAACAAGTGAAGACACAATGAGACGGAAAGAGCGGCCCCTACCAGCAAGAGAGCGGCCCTTGGCAGCAAGAGAGCGGTCCCTGCCAGCAAGAGAGCGGTCCCTGCCAGCAAGAGAGCGGTCCCTGCCAGCAAGAGAGCGGTCCCTGCCAGCAAGAGAGCGGTCCCTGCCAGCAAGAGAGCGGTCCCTGCCAGCAAGAGAGCGGTCCCTGCCAGCAAGAGAGCGGCCTCTGAAAGCAAGAGAGCGGCCTCTGAAAGCAAGAGAGCGGCCCCTACCAGCAAGAGAGCGGCCCCTACCAGCAAGAGAGCGGCCCCTACCAGCAAGAGAGCGGCCCCTACCAGCAAGAGAGCGGCCCCTACCAGCAAGAGAGCGGCCCCTACAAGCAAGAGAGCGGCCCCTACAAGCAAGAGAGCGGCCCCTACCAGCAAGAGAGCGGCCCCTACCAGCAAGTGCTTACAATCCAAATGGAATTGGAGTCGTCACACAATAGCCCGCGTTTACAAAACATTTAATACGTTCTAAAAAGCAGCAAAATAAAAAAAATAAATGTTCGCTAGTCGGCAGCACATCTCAAGGTAAATGCATGGGAACAAATGATCGTATTACGGTCTTAGTAAATATGGGCGGAACCAGCCGCTCCTGTTGAAATTTAAATAAAGAGTCATGATCCAAATCACATAGCCAGTATGTGAGCCATGTCATGTTTAGAAAGAAAACCCCCCTCCCCCCCCCCCAAAAATATAAAATAAAATAAAACAAGGCATCCAAAAAATAAGAATCCACAGACGTGGTTGCATGGTCTATGTGGCTCGGGCCCCACGCTGCACGGATATGGTAACACAGGCAACTGTATATAACCCCATTACTAACGTCAATGAAGCCAAATATTAATCTACTGCAGAACGAATAGTGACAAGTTAATGGAGGGAAACAAAGTTCTACGCAAATATGGCTTTTCATCCCAACGGAGAAAAAATTAAAAGCTCCAACCCCACCACCACCATCATTATACTTGGGCCTTATGGGAATATAAATCATGGCCTTGTACAACTAAGTAAGAGTTGGGGTATGTTCACACGCTTAGCAAAAAACGTCTGAAAATACGGAGCTGTTTTCAAGGGAAAGCAGCTCCTGATTTTAATCCGTTTTTTTAATTAACTAGCGTTTTTTACGGCCGTTTTTCTATCGAGAATGAAAACGGCTCAAGAAGTGACATGCACCTCTTTTTCGCGGGCGTTTAAACGCAGCCGTTTTTCAAAACAGCTGCGCAAAAAAACGCCCCGTCGGAAGAGAACACCGTTTTTCCCATTGAAATCAATGGGCAGATGTTTTGAGGCGTTCTGCCTCCGATTTTTCGATCGTTTACAGCCCGAAAATAAGCCGTGTGAACATACCCTTAGAAGGGAGTCATGATAAGGCCCCATATACTTAGGGAAGTAGCCTAGTAATACAGCGCCATGAAGTGGACTATACCGCAGCAGCGTTACAGTATTCCAGCAGCCAATCACTGGGTACAGTGGTGACATTGAACAAAAGGGGACGTATGGGCACCACTATGTGTGAAATTAATCTATATGGGGTGCTGCAGTAACATGCAAAACATATGCATACCTGGAGAGAGGAAAAGGCACATGTATAAATTTGCTCACACCCAAAATAGTAAGCATTTTTTTTAAAAACGAAAAAAAAAGAAACTTTATTATGCACTACATTTGTATGTAGTGCATAATAGTTTGTTTTTTGTTTTTTCTTACTATTTTGGGTGTGCGCAAATTTATACATGTGCCTTTTCCTCTCTCCAAGTATGGGTACAGAGGTGACGTTATATATACATACATACATATATATATATATATATAAAAAAAAAGTGAACGAAAGTTGGCTTAAATATAACTTTTAAAATACAGATCCGCCAAAGGATCTGTTTTTGCTCTATATTCCATCGTAAACCGTATAATTGATCGCCACGCCCGTGGATATTCTGGCTTTATAGCAATCGGATCCGTAGCATTGTTGTTCCTCGCTGAACAATAAACCACAACGCTGCATTGGACTATAAGGCCCCATGCACACGAACGTGCTTTTGCGGCCGCAATTCTCCCGAAAATCCACGGGAGAATTGCGGCCCCATTTATTGCTATGGGGCCATGCAAACGAGCGTGGTTTCCACAGTCCGTGCATGGCCCCGGAGCCCAGACTGCAGAAAATATTGAAAATAATGGCCGCAGCCATGTGCACAGCCCACGATTTGCGGGCGGCTCGCGGCTGACACTCCGTGGCCGGCCGACCCGAAAATCACAGCCGTGCACATGGCTACGTTCGTGTGCATGAGGCCTAAGAAAAATCACGCCTTTATAGTAGAAAAGCTGATAAAAAAAAACAAAACCTACATTTCCTGACACGATCACTGAGGCGATGCCAGTGCTGAGTCGCTAATCCTGGCATCACCTGCGTCCAGTCTATTTTGCCTACAATGAATATATAGAAAGTCCCAGCGGTAAAAATACTGGAAACCGGCTCAGCTGAACAGAGTTAACATCTTCCATGAGGAACATCTGGAGTGAAGAGCAATAAGCACACTGGCACATTTCACTATTCATTTCATATTTCGTAAATTCTGAAGTCATCAGCGCATGGACCAGAACTTGCCAAGGGGCACAGGACACAAACTTTGCCAACTTTCCCCGTCGACATGACTCAAAAGCAGCAAGAGAAAAATGTCCAGAAGAAAATCAGATCTCCAAATTAGATATCTTATTTCCAAGTGGCATGTTAAGGTATTCTGAGTTATAACCAATATAAGGGCCCCCCTCTATTAGCCAGATGGGAGTACGGCTGCAATAAGGGGCATGCTGTGTGGATGTCCGATGTGTCCACGCATAACAGACAGGCCATTCATTTCAATGGCTACCATGCAATGCTGCTAGGAACACTGGCCGCCAGGCCCAAGAAATTGAGGGGGTTCCAGGATGCCCCATGATCCGATTAAAAAACGGGCAACCTTTCTAATCAGCAGTTATCGTCCATATTGAATAGGTATTAGGCTTCATTCAGACGAACGGGAATTACGTCCGTGCAACGCGCGTGATTTGCACGCGCGTTGCACGGACCTATATTAGTCTATGGGGCCGTGCGGACATGTGCACGATTTTAAAAAGTCACGACATGTCTGTTCTTTCGCCGTTTTGCGCGAATCACGCACCCATTGAAGTCAATGGGTGCGTGAAAACCATGCATGCCGCACGGAAGCGTGATTTGCGCAACAGCTGTCAAAAGGATGAATGTAAACTGAAAAGCACCACGTGCTTTTCTGTTTACAAACATCCAAATGGAGTGTCATAATGATGGCGGCTGCGTGAAAAGCACGCAGCCGCGCATCATATGCTGCTGCCACACGGAGCTGGTAAGTGGTTTTTGCGCACGCAACACGCCGCGTTTTTGCGTGCGCAAAAACGCCACGCTCGTGTGAACCCAGCCTTACATTTACTCTAAATGGGCAACATATTTACATCCAGGCCTAGATTACTGCATGGTAAGGTCTATAGGACAGAAATCCCAATAGATCGGTGCAGATGGTCACTGACCTCTAGATTTACGTAGAAATAGCTTATAGGAAACAAGGGTGTATTGAAACACAGCAGCAGCGAAAAATGCACCAAATCACAGTAAAAACACATGTGATTTTTGGATGCAGTTTTAACCACACCTCAAACAGTCTGAATTCCCCCTTATTAATTCTGGTGGAAAAAAAGTCAAGCAGTTGCCAATGGCAACCAGATTTCAGTTCTTTCCATTTAAAAAAAGCCCCTAAAAAAAATAAAAATTAGACACCGTCTTTCAGCACTTTCACCAACCAGCTGTTTGAAGGGGCTGCGGCGCTGGTATGAGCCCCATCATTTTTAGGGCTTATTCACACGCACGACATGTCCTATATTTGGCAGTGTTTATCGCTGCACGCACCCATTGAAGTTAATGGGTGCGTGCAAATCGCGCTCGGCACACGGAAGCACTTCCGGGTGCCGCGAGGGATTCCCGCAACAGTAGTAAAATGAATGAATGAACCAGAAAAGCACCACGTGCTTTTCTGTTTGTAAACATTCATACAGTGTGTCTGTAAAGGATCTGCCAGACACAGCTTCTGTGTCGGCACCCGTGGTTAATCAGTCTGCACCTGCTCCTAAGTCTGATAGAGTGAGTCCATCTTCTACCACTCGGGCTGGGAGGCTGAGAAGTGGGAGAGCCTATCAGAGCCTGGCCAGACGGAGCTAGCTCCTGCCCTCGGTCTATTTATACCTTCATTTCCTGCTCCTCCTTTGCCTGAGATTCTGCCTGTTTCCTGGCTCTGCTGCTGCTTGTACTATTGACCTCTGCTTCATATTGAACCTGCTTTACTGACTACTCTCTTGCTCTGCGTTTGGTACCTTGTACACTCCTGGTTTGACTCGGCTTGTTCACTACTCTCTTTGCTCACGGTGCTGCCGTGGGCAACTGCCCCATTTCCCTTAGCTTCTGTGTACCCTTGTCGTGCGCATATTGAGCGTAGGGACCATCGCCCAGTTGTACGCCGTCACCTAGGACGGGCCGTGCAAGTAGGCAGGGACTGAGTGGAGGGTAGATTAGGGCTCACCTGTCTGTCTCCCTACCCCGTCATTACAGTGTCATAATGATGCCGGGTGCGCGAAAATCACGCAGCCGCGCACCATATGCTGATGACACACTGAGCTTTTGCGAGCGCAAAACTAACACGTCCGTGTGAATAAGGCCTTACATGGTTCTCCTCTCCATTCATACTTGCGTGCGCGATTACATTTGTAGCGGCCGTGCAATGTATTGCACCACTGTCCCATTCACTTGATGGGACCACTGAATGTACAAGTACGGACGGGCACCGCTGCCCCTTCAGATAGCGGATCGGCAGGTGTGCCAACGGTCGGCACACCGATCTAATATTGATTTCCTAGTCGGAAGATAGGCCATCAATTTTAATAACCCAGATATCCGCTTTAGGATCGTCATGCACAATGCCACGCCACCGCTAGACACTACAACAGCGTGTTCTCTGGAGTTGTGAATCCAATCTCACTATCTAGCAGTCTAATGGAGAAATCTGGGTTTGGCAGGTGCCAGGAGAATGCGACCTACTAAAATACATCGTGTCTACTGTAAAATTTGATGGAGACGGGATAATTGTCTGGGCCGGTGGTTCAGGTCCCTTATTTCCAGGGATGGGTAATTTTAGACAATTGTAGCTTCCAACTTTGTGGAAACAGTTTGGGGTCCGGCCCTTTCCTTTTCCAGCATGACTGCGCTCTAGTGCACACAGCGAACCCTATAAAGACACGGTGTGATGGGTTTGGTGCGGTGGAGTCCTGACCTCAACCCTATCCAATGCCGTTGGAATGAATTGGAATGTCGATTGCGAGCCAGATCTGATCATCCAACCCTTCCCATAAAGAGTGGAGGCTGTTATATCCGCAAAAGGGGCCCCAACTCCATATGAATGCCCATGGTTTCTAAATAAGATTTCCAACAAGTTCATATACATGTAATAGTCAGAGGTCCACATATTTAAGACCATGTAGTGTATAGATTAGGAAACTGCAATGGCAGATAATACAGTCCCCTAAAAAAAAATTAGCTTCTGTATTACCCAAAACTCCGCAGAATCAGCCGATATATTTGTGAATGGAGAAATCAGATTCTGTTGGAGCCTGCAAACAAACAGACTGTATCTTGTAAAGGTCTGTAGCTTGACTGGAGACTACAGCCTACAGCCTGCCCTAAAACAGTCAGCAGCCTTATTGACATGGGCGTGACTGCTCTAGATGCAAGTCACTAATGTGAACTCCACCATAAGCTTTAGATCAGTTGCAAAGGACTTATTTTCTACCGAAGACAGATTAGCGCAACGTAGAATGTGCATCTATTGCCAGCGCCATGCTTTTATATCTCCACCTATATGTATGGAGCGGCAGGGTTCACGCTCAACCACCGCTGCATACAACTTATCAACATGGACGTGCTCGTGAGGAGGAGCAGGGGGGACTCGGGTTCCCCAGATTAGTGTTCATTGTGATTTTTACATGAAAGTGACCATTGACGCTCCCGCAGGCTAATAAAGAGACATAGCGCATCATCTGATTGTATGTAAGAGGTTACAGTTGCCATTTGGTTATGCTAACCTGGAGGCGTTGTGGGAGGAGCATAGATCTCTCAAGTCAAGCTGCAGCCTGGAATCCGTTCAGGGGCCACTAGTGCACCATCTATGTAGAATATGGAAAATAAGGAAGAAAAAACGGACTTCGTTCTGGGCGATTTTCCTGATTTTTTTTAAAAGTTATCGGAGATATAAAAAAAAAAAAAAAAGGGAAACTGGTATATAAAATCGTTTTTTAATTTTGTACACACATATATATATAGAAAAATGTAGAGCGTAGTAACGGCACCAGGACTTCAAGATGGATGAAAGCAAAAGTGGATTTATTTCACCTCAATACAGCAACGTTTCGGTTCAACAGGAACCTTTCTCAAGCCATGGCTTGAGAAAGGTTCCTGTTGAACCGAAACGTTGCTGTATTGAGGTGAAATAAATCCACTTTTGCTTTCATCCATCTTGAAGTCCTGGTGCCGTTACTACGCTCTACATTTTTCTCTATTTGGATATTGGGGAATTGATTCACCCCCAGGTAACGAGCACATGGCCTGATTTGTTGCATTTGGAGTGCTGTGTTCATCCACCCTGGACTGTATATATATATTTTTCACCTCAAAAACCCCATTGAAAGCAATGGGAGACGGAAATAAAAATGTTTTTTGATGCAATTTGACGCGTTTCTCGTCAAAAAACGCTCTCGGTTATTCCCTCTGTGGAAGAAATAGGAAAAAAAAAAACGCAGCAAAATACCACGCCAAAAAACGTGTGTGGTGCAAAACCACTTTAAAAAAACAAAACAAAGATGATTTTTCCAGGCAGAATTTTGAACAGCGCTTTAAAAAATAATAAAAAAAACTACAAAAAAATCCCAGGCCTCATAGCAACGGGATAATCCAAGCCACAACACAATAGTATGAGCCCTGAAGGATTATAAAGATGGGACGTTCAAGTGAGATAAAATGTTAAAATATTTATAATTCAGCCCTATAAACATACACAGGAGAATGGGGGGGGGGGGGGGCACTATTATATTACAGTCCTGGGGAGAGGATATATTTGTATAAAAGCCTTTTATATTACGAACAAGACTTTTACATGTAACAAAGCAAAATGTACACAAAGGAAACCCGAGCTGGTGATCCGTCAGGAACTCGCTCACAGAAAACTGTGTGTGGTCTACGGTGGTGACGGATAAATTGGGTTAACACTTAATAAATGTTCAATTTGTGGGACACAGGCATTGGTCACCTACAGATCACAATTTTTTTTTTTTTACCACATCCTCTGGATAAGGCAGGGTTCACACAGAGTTTTTTGACGCAGAAACCGCGCCGCAAAACTCATCAAAAACGGGAGGCAGGGGCGGTTTTCTCCCACGAGCGGTAAAACCGCCTCGCGGGAGAAAGAAGAGACATGCCCTATCTTCGGGCGTTTACGCCTCTGACCTCCCATTGACTTCACTGGAAGGCAGAGAAAGCGTATTTCGCGGCGTTTTATGCCCGCGGGCGAAAAACGCTGCGAAAATCGGCGTGCAGGGAGAGGAAAATCTGCCTCAAACTTCCAAACTGAATTTTGAAGCAGAAATTCCGCCTGCAAAAAACTCTGTGTGAACATAGCCTAAGGGAAAAAAATATTTAAGTTCATTCTGCAACTTCCTAATATTTTTTTTTCTGCTTCCGGTCAGTGAAAGAAAACCTCCTTTCTTAGGCCTTATTCACACGAACGTGTATTACGTCCGTGAAAATAACGCGCGTCGCACGGACCTATATTAGTCTATGGTGCCGTTCAGACAGTCCCTGATTTTCACGCAGCGTATGTCCGCTGCGTAAAACTCACGACATGTCCTATACTTCGGCGTCTTTCGCGCATCACGCACCCATTGAAGTCAATGAGTGCGTAATAATCGCGTACGGCACACGGAAGCATTTCCTTAATCTCTTTTTCAACACTTCAAAACCGCGTGTCATAAGCATGGCATATGCGTGAAAATCACGCAGCCAACACGGATGACAGACGGAAGAACAACGTGCGCAAAACGCACACGCTAGTGTGAATAAGGCCTTACATGCAGAGGATAAACATTCAAACGAGGTGGAAATTTAGGCTCCTAAATGTATTTGTGGCCCATAATCCGATGCATTAAAAGGAACCGTGTTATGCACCATATTGTGGAGCTTCCATTTCACTGATCAAGTTTTCCCCTAGAAGCCCACAATTCAGTGCTATTAGGGTTAAACGTGGCGCCATATATAACATGCGATGAAGCATGCGTTTTTTTAAAAACGTTTTTCTCATAAGTTTACGACTTACCTGCAAACGCCGATGCTGCTGCAGAATCAACTGTAGCCTCTGGTGCCGATGTGTCCTCGCTCGTCTGACACGATGCAGGACCTGTGAGTGACGTCACCGCGTGATCTCTCGAGAACACGCTGTGTGTCTGAACTGCCAGAAGCTGGGTGGTAACGATGAGAAGTGGCTGATGCTGATTCGTCAGCATCATACACTTCTATTCACAACGCCCAGCTAGTAAAACAAGTAAAAACGCCCAGATGTACGCACATAATACACGCCCAGTTGTACTTTAGAAAGCCTCATTTACATAAATATAAAAATGCTCATAACTCGGCCAAAAATGCTCGTTTAAAAAAAAAATAACTCTTATCTACATTGCAGCGCCGATCTGCTGCAATACGAGATAGGGGTTGCAAAATCTGGTGACAGAGGCTCTTTAAGTGTAAAAAACGGCCGCGAAAAAGAAGTGCAGGACACTTCTTGGGCCGTTTTCCATAGACTAGTGGAAAAAGCTCCAAAAATGGCCGTAAAAAATGCTTTGAAAATCGCGAGTGGCACAAAAAAAAACGTCTGAAAATCAGGAACTGTTTTCCCTTGAAAACCACTCCGTATATTGAGCCTTTTTTGACTGTGTGTGAACATACCCTAAAAGTTTAGCGGAAAACCATAAAAAAAAAAATCACGATAAAAAAACATAGTACTGTAGGAATGAGGCGCTTGAGAATATGCTGCACACTTATTGGGGACTTTAGTGTACGCTACTGAACTACACCAAGTTTCTCGCAAACCAGTTCACGTGACTAAGGCCCCACTTTTTCTAAGACAATTTAGAAATTACACGGTTGTCCAAACAAGTGGCGACAAGGCTGGATAAATAGGTTTGCCCCAAATACCATTTATTTTCAACCCAATTATGCCAGAAAAATGGTGGCACGTCATCGTCAATCTAAGGGAGACGATTATGCCTGTCAATGGACAGCCGGGGTAGGCTGTAAGGTAATTCATGTGTCGGTACTCGTTATAACAAGAGTATCAAGGAGATGTCTAGCCTTGTAAGCCATGAAAGAACACAGCAATGGGCAGAGCTTTATTTCAAGTGGGAGCCAAGCTGCCATTATACGAGAATTTTTTTCATACATACTGTAAAGGATCTGCCAGACACAGCTTCTGTGTCGACGCCCATGGTTAATCAGTCTGCACCTGCTCCTAGGTCTGATAGAGTGACTCGATCTGCTACCACTCAGGCTGGTAGGCTCAGGAGTGGGAGAGCCTATCACAGCCTGGCCAGACGGTTCTAGCTCCCGCCCTCGGTCTATGTATACCTTCATTTCCTGCTGGTCTTTGCCTGTGATTCTTTCCTGTTTCCTGGCTCTGCTGCTCCTGCTATTATCGACCTTGCTTCATTTTGACCCTGGCTTTACTGACTACGCTCCTGCTCTGCGTTTGGTACCTCGTACACTCCTGGTTTGACTCGGCTCGTTCACTACTCCTGTTGCTCACGGTGTTGCCGTGGGCAACTGCCCCATTTCCCTTAGCTTCTGTGTACCCTTGACTGTTTGTCGGTCGTGCACTTATTGAGCGTAGGGACCGTCGCCCAGTTGTACGCCGTCGCCTAGGACGGGCCATGCAAGTAGGCAGGGACTGAGTGGCGGGTAGATTAGGGCTCACCTGTCTGTCTCCCTACCCCGTCATTACACATACCCCAGGAAACCTTTTAAATAAAGCAAAAATTAACACTTTAAGGCTAGGGCTACGCAGCTACTTTCGTCGGGTGACATATCACATGGTCACAATCCAACATCACAAGTATTGCTTGTAAATGTGGTTGCATTACTACATGCGCCGTGCTACTAAACGTGACACATCAGCCGCAAAAAAATAAAAATCTGCTCGATTTTTGGTAACCGAAGGCAAATCACACTAGACTTTCCCAGCATAAGGTTGTAAGTGGAATGCTACTGACTTATTTGAAAAGGTCAGCAATTCGTTTTCGTGGGTGTGTTTTTGGATGTCGCAAATACGAAGTCGCATTTGACTCCAAATCGCGCAATTCCAACGCTTCAGCCAGCCGCAGACTTCACACACATTCCTTGTCATGACTAGTCTTCGTTCAGTCATAGTCTGAAGCTCATCAATGCTTGCCACATAATATACACTCACGGCCCATGCACATTGGATGAACCTGACGATTTTGGCAGGAGCGGGCAATTATCTAATGGGGTGTCTTGATTTTTTTCCAACAGCAGACGTCGGGGGGAAAGAAGGATCGGGCACGTTGGATTCTTTGTACTCATGGGAGACAAACCGACACCAGAGTTGTCTGGCAGCGGCTTCTCCCTCTCTGCCCGCTGAGATCATGAGCATGCCTGAATATGGGGGGGGGGGGGGCGGCGGAAGGAATAGCGGTCAACCGAACGAGCATTTGACTGACAATCTACGGTGTATGGCCGCTTCACTCTTAGCAGTGAAAACACAATTCATGTCTTCTTTCATACAGATCGATCCTGCATAGCAGAGAGGCAGTCTACTATATAGCACTTCAGTCCACATAGAGGTGTATGGTAGTCAGTAAGTTTAGAAGGCAGTCTGAATACACACAGCTTACTGCTAGAGCTGCGTCTCAACATTTGCAGCATCAGAGTTAGGTTTAATCTAAGCTTCAATACCAAATGGATGAAATGCTTTTTAAGAGAAAGAAAATTCTTCCTGCAAAGCATTAAAGAAGCTGCTTGGGATTTATAGCATCCCGGCTTATGTGAGAGGGGGAAGTGCAGTCACATTTATCAGATGGACATAAATCCATCGCATTGTATGTAGTAGATCTGCAGAACGACTGACGGAAAGATCTTTATCAGCCATTAGAGAACCAGCTCTGCTTCTACATGGTCTGGTCTCTTCTGGGATGTAAAACTGATGGGTATACAAGCTGCAGGGGAAAAAAAAATATGATAATGATATATATATATATATATAGCTAAGATGCCCCGCCCCCTCCTGACCGGTAAGCTCCTCCCACCTCAACGGCGAGGCGTGTATTAATAATAGTCCATTATAAGGCCTGTAAGCGGGAGATAAGCAGAATACCACAAGGCACATGTAAATAAGCAGCTGAATCCCTGGAAGGTTCCTGGCGACGTGATCGCGATGACATAATGCAGAGCTGCTACATTACTCACTTTCCAGTGATGGAGACCACAAGACATTACGTGCTGCTAGAAATTGATGCAATAATGTATATTCCATATGGCTCCATATACATAAACGCTGCTAAATAAACCCCAGCTATTGGCACAGTGGAGTACGGCATGTCAAACACTACTCTCTCTTAAAGGGGTATTCCTACTTTAAGGGCTACAAGAACCTTTGAAGACCATTTTTTTTTCTAAATAAATCAAACAATGTATTATAGTGTTTAATGCCACCCTGTAGTTTTATGACTTTTTGTTGTACTTTTTGAGATACAGCTTCTATGTATCCTGGATAGAAGAAGCTGTATCTTGCGCTGAAGCCCAAAGCTGCCATCGGAGACACAGACACTCGGCGATCGTATCGCCGGGTGTCGGTGGGATGAGAGGGAGCTCCCTCCCTCTCTCCAAAACCACTCAGATGCAGTGCATGCTATTGTGCACCGCATCTGAGGGGTTAAACGGGTGAGCTCGATACTAATATCGATCTCACTCTGGCAGCTGAGAGCAGGGAGATTTGACAGCTCCCTGCTCTGTTCACTTTATTCTAATGCAGCGCCGTGGAATAGCGGCGCTGTAGAATAAAGCCCATTAATAACCGCCGTGAAAAGGCTTATCGGCGGTCATTAAGGGGTTAAAGAGAACGTCTGCTTCTGACAACCCCTTGTGGGTAGAAGTGACCCCTAACGATAAACTGATCACTGCGATCAGCTGTAATATGTTAGGTAATCTGACAGCAAGTGTTCGATTCCCCTGCAGCGCCACCACGTGGTATTACAAGGTGCCCTTTAAAATCAATGGACCGTCCGTATAACGCAGAATGAGATGCTCCTAGCTGCCCTTCTAGTTCCTTTGCAGAACACAGAAAGCTGCATGGCTCTAGAGTGTGAAAATAAAACGTATCAATATTTTCAGACGGCAATAACATCCCTCATCTCCCATGGGAAGAAGGATCAGGAATGAGGACATACCTGACACCCCCCCCCCAAATCTGTTATTAGGGGACCCCGGGTTTAGGTAACTTGATCTAATGTGTCAGACATAATACTGCCACGTCCTGACCAGTCTAATCCATCACCTAAAATAAACCCAGAAGAACATTTATAAAACACAAGGACAAATGGAGGAAGAGGCCGATACAGACATCAGGCCCGCCTGGTGACAACAGAGCCGCATCCCATCTATGAATACAAATGCCGTCGACAGGACATCTTCTGGATACAAATGAACCCGGAGGATGTTTATACAGAGATTTTACCAGAGGTGGCGCCGTACAGATACTCTATAACAAGACAAAAAGGTAAAAAATATATTATATCTATGTGAATATGAAATACATCCATCCATGCGAGAGAATAGCGAACTCGTGGCTCGTTGTGAAGGTATAACCCCCAGCATGCCTGCGGCTGGTGTTGTAGTTTCACAGGTTCAGACCAGTGCACAAAAGAGCAGCCGTCCGTCCGTTTCTGCACCATATCGGTTTCCAAGCAAAAGATACTGGGTGACAGCTATTAGCGGCAGCCGTTACCGTGCCCAAAGGAGGTGTCATTCAGCTTTCCAAAGACCCTGAATGGTATATAAATCTGCGTTAGTATATAGTTCCTTGTTTCCCCCTCCTACTTCTCAGTCAGTGTTTGTGTCAGTCTATACTGCACCTCTAGAATTATATAGATCAGAAATATCAGCATGGATATTAATATGGTCAATAAGCTGTGCATAATCTGCTATGTACAGGGTCTCTGAGAAGACATACAAGCCAATCTAGAACAGAGAACCCCATAGATTATAACATTTAAGGAAACACAGACAAATTTATTATGGATGCGAAGGCAAAAATCAAATACAAGTCACTAATGGCAGGAGACGCAGCTCCGTACACCGAGTACCACTCAAACAGACAGACAGATACACGTACAAATCCGCCTCTCAGACCCCTGAAGTCTCTTTCCTTGGCTTCCTAAACACATGGACCCGTCTATGGGGCAACTTATTCACTTTCCTGTTTTATGGGATCGACGTTAACGCTGGCTTTATGAACTCCCGTGGAGCGATCCTGAACTTCTGAACCGTGGAGAAGCCCTGCCAAAATCCTACTATTTTTAGCACAAGCGAAGGAAAAAAAAAAAACGGATTGTCTCTTGGTTACTGATTTCCGTCTTTGATCCACGATGTTACACGGGATTAGAGAGGGTAGACCACATCACTATGGCATTTGTAGCGCTCAAACTTTATCCCGCATTTCTTTTACACGACACCTAGAGCTGAAGACGACATTGGCATCTAGGTACCAACACCCCTCTTATCAGGATACTAAAGTAAATCTGTACAAAATGCTGTTTACAGATCCTGGTAACTGCCCAATATAGTCCATATGGTCACATGTTGCGCTCCAGCGGTTACACAACTACAACTCCCAGCATGCCCTGAGATCATCAAGCTGTCAAGCCCTCCTGGGAGTTGTAGCGGTGCAACAGCTGGAGGTCAACAGGTTGGAGACCACCGCTGGAGGTTAAGTAACTATTGCTAGGTGAAGGCTTCACCGTAACATCAGTTACCTGTTGGCATGTATTAGTGCCACTGTGCCCTCAACACTATGGTAAATCCTGCTATAAAAGCATGTGGCCCAATGAAGCCACAATGATCATGGTGAAGCTGTGGCTAGATACAATTCTGCCATATCATAGCCGGGACGAGCCAAACGTACACATGGGTGATCATGGCATGCAGCTTAATGTGCCTGAGCAAAATCGGTTACATGCCATTTAGAGCACTGCACCCCTCTCTTGTTGCACGGAGGCATTTTGCCCCCCTCAGGCACCAGCATGCAACTACACATTTGCAATCCAAGTAACTATGCAACTGCAGCAGAATTGATGTGGTCATCTAGGGTATGAGTCTCCATATAATCCACACCCACGGTAGATGACCACTTTTGCCATGCTCTGGATCACGGTAGAGGCCGTTGTGCCAAGCTGTAACCTATATAACGACAGTCGCATAAGGCAAGTGACACGAAATGTTCCCAATACGGCTGCCACAAATATTGACTGAGTAATCGGAGACCACCACACTCCATCGACCTCAATGTAAAATGGCGGTCAACCAGAAGCATTGCACTTCTATTTAGTTCTAAGGGGGAGGGGGACACCAGAGAGTCACAGCTGATCTTGCCCAAAGTACCCCAAAAACACCACAGAAAAATATTTTCTACATTGTAAAAAAAACACGGACGATAATCACAGAAACATGTGTCAGGACCGTAGATGCATGCAGCTGTTATGGCGCAAACCAACGCAATTAACATCCGTATTACGACTCCTGCTGTTCCGACTTACTGAAGTTAGATCGCCATCAAACCCTATAAGGTCGTGTGTAGAACCACCGTGACTGCGGATTTAGTGGCGTTTTTTCTTTTTTATGGCGGTCTGATCCCGACCTCCGAGTTATCACAAATGCAGCCATGGTGAAGTGTTTTTTGTGGGTCGGCAAGGCCACGTCTTTGTGTCACACTATTATTGCGCTGTATATTATTGCACTGTGTGCAGCTCCCTGCAGGAGTATTTTACAAGCAATTTGTGCCATACTACTGCCACCTTTGTCATGTCCCCTATAAGAGTCAATAAACATATGTGGCACAATTTTTGTAGATGGGAGTGACTTCCATTGTCTTCTATACACAGGGACGGTCACAGGGCGGTGTCGGATCTCATAATACCTGCAGTTAGGCCTGAACTAGACCACGGCAACACAATAGAGCTGCAAGCTGAAGGTGACAACCACCATCGGACGGCACAATCATCCTAAGTCTCCAAATGGTTTCACACTGGTGTCATATAGCCGTATTTCAGCATCCATATTATTAATGTAACATCCCGATACCCGGTGATCCTGAACTTACATTACCAATAGGGTTCTATGATGCTCTACTTTCGGTTAAGTACAATCATATAGGGGTCTAGGTCTTGTCGCCATATAACGGATTCTAAAAAGCAGCCGCATTACGAACATGAAACACTGCACACGTAGGTAAAAGTGGTCCGGGCACGGGGAGGATTTTCGTACTGATGACCTATCCACAGGACAGGTCATCAGTATATGATCGGCGGGGGGTCCAACACCCGAACAGACCAGCTGCTCCGGATTTCCATGTTGGAAGCAGATGGCTCCGGTCACATTACAGCGGCCATGCTGCAGTGCTGCTCCTATTAGCGTTGCAGTACGGCCACTATACAGTGTACCGAGCCATCTGCTTTCCGACACCGACCACTGAACATCCAGAGCCCAGGAGCAGCTGATCGGTGCGGGGCACGGGTGTTAAACCCCCACCAATCATATACTGATCACCTGTCCTGTGGATATTTCATCAGAATAAAAATTTAAAAAAAAACACACCCGTGCCCGGACAACCCTTTTAATGTAAAGAGCATGCAATTTTTTACAATTAACTTTTGATTTGGTCTTCAAATTTTCTCACCCAAAAAAAATAAACGTTCCATTTAGCCATGTCAAGAAAAAAGTTGCAATCAGTTAAGACTCAATGGAGCGTGAAAAAATTTATTCTGGTCACGATCAATGCAATCCGTTCTGCAATCTCAGGAAGTGTTCACACGTCGCAGAAATGCTGTGGTTTTTCCACTGAAGATTTGCGCATGGAAAACCTGCAGCGGATTACAGTACCAGTCACGTGGGTTGATTTGATAAATCGCATCCACATGCTGCAAAATTTGTCCGCAAGAAAAATTTACCTGCGGTGTGGTTGTAACATTTTCACCCCTTTCAATGTAGAGGGGGTGAAATCTATATTGGCGGCAGATTTTTCTGCAGTGTGTGGACCCGACCTCAGTGCCGGCCGCTTCACACACGTCACAGTAGTCATCTTCAACCTCCGACCTTCGGCTAGGCTGGGGCTAGAGCTGGATTTCCTCCATTTAAAGGGCTTATCTGGTTTCCGCAAATAACGGTCATTGTTTGTATAACTAAAACGTATACAAATTTTCCAATGTACATCAATCATGGCTTTCAAGATTTCTGCTTGCTGCCATTCCATAGGGGTCTCATTGTTTACTATGAAAGGATAAATATCTGTCCGGGTCATGTGACAAGTGCAGAACTGATCAAAGTATAATATATATATATGTGCGTATCAATCACATGACCAGGGGCAGACTATATAAACAATGAAGGCTGCTATTGAACGAAAGCAAGCAGAGATCTTGAGAAGTTGATACAGACAGTACAGCTGAAAATTGCAAAACTTTATCATACAAACAATAACAATTATTTGCGGAAACTAGAGTACCCCTTTAAGGCTCGGTTCCGACTACCAACATAAATAAGGGCAGACACAGGGTGGGCATGAAGTTTTGAAGTCATGTGATGCCAGGTGTCATGCCCACCAGCTGTCACCGGGCACACTACTATATAAGCTGGGTACACCATGTGGTGTGGGCAGGCACAAGGTAAATAATAACGGCTTTGCGACCTGTGGCTCTCCAGATGTTATGAAACTACAACTCCCAGAAGGTCCTGAGTGTCACGGCGTGTTAGGGCACGCTGGGAGTTGTAGTTTTACAAGTGTCGGAGAGCCACAGGTCGCAGAGAGTACGGGGAAGGGATAAGTGAAGGTGACAGGAGCAGGGCTGGAGGACATGTGTCATTCTCGGGTCACTGCCTCATCGTACGCACGGATCGGGTATCAGTGCAGGGGTCAGGCCTGCTGCTGGGGTGGATCCCCGGGCTATGCTAAATATCCTCCCTTGATACAGATCAGTGCTGTGAAAGCCACTCCCTCTGATCTACGGTTGGTTGGTGACAGGAGACTGGAGGGGAACTCCCGGGCTCGAGGGCTAGGCCTGGAATCCCCGGACTTTCCTATGTCATCTCCCCGCCCGAGCCGCCGTTGTTACCTGGGTTTAATCCCGGCCGCGCTCCGCTCGTAGGCCCAGGCGGCAGGGGAGGCTGGGGCCAGCGGGTCGGTGAAGGTGGGAGTTGGGTAGTTCCTGTCCATCATCCGGGAGAGGCTGCGGTTCTTTGCTTCCAGCCCCCCTCACATCGTCCCCGGGAGGCGGTGACGTAGTGGGCCGTGTTATGGCGGCGGTGTCGCGGATGCGGGGGGGTCACGTCAGGCTCTCACTCCGTGGGATTGAAGTGCATGGTGAGCCCGGAGCTGCTCCCCATGTTGGTTTATTTCCCAGGATGCACCGGTCATGGCGCCTCCTCCCTCTCCCCCTTCTGGTAGCAGCGGCCTAGTGCAGGCCTCACTCCAACCCCTCCAAGACAGGCAACATCTGGAGTAACGTCATCCCCAACCCTCATCATGTGCGCGAGAGAGACACACCAGCCTCCTGCACGCGGCACTGACGTACATATACAAACGTGACACATACATACAGGGCCGCCATCAGGAATTTCAGGGCCCCCTACAGCTAAATTTTCTGGGCCCCCCTACCGTGGCACCGCCTGTTAACGGTACTCCGTCCAGCACCATATCATGGTACCCAGGGCCGCCATCAGCGGGGGTATTATGGGTACTGATGAGAGAGGCCCGGCCAAACCTAATTGAAAGGGGGGCCCGGCAACTGCCGCGACTTGCCTTTGGTAGAAAAAAAAAACAAACCCCTGCAATGGGGCTTGTTTTCTTCACCAAAAGAATGTCGTGAGCTGCGAGCCCCCCTTTCAATTAGGTTTGGCCGGGCCTCTCACATCAGTACCTATAATACCCCCTGATGGCGGCCCTGGGTAGCATGGGGGTCGTCATGGGGGCCGTCAAACACTGCCGCCCGTGCGACCGATCGCGCGCACCCGCAAACTCCCACGCATGCCCACCCGCGACCGCCTGGAACCGCGCACCGAATTTTGAGGCAGATTTTGACCTGCCCACACTATCTTGCCGCGTTTTTTGCCCGCGGTGATTGAGGACAGCAGACAAAAAACGCAGGGAAAAATGCATTTTCTACCTCCCATTGATTTCGATGAGAGGTCAGAGGCGGAACCGCGGCAAGAAAGGACGTGCTGCTTTTTCTTTTTTCCGCGACTGGCTCCCATTGATTTCAGATTAAATCAATGGGAGGCGGTTTTGGAAGTTCTGTGGTGCTGATTCTGACGCAGTGTCCGAGTCAATATCAAGGCCCAAAAACTCTGTGAACTTCGCCTATTGTTAGGGCTTATTCAGACGAACGTGTAATACATCCGTGCAATGCTCGTGATTTTCACGCGCCTCGCACGGACCTATGTTACTCTATGGGGCCGTGCCGACTGTCAGTGAGTTTCATGCAGCGTGAGTCCGCGTGTCCGCTGCGTAAAACTCACGACATGTCCTATATTTGTGCATTGTTCGCGCATCACGTACCCATTGAAGTCAATGGGTGCGTGAAAATCCCGCCCAGCACTTCCGCAGCCGTATGAACTATGAATGAAAACAGAAAAGCACCACGTGCTACAAACATACAAACAGAGTGTCATAATGATGGCGGCTGCGCGAAAATCACGCAGCCGCGCATCATACGCTGCTGACACACGGAGCTGTTATGGACCTTTTTGCGCACGCAAAAAGCACACGCTCGTGTAAATCCGGCCTTAGGGTAGGAACACACTAGGCATGAACGCTGCGGATTTTATGCAACACATTTTATTGTGGAAAATCCGCAGCGTATTACAGTCGCAGCAGAGTGAAAATCACTGACAGTCCGCACGGCCCCATAGAGTAACATAGGTCCGTGTGAGGCGCGTTGCACGGATGTATTACACGTTCGTCTGAATAAGCCCTAACAATAAGGCCCAGTTCACAGAGTTTTTGGGCCTTGATATTGACTCGGACACTGCGTCAGAATCAGCACCAAACAACTTCCAAAACCGCCGCCCATTGATTTAATCTGAAATCAATGGGAGCCAGTCGCGGAAAAAAGAAAAAGCAGCACGTCCTTTCTTGCCGCGGTTCCGCCTCTGACCTCTCATCTAAATCAATGGGAGGCAGAAAATGCATTTTTCGCTGCGTTTTTTGTCTGCTGTCCTCAATCGCAGCGGGCAAAAAACGCAGCAAAAAACGCGGCAAGATAGTGTGGGCAGGTCAAAATCTGCCTCAAAATTCTTTAAGGAATTTTGAGGCAGATTTTTTCGGCCTGCAAAATACTCTGTGTGAACAGGGCCATACAGAAACAGCACTTTGAGACACTTTACTCACCGTGTCAGAAGAGCTGCTCCCACTCCAGTCCTCTTCAGGCGATGTCTTCGGTCCAGATGTCGTCCTTCACCTCCAGGCTCCAGAAAATGGCGGGGATCGTAGAACTCCTGCCGCCGCGCAACAACTAGACTCCTCCCCCTCTCCTTACGCAGCTACGCTCTGGAGAAGGAGGATGAGGCGGAGTCGGACGAGGAGGACGACGAGGAGGCGGAGTCGGACGAGGAGGCGGAGTTGGAGGCGGGCCAGCAGGTAAGTAAACTGTGCGCCGCTGTCCCTGTGTGGCTGTCCTTCCCCGTAGATCGGACTTGTGTTGCGGGCGCACCGCCTCCCTCTCGGCGGCGCGCCTGGTCGTTCGTGCGTGGGCGCGCGCTTGTGGTCCTGCGCGCGCGGGTGCGAGCTTGCGGTCGTTCGCGCGCGGGTGCGAGCTTGCGGTCGTTCGCGCGCGCGAGCAAGCGGTGTTTCGCGGCGGTGATGAGAGGGGGGCCCGCAGCTCACGACATTGTTTTGGTGAAAAGAACAGGCCCCATTGCAGGGGCCTGTTTTTTTCTACCAAAGGCAAGTCGCGGCAGTTGCCGGACCCCCCTTTCAATTAAGTTTGGCCGTGCCCCCTACACTAGTACCCCTAATACCCCCTGATGGCGGCCCTGTGTAGCGCGAATCACGCGCGTCACCCGGAAGTGCTTCCGTGTGCCGTGCACGATTTGCACGCACCCAATGACTTCAATGGGTGTGTGCTGCGCGAAACACGGGCAAGCATATGACATGTCGTGAGTTTTACACAGCGCACACACGCTACGTGAAATTCACTGACAGTCTGAACGGCCCCATTCACTAACATAAGTCCGTGCGACGTAATAAGTATCACGGACGTATAACACGTTCGTGTGAATAAGGCCTTATATTGTCATTTGTAGTGAATTTTCAGTGCACAATCCGCACCAAAAATAGGAGGCAAGTAAGTGGCTTATTCAGATGTCCATGTTCGGTCTGTGATATACGGAGCGTGTATCGGCCATATTTCCCGGACCGACCACAGTTCAGGGAGCCGGGTTTCTAGCATCACAGTTATCTATGATCATAGTCCCTCCCTTCCCATGGGAATACTGTCCCCGGTCCCGTACTGAAAGCATCATTACAGTATGGGACAGTATTCCCGCAGAGAGGCAGGGACTCCCAGCAACACTGATAACTATGATGCTAGGAGTCCGGCTTCATGAATTGTGGTCAGCCTGTGAGATACAGCCGATACACGCTCCGTATGTCACGGACCGAATGCGGCCGTCTGAATAAGGCCTTAGTCTAGTTACACAGTGCGGTGAAATCCCATTTTTTTGCCACAATTTTTGCAAAAAAACGTGACTTGACCGCACTGTGAGAATATAGCCTAACAGCACTTTTCATGTTTTGTATCTTTTTTTTATGCAATTTTCGTAATTGCGGCACAAATCACGCGGTTTTGCCGCGATTTTTATATAATCGCGGCAAAACTGCGCCATTTTTGCCGCGATTACGAAAATCGCGGCAAAAAAGCGCTAGGAAAACGAAAAAATACCAAAAAACTTTTTGACCAACTTTATACAATCTACAAATGGGGTCAGGGGGATGGGAATCAGAATGGATAGGGGAACATACTCACCAGCCTGCATGTCCTGTCGGCAGTGTAGAGGAGCTGGGGGGCGGGATCTCCACACGCAGCTTCAGCACATGCTGCATCTTCCCCTCCAGTGAAGCTACAACAGGTATGCAGGGGCTGCCGCGAGTGTTGCTAGGGGAGTGTCGCTAGGGGGGTGTCGCTAGGGGGGTGCCGCGGGCGTTGCGAGGGGGGCCCGTGAGCGTTGCGAGGGGGGGGCCCGTGAGCGTCGCGAGGGGGGGGGGCAACAGTCCGAGGGGGGGGCAACAGTCCGAGGGGGGGGGGGCGACGGCAGCCCGGCGGGCCCCTTTTACTTCATTCATGTGGCCGGGCCCCTGACGGGAGTACCAGTAATACCCCCCTGATGGCGGCCCTGCATACATACATATATATATATATATATATATACCACATACATACCCCAATATACATATACAAACGTGACACACACACACACATACATATATATACCACATACATACCCCAATATACATATACAAACGTGACACACACATACATACATATATATACCACATACATACCCCAATATACATATACAAACGTGACACACACATACATACATATATATACCACATACATACCCCAATATACATATACAATCGTGCCACACACACATACATACCCCAATATACATATACAAACGTGACACACACATACATATATATACCACATACATACCCCAATATACATATACAAACGTGACACACACACATACATATATATACCACATACATACCCCAATATACATATACAAACGTGCCACACACACATACATACATATATATACCACATACATACCCCAATATACATATACAAACGTGACACACACACATACATACATATATATACCACATACATACCCCAATATACATATACAAATGTGACACACACATACATACATATATATACCACATACATACCCCAATATACATATACAATCGTGCCACACACATACATACATATATATACCACATACATACCCCAATATACATATACAAACGTGACACACACATACATACATATATATACCACATACATACCCCAATATACATATACAAACGTGCCACACACACATACATACATATATATACCACATACATACCCCAATATACATATACAAACGTGACACATACATACATATATATACCACATACATACCCCAATATACATATACAATCGTGCCACACACACATACATACACACACATTATATACCACACTACATGCTTAAACAAACTTACGACAACATTATATACCTAAGAGGGTGTTCACACTTATGCAACCACATTATTTTTATATATATATATATATATATATATATATATATATATATATATATATGTAATTTCCATACTACATACATACACTAACATACCACAATTTACATATACAAACGTACCAGTATATATCTATATACACACTAAATACATATACATGCTCCTTAATGCAGCCTCCGCCATGCTCCTTAATGCTGCCTCCACCACGCTCCGTTATGCTGCCTCCACCACGCTCCTTAATGCTGCCTCTACCATGCTCCGTAATGCTGCCTCCGCCATGCTCCGTAATTCTGCCTCCGCCATGCTCCGTAATGCTGCCTCCACCACGCTCCGTAATGCTGCCTCCACCACGCTCCGTTATGCTGCCTCCACCATGCTCCGTTATGCTGCCTCCACCACGCTCCGTAATGCTGCCTCCACCACGCTCCGTAATGCTGCCTCCACCATGCTCCGTAATTCTGCCTCCGCCATGCTCCGTAATGCTGCCTCCACCATGCTCCGTAATGCCTCCACCATGCTCCGTAATGCCTCCACCATGCTCCGTAATGCTGCCTCCTCCATGCTCCGTAATGCTGCCTCCACCATGCTCCGTAATGCTGCCTCCACCATGCTCCGTAATGCTGCCTCCACCATGCTCCGTAATTCTGCCTCCACCATGCTCCGTAATGCTGCCTCCACCATGCTCCGTAATGCTGCCTCCTCCATGCTCCGTAATGCTGCCTCCTCCATGCTCCGTAATGCTGCCTCCACCATGCTCCGTAATGCTGCCTCCACCATGCTCCGTAATGCTGCCTCCTCCATGCTCCGTAATGCTGCATTACATACATACCCTAATATACATATACAATCGTGCCACACACACATACATACATATATATACCACATACATACCCCAATATACATATACAAACGTGCCACACACACATACATACATATATATACCACATACATACCCCAATATACATATACAAACGTGACACACACACATACATACATATATATACCTGCCTCCTCCATGCTCCGTAATGCTGCCTCCTCCATGCTCCGTAATGCTGCCTCCACCATGCTCCGTAATGCTGCCTCCACCATGCTCCGTAATGCTGCCTCCTCCATGCTCCGTAATGCTGCCTCCTCCATGCTCCGTAATGCTGCCTCCACCATGCTCCGTAATGCTGCCTCCTCCATGCTCCGTAATCCTGCCTCCACCATGCTCCTTAATGCTGCCTCCACCATGCTCCGTAATGCTGCCTCCACCATGCTCCGTAATGCTGCCTCCTCCATGCTCCGTAATGCTGCCTCCTCCATGCTCCGTAATGCTGCCTCCACCATGCTCCGTAATGCTGCCTCCACCATGCTCCGTAATGCTGCCTCCTCCATGCTCCGTAATGCTGCCTCCACCATGCTCCGTAATGCTTCCGCCACCATGCTCCGTAATTCTGCCTCCACCATGCTCCGTAATGCTGCCTCCACCATGCTCCTTAATGCTGCCTCCACCATGCTCCTTAATGCTGCCTCCACCATGCTCCATAATGCTGCCTCCACCATGCTCCATAATGCTGCCTCCACCATGCTCCATAATGCTGCCTCCACCATGCTCCATAATGCTGCCTCCACCATGCTCCATAATGCTGCCTCCACCATGCTCCATAATGCTGCCTCCACCATGCTTCACTGTGCGTATGGTGTTCTTTGGTGATTTGCAGTGTTGGCTTTGCGCCAAACATACCTTTTGGAATTATGGCCAAAAAGTTCAACCTTCGTCTCATCAGACCGTAAAAAAACGTTTTCCCACATGCTTTTGGCAGACTTGATGTAGGTCATTGCAAAATATAGCCGGGCTTGGATGTTTTTCTTTGTTAGAAAAGGCTTCCGTCTTGCCACCCTACCCCACAGCCCAGACATATGAAGAATGTGGGAGATAGTTGTCACATGCATTACACAACCAGTACCTACCAGATAGTCCTTCAGCTCCTTTATTGTTGCTGTAGGCCTCTTGGTAGCCTCCGGACCAATTTCCGCCCTGTCTTTTCATCAAGTTTTGACGTCCAGTTCTTGGTAATGTCACTGTTGTGCCAAATGTAATCCACTTTTTGATGACCGTCTTCACTGTGCTCCATGGTATAGCTAATGCCTTGGAAATTCTTTGGTACCCTTCTCCTGACTGATGCCTTTCAACAATCAGATCCCTTTGTTGTGTTGTAAGCTCTTTACGGACCATGGCTTTTGCTGTCACATGCAACAAAGAAAATGTCAGGAAAATCCTAATAGAACAGCTGAACTTTATATGGGGTTACTCAGAATCACTTTAAATAATGGCAGCTGTGTGCGGACTACTATTTAACATGAGTTTAAATGTGATTGGCTAATTCTGAACGCAACCACATCCCCAATTATAAGAGGGTGTTCACACTTATGCAACCACATTATTTTTTTTATTTCCCCCCCCCCCCCCCCCTCTAAATGATTTCAGTTTGTTTTTCAATGGAATTGTACAGATTATGGGTCATATTAAAGGTGGAAAAAGTTCTGAAATGATTAATTTTGTACTGACTTTGTAACATGACAAAAACCTGGCATTTTAATAGGGGTGTGTAGACTTTTTATATCCACTGTGTATACACACATATTTACCAAACTACATTTATTAATACATGTAAATACACACACCACATATATACATATGTACCAGAATTCCTATATATACCACATACATACATACATGCACACACACATATATATATATATATATATATATATATATATATATATACATACGAACACACACCAGAATACATACATACATAAATACTTTACAGAATACAAGCAACATACATACACCACATATATACATATACACACCCCATATATACTCAGTTCAGCTATACATAGAATAAATACACACCATATACCTAAAACATAATATACACACCTCATAGGCTGGGTTCACACGAGCACATTAACGTCCGTAATGGACGGACGTATTTAGTCCGGAAGTCCCGGACCGAACTCAGTGCAGGGAGCCGGGCTCCTAGCATCATAGTTATGTACGACGCTAGGAGTCCCTGCCTCTCCGTGGAACTACTGTCCCGTACTGAAAACATGATTATAGTACGGGACAGTTGTCCTGCAGCGAGGCAGGGACTCCTAGCGTCGTACATAACTATGATGCTAGGAGCCCGGCTCCCTGCACTGTGTTCGGTCCGGGACTTCCGGATGAAATACGTCCGTCCATTACGGACGTTAATGTGCTCGTGTGAACCCAGCCATACATTCATTTATATATAGCAGAATACATACATGGTGCATACATACATACATACATACAAAATATACAGTATATACAACATACATACCATAATAAATACATAAACACACATACATGCATAAGTACATAGATAGCATAATAAAAACACTGTATACATACATACAAAATATAAATAGAAACATAACGTATGCTTATATGCACATCATACATACATATATATATATATATATATCTGCACACACCATCGATATATACTCGTCCTTCTCAATGAATTAGAATATCATCAAAAAGTTAATTTATTTCAGTAATTCAATTCAAAAAGTGAAACTCATATATGCTATAGATTCATTACACACAGAGTGAAATATTAGCAGCAATTTTTTCTTTTAATGTTGATGATTATGGGCGGCTAACATTTAACCCCTTCCCGACATTTGTCGTAAGTGTACGTCATGGAAAGCCACTGCTTCCCGCAAAATGTTGTATACTTACGACAGATAGACACTGGCTCAGAGTCGGTACCATCATCCCCGGATGTTAGCTGTATCTTACAGCTGACACCCTGCTGTAATGGGGGGACCGAAGTTATCTTTTAACCCCTTAAATGCAGCGGCCAAAAGCGATCGCTGCATTGAAGGTGTTTGCAGCTTATCGGCACCCCAGAAATGAAATCGCCGGCATGTTGGTGGCTGCAATGGCAACCGGAGGCCTAATAGTGGCCTCCCGGTCTACCTAGTACAGAAAACTTCCATCCCCCGCCCGAAGTTGAGCCGGTGTCATCAGCGGTGGATGTCAGCTGTATGTTACAGCTGACATCCATCTGTAATGGCAGGAACCAGAGCTAGCTCCAATCCCTGCCATTAACCCCTTAGATGCAGCGATCGCTGCATTTTTGTGGTTGTCAGCAGATCAGCAGCTCTGCCCTGCAATCACAGATCTGCCGACTGCTACTATGGCAACAGGAAACCTAACAATGGCCTCCTGTTCTGCCATTACGCCGATTAGGCCCCACCCGGAAGCGAAGCGTAATTGGCTTGCTGTCAGTGAATGACTGACAGATCTAATACATTGCACTACATAGGTAGTGCAATGTATTGAAAAAATGTAAACAAAAAAGTTGAAAAAATATAATAAAAGTTTCAAGTAATAAAATAAAACACAATCGCCCTTTTTCCCTTATCAAGTCCTTTATTATTGAAAAAATAAAATAAACCATACATATTTGGAATCGCCGCGACCGTAACGGCCTAAACTATAAAAATATTATGTTATTTATTCCACGCGGTGAACAGCGTAAAAAAGAACGTAAAAAACTGCCAGAATTAGTTTTTTGGCCACTTTGCCCTACAAAAATTTAAATAAATAGTTATTAAAAAGTCGCATTTATCCAAAAATTGTACCTATAAAAACTATAGCTTGTCTCGCAAAAATCAAGCCCTCATACAGCTCCGTCGACGAAAAAATGTAAAAGTTATGGTTCTCACAACTTGGCGACAGAAAAAATACATTCTTTTTACTAAAGTAATTTTATTGTGCAAAAAGTTGTAAACCATCAAAAAGTTCTATAAATTAGGTATCGCCGGAATCGTACTGACCCGCAGAATAAAGGTAACATGTAATTTATATCGCATGGTGAACGCAGTATAAAAAAAAACTAAAAAACTATGGCAGAATTGCGTTTTTTTGGTCACCTGGCCTCCCAAAAAATAGGATAAAAAGTGATCAAAAAGTTGCATGTACCCCAAAATGGTACCAATAATAACTACAGCTCGTCCCGCAACAAACCAGCCCTCATACCGCTACGTCTATGGAAAATAAAATTAGTTAAGGCTCCAATAAGTCAGGAAATAAAAATATGCAGTTGTGCCGGCCTGAGGGGAACATTTCTTCTGTTTCAAGAGGTGATTTATCAGGGCCCTAAAATTATGGAACCAGGAAGGGGAGGGCCCAAACATATCTGCTGGAAGCGAGGGTGCCCGTATTATACCAGGACAACACTTCCCAGCAAAATTCCCCAAACTGCAAAGGTGCAGATTGTGGACCAAAATGGGGATAAGAAAGGACATTTATCAGTGCGACACCGGCCTGTGCATAAAGGTTTGTGTCACAGCGTAACACACATCTATGGATTATTTTATTGATTACCCCATTATTATACCCCCTGACTATGCCCCTGATGTACTCTGCCCTGCTTACATGTACCCCCACATTATAAACTGAAATACCAGTAAAACTCCAAACAAAACCACCGCCAAGCAAAATATAAGCTTCAAAAGCCAAATGGCGCTCCCTTCTGAGCCCTACAGTGTGCCCAAACAGCAGTTTACTTGCACATATATTGCACCCTTTTAACAATTTTTGCGGGGTGTGTCCCCAGTGGCATAATCTGGGCATGACATATTTGTCACTCAATTGGCATATCTGGGGAAAAATTTAATTTTTTTACTTTGCACCATTTGCAGCGCCTTGAGGGGTGTAGGTTCCAAAATGGGGTCACTTCTCAGGGGTTTCTTTTATTATTTCACATCAGAGTCTCTGCAATTGTGAACCAATACTTTGTAAGTCGCCAAATTAGGACTCAATTTCGCATGGTACTCTTTCACTCCTGAGCCCTGTCGAATGTCCAGGCAAAAGATTAGGGCCACATGTAGGGTGTTTCTAAAACCGGGAAAACACTGCGTAATAATTAGAGAGCTGTCTTGTTATGGGCACCACATATTAGCATATCTATGGAAAAAAATCCCATTTTCACTCTGCAACATCGAGTGCACACTCATTTCTGCAAAACACCTGCGGGGCTAACATGCTCACTACACCCCTTGGTGAATACCGTGAGGGGTGTAGTTTCCAAAATGGGGTCACTTCTGGGGGTTTCCACTGTTTTGGTCCCACAGGGGCTTTGCAAATGCTACATAGCGACCAGAAACCAATCTAGCAAAATCTGCACTCCAAAAGCAAAATGGCACTCCTTCCCTTCTGAGCCCTGCCGTGTGCCCAAAAAGCAGTTTATGACCACTTATTGGGTATTGGGAGAAATTGCTTCACAAATGTTGTGGTGCTTTTTCTCCTTTATTTTTTGAGAAAATTAAATATTTTGAGCTAAAGCTACGTCTTATTGAAAAAAATAAATACATTTCTTTTCACTGCCCAATTCAAATAAAATCTATGAAACATCTGTGGTATCAAAATGCTCACTACACTCCTAGATTAATTCATCAAGGGGTGTAGTATCCCAATTGGAGTCCCTTTTGGGTAGTTTCCACTGTACTGGTACCTTAGGGGCTTTGCAAAAACGACATGGTGTCAAGAAAACAATCCAGCAAAATCTGCGCTCCAAAAGCCAAATGGCGCTCCTTCTCTTCTAATACTTGCCGTGTGCCCAAACAGCAGTTTATGACCACAAATTGGGTATTGCTGTACTCCAGAGAAGTTGCTTTTCAAATCTTGGGGTTCTTTTTTTCCTTTATTTGTTGAGAAAATGAAAAATTTTGAGCTAAAGCTACGTCTTATTGAAGAAAAAGGATTGTTTTTATTTTCACTGCCCAATTCTAATAAAATCTATGAAACATCTGTGGGGTCAAAAGGCTAACCACACCGCTAGATGAATTCCTCAAGCGGTGTAGTTTCCTAAATGGAGTCACTTTTTGGGCGTTTTCACCGTTTTGTCCCCTCAGGGGCTTTGCAAATGCGACGTGGCCTCCGCAAACCATTCCTGCTAAATTTTGAGCTCCAAAAGCCAAATGGCACTTTTTCCCTACTAAGCCCTGCCGTGTGTCCAAACTGCCGTTTATGACCACATATGGGGTATTGTTTTACTCGAGAGAAATTGCGAAAGAGTTCTTGTGGAAATGAGAAAAAATTAGATAAACCTAAATTTTCTTTGAAAGAATGTAGATTTCCATTTTCACTGCCTACTTCCAATAATTTCTGCAATAAACCTGTAGGGTCAAAATGCTCACTATACCCCTAGATAATTTCCTTGAGGGGTGTAGTTTCCCAAATGGGGTCACTTTTGGGGGATTTCCACTGTTTTGGCACCGCACGAGCCCTTCAAACCTTACATGGTGCCTAAAATATATTCTAATAAAAAGGGGGCCTAAAATCCACCAGGTGCTCCTTTGCTTCTGAGGCCGGTGCTTCAGTCCAGTAGCACGCTAGGGCCACACGTGGGATATTTCCTAAAACTGCAGAACCTGGGCAATAAATATTGAGTTGCATTTCTATGGTAAAACTTTGTGTTACAAAAACAATAGATTACAAATTAATTTCTGAAAAAAAAAAATATGAAATTTGTAAATTTCACTTCTACTTTGGTTTTATTCCTGTGAAACGTCTAAAAGGTTGAGAAACTTTCTAAATGCTGTTTTGAATACTTTGAGGGGTGAAGTTTTTAAAATGGGGTAACTTATTGGGGGTTTCTAATATATAAGGCCCTAAAAGCCGCTTCACAACTGAACTGGTCCCTGAAAAAATAGCCTTTTCAAATTTTCTTGAAAATGTGAGACATTTCTGATAAAGTTCTAAGCCTTGCAACGTCCTAGAAAAATAAAAGGATGTTCAAAAAACGATGCCAATCTAAAGTAGACATATGGGGGATGTTAATTAGCAACAATTTTGTGTGGTATAAGTGCCTAACTTACAAGCAGATACATTTAAATTTAAAAAAAAATGCTAATGTTTGCAATCTTACACAAAATGTTGGTGTTTTTCACAATTAAAGAGGCTCTGTCACCAGATTTTGCAACCCCTATCTGCTATTGCAGCAGATAGGCGCTGCAATGTAGATTACAGTAACGTTTTTATTTTTAAAAAACGAGCATTTTTGGCCAAGTTATGACCATTTTCGTATTTATGCAAATGAGGCTTGCAAAAGTACAACTGGGCGTGTTGAAAAGTAAAAGTACAACTGGGCGTGTATTATGTGCGTACATCGGGGCGTTTTTACTACTTTTACTAGCTGGGCGTTGTGTATAGAAGTGTCATCCACTTCTCTTCAGAACGCCCAGCTTCTGGCAGTGCAGCACTGTGACGTCACTCACAGGTCCTGCATCGTGTCGGCACCAGAGGCTACAGATGATTCTGCAGCAGCATCGGCGTTTGCAGGTAAGTCGATGTAACTACTTACCTGCTGATGCTGCTGCAGAATCAACTGTAGCCTCTGGTGCCGACACGATGCAGGACCTGTGAGTGACGTCACAGTGCTGCACTGCCAGAAGCTGGGCGTTGTGAAGAGAAGTGGATGACACTTCTATACACAACGCCCAGCTAGTAAAAGTAGTAAACACGCCCCGATGTACGCACATAATACACGCCCAGTTGTACTTTTACTTTTCAACACGCCCAGTTGTACTTTTGCAAGCCTCATTTGCATAAATACGAAAATGGTCATAACTTGGCCAAAAATGCTCGTTTTTTAAAAATAAAAACGTTACTGTAATCTACATTGCAGCGCCTATCTGCTGCAATAGCAGATAGGGGCTGCAAAATCTGGTGACAGAGCCTCTTTAAATACTAAATGTACCAAGCAAATTTTAACAGTAACATAAAGTCCAATGTGTCACGAGAAAACAATCTCCGAATCGCTGGGATAGGTAAAAGCATTGCGAAGTTATTACCACATAAAGTGAAACATGTCAGATGTGAAAAATGAGGCTCTGTCTGGAAGGTCAAAAGTGGTCAAAGCGGGAAGGGGTTAAAGTCCTAGAATGGTCCTGGTGAGTAAAACAGAATATCAACATCATGAAATATGTCTCCTGAACAGCAATATAGTAGGTTTACTAAGTCTTTGTTTCTTGGCCCAATCTTCCTCTGGGTGGTCCGCAGAGCAGCAATTTGCAGCTATGAGTAGAGAGACTGAAAAACATTTGGTGTAACGATCATAATGATGCAATTAGTCAGTGCTCCCGAGAGCTTGTGATCTAATTCTGGAGCCTGGAGACACAATGAGTTCTTGCAGCACGTCAGGTTCTGCTGTTATCACTAATCTGACAGTTAACACCCATCCACCTGAGCAGCACATCACCCCGCAGGATCAATATTCCCCGCCAACAGCTCCTGCATGTAATAATATAATTATCATGATCTCTTACTTTCCATGTTTAGGCTTTCTTGCTATTTCAGATGTCACATGACGTGTCTATATAATGATGCTTTATTGCCTGTATTCCTGAAATAAACTAATAAATTATTTAAAGGGCCTGTCTGGTTTTGAAAAATTATTTTCAAAAAAACATAATAGGGAATTGTGAGTTAATGGTGGTTCAGGACTCTTAGCTATTAGTCAGAGCAAAGAGTGGCTTTCATTCTGGAGGATCCAGCATATCCGTACATTGTGTAATGCTTTATTTCTCCTGTGGAGGTGCTGCAGGGCAATTGAACTTTTGCTGCAGTGTTCCTATACAGATTACAGATGATTGCTGGGGGTCACAGCAGCGGGATAATCTACGTTCAATTTATTGTTGGGCAGGACCCTTATAACAAAGAGATTGCTCATTGTGGACAACCCATTTATGAAGAATACATTTTTTTAATTTTTTTGGTAGATAAAGAGCAATTTACATAGTGAACATGTGTGATTGCACCCTGGAACAAACAGAATGTAGGAGCTGCACCGTAGCATGCAATATGGGTGCTATCCTCAGGGGAAACTTGACGTGAGACCCCAAATACGTAGTCACAATCCAGAAAAAGAGGCAGCACTCCAGTGTTATAAAAAATCCAAACATTTTTATTCACCCAACATATAGGCAACGTTTCACCTTCCCATTTTTCTGGATTGTGACTGTGGTTGCACCCTTAGGCTGGGTCCCCACGTAGCATAAGGTAAGACCCGCAACAAATAGCAAATGTTGCGACCTTTGCAACGGAAACGCTGCGATTCTGACCGCAAAAATTGCAAATCTGAAAAAAAAATAAAAATAATAATTTTTGGGGTTTCAATTTAAGAAGAAATGTCCATACTTACCCCCAAGTGTTGTCATAGCGACACCTCCTTTTATTTCCGGATGTTCTCTGTGCAGCACGGCCTCCTGGGATGATGTTTCATCCCATGTGACTGCTGCAGCCAATCACAGGCTGCAGCAGTCACATAAGCTGCAGCATCATCCCAGATGCGATTCATCTGAAATGGCAGCGGTGATTCCAGATGAAAATTTGCACCACAATTTGGTTGGAATTCCTTGCAGGTACTTGGTTGGATACACTGCTTACTTTTACGCAGTGTATCTGACCTGTGGAAACATACCCTTAACCCCTTCCTGCAAATGAGCGTACAGGAAACGCCCTGAGGATGAAGCGGGCTCAGGAGATGTGTGTGCTTTATCTTCAGCCGGTGCCGGCTGTAATATACAGCCGATATCCCATTGCAACTGCGGCGATCACGGTTATCTCCGATCGCCGCCGTTTAACCCCTTAAATGCCGCTGTCAATAGCGACAGCGGCATTTAAGTGATTGACACAGAGGAAGGGGGCTCCCTCTGTACCCCATTGAACCCCTGCGATAAATCGCAGGGTGCCGATGGTTGCTATGGCAACCCGGAAGCCTAGAAACGGCTTCCGGGTTGCCAGGTATGGAAGCCTATTAGGTCCTGTAAAATGACAGTTAGGGTATGTTCACACTCTTAACAAAATACGGCTGAAAATACGTAGCTGTTTTCAAGCGAAATCAGCCCCTGATTTTCAGCCGTTTTTTAATCATACTCGTGTTTTTGATGAAAAACGGTTTAAGAAGTGACATGCACTTCTTTTTACGGGGCGTCTTTTTACGTGCCGTTATTTGAAAATGAGGTGTAAAATAAAGCCCCGTCGGAACAGGATGCCGCGTTTCCCATTGAAATCAATGGGCAGATGTTTGTAGGCGATCTGCTTCCGATTTTTCAGCCGTTACGGCCCGAAAAACGGCTGAAAATAGGTCATGTGAACATACCCTAACAATACACTGCATTACAAAAGTACATAAATAAGTAGTGCAGTGTATTGTACAGGGGATCAGAAGATCAGATCTTCAGGTAAGTGTAAAAAAAAGAAAAAAGTAAAAAAAATGTTGTAGATAAATAAATAAAAGTTTTATGTAATAAAAACAATAATCGCCCTGTTTCCCTGATCAAGTCCTTTATAATTATAAAAAAAAAACAAAAAAACTATACATAATAGGTATCACCGCTTTCGTATCTGCCTGACCTACAAAAATATATTATTTATCCCGCACGGTGAACACCGTAAAAAAAAAAAAAAAACTATGGCAGAATTTCCTGGTTTTGGTCACGTTGTTTCCAAAAAAATCTAATAAAAAGTGATCAAAAAGTCGTAAGTACCCCAAAATGGTACAAGAAAAACTACAGTTTGTCACGCAAAAAACAAGCCCTCACACAGTGATATCAACTGAAAAATAAAAAAGCTCTGACTCTCGGAACGCAATAATGCAAAACGACGGCCCAGACTAATTTATATGTGCAGCAGTTCTTCACCTAAAACCCCACGTCGTCATTTGCATCATCATCATTTGCAGCCCCCACTAGTAGACCCTGTAAATGCAGCAGAAAGTATGACATTTTTGGGTCTGTGCTACATATGGGGCTAGTGAAGAAGTCAAAGATTAGGCAATGCTGGAGTGCGGATATTTTATACAATATCACGGACACCCTTTATAAGTGCGACTACTGCACCCAAAAATTTGGCCTGTGCATAAAGTATTGGTTCAAAGCGTACATCACTATGCATCGATAATTAATTTTATTATTCATATACCCCATTATTACATCGCCGTTTTATGCCCTGATGTACTCCGCCCAGCTTACATATACCCTGATGTACTCCGCACAGCTTACATATACCCCGATGTACTCCGCACAGCTTACATATACCCTGATGTACTCCTCACAGCTTACATATACCCTGATGTACTCCGCCCAGTTTACATATACCCTGATATACTCCGCACAGTTTACATATACCCTGATGTACTCCGCCCAGCTTACATATACCCTGATGTACTCCGCCCAGCTTACATATACCCTAATGCACTCCGCCCAGTTTACATATACCCTGATGCACTCTGCCCAGATTACATATACCCTGATATACTACTCACAGTTTACATACATCTTAATGTACTCCGCCCAGCTTACATATACCCTGATGCACTCCGCCCAGTTTACATATACCCTGATGTACTCCGCCCAGCTTACATATACCCTGATGTACTCCGCACAGCTTACATATACCCTGATGTACTCCGCACAGCTTACATATACCCTGATGTACTCCGCACAGCTTACATATACCCTGATGTACTCCGCACAGCTTACATATACCCTGATGTACTCCGCACAGCTTACATATACCCTGATGTACTCCGCACAGCTTACATATACCCTGATGTACTCCGCCCAGTTTACATATACCCTGATGTACTCCGCCCAGTTTACATATACCCTGATATACTCCGCACAGTTTACATATACCCTGATGTACTCCGCCCAGTTTACATATACCCTGATGTACTCCATACAGCTTACATATACCCTGATGTACTCCTCACAGATTACATATACCCTGATGTACTCCGCACAGCTTACATATACCCTGATGTACTCCGCACAGCTTACATATACCCTGATGTACTCCGCACAGCTTACATATACCCTGATGTACTCCGCCCAGTTTACATATACCCTGATATACTCCGCACAGTTTACATATACCCTGATGTACTCCGCCCAGTTTACATATACCCTGATGTACTCCATACAGCTTACATATACCCTGATGTACTCCTCACATATTACATATACCCTGATGTACTCCGCACAGCTTACATATACCCTGATGTACTCCGCCCAGTTTACATATACCCTAATGCACTCCGCCCAGCTTACATATACCCTAATGCACTCCGCCCAGTTTACATATACCCTGATGCACTCTGCCCAGATTACATATACCCTGATATACTACTCACAGTTTACATACATCTTAATGTACTCTGCCCAGCTTACATATACCCTGATGCACTCCGTCCAGTTTACATATACCCTGATGCACTCTGCCCAGATTACATATACCCTGATATACTCCTCACAGTTTACATACATCCTAATGTACTCCGCCCAGTTTACATATACCCTGATATACTCCTCACAGATTACATATACCCTGATGTACTCCGCCCAGCTTACATATACCCTGATGTACTCCGCACAGCTTACATATACCCTGATGGACTCCGCACAGCTTACATATACCCTGATGGACTCCGCACAGCTTACATATACCCTGATGCACTCCGCATAGCTTACATATACCCTGATGCACTCCGCATAGCTTACATATAACCTGATGTACTCCTCACATATTACATATACCCTGATGTACTCCTCACATATTACATATACCCTGATGTACTTCGCACAGCTTACATATACCCTGATGTACTCCGCCCAGTTTACATATACCCTAATGCACTCCGCCCAGCTTACATATACCCTAATGCACTCCGCCCAGTTTACATATACCCTGATGCACTCTGCCCAGATTACATATACCCTGATATACTACTCACAGTTTACATACATCTTAATGTACTCCGCCCAGCTTACATATACCCTGATGCACTCTGCCCAGATTACATATACCCTGATATACTCCTCACAGTTTACATACATCCTAATGTACTCCGCCCAGTTTACATATACCCTGATATACTCCTCACAGATTACATATACCCTGATGTACTCCGCCCAGCTTACATATACCCTGATGTACTCCGCCCAGCTTACATATACCCTGATGCACTCCGCATAGCTTACATATACCCTGATGTACTCCGCACAGCTTACATATACCCTGATGTACTCCGCCCAGTTTACATATACCCTGATATACTCCGCCCAGTTTACATATACCCTGATATACTCCGCCCAGTTTACATATACCCTGATGTACTCCACACAGCTTACATATACCCTGATGTACTCCTCACATATTACATATACCCTGATGTACTCCGCACAGCTTACATATACCCTGATGTACTCCGCCCAGTTTACATATACCCTAATGCACTCCGCCCAGCTTACATATACCCTAATGCACTCCGCCCAGTTTACATATACCCTGATGCACTCTGCCCAGATTACATATACCCTGATATACTACTCACAGTTTACATACATCTTAATGTACTCCGCCCAGCTTACATATACCCTGATGCACTCCGCCCAGTTTACATATACCCTGATGCACTCTGCCCAGATTACATATACCCTGATATACTCCTCACAGTTTACATACATCCTAATGTACTCCGCCCAGTTTACATATACCCTGATATACTCCTCACAGATTACATATACCCTGATGTACTCCGCCCAGCTTACATATACCCTGATGTACTCCACCCAGCTTACATATACCCTGATGCACTCCGCATAGCTTACATATACCCTGATGCACTCCGCATAGCTTACATATACCCTGATGCACTCCGCATAGCTTACATATGCCCCCACATTATAAACTGAAACACCAGAAAAACATTAAACAAAACTACTACCAAGCAAAATCTGAGCTCCAAAGGCCAAATGGCGCTCCTTCTGGGCCTGGCAGTGTGCCCAAACAGCAGTTTATGACCATATGTAGGGTATTAGTGTACTCTGGAGAACCCGCTTAACAATGTATAGGGTGTCTGTATAAAGTGGCACAATCTGAGCACAACACATTGGGCACTGAAATAGCATATCTGTGGAAAATGGCAATTTTCAATCAGCAACATCTACTGTGCACTAATTTCTGCAAAACCTTTGGGGTCGAAATGCTCACTACACTTCTAGATGAATTCCTTGAGGGGTGTAGTTCCCTAAATGGGGTTACGTCTCAGAAGTTTTCACTGTACTGGTTCCTCAGCGTGATGCAACCTGGCGTCAAAAAACTATTTAGTAAAATCTCCACTGCAGAAACGAAATTGCGCGTGTGTCCAAATAGCAGTTTACAACCACATATGGGGTATTTCCGTACTCAGGAGAAATTGTGTAACAAATGTTGGGGTGTCTTTTCTCCTGTATTCCTTGTGGAAATGAAAAATTATGAGCTAAATGTACATGTAATTGGAAAATAAATATTTTTTCATCTTCACGGCCCAATTCTAATAAAATCTATAAAACATCTGAGGGATCAAAATGCGCACTGCACCTCTAATTATTTGAGGGGTATTGTCTCCAAAATGGGATAACACCTGGGGAATTTCTACTGTACTGGTACTTCAGGGGCTCTGCAAATGCAACATGGCCCCCAGAAACCAATTCAGTAAAATCTGCACTGCAAAATCCAAATGGCACTGCTTCCCTTCTGAGCCCAGCGGTGGGTCCAAACAGCAGTTTATTACCAAATATGGGGTATTGCTGTAATCGGCAGAAATAGCTTTAAAAATGTGTGCTTTTTCCATTATTTCTTGCAAAAATTCAAAAATTCTACATTTTTCCAGAAAAAAGTAGATTTTCATAGAATAATTCAAATAAATTTAGCAAAAAAACCTGTGGGGGTCAAAATGCTAACTATACCCCTAGATAAATTCCCTTAGGGGTGTCGTTTCAAAAATGGCGTCACTTTTGGGGGGTTTCCACTGTTTTGGCACCACAAGACCTCTTCAAACCTGACATGATGCCTAAAATATATTCTAATAAAGAGGAGGCCCCAAAATCCACTGGGTGCTCCTTTGCTTCTGAGGCCGGTGTTTCAGTCCATTAGCACGCTAGTGCCACATGTGGGATATTTCTAAAAACTGCAGAATCTGGGCAATAAATATTGATTGTGTTTCTCGGGTAAAACCCTCTGTGTTACAGATAAAAATGTATTACAAATGAATTTTGTAAATTTCACCATAATTTCTTCAAATTTTCTCTAAATTTTGGTGTTTTTCACAAATAAGCAATGAATTTATCGACCATATTTTTCCACTAACATAAAGTACAACATGTCACGAGAAAACAATCTATGAATTGCTTGGATAGGTAAAAGCATTCCAAAGTTATTACCACATAAAGTGACACATGTCAGATTTGAAAAAATGGGGCTGGTCCTGAAGGGGCTGAAGAAGGAACTGTCTCTATGGAAAACCACATTGTGATACTGCACATAAAAACCCACGATTGACCACAGTGGCGAAACCGTGGCCATACAGCTAATAGGGGATGGATTTTCATCCACACTATGTGTATGTGATTTAGTTTGTGGCGAAAAGGCTGCAAAACTACAAGTACCTATACAGTAAAAAGAAAAAACGTAGTGTAATACAACAAAAATCATAAAAGTCACATATAAATACAGCATATACAGTCTATGTATCATTTTTATTATCTTGCTTCTGTTTATAATAATTATTATTACTGTAATTAAATAGCTTGTCTCATCACAGACAACCCCTTAATATAGGAGTCGTCACGGCGATCAGCTGATCTCAACAGGTCCGGCCCTGGTTCATAAAGAGGGGTCCTTAGTGGGTGCCCCCCCCCCCTTTATGACATCCATATTCCCTAATAAAGTATCTGGACAGGGGTTGTCTTCATGAGACAACCCCTTTAATTTCTAGTAAAAGCTACACAATGTAATGTGCACAAATAAAAATAATAATAATAAAATGTATTCTACATTATTGTTGTTATATAATAAACAAATAAATAAAACGACATATCTAAACACATCCAGCTCAACTATATCCTTACAAATTAGCATAGAAAGGGTTAATTTATACATAATGGGAGAAACTATTCACATATGTTTTGGGTTGTCCCCCTTACCCCATCCCCCTCAGCAGCAATATCTGAGAAAATAAAAAAAAATTGAGCACTATTCTCGTGGAGCGGGTTGTGTGGCAAGTCTGTGCCTGCTATTTGTTTAAGAACAAAAACATTCCTGATCGTTAAGCACTTTCTGCTTTTTCAATAGAAGGCTGACTAATACTGAGCTATTATACTGGGAACACACATAACACAACGTAAGTTATATACAACATAGACTGCAAAGAAATTTAGTACGTGGAAGGAGAATATATATACATAGACTGAATGGCCACGTTAATAGAGACACATCTTGTAGCTCATTGAACCTCTTTTGGCCTTCAGAACCGCAGCAATTCGTCATGACTTGGATTCCACTAGGTGGGAAATTGTTCTGCAGGAACATTGGTCCATGCGGACAGGATCGCTTCTCACAGTTGCTGCTAAAGTGTCCTAGAGCCACAGGGTAAACAGCTGCCATGAAGGGATGAACTTGATCGCCCACAATACTTAGGTAAGCCCAACTGATCAATCGTCCATCCACAGGTATCAGAGGAGCCAGGGTGTGCCAAGAAAATATTCCCCACACCATCACTCCACCTCCACCAGCCTGAACTGTTCACACCTGACTGTAAGGGATCATTGATTCATGCAGCTTGCACCAAATTCTGACCCTGCCATCAGCAAGGTGCCACAGAAATCTGGATTCATCTGACCAGGCGATGTTTTTCCACTGCTCATGATTCAATTTTTGCGCTATTTTGACCACTGGAGTCTTGTCTATCTGTTTCAATGGCACTGGTACTGGTTGTCTGCTGTTGTAGCTCGTCCGTGCTAAGGAACGAGTTGGATAGTTGGAGCGTTGTGTTTCACAGTGCACCACCTGTTCGTCAGAACGATTCTGGACATTCTCCTCGTGAGTCCCCCGTACGTATTAGATCGGCCAATCCAGTTCAGCCAGGTTTTATCTAATGCGTATGGGCACCTATAGTGCTCTTATACTGACAGTCAAGGATGGACTAACTATAGAGGCATTAGGGAGCCCAAGAGATAAGCGCTCCTTGACTGCAATTTGTTAACCCAGCCCAAGTGTATCATGGCTGTAGTAATCAATAAGGGGCCCACTCAGTGCGCCATTGATAAAAGCAATGGGTCTTATATAATAGAGCTACCTACAGTCGACCTATAATGATATCCACAATGAGGCAGATTTATCATGGATTTTCACCAGTTATCTGGCATTAATGCATTCAAAAATATGGCGTTCTGGCTGAATAATGACAATCACGGTACATCTATAATGAAAGCCTATAATCACAACCAAAGTGCCCCAGGAAAATGATATCTGACTAAGGGGCTGGTTTTAGGCGGTGTCAACCAAGGCAATTGCCCAGGGCCCCTGACACCCAGAAGCAACCCGAATTTACCATTGACCTCTTCACTGCCCTAGGCTGCCAGGGAATGTTAAAATAACCCTTTTATGACCCCAGACCTACAAGAAAAACTGTCTAAAATGGCCGGAGGAAGGGGCACTAAGTTGCTTGTTGTCAAGGACTCCTTTTTCGATACAACATCCCAGCTAGACTGAGGGTCAATATGCACCAGTATAAGGAGAGTTTAGAGAAGAATAGGTATAAGGGATGTAGAGGTCACAGTACCATCTCATCTCTGCTACCTTTAGCGGCCCAAGTGCTCCTCTGCCACACAAGAGAACAATAGTATTATAAAGCGGCAATCCAAAGAAAAGGCCCTATTACACCGGCCAATTTTGGCCGGTGCAACGAGTGCCGATCATCATTGATCGGTGCTTGTTTGCTCCTATCTGGGCCCAGGCTCTGACACAATATTGGGTCATAAATGTCCAGCAGAAGACAACCCCATTTGGAGGTGGCTTTGGAGCCAATCACTTGCCACTAGGGTCTATTTCTTTTGGGATGATTCACAAATTACCTAAGCGACTCCATTGATGATCTGTCCTGTGTGTACAATGATAACAACAGGGACTATTATAAAGTGGACATGTTCTGTATAGATGAAGGGTAGACCCTCAGAATTATTTCTTCTAGTTGGCCCAAGGAACCCCAGTCAGACGCTGGCCACGTGCCTCACTAACTGTTGGTAAGACGTCTGTCCATCCTCAAAACCCCAAGTGCAACAACTTTTTAAGCTGGCCATTCACTATGAATTTTGGACTGCCTATATGTCAATTGAGACCATTTCCTCACAACCGTCGACACCTTTTTGTGACACGAATGAGCGTGACAGATGGCGGTGACAGATATCTGGAAAAATTGATCAACCGTGTTGGATGTTTTTAGTTGTTGTTGAGTGCAGTCTTCTAAAGTCGTTCATGCCAAACAGCAGATCTGCATCCCATCAATAGAAGCCCAGACCAGGCCAGAGATAAAGGCAGAAAGCGATCTGTGATTTGTAGTTTTAATTTATGGCATTGTCGTCCAGGACAACGACTTTTGCAAATCAACTGTGAAATCCCTAATGTATGGCCAGCTTTACCCAGTGGTGAAAAATACCACAAGAAAGTCAAGCATAGGGCAAGCTACTAGTTGATTGAATGGGATCTTGTAACATCTGGTACTCAACAACCTAACATCTGGCTACTGTCATAAAACACAGCAGCAAAAATACAGCAAAAAATGGGACATGTCTTAAGCCGAACCTTTTTTGTTTTATGTATTCTAGATCCTAAAAAAAATTCTTCTGCTGTTAGACACTTTTCTGACATACAGCGAACATCCACCACAAACTCGGACGTGAAAAACGGCCCAAGTGCTCCTCTGCCACACAAGAGAACAATAGTATTATAAAGCGGCAATCCAAAGAAAAGGCCCTATACACCGGCCAAAATCATCATTGATCGGTGCTTGTTTGCTCCTATCACAAGGAGCTATGTATGGGGACCAACGGTCGTTACTCCGATCACTCCTCCCCATATATTATCATGTCGGCTGCGCGGAGATGTGCTGCTAACAACAATAATATTTCAGTTTGCTCATTCATCTGATCGCTGCCCTGTTTACACAGAGCAATTATCGGGAACGAGCGTTCTATGAACACTTGTATGCCAGATAATTGCCCAGTGTAAAAGGGCCTAAAGGATGGCGCATCACGATAATTACACAATAATTTAATATCTGTAGACAGAATTATCTCATACCCATAATTACCCATTCCCCAAGGGTTAAAGTGATTGGTTAGTCACAAATTTTCCCTATTAGCAACACTCCTGAAAGTTAGCCATATAATCTCCTATACCAATAAATGGACCCCTTAAGTGCCTTAAATCCCCCCTCAAGTGTCATATATATGACTGACACAGATGACCCCATATGTACCAGCCACAGATGCCCCCATAAAAAACTGTCTGGCCTCACCTCTTGCTTGAACGGACAATATCTGTGGACATTGAAGCAGCGTGTCAGATGCAATAAAAGCTACAAATAATGGACCACAGGGCGGTATAGCCCAAAGACATTCTAAATCTTTACTGCTGAAATCAACGTACTTGGAGGGTCTGCTAAAATGAATTCTTTATATTTGTAATGTACAGTATATAGATCGTATAGCGTGAAGTCATTGCACACAATAGTATATGACAGCTGGAGACAGGGGGTCTGGCACAGATTTAGCACCAATGCCCAGGAGGTCCAAGCTACGCCTCTGACAGTGTAGGATATTTTTGTGCCAAGTCGTGCTCACATAGAAACTTTACTGACTGTATTATACTTTTTGATCACTTTCTATCTACCTTGCTGCTTGACCAGACACTATGCAACCCAATACTATAAGGCCTTGTTCACACAGCGCTGAAAAAAAGGATGTGTAAACGTATAAAAAATGCTAGAGTTTTTGTAAAGCACTTTTTAAAATACAGGCATTTTTGACGTGTTTTTTTATGCGTTTTGGGCACGTTTTTTGGCGCATAATTAGAACTCCCATTGACTGTGGGAATTAGGCACATTTTTGGTGAGATTTCGGCGCATTTTACGCGCCAAGAATTTACCTGACGCTTCTTTTTTTACACGACGTACACACTACAATGCGTTTTCCCATTGATGTCAACGGGAAGCTTAAAGAGGCTCTGTCACCAGATTTTGCAACCCCTATCTGCTATTGCAGCAGATCGGCGCTGCAATGTAGATTACAGTAACGTTTTTATTTTTAAAAAACGAGCATTTTTTGCCAAGTTATGACCATTTTTGTATTTATGCAAATGAGGCATGCAAAAGTCCAAGTGGGTGTGTTTAAAAGTAAAAGTCCAAGTGGGCGTGTATTATGTGCGTACATCGGGGCGTGTTTACCTTTTACTAGCTGGGACTTAGGAATGGGAGTGTATGATGCTGACGAATCAGCATCATCCACTTCTCTTCAGAACGCCCAGCTTCTGGCAGTGCAGACACAGCGTGTTCTCGAGAGATCATGCTGTGACGTCACTCACTTCCTGCCCCAGGTCCTGCATCGTGTCGGCACCAGAGGCTACAGTTGATTCTGCAGCAGCATCGGCGTTTGCAGGTAAGTAGCTACATCGACTTACCTGCAAACGCCGATGCTGCTGCAGAATCAACTGTAGCCTCTGGTGCCGATGTGGCCGACACGATGCAGGACCTGTGAGTGACGTCACAGATCTGCACTGCCAGAAGCTGGGCGTTCTGAAGAGAAGTGGATGATACTTCTCGTCAGAACGCCCAGCTAGTAAAAGAAGTAAAAACGCCCCGATGTACGCACATAATACACGCCCACTTGGACTTTTACTTTAAACACGCCCAGTTGGAGTTTTGCAAGCCTCATTTGCATAAATACAAAAATGGTCATAACTTGGCCAAAAATTCTCGTTTTTTAAAAATAAAAACGTTACTGTAATCTACATTGCAGCGCCGATCTGCTGCAATAGCAGATAGGGGTTGCAAAATCTGGTGACAGAGCCTCTTTAAGGCTGTGTTCACACTGAGTTTTTTGCAGGAGGAAAATTCCTCCTGCAAAAACTGCTCCAGACGGTTTTTGCACAGTGGTTTGACAAAAACTTGTCAAAACACTCGTCGAGGCGTTTTTTTCCTCTTTCTGACTGATTAAAATGGGGTTTTGGAGGCGGAAACCGCCTCAAGATGGGTCATGACGCTTCTTTTCTACCACGACGCGTTTTTTTTTACTGGCGGTAAAAAAACTCGTCCAACTCCCATTGAAATCAATGGGAGGCATTTTCGGGCGGTTTTTGAGGAGTTTTGCGGCACGGTTTCCGCGTCAAAAACTAGTAAAAAAAACTCTGTGTGAACAGGGCCTAAAGCATGCAGTTTTGAAACGTTTTTTTTGGCACATCAAAAATGCGTCAAATACACGCCATTCGAACAAAGCCTAAGCAATAAGCAGCACAAGCATCAAAGACATAAAATGTTCAGCAAAAGCCTTAAACTGATTTTTTTTCTTTTTATGTAAACTATATATCAGCACAAGCAACATAACATGAAATATAGGTCACATGCAAATCAAAGTGTCACCAAGCAATACATGTTCCACAACAGATATAGCCTTTTCTAAATATATATCACTACAAGACGTAATGAGGGTCAGGTCATAACTCAATGCCCAAAAACCGGCCAATTATCTGGCAAATGAGCATTCACAGAATGCTCGATCCCGATCATTGCTCTGCGTAAATGCTCGTTCATCGGCTGATCGTATCGTTTATGCTGCAAGAGATATTATCATTGTCAGCAGCACATCTCCCTGTGTAAACAGGGTGATGTGATGCCAACATGATAGAAATGTATGGTGACGAGCGATTGTAGTAGCAAGCGCTCGTCCCCATACATAGCCCCTAGTGAAAGGAGCAAACGAGCGCCGATTGAGCGAGCGGTCTCATTGATCGGCGCTTGTTTACACGGCCCACATCGAGTCGTGTAAGAGGACCCTTAGTCTCTCTGCCGTAGGCCCCATTCACAAAAGCATGGAATACGGATCATTTTATTAGTATTTACCTCAGTATTTATGTCCATATTGATTTTCACCTGGTCCCGACATAGATATCAAATATTGATGTATATAGGAATCAAACTAGGAATGGGCAGTTTTTCAGTCTCCATTATATTCTACAGGGAAAGAACGGACAACAGTAGAACATGTTGAGCATGTGAAATATTGATGTATAGATAAATTTAGTTGAGAAGGTTCATTTAAAACGATCTATAATGGGTATATACATCCAATGACGGCACTTATGACTCCAGATGCTTTACTTCTGTCCCACAAGGATGTCATATGTATGTTTTGGCTTATTATGTTTATTTAGCTTGGCTCATCAGAATGTAGGATTAACTCAATGAAAAGACAGAGAAGATTTAACAAACAATGGGCCAGTTGTCTAAGTAGGTCACCATTGTGTCGAAAGAGAACCTAGATATGGTTTCCTCCACAGGACTCCATCAGCATGTATTTATGCACATAAATCCGCATACATGGCAATGCGAACCAACATTGTCCCACAGTCAACAAGACCAAGCTTTCGGGTAATGAACTGGACAGCTTTTATATTGCAAGATTTTAGCACTAAAAGTCCTCCATTTGTAAAGTTGGTCATACACAGAAGATGCCTATCTCTTCCGACCTCCCCATAAACATGCACGCTTGGCACTTTTATCTAGTAGGGGAAAAGAAGACTAGTCATATCAGTGGTAGAAAAAATCACGCATGTCCGATCCTCATTTTCCCTGATATCTGTCAACGGGGGACGATTGACAGACCTCGATTGAATGTCTATGGGCGGCCTAATAGTCCACCTCTAAAAGGTGGATAAAAAAGGCATATGAGATCTCTACCAGGCTGATACAAGACACAGTGTTATCATATGCCCTTACTTTGCATAAAATTTGTATTACAAAAGAAAGAGAACCATATCTGCAGTAGAATCATTTATTGTTATCGTGTAATGATTTTCTGCCTCGCTATACAGTAATAGTTCACAGGATCATTTCTTCGCAGAGTGAATATTCATTGTAAAACTCTGACAAATTATGCAACGCATTGAAAGTACAGACATAAGAAACCGGTCCATAGCCAAAGTATTGTTTGTAAAATATCTCCGGGCAGTAGAGCGTATACTCCGAGAAGAGCCACACACCTTGTAAGTCATTACGTTTTTGTTTACTCTCAGTCCCTCTTATGAACCCTCTTCATCATCTGAATCTATAAAATAAGATCCAGCATCCATCAGGATAATCCTAAAATTCTACTCCATTTTATTTTGAGTCCATTGTTCTAGGAATTCCCTTAGAATGTCGTCTTAGAGACCAAGAGAAATGTGACTGGAAAATTGTACGTACACCTCTCCATGATGATCCTGTTCTTCTCCTTCCAGAATGGAGAACAGGATTTCTATACTTCACTCTGTCTTATACCTCTTCTACAATTATAGTTGTATCTCCAACAAAATGACGTCTCTCCAGACTCATAAACCTTGAGAAGCAGGAATCGAGAAGGACTTTCTGTAGATTTTTGAGTCTATCTCAGTGCCGGGATAAGGTGGAGGTGGGACATCATGGACAGTATCCATTGCCATAGCTTGTGTATAAGAGGGTGGTCCATTTTCTGTTGGGGCAGATGCAATATTCGGCAATGGACCCAACTCTTGTGTAGTGGATCTGATGGATGTTGTTCTACACTCATGGTCTTCTTCTGGACTATAAAAAAAATAAAGAACATGCCACAGTCAAGCACATGGATGTCTTCACCCCAATTTCATTTCCATTACATTAAATTAAACAAATTCAAAATGGAAGTTTAATCGAGGTATGTAAGAATAACAACTATGGTGTAACAGAGAAATACACAATGTTAAGGTTAACTAAAGATCTTCATAGATGGCCACGTGCAGGGTCGGACTGGCCCACCAGAGACCCAGAGGATCCTCCGATGTGCCCAGGCTCTGACACAATAATGGGTCATAAATGTCCAGCAGAAGACAACCCCATTTGGAGGTGGCTTTGGAGCCAATCACTTGCCACTAGGGTCTATTTCTTTTGGGATGATTCACAAATTACCTAAGAGACTCTATTGTTGATCTGTCCTGTGTGTACAATGATAACAACAGGGACTAGAATCAAATGAAAAGTCGACATGTTCTATATAGATGAAGGGTAGGCCCTCAGAATTATCTCTTCTGGTTGGCCCAAGTAACCCCAGTCAGACGCTGGCCACGTGCCTCACTAACTGTTGGTAAGACGTCTGTCCATCCTCAAAACCCCAAGTGCAACACTTTTTAAGCTGGCCATTCACTATGAATTTTGGACTGCCTATTGAGACCACTTCCTGACAACCGTTGACACCTTTTTTGTGACACGAACGAGTGTGACAGATGCCGATGACAGATATCTGTAAAAATTGATCTGCCGTGTTGGATGTTTTTGGTTGTTGTTGAGTGCAGTCTTCTAAAGTCGTTCATGCCAAATAGCAGATCTGCATCCCATCAATAGAAGCCCAGACCAGGCCAGAGATAAAGGCAGAAAGCGATCTGTGATTTGTAGTTTTAATTTATGGCATTGTCGTCTGGAACGACGACTTTCACAAACCAACTGTGAAATTCTTAATGTATGGCCAGCTTTACCCAGAGGTGAAAAATACCACAAGAAAGTCAAGCATAGGGCAAGCTACTAGTTGATTAAATGGGATCTTGTAACGTCTGGTACTCAACAACCTAACATCTGGCTACTGTCATAAAACACAGCAGCAAAAATACAGCAAAAAATGGGACATGTCTTAAGCCGAACATTTTTTGTTTTATGTATTCTAGATCGTAAAGAAAATTCTTCTGCTGTTAGACTTTTCTGACATATATAACGAACATCCACCACAAATGTGGCGTGTACAGAGCCTTATACCATCCTTAAGGACAGATTCACACAAACGTGGGGAAACTCGGACGTGAAAATTTTCACAGATCCCCTTTGACTTGAGTCTGTGGAGAGATCTGTGAAGCCGGAACAAAATAGGACATGTTCTATTCCTCAACAGACCCTCCACATGGTCTGTTGAAACAATAGCCATGTGAACGGCCCCATTGAAATACATGCGTCCACGTAACGGACGTACTCTTCGTTCGTCTGAATTCGGCCAAAGACGGCTGTTTTTAGCATGTAAAAAATAGTTTTTGCTTCTTTGTGTTTAATGCTAACAAGGAAAAAGTTGGCCCTATTTAAGAGTTGAGGAAAATATTAGATATTCAGTGAGATGTCCAAAGCTCTGTAATTACAGGGGGATAATTGCACGCTTTATATGTTTTCTCAGGCAGGCAAAGCTATTATTCTGCTGTAATTACATAGTCCTGAATTGTCTTATTGCAGGAGCTTCAAGACACCAGGAATTTCTTTGGTAAACTGCAGAGATCTGGGATGTTATCTCTGTTGTGCGCTTGAAATAGGATCTCAATGTTCTACGTATTTCATGGTCGCTTGAATTTGTATCCAGATCAAATGTCCTACGAAAAACTCACCCGACTACTTTTCTGTTTTATAAGTGAAGAGCAGAACATAGTTTGGCCACTAGAGGAGCTAAAGAACTTTTAGTAAACTACAGTCATAATTCAGTCACAGCGGGAGGTTGTCAATCGTGCTGATCGAATAGATATAAGACATGGATTTTACCGCTTTTGTTAACCCTTTCCTAATGATCACCCCTGCTTAGTATGCAAATGTCTTTTCAGATAACAGGCAATGGCCCAGTGTCTGGCATCTGGCAAAAATGCTCCTGTGTAACATTTTCTGGAATTGTACATTAGCTGTTTTTTTCTGTGTTCACACATGCAATCCTGCAGCGCAATACAGTGCTAACAATGTAAATGAGATGTCAAGTAATCTCATCTACATGTCGCAGAATTTTTCTTCATATAAATCGACTTGCAGTGAGGATTTGAAAACCTGCATCATGTCAATGTATCTTGTGTTTCCATCTCAGAATTGTATTTGACAAAATTTGCATCTAAAAACGCATTAAAAAAATCAGTATTAAGTGCAGATTTTCCCTGCGAAATTACCTGCATTTATTTGCGGTTTTGGTGAAAATTTTCCGCATCAAATTCTGCAACATGTGCATGTAGCCTCAAAGCAATTTAAAGGGATTGTGCAGGATTAGCCTAAGGCCACACGTAGCATAAATACTGCAGAATTTCCATCCGGAATTTCTGTGCATAAATTCTGCAGCGTATTACAGTCGCAGCATAGTGGATGAGATTGCAACAAATTTCATCCACACACTTCGTAAAATGTATGCAGAAAAGATGTGCAGAAATTAACCTGCGGTTTGGATTCTCAATCCCCAGCCTGTAATTTCCCTTGCGGAAACGCAGCGGAATTTCCGCACATAAAACCTGGTTGGAAATTCTGCAGTTTTTACGCTACATGTGAACATGGCCTTAAAGAACCCACATCTGTCCATGGGCTCACACAAATTCTGGGAAAAAGTAAATATTTATTCTAATTCTTGACAACCCCTTGGGAAGTACCTGAAAAGTTTTGTCTGAATCTACATGATAGCATGTTGTTACTTACATCTGTCTGTGTCTTCTTGGATCACAATAGAGTTGATACCAATAAAAACCAAGAAGACCAAATATAACCAGGAAAGTTCCAGCACAAATTAGACCGGTGAGTAACCCAATCACGTCGATCTTTATGTCTGTATCTAAGTGAAGAATAAATATGAGTAAAGTTTACCAAGATAATTAGTTAGATAACTATGAGATGATAGATAGATAGATAGATAGATAGACAGACAGACAGACAGACAGACAGACAGACAGACAGACAGACAGACAGACAGACAGACAGATAGATATGAGATAGATAGATAGATAGATAGATAGATAGATAGATAGATAGATAGATAGATAGATAGATAGATAGATAGATAGATAGATAGATAGATAGCTGGTCATTCTCCCGTCCCTCAGGTGAAGGAACTACGGGAGTAAGTGACGTCACAGCGTGATCTCGTGAGATAACGCTATGCTGTGAATAAATCTGGGCATGAATGAAGAGAAGTGTATGACGCTGACCAATCAGTGTCATACACTTCTTATTGTTCCAGCCCAGCTTCTTTCACTGCACAAGCACACTGTGCTGTGGATCATGCTGGGCTGAAACACTGAGAAGTGTAGGACACTGGTTAGTCACTGATTGGTCAGCCTCATACACTTCTTTACAACACCCACTTGGTCAAAAGTAAAAACACGCCCAGTTGGTCTTTAAGAAACGAATTAGAATAAATCTAAAATTGCTCATAACTTCCTCAAAAATGATTGTTTTTCAAAATAAAAACCACTGTTGTTATCTACATTCCAGCGCCGATCAGATTATGTAGGAGATAGGGCACTTATAATCTGGTGACAGAGCCTCTTTAAGGCTACATTCGCACAGGAAGCAGCAAAAAAGCACTTCCAATGCGAAAAAAAAGTTCTAGGAAATGCTCATAGACCTCTATATATTGAAAATGACATAAACATATCAAGTAATGTGACCATATCTAAAATATCTGTATCTTGTTATAAACTAGTATGTAATGTTCAAAAATGTGTGACTTCACCTTCACCATTTGACTTTCTCTTTGAATAATCTTCCCAGAATGCTGCCTTTAAATAGAAAAAAAATAATATTTCATTAAAAGGGCAATTATAAAACAGCCCACATAAAGGCACATGTCCAATTCTACGCATCATATATAGCTTTATTACTAAATTGTATCACTTATTGTATATTGATCCTAAGTTACAGGCTGCATTATTGCCCAGAGCTGCATTCATAGTTCTAGCAAGGAATGCAGGGAGATTTCAGCTCTGAAGACTGCAGTATTGTGAATGAAGCTTTAAACTCTGCAGGCTGTAACTCATCACAAGATACATTGTATTTATAAAATTTTATGCAGGTTAATTATGTAAACTGTAAGTGTTAAGACTATGCAATGAGTCATTTCCTACACAGTTTCCTGGGCGGGTCACAACAACCACTGCCTGGGTGTGTTGCCAACCAATCTCAGCTTTTGTGATCAAAACTTTCCTTCGTTTTACAAAAGGAATAAAGAAAAACACAACAGGTGCACTAAAAGGCGTAACAAAGCATCGTAATAACATTACAATGAATATAAAGGAGGAGAAGGTAAGATCATCTGCAGGAGACGATCAGGTGGGTGAAGCAAGTCCAATACGTCAGTGGCGTATCTGGAGGTACTAGCTTGTTGGACGACCCATTCCAAAACCATGGGGGTTTGGGTCTATAACACCCTCCACTCTTCTGGAAAGGCTTTCCACAAGATTCTGGAGTGTGTCCGTGGCATTGTCTGATACGAAAATAGCCGAGCAGTGCTTACTCATCTGTTTCCGTAACTCCCATAGAACATAACGGACAGAGTCCCGTGCTGCGCGGCCCTCTCTCCACATAATCTCCACCTGAAATCGTCAGCCAGCAGCCACCTCACAGGGCGAAAGGATAGTCGGTGACCTACGTTCTCAATATAGATGCAGGTCATAGAGCTGGGACCCGCATTTATACGACATTTATGGTATATCCTGTGGATATGCGATAAATGTCCGTGCTCGGAATAACCCTTTAAGTTCTCACTAACCAATAGAAGCCAGGATGTGGTAAACCCCAGACAGCTTCCCCCTTATCCATGGGTACCATAACTGCTGCCTGGTCTACCTTTAGGGTCTTAGTCATACACATTTTGAAGGCACCATATCATATAGAAAGATTTAAGAAATTACCACCGTCTTGTCGTCTTCAAATACCTCCCTGGCTTCCTCATAGTTGCATTGCTCCTCATAACATTCTCTCTCAAGACTTCCAATGACGAACATCTCAAAGTCAAACTGATTGTAGTGCAGTTTCCGAACCAAGAAGGTGCTGGCGTCCTCCCCATTTCTAAACACTAAAATGAACAGTCATGTCTTCAACAAATGATACACAATTGCAAATACGGATATTAGTTAGGATCCTCCTGTCTCATCCGATGCCCAGTCTTCTATTCCTCTCCCCCATACTTTACACTACTGCTCTGCCTTTTCAAGCACTAGCTAAATAGGACATCAGCTCGTGGAAAGATGATTATCATTGCAGTATGGATAAAATTATTAGTAACTACAAGCAACTATAATCCAGCAGTGAGAAAGAACAAGATTATGAGTGATGAGTACATATAAATTAACGCAAGTGAACCTAAAATTTCTTTCCTAGAGATTCACTTTAATAAAAAGTTATATATCAGATATTTCACAGTAAATGTAGTATTACACAAAGTGACCTGGGCCGTGTAAACGAGCGCTGATTAAAGAGACAGCTCGTTGATCGGCGCTCGCTTGCTCCTTTCACAAGGAGCTAGTATGGGGACGATCGATCGTTACTCTGATCGCTCTTCCCCATACATTTCTATCATAACGATAATAGTTTCGGCATTTAAAACGATGCAATCAGCTGATGAACGAGGCCTGGCCTTAAAGGCCCTATTACACCGGACAATTTTGGCTGGTGCAACGAGTGCCGATCAACGAGACAGCTCGTTGATCGGCACTCATTTGCTCCTGTCACACGGAGCTATGGATGGGGATGAGCAGTCGTTAAACCGATCACTCGTCCCCATACATTATTATCATTTCGGCAGCGCGTCTCCCTGTTTGCACAGGGAGATGTGCTGCCGACAACTATATTTATTTATCGTTATATGAACGATCGTTTGCCCGATAATTGCCCGGTGTAAAACTCCCTTTAGAATCTTCATAGAATGCTGGTGAGTAACTGTAAAGATTGTAGAGATGACGATCAAGGTGGAATGAAGTTTTATTGATCTAAAATCCATCTAGGCAGCAGATGAACAGAGGGTCAATTGTCCCATTTGCCCCCTCGGCCATCCAGCCCTAGGTGTATGCTACAACCCCATTGGGATCCACAAACAGCAATCTAATACCTGGCAGAGATGCTTACCGCATAGTTATTGAGGACGTAGGGGAAGTGTAATGGTGGGGGGGGGTAGGGAAACGGACAAGTGAGCCCTAATCTACCCGCCACTCTGTCCCTGCCTACTTGCAACGACCCGCCCTAGACGACGGGGTACAACTGGGCGGCGGTCCCTGCGCTCAGTAAGTGCATGACAAACACGACAAACAAACAAGGGAACACAAGCAAGGGAAATGGGCAGTTGCTCGCGGAAACACCGTGAGCAACAGAGTAGTGAACGAGCCGAGTCAAGCCAGGAGAGTGCGAGGTACAAAGCGAAAAGCAGAAGAGTAGTCGGTAAGCCAGGGTCTGTATGGAGCAGGATCAAAAAGTAGCAGGAGCTGTAGCTGGGCCAGGAAACCTCAAGGAAAGAATTCACAAGCACAGATGGACAGGAAGAGCAGGCTTAAATAGACCGAGGGCGGGAGCTAGCTGAGTCTGGCCAGGTTGCGATAGGCTCTCCCACTCCTAAGCCTGCCAGCCTGAGTGGAGGAAGCTGGTGTCTGTCTCAGGGATGTACACTCAGGTGTTGACTGATTAATTCTGGGAGCTAACCCTGAAGCAGTGCCTGGCAGATCCTTTACAGTACCCCCCCTTTTATGAGGGGCCACCGGACCCTTTCTAAGTGGACCTGGCTTACTGGGGAAACGCAGGTGGAACCTCCTGACCAATACCCCAGCGTGAACATCCCGGGCGGGTACCCAAGTCCTCTCCTCGGGCCCGTATCCTCTCCAATGGACCAGGTACTGGAGGGAGCCTTGGACCATCTTGCTGTCCACGATCCTGGCCACCTCAAATTCCACCCCCTCAGGGGTGAGGACGGGAACAGGAGGTTTCCTCGAGGGGGCCAAGGACGGGGAGCAGCGTTTCAGGAGGGAGGCATGAAACACGTTGTGTATACGAAAAGACGGGGGTAACTCCAGCCGGAAAGAGACAGGACTGAGGACCTCAATGACCTTATACGGCCCAATAAACCGGGGAGCAAACTTTTTGGACGGAACCTTGAGACGCAAATTCCTGGATGACAACCACACCAGATCCCCGACCACAAACAGGGGGTTAGCAGAACGTCTTCTATCGGCCTGAGCCTTCTGTATGCTCTGGGACGCCTCTAGGTTCTTCTGAACCTGGGCCCAGACTGTGCACAGATCCCGATGAACGACCTCCACCTCGGGATTGTTGGAACAACCAGGTGAAACGGAGGAGAACCGTGGATTAAACCCAAAATTACAGAAAAAGGGAGAGACCCCTGACGAGTTACTGACCCGGTTATTAAGGGAAAATTCGGCGAGGGGAATGAAAGAAACCCAATCAAATTGACAGTCAGAGACAAAACATCTTAAGTATTGTTCTAGAGACTGATTAGTCCTCTCCGTTTGGCCATTGGTTTCAGGATGGAAGGCAGAGGAGAAGGACAGATCAATCCCCAACTTATTACAGAAGGCTCTCCAAAACAATGAAACAAATTGTACCCCTCTGTCAGAAACAATATTGACGGGGACCCCATGGAGACGCAGGATGTGTTTGATAAACAAGGTAGCCAACGTCTTGGCGTTGGGTAGTTTCTTGAGGGGCACAAAGTGGCACATTTTACTGAAGCGGTCTACCACCACCCACACCACCGACTTGCCTTGGGATGGAGGCAAATCGGTGATAAAATCCATGGAGATATGTGTCCAAGGTCTCTGGGGAATGGGCAACGAACGCAGTAAGCCCGCTGGTCGGGACCTGGGAGTCTTGGACCTGGCACAAACCTCACAGGCGGCGACGTAGGCCTTAACGTCTTTAGGCAAACCAGGCCACCAATAATTTCTGGTAATGAGGTGTTTGGTACCCAGGATGCCTGGATGGCCAGATAGTGCGGAGTCGTGATTTTCCCTAAGTACCCTTAGCCGGAATTGCAGGGGAACAAACAGCTTGTTCTTAGGAAGGTTCCCAGGAGCTGAACCTTGATCAGCAGCAATTTCAGAGACTAAATCGGACTCGATAGAGGAAATGACTATACCTGGAGGCAAAATACAAACAGGATCTTCCTCCGAAGGAGGGCTGGCCATGAAGCTACGCGACAGTGCATCCGCCTTAATATTTTTAGACCCGGCCCTATAGGTAACCAAAAAATTGAATCTGGTAAAAAACAACGCCCATCGAGCTTGTCTCGGGTTTAGCCTCCGGGCAGATTCTAGGAAAACCAGATTCTTGTGGTCGGTAAGGACCGTTACCTGGTGCCTAGCCCCCTCCAGGAAGTGGCGCCACTCTTCAAATGCCCATTTAATGGCTAAAAGTTCGCGGTTGCCAATATCATAGTTACACTCCGTGGGCGAAAACTTCCTAGAAAAGTAAGCACAGGGGCGGAGATGGGTGAGGGAGCTGGTACCCTGGGACAAGACGGCCCCCACTCCCACCTCGGACGCGTCAACCTCCACAATAAATGGCTCCCTTTGGTTGGGCTGAACCAGCACGGGGGCCGAGATAAAGCACTTCTTGAGGGTCTCAAAAGCCTGGACGGCCTCAGGGGGCCAATGGAGGACATCAGCACCCTTGCGAGTGAGGTCCGTAAGAGGCTTAGCGACGACCGAGAAGTTAGCAATAAATCTCCTGTAATAGTTAGCGAACCCCAAAAAACACTGTAGCGCTTTCAGGGAGGCAGGTTGGACCCATTCAGCCACAGCCTGAACCTTGGCAGGGTCCATGCGGAATTCATGAGGAGTGAGGATTTGACCTAAAAATGGTATCTCCTGTACCCCAAATACACATTTTTCGATTTTGGCAAACAGTTTGTTTTCTCGAAGGACCTGGAGCACTTTCCTGACATGCTCTATGTGGGAGGACCAGTCCCTGGAAAACACCAATATGTCATCAAGGTACACTACAAGAAATATCCCCAGGTAATTTCTCAAAATCTCATTTATGAAGTTCTGGAAGACCGCAGGGGCATTGCACAACCCAAAGGGCATGACGAGGTATTCGAAATGGCCTTCGGGCGTGTTAAACGCAGTCTTCCACTCATCCCCCTCTTTGATGCGAATAAGGTTATACGCCCCCCGTAGATCCAATTTAGAGAACCATTGGGCCCCCTGAACCTGATTAAAGAGATCAGGAATCAAAGGAAGGGGATACTGGTTCCTTACCGTGACCTTATTCAGGCCACGGTAGTCAATGCATGGCCTAAGACCCCCATCCTTCTTCCCTACGAAGAAGAAGCCAGCACCTACCGGAGAAGAAGAGGGACGAATGTAACCCTTGGCCAGGGATTCCTGGATATACTCCCTCATGGCTTCACGTTCGGGACAGGAAAGGTTAAATATTCTACCCTTAGGAAGCTTAGCTCCTGGTACCAATTCGATAGCGCAATCGTATTCTCTATGAGGCGGTAATACTTCGGAGGCCTCTTTAGAGAAAACATCAGCGAAGTCCTGAACAAACTCGGGTAGCGTATTCACCTCCTTAGGGGGAGAAATAGAATTAACAGAAAAACATGACGTACAACATTCATTACCCCATTTGGTTAGCTCCCCAGTATTCCAGTCAAACGTGGGATTATGCAACTGCAACCAGGGAAGACCTAGAACCAAATCGTACGATAATCCCTGCATCAATAGTACAGAGCACTGCTCCAAATGCATGGAGCCAACAAGGAGTTCAAAAACAGGGGTATGCTGTGTAAAATAACCATTAGCAAGAGGAGTGGAGTCGATACCCACTACCGGAACAGGTTTAGGCAAATCAATCAGAGGCATAGCAAGAGACATAGCAAATTCCACAGACATGATATTAGTAGATGACCCTGAATCCACGAAGGCACTGCCGGTAGCAGACCTACCACCAAACGAGACCTGAAAGGGAAGCAATATCTTAGTACGTTTCATATTTACGGGAAATACCTGTGCGCCCAAGTGACCTCCCCGATGATCACTTAGACGCGGGAGCTCTCTGGCAGCATTCTTACGCTTGGGACAGTTGTTTACTTGATGCTTGACATCCCCACAGTAGAAGCAGAGACCATTCTTCCTGCGGAATTCTCTACGTTGTTGAGGGGACACGGAGGCCCCGAGTTGCATAGGTATTTCTGAGTCTTTAGGGGACAAACGAAGCAACGGGACTTCGGGAGGCATCATGGGGGAGTCGGAGGAAAAAACACATAAACGTTCACGTTGTCGTTCCCTGAGACGTCGGTCAAGTCGTACCACTAAAGCCATAACCTGGTCTAGGGAGTCAGAAGAGGGATAGCTAACTAGCAGGTCTTTCAGGGCGTTCGACAGACCCAACCTAAACTGGCACCTTAAGGCAGGGTCATTCCACCGAGAAGCTACGCACCACTTCCGAAAGTCAGAGCAATACTCCTCAATAGGTCTCTTACCCTGACGTAAGGTCACCAGCTGACTCTCGGCAAAGGCAGTTCTGTCAGTCTCGTCATAAATAAGTCCGAGGGCAGAAAAGAAACAATCAACGGAGGAAAGTTCAGGGGCGCCAGGAGCCAAGGAGAAGGCCCACTCTTGGGGCCCTTCCTGGAGCCGGGACATAATTATACCCACCCGCTGGCTCTCAGAACCTGAGGAGTGAGGCTTTAAGCGAAAGTAAAGCTTACAACTCTCCCGAAAGGAGAGAAAAGCCCTCCGGTCACCTGAGAACCGGTCGGGCAACTTGAGGTGGGGTTCAAGGGGTGCGGTGAGGGGAACTACCAAGGTAGCATCAGGCTGGTTGACCCTCTGAGCCAGGGCCTGGACCTGTAGGGAGAGACCCTGCATTTGCTGAGCCAGGGTTTCACGGGGTTCCATAATGGTGTCAGGGACCAGGGTAGACTAGGTATAGGGCTTGTGAATTTGTAATGGTGGGGGGGGGTAGGGAAACGGACAAGTGAGCCCTAATCTACCCGCCACTCTGTCCCTGCCTACTTGCAACGACCCGCCCTAGACGACGGGGTACAACTGGGCGGCGGTCCCTGCGCTCAGTAAGTGCATGACAAACACGACAAACAAACAAGGGAACACAAGCAAGGGAAATGGGCAGTTGCTCGCGGAAACACCGTGAGCAACAGAGTAGTGAACGAGCCGAGTCAAGCCAGGAGAGTGCGAGGTACAAAGCGAAAAGCAGAAGAGTAGTCGGTAAGCCAGGGTCTGTATGGAGCAGGATCAAAAAGTAGCAGGAGCTGTAGCTGGGCCAGGAAACCTCAAGGAAAGAATTCACAAGCACAGATGGACAGGAAGAGCAGGCTTAAATAGACCGAGGGCGGGAGCTAGCTGAGTCTGGCCAGGTTGCGATAGGCTCTCCCACTCCTAAGCCTGCCAGCCTGAGTGGAGGAAGCTGGTGTCTGTCTCAGGGATGTACACTCAGGTGTTGACTGATTAATTCTGGGAGCTAACCCTGAAGCAGTGCCTGGCAGATCCTTTACAGGAAGCTTTATTGTATTCAATCTCCTCTTTTTTCTGACTACACCTTTTTGACCTTGTCACAAACAAGGTAGATTGGTAAATCAGAGGCGTAACTTGAAGCTCCTGGGCCCTAATGCAAAATGCATGCACCTACCATGTGCCATTTATAACAATGGTATCTTCTTATATGGAAAAGCGCCCTTTGGGCTCCCTTAGACTCCAGGGCTCAGATGCCACTGCAACCTCTGCCCCCATATAGCCCCTGCTGTAAATGAATTTTTTTTTCATACCTTCTTGATTCCTCGCTCCCAGCAAATTTCTTGCACAGGGTGGAACACCAAACACTTCAGTTATCAGCTGGTAGATTAGGAGCAAACGCAGAATGAATGTCTGATATCTGCAAAACAGATAGTCCTGCGTGTTATTATACGACATGTTAATTCTTGTCATTCTGAGTACGTAGCTTCTTACTTCTGCTTCTACGTTAATGTTTCATTGCATTTTATAACCATAGAGGTTTAGCTGCACAGACAAGATATTTAGTGGAGGATGGACCTGGCAAGTTGTCACTGGGACAGTTCAGGTTATAGGGAGCTGTATCCAGGTTTCACATCTACATGTTGGTTACATTCATCTTGTTACATGAAATTCTATATTTTGTACACTTGAGTACATGTGACCAGAGGGGGGGGGGGGGGGGGGGGTCAGTGGGCATTTGTAGAATGGGTGATATTGGGAGAAGTAATAGTTAAAGTGTTCTTATTATAACAACCCTTTTTTTTATATAAAGCCAGGTCAGCAATCAACTGATCGCCATGGTACCGCCTTCTAAAATGCCTGCCAATGAAGCTGTCATCACCATGGGAAGCTGCAGGCAGCCAGACATTTCTCCTGCAGTACTTACTGCAAGGTAAATGTCGCATTACATGGTCGTCATTCAAATGAATGGCCATCCATGTCAGGGGAATAGCTAAAGAGGCTGGCGCAGTATGTGCTGGGTGCTAAGAGGGGCGCCAACAAGCTACAATGCCTTGACCATGGTATTAAGATATAGGGCAAGCGCACGGAGCATGTGCCCCAGGTGAACGTTATTTAGCTGTGGGTCTGGTCCATGTATTATCTGATAGTGTGCATCTTTCTGTTCAGTCTCATAAATGTGTTTCCAGAGCATGCTACACCCCTCTATGATGTCCATATATCCTTATAGAGTGAGATATTTATAAATCTATATATTCGTTATTCATGTGTGTAGTATGATAGCCCTGTCTGCACGATCTAGCTGTGTTATTACATTATGATGACCGATCACACCACTGCACTGATCACTCACGGTTCTGCAGTAGCTCCACATGACAGAAAGGTGTTTGGACCCCCTCAGGCACCAGATGTGAAGATAGCTCTGCACCCCTATAGTTACTCCATTCCCTGTGGTCATTTATATTTAAGAGTGGTGTCATGAAGGGGAATAAATTCTCTATTTTATGCAGGGAAATTAACTTTACATGTCTCATTGCTTTAAAGGGGTTGTCCGCTTTAGATAATCCCTGCTTGTTAGAAAGGTCCCACAGTGATAAGTTTATCACAGTATACATAGCTGCTGGGACCTCCAGTGATCAGCTGTACTCTGTGGGTATAAATGAAAGCAAGTGTTCAATTCCCCTGCAGCGCCACCAAAGGGAACATTAAGCATTACATGGTTCCCCGTCAAAATAATATGCTGTCTGTTTAAAGAGCCTCTGTCACCAGATTTTGCAACCCCTATCTGCTATTGCAGCAGATAGGCGCTGCAATGTAGATTACAGTAACGTTTTTATTTTTAAAAAACGAGCATTTTTGGCCAAGTTATGGCCATTTTTGTATTTAAGCAAATGAGGCTTGCAAAAGTACAACTGGGCGTGTTGAAAAGTAAAAGTACAACTGGGCGTGTATTATGTGCGTACATCGGGGCGTGTTTACTACTTTTACTAGGTGGGCGTTCTGATGAGAAGTATCATCCACTTCTCTTCAGAACGCCCAGCTTCTGGCAGTGCAGATCTGTGACGTCACTCACAGGTCCTGCATCGTGTCGGCCACATCGGCACCAGAGGCTACAGTTGATTCTGCAGCAGCATCAGCGTTTGCAGGTAAGAAGCTACATCGACTTACCTGCAAACGCCGATGCTGCTGCAGAATCATCTGTAGCCTCTGGTGCCGATGTGTCCTCGCTCGTCTGACACGATGCAGGACCTGGGGAAGTGACGTCACAGCGTGATCTGCCAGAAGCTGGGCGTTCTGAAGAGAAGTGGATGATACTTCTATACACAACGCCCAGCTAGTAAAAGTAGTAAACACGCCCCGATGTACGCACATAATACACGCCCAGTTGTACTTTTACTTTTCAACACGCCCAGTTGTACTTTTGCAAGCCTCATTTGCATAAATACAAAAATGGTCATAACTTGGCCAAAAATGCTCGTTTAAAAAAAATAAAAACGTTACTGTAATCTACATTGCAGCGCCTATCTGCTGCAATAGCAGATAGGGGTTGCAAAATCTGGTGACAGAGCCTCTTTAAAGCATGGACGTGCTGGGTCCTCCAGAGGGAGAGACACTCTTTGCAGCAGCTCTCTGCTCTGGCTAAGAGATGAGGGTCTCCCCGCCATTAAAGGGGTAATCCCATCTCAGACATTTATGGCATATCCATAGGATATGCCATAAATGTCTGATAGATTCGGGTCTTAGAGCTGAGACCCACACCTATCTTAAGAACAGGGGTTCTCGACCCCGTCCCGTGAAGCTGCCGCTGGCCGCCGCATTTAGGTGGGGAATAACTGCAAAGTTGGTAGGGGTTTCGAAAAAACAGCTGAGCTATGCTGTTTCCTGAACTCGTATTCGAATCTATCAGACAATGTCTGAGATGTGAATACACCTTTAACTCAGAATTGCCTTATAGAAATGAATGAAATATGAAAACGGTGGATGTAATGCAATCTAGTGGTCATGGCTCGCCCCTATGGTGACAGACAAAGTGTTTTGGACAACACAGATCTCTTTCATGGCTCTAAAATACATATTGGATATGCTTAAAAATAATTTTCTGCCATTAGAAATGATTACTGCAATCATAATATTTAGCAAAAATTTACAGAGAATTCCCAATGTAGATCAAGGTAATATTTCAATAAATAATAAACTTCTTGTAAAATGATAAAAAAAAATACCTGGAAATAAAGATTCCTAAATTGTCGTCTTGGTCTCCTATCTAGGTAACAGGTGATATGCCCGCGGTCGCTAACCGCCGGCACGTCCCACTTACCGGGAGCCACGACCACGGTACTATATCTTCATGTCGGCGTCTCTGAGGAACACACATGGCTGCAGTGCTCTCCTGTAGGGTGCGCGCGCTCACTCCCGGCCTTAAAGGGCCAGCGCGCACACCTGTCTAAAGTTTCCCAATCAACCCAGTAAGGCGCTGGACTTTAAAAAGTGTCCCAATCAACCCAGGAACACCCTGGACTATAAAAGGGCTTTGCCCTTCCTCTCATTGCCTGAGAGTTGTTTGTAGTCTTGTGTTCGTATATGCAAATGGTCCTTTAGTTGTATCCTGCTCCCAGTGTTCCCGTATCCTGCTTCCCGTATCCTGTATCCTGTTGCTGTGTTTGTTCCTGAGCCTAAGCCTATTGTGGGAGTCGTGTGTGCCTCATCTGTCACGTCTGTTGCCATCTGCCACGTCTGGTGTCATCTGCCTCGTCTAGTGTCATCTGCTACGCCAAGCATCATCTGTGCCTGCTTCACAACATGTCTGCTACTCCGAGTACCTGCCTGATCTTCTACCCAGGTACTCATATCTGAGAGACTGTTATTGACTGTTGTTTGGCCAACTGCTTCTCCGCTACGGTGGAGCGGCCTAGTGGGTCCACATACCCCACAGCCGTGACAACAGGTGCTGGAAGACAACTACTATTGGGCACTATTAAATGGCCCATAGAGCTTGCAATTTAACTTTCCACAGACCATGATTGTCATATACATTGCTACACAGATTTACATTCTCCAATGTTTCTTCTTTCCTAATAGTCTTGTGATCTGCCTGTCACCTATGCAATAAACACCTCAATGAAAGTGTGGTTGGCACATCACATAAGTGTTCCTATGACGATGACTAACAAATTAGCGTACTTACATTACGTATACAGACCACACCTTTAGAGCATTGTGGGAATATTTCTGGAAGGAACGAACTGAATTATGTAGGATATATTCTCACACAGCAGATTTGTTACAGAAATTTCTGCAATAAATCTGCAGTGTGTGAAAATACCCTTAAAGGGGTTCACCGGGCATTTTTTTATTGATAGCCAACAGGTGCAATCATTCAACATGGCTGTGGTAGGTCTATGGATGGAGTGCCCGTGCGTGTGGTGATCGGCCGTTCATGACGTAGTTCACGGCGCAACATGGACTTGAGTGTTGTGCAGTTGCGCACTACTCACTTCCGGACGGAGTGTACTGCGTTATTGAGGTGCCGCCTCCCCTTTCGCATGCGCCAACAGACATCTTAGAAATAAGGTAACAGGGCTAAATTTAAATCTATTTAGTTTCAGCTGTGTGCTGACTAGTTAAATCCTCTTATCACACTTATCCAGCAACCCCTGACGAAGCCAGGTGCGAAACGCGCGTTGGGGTGGTGGACAGTGTATTGGCAGTAAATATGGCTTATGGTGGGTGAAGTACTATGGGATATAGGGTCCTATGGTTCTTTAATAAGTATCTATATTAACTTTGTTATGGTGTAACTATGGTCCTATCATGGGAATTATTGTCGTGCATATAGTGGGTGTATATATAGTATGTCATTTGTTGAAATTTACTTGTGCTATCACCATTTTTTGCCCTGCCCCATGATATACACTGTCCTTGTGTGTACTTTCTGTACATTTGTTTTTATGGGTGTGTTCTTTTAAGATGGTATGTACAACTATTCGTGTGTCTTTAAATAAAGATTTTTGTGTTTATTCTATACAATGATGGATATGGTCTTATTATAGCATCTGAGGGAAGTTTTCTCGGTTCACAATCCTTAGGATTGGCCCACTGATCAGCTGATTGATGGGGCTCCTCAGCTTTTTCCCAGTTTACAGGCACAGCGCCGTACACATCCGTAGCAGCTGTGCTTGGGATTGTAGTTCTGGTACACCAGTCAAGCACGTGCCCTAAGGCTAGCTCAGGGGGTATAGAAACCTCCCGTGAAGTAGAAGGGCTGTAATCCCAGAGACAGCCACTACGGATGTGTACGGTGCTGTACCTGGCAAATACTGAGGCGGCTGCGGCGACAAACGCAGTGACCCCTTCAGTTACCTGACTGGCAGGGGTGTCAGGAATCGGACCACCACTGATCTGACCACCACAGAAAATGCCCGGAAAACCCCTTTAAGCATTTTGTTTTCTTTCGGGAGTTGTTGACTAATTTCTCAGTGTTACTAGTGTCTTACACATGTAAATTTCAAGAAGCCAGACATGTCATGTGTGAGCCCAAGAAGTCGGGTTCCTTTCATATCTCGCCAGAGTCTTCTATTGGAGGTGTACGTCAGGAGTATTCCCCAATGTATACCTCTGACGGAAGACTCCGACGTATGCCATTGTATAGCCATACAGTGTCATACGTCACCCATTGGCCCCTAAAAAACGTAGACTGCGCATATACCACTGTATAGAAAAGCGAACTATGCTTCACTTTCTTATATAGTTAAAAAAAATGTCACATACCTCGACGGAGGCCAAAAGCTCACTCTTTAGGCCTCGTTCACATCGGCGTTGGAGGCTCCGTTAGGGGCCTCTGACGCAGATCTGGCCGAGATTACTGGAGACAATACCGCAGCATGCTGCGCTATTGTCTCTGGTAAAACCAAGGACATCCCAACATAAAGTCAACGGAACTCATTAAAGACAATGGTTTTTGTCGGCCGCCGGTGGTGTCCGTTGTGCAACGGAACCGTTGCTTCTGTTATTCCCTTGTTCTGCTCCTTTGACGGAGAAGAACAATGGAATGACATAGGGCAGTTGTGAACATAGCCTTAGATATGTTCGGCATGTGCGCCGGGAGCTTTCCTTGCCCATATGCCAAACCTGTTTACATAAGATGTAAACAGAGCCTAACATTACCACTTATAAATGTAATTTTTTTTTCCCTTCATGATACACACCTTGTAGCAGTGCATTCTGGGTAAGCAAGGAAAAATGAAGCAATTCCACAAATGCTGGAAAGGAGCCAACAATTGCAGCACACCCCCATCTTCATCAGCCAACATAAATCTACAACACATACAGGTAGATGGGAGTATCACCGCGGCCTGGAACTATGGAAAAAGCTGGATCTTAGATTTTATATTATTCAAAGTGAACCTTCACCTGCGGAGCTTTATGACTTTATACATAGCTTTTATGTGATATGTTCAAGATTATGGGTATGAAGCCCTGATGGTGCTGTTCTCAGCCCTGCTCCACCAGAAAAATTCAGCCTAACCACTAAAGAGGAAGTCAGTTCAAATTGCCAACATTACTAAGGCGCAGGTGTTGTGGAACTACTGGTGCCAGCATGCCCTGGCCTTAACAGGAACTGAATGGCGCTTGATAATGGCATCTACCTGTATGGCAGCAGTTTTATACTACCAGGCTCCTTGTCCGAAAGAGCCAAAATGCCAATGTGAATACCAGGAGGGCATTATCTTTTTCGTTCCGAGGACCACATTGTCAGATTGCACAAGTTGAAGGAGTGGCAATATATTTTTACAGAATATATGTTGCAAAGTTCAAATGAATATCATTTACATAAAAGTTTACAACTCATTAAGCTGTATCCTGGAGCTCTGAGCAAATCGAGGGCAAACAGGTTAGATGCAATGTATCTCTGCCACAAAGAAATGCCAGCCAACTGCGCCATTCTGTGCCTGCTGCGGAAGCCTGGAGAGATTCTTGAGCACTACAAGGGCCAGGATTGGACACAGACACCAGAGGGCCACCGTGCAATAACATACGGGCTCCTAGCTCTGCCATAGCATATCATAAAGCACCCGTTTACGTCCACCAGTAATTGTGAGCCATGAAATGTATTAGCTCAGTGCCTTACATGAAATCTAATAGGCAGTAGGAAGTTGATTTTACAGGAACAGTGGGCCCCCCTACCTACTGGGCCCCTGTGCAGTTGCACATATGCTATGTTTGCCCCTGATGAGACTCCAGTATGTCAAGGGCCGCACAAAAAGATAACATGGCCCACAGGCTGACAGTGTTTATAGGGGGAATGCTGGATGACATTATATAAAAGGGAACCACTCTCTGGCACTGATTATAGGGGACATTCTGGTTGCCTCTGATTATAGGCAGGATGCTGTCTAGCACTGTTTATAGAGGAATACTGTCTTATATTGTTTATAATGGAAATGCTCGCTGTCACTGTTTATAGGGGGAATGATGGATGACATAATTTCTAAGGGGACCTCTTTCTGCTACTGATTATAGGGGACATTCTGGTTGCCACTGATTATTTGCAGGATGCTGCCTTTCACTGTTTATAGAGGAACACTGTCCTAGATTGTTATAATGGAAATGCTCGCTGTAACTGTTTATAGGGGGGATGCTGGATGACATTATTTCTTAGGGGACCACTCACTGGCACTGTTTACAAGGGAGGTTCTGGCTGCCACTGATTATGGGCGGGATGCTTACTGGTACTTTGTATACGGGAACACTGGCTCAGATTGTTTATAAGGGAAACGCTCGCTGTCACTGTCTATAGGGGGAATGATGTGTGACAGTGTTTATAGGAGGAGCACTAGCTGACAGTGTTTATTGGTGCACTTGATAGCAATTTTGGTGGTATAGTCAAGTATTTGAGCGTAGACATTTGCTCCTTGCTGTCCTTTCCTAAGATGTACAAGTATGATTTATATTCCTATACCATAATAAAGTTTCTCATATATGGATGGTTATTTTAATAATGCATGCAACCCTACACTATAATGAAATAGTTCTTCATTGGCTGGAATCGGAATGGGGTGCAACTTTATAAATTACACCCTGCCCCTATTTTGCCCCTATGTTGAGACTGAAGGGCTTTGGGGGTATTAAGAAGGATGCTATGCAAACGGTGCTGTTATAGCCCCCACATTCAGGAAGGTATGAGGTATGTTCTCCTATGTGTTATATAATAAGCACATCTGCACATAGGAGAGCGCTGCTTATTTCATTAGTTTGTAAGAACGCTTTGATGACTAACAAGCTTTCTATATTTTTGCACGAATTTCCATATTTAACAGAAAAAAACAGCTAAACATATAGGTCTTGTTCACACTTTCAGGATTCTGTCAGGAATGGCTACGGCAGTACCAACTTAAAATTTACTGCTTGTGTAGAACTATCAAGAAGGCCAAATAGCCTTGGACTGCGATACCTTGGACCCACCATAATCCTGAGAGTCTGAAACTGGACTCGAAGGTATCCCAGTCCAAGACTGCTTGGTCTAATCAATAGTTCTACACAAGATGAAGTTACGTGTCTACTTTTAATGACATTGTAAACTTTGCTGTTTTTGTACATACAGGTCATGTCTTTACGATAGGTTATTTGTAGTTTAACCCATAAATATGATAAATTCCAGCAGTAAATGATCGCCGAAAATGGTGAGCTTCAGATGCGGGTGTCTTCTGCTGGACCTCATATTTGTATCAGAACCTAATGGTCCTTAGACACGGGCAGATATGACCTGTAAAAACGAGGGCCAATTTGCTCCTTTCACAAGAAACTCATCGTTGTCCCGTTTACACAGGGCAATGTTGGGAAACAAACATTTGCATGAACGCCCATTTGCCTGATCATTGGCCCTTGTAAAAGAGGATCCTGTGGTCCGACCCTCAGATTATAAATAGGGATTCTGAGCGAAAACTGGCAAATAGAACGAGGGTTACAATGAGAACTGTCCCGTTTACCACAACGGCGGGTGAAATGGTAGTGAGTGACCTCTCGTCTGTGGGACCGGACTTTATACAGATAAAATGTGGTGGATGCTACAGGGGAAGTGGGGGAGGGGACACGTCATAGTACAAAAATGTTGTCCTAGGGGGAAGGTAAGGATACACAAACCTGTTGTTGAGTAATACGTTTGTGTTGTCCTATTCTCCAGAAGACCATACTATGACTTGAGATGGGACCAAGGCAAGTTTATCTCTCTCTCGGCTAATACTTCTGTTATCAAACGTCATACTTGGCCAGCAGTTGCTTGGTAGTGCATGCTGGAACCTGTAGTACCATAACTACAAGAGGGTCAAACACAGCCTGTCTACTCTAGTTATTTTAGGGGCCTTTTACACCGACCGATATTCGTCCGATGCAGCGAGCCCTGATCAACGAGTCATCGTTGATCGGCACTCGTTTGCTCCTGTCACACGGAAATTTGGAAGGGGACGAGCGGTCGTTACTCTGATCGCTCGTCTCCATACATTATCATCATGTTGGCAGCGCGTCTGTTTACACAGGGAGATGCGCTGCCGACAACGATAATATTTTACTTTTTAAAAATAATACGACCAGCAGATGATCAAGCGTTTGCTCGTTCATCTGCTGATCGTTCCCCTGTTTACGCAGGGCAATTATCGGCAACAAGCGTTTTATGAAGGGTCATCTGCCCGATAATCGTCCAGTGTAAAAGCCCCTTTACTGTTCTAGATATCTATATAGGCTGGCAGGGCATGTTAATCCTACAGATACCACAAACCATCTTATCACCATTAATAGTAATAATAATAAATACACTAATACAACAAAAAAATACTCAGTATTCCAGATATTGGAGAAAATCTAAACTCATCTTTACAGATATTATTCATATGTATCTTAGGATTTCTTGCATGTGCATTACAATTAACCCCCCGAGAGCTTATTGGAGGGGTCTTGCTGTTAGTAGCCCCCGTCTAGGGCCAGATTTATAGAAAATAGGGCAATAGGCAACAAGCAAAGTAGTAATTATTAGACCTTGTTTTTTAATATTTCAAATAAATAAATTATTTTTTTAAATTTATATATATATATATATATATATATATATATATATATATATATAAAAACTTTTTACCTGCATGTTTCTATGAAAACAATGGCACACAGTTCTCTAGATTGTCAGGCACAGTGCACAGTGTAAATTAAGACTTTGCCTGACTACTGGAACTGGCACTGGAGCAAAATATTTTGTTCTCCACTCTCAGGGTGCTCCTTAGGGTCCCATTCTTAGAACCCCCTTTGATATAGGGGCTCTGGGCATTTGCCTAGGTTGCCTGATACTGGCCCTGTCCCATCATTGGGGCCACAGTGCAATTCTAAAGTGTATAAAGTTTCCATTCTGATCATTGGGTGTCCATCTTTTACATTGTTTCCAATAGACTCTTTTCTATGCTACATCTATACACTGCATTATGACATTTCCCACCATCATCACTCTTAGTACATGAGCTCTAAAGTATATTCAGAATTGTTATTTCAGCTATATTTCTATAAAATCGCAGAATGCAATAACAGAGCAGAAGACATCAATGGCGCTGACTTACCTCAATGTAGGAGCACCATTCCCATTGTTGAATAGATTCATCAGTACTTGGAGTCCTGTGGTGTTAAGAGGGGTGAACGCTTCTTCTTCTCTCCAACCTTACAACGTCTGAACAGATTAGAAACCAAAGTCCAAGCAAGAGAGTCAAGACTATTCCAAAGAATGTAACACCTCTATCTGCCATAGACAAACCAACCCATAAAAATCTATATCAGCCCATGTAGCCGGAGAAAGACAAAGTCCCATCTACTCTTACACCAGGAAGTCAGGAGGCAGGAGACGCCTCCTCCAGGTACCTGCCTTGTCTTGTGATATGACGATGTCACTGGAAAGGTATCTACCTAATACGATTAGGACAGGCAGTTCTGGTTTCTTATTATTTCTACTTATGATTTTATTAGGCGTAATAAGCACACAATAAAAAAAAAGTAATATAGTGATAGAGTATAATAAAAATTTTTTTTTTTTATCAAACTGGTGTCCATAGAATATAAAACTGCTGCCGTACAATGCAATGTATAGAATTGTTTGTCCTGAATGGCAAATCTCTCCAGTTTTGCCAAGATAAATTCTCCTTGAAGAAGTTATTCCATCAAGATAAGGGCTCATTCAGACGAGCGTGTATCACGTCCGTGTGACAGCCGTTAAAACAACAGCCGTCACACGGACTCATGTATTTCAATGGAGCCGTTCACATGACAGTTGTTTCAACGGAGCGTGTGAAGGGTCCGTGAAAAAATAGGATATGTCCTATTTTTACTGCGTGTCACGTATCCCTCCATAGACTCTAGTCTATGAGGGATCCGAGACAAAGCGTCCCACACGGGTGCACCTCGGACATGAAAAATATTAGTTTTTCACGTCCGAGGTTGCCGACGCTCGTCTGAATGTAGTCTAACCCTTTTTTGATGTGTCCTACTAGGGCATATTAACTTCATAGAGGGGTATCTCCTGCTCAGGACCCCCTTCCTAATCAGAGAAGAGAGATGCTGCCCTCAAAGTGTTAACAGGAGATTGCCGAAAGTTTCAGCTGCTGAGCAGATACTCAGTATTCTGGGAAAGCTGTGTGATCATCTCTAGGAGAACAGTATTTGCCGTCATTTTGGTTCTCAACCAGCTGTTCCAGGCCCAAATAAACCTAGGACATGGTTAACTATAATGTGATCCATTGACCTATATATATGTTGTTGATGTTTTATTTCTTTTTTAATTTAATGAAGAAACTTTTAATTTGCTTCCTTGTCCTGGATTATTTACTAAATATTCATCTGTGTATCTTTAGCTTCATTCAATGTATTATTATTATTATTGCATAATTAATAATTAAGCAGATGTATTTTAATTGTACCCTGTACAAATATAGAGCCAACATGACCGAGCTATGAGACATATGTATAATATGATTATCTTACATTCAGTACAGACCTCCAACATGATCTGATCACTGGATGTGGTCATAATATAATTAGACAACACTTTATAGTGAGATAATACAAGCAACCAGCCACGCCAGATCACTGCCAAGATAGTAACCCAATGCGTACGCCGTCTGTGTGGGAATGGCGCATGCTCCGCTCCCACACTGACCAAAACGAAGCTCGTTCGCAGAACAAAATCCGGCGCCATTTTCATGTGGACCTGAAGCTGCTGCCGGACAGTGAGATGACGACTTCGGCCGCGGCTTCCGGCCATATGTTCAAGGAAGCGAAGGCGAAAGGAATATGAGCGTAGGCGGCGGCAGGAGCAGGTAATTTATGTTCGTGTATGATGTGTGTATTATGTTCGTGTTATACTGTCTGCTGAGCACTGTATTTAATCCTCCTACACTCTGCAGTCGCTCAGAAAATGGCGGCACACAGTGTAGAAGGTTTGAAGATTCAAACCCCTTCTTCTCCTGGCACTAGCCAGAATAAGGGAGGGGGGATTGTGTGAGGACACTAGAGAGAGTGTGTCCACCCCAAATTTGCAGCATAAAGCAATGAGGTTGCTTTACCACATTGACCATGCTGCAATTTTGGGAACTGCTCCCTCTAGTGGCCAGCACATGGAAATGTTATAAATTAGAATCTAATTTATAATATTTCCTGACTTGTGAAAAAATGAAAACAATGTGTAATCACTTAAATAATAATTGTTTAACTAAAAAAAAAAAAACATTTCTAGCGACACATTCCCTTTTTAACAAGCCTGAGAAAGAGATCGGTCTGATCTTGAAACGCGTAGCTGTACTGATTTTGGAATAATCGCATGAACTTTTATTATATTCTGCCTTCATGATTCCAATTTGGATATTATCCTGGGATTCATCTTCCAACTAAGGCTTCGTTCACATCTGTGTCAGGGCTCCGTTCAGGCGTTCCGTCAGAGCTTTCCATCAGAACTGACTGAAAGAAACGGAAATCGTAGATTTCCGTCAGCATCACCATTAATTTGAATGGTGACGGATTTGGTGCAAATGATTTCCGTTTGTCTCAGTTGTGCAAGGGTTCCATCGTTTTGACGGAATGAATAGTGTAGTCGACTACATGTCATATGGTTTCGTTTGCTTCAGTCAGGGTTCCGTTCTGACGGAAACTTTCGACGGAACGGAACCCTGATGAAAATGTGAACGAAGCCTAACAGCATCATCATGCCAGTGAAGGCAATTGCACCATGCACACGGGACAGCGCTGAAATAGAAAAATCTGTTTTTTTCTTCTTTTATTGCATTGCCATATCGACGGAACCCTGGTGGCCTCTGAACGGATCATCAGCTGCGGTCCCTACCCACAGATACGCACACACTCCTAACATAACACTACAAGGTTAGCATAATTGGTCACCCTGTTTATTTCCTCTTAGTTTACCACCGCAGATGATGCACTATGTGCGCCGGGCTTTTTGCCTTTTCTTCCCCTATTTTCAAGATAGTAACCCAGTTATATTTCACCAGTTATTCACTATACCAGGCAATGGCTGCGCAGAAATATGAAGCCACAGTCACTATCTGGTTGCAGAAGCAGCATTGAGAGTGAAGCCTCACCTTTGGAGCAATATGAAATAATAGGGAATTGCTTACGTAGCAATTACATAAGATAATAATAGCATTTTTAATTCCTGACACGTCCCACAAATCAGCATACATCAGCATACAAGCTAGGCACAGTGGACAGGCTGTTGGCTAATGTGAAGCAGAACTATAGGGGATGCAGATATTACAATTACACCTGGACTGTATAACATAAGGGAATATTAGCTGTAACAACACTGTTAAAAATGCCAGGACTGTGACATCACTGTGTGTATTACCTCTGTACTGTCACATCACTATATTTATTATCCCTGTACTGTGACATTGCTATATTTATTATCCCTGTATTGTAACATCACTGTATTTATTATCTCTGTACTATGACATCACTGTATTTTCTCCCTGTGTTGTTATATCACTCTGTTTGTTATCCCTATACTGTGACACCACTGTATTTATTGTCTGTGTACTATGACATCACTGTACTTTTTTCTGTATTGCGATATTACTGTTTATTATCTCTGTACTGTGGCATCACTGTGTGCATTATCTCTGTCTTGTGACATCACTGCGTTTATTATCTCTGTAATGAGGCATCACTGTGTTTCTTATCCCCGTACTATGACATCACTGTGTTTAGTATCCCCGTACTATGACATCACTGTGTTTAGTATCCCCGTACTATGACATCACTGTGTTTATTATCACTCTACTGTGACATCACTGTGTTTATTATCACTCTACTGTGACATCACTGTGTTTATTATCTTTGTATGGTGGCATCACTATGTGCATTATGTCTGCATTGTGACATCACTGTGTTTATTATCCCTGTATTGTGACATCACTGTGCTTATTATCCCCATACTGTGACATCACTGTGTTTATTATCCCCATACTGTGACATCACTGTATGTATTACCTCTGCATTATGACATCACTGCATTTATTATCTCTGCAATGGGACATCACTGTATTTATTAATTATACTTGGACTATGACATTGCTGTGTTTATTATCCCTGTACTGTTACATCACTTTATATATTATCCCTGTACTGTAACATCACCGGGTTTAGTATCCCGGTGGCAGGATATCATTGTGTGCATTATCCATGTTTCTGTGACATGACAAGAATTATTTGTGTGCACATACTGTGACATCACTGTGTTTATTTTGAGGAGTTTAGGGCCCTATTCACATCAAGTTTTTGCCCTTCTTTTATGTGTACACCAGGAGAGCCTCCGGCGTACATGCGTACATAGGGTTACATTAGCCGATGTGGGTCGAAAGAGTGCCCTGTTGGCCTCCATCGGGCCGTTATACGTTGGCATACCACAAAAAAAGTATTAAATAGCGCAGTAGACTATGCTCTTCCATACAAAGGAATCTTGTCAAAAAATTATGCCTCGCAGTATACAAGGTGCAGAGCTAGCAGGCACATCTTGCATATTTTGCTGAGAAAGTTCTGTTTCAAGGAAATTTTCTCATACTTGCTATAACATGTCATGGATTTTGTTACTGCTGCTCTTTATTATAATGCTCTATGCCCTAAACTTCAATAAACAATTCTAGCAATGTACATGACCTATCCCAAACATACACATACATGTCTATGAACACAACCTGCAATAAAATCTGCACCATTATCACAGTCGTAGGCTTATGGAAAATGTGGAAACATAGGCCGGTGATTTATCTGTAACAATCTAGTTCAACCACATATTTAGAAATATTAATTTGATGGCCCCGTGGTTTGTCTGTCAGTGGGGGCTCCGAATGCATTGGTGAAATAGTGTCATAACGTGTCGATATAGAGGCAGTGTTATCATAGTGTCTATAGGGCCCTGCGATTTACATACATCATGTTTCATGTAATAGCTTGTCTATCTCGAATCAGTTGTTTGAATATTATTATTGTTTTGCTTTATTTTAAAGTGAAGCTCCATGAGCAAGTGACATATAATGGTCTTTATGACCAGAGCATCCTTATAAACATTTCAACCCCAAATCTTAGAAAATTTGTCTAACCCGCTCCAGATTTGCTTGGGAGCAACCACAAAACAACCAATATTTACGTAAAAAAAAAATTAAGACAAAAACTGCATAAACTGTGTTCCAGTTTGCAGTACAGTCCCGCAAAAAATTGGATTTGTAGGTTCTTAGTTTGTAGATTCTAATTTAAGTAAAAGCTCCACCGCAAATCTACTTCAAGTATAATATTACTGGGATTATAAATGATTCCATAATATGGTTAGTTTTTACAATCTCTTCCTTTGTAATCAAGTGCGGTTTTGGTAATACGTCTTTAGGCCGGCAAGATGGGGTGGCTCAAGGTCTGGTGAGAACTTTAGGTCTCATGCACCACCCCTCCCTGACTGTAGGGGGCAGCATTTTGGCAATTAAACAATTCATCCCTTGTTACCTGTTACAAATTAAAGAAAAAAGATATATGGTCTGATGAAGACACCTCGACGGTGTCGAAATGCATCGCCTAATAAAAAAAGCAAACACTGACAAGAATAGGCCATGTTCTATAATTTTGCGGAACGGACACACAGATCAGCAACAAAAAAAAAAGATAGGACACTGAAGAAAACAAAGGTCATGTGCATGGGCACTTAACCTGCAAGATGGGGTGCCCCAAGGTCTGGTGAGAACTTTGGGCCTAAAGCACAACCATTTCCTGACTGTAGGGGGCAGCATTTTGTCAGATAAACAGTTTATCCAGGCATTTATCCTTAGTTACTTTGGAAGGGACGCCATTTTGTTTATTACCTCAGACAACAAAAAGGCTAGAAGCAGGCTGGGCGAATAAAATTTGGCACTGAGCAAGTGGGCCCGGCTGTTTCCGTACCTTACATGTAGGTACCAATGGAGAGAGCTGCCAATTCATACTCCGTCTGGATGTGGCTGCCTCACCAGTCAGGACGGGATCAGGTTCTCAAAGGAGGTGCAGGTTCCAGAGCTGGGACATGCCATGTATCACAGTACATAGAAGCGTCAGAATCCTGTTCTTAGCTGATTCCGTTAGCGAGATGCAATGACGGCTCGGCCTGCAGCGCCTCCTGTGTACTCCTGAGCGAACTTCTAAGCTCAGTTTTGATCAGGTCAAAGTGAATCGACTTTGACTTGATCAGAACTGAGCTTAGACGTGAAACTATGCAATTTTTTTATTTTTAAATTAAATAATAAATATGTTATTTTTAACACAAAATGCATTTCATAAAAAATGATTCTCCACATTTATTATAACGTTAGGACAAATGGGAGTATGAATAGAGCCTAATAATGCATCATATGATAACGTGGATGATATATAACCGCTAGTGTGTGTGGAAAAATAACACACAACGTGACGTTCCAGACTAACAACCCTTCACCCTACCATGATGGGTATTAGAGAGGGCATATGATTTGACAGCGTTATGACTCTGCACACTGATCAAATACATCAGCAATGTTTATTAATCCTAAAATAATGACAAATATCAATACCCTGGGCAAGAAAAACCTGTATGTCTGGTCCTGGAGACGTCAGCTGAGATAACACGAGGAGGGTGTCTTCTTTTCCTAGCTCATCCTCACAATACATCCAAAAAAGAGTTTAATTCTCATTTAAAGGAATATTCCATAACAACTGCTACAATGTGTTATCCTTAGTGCAATACATGAAGGGGAGGTGCATGACACAGAGATCCTTTCTTTGGTTTATTTTGAATCTTTGAGTCATGCCCCGCCCCTCAGGCCCTGTACTAAGCATGGAACACTGTATCAGTTTTTTGCTGGAGTATTCCTCCAAGAATTGTGAGAGAAGAAATGCAAATTGTTTATCTACTAATGTGATGATCAAACATTCTCTATGACTTGTTAGAATTGTTTATTTTTTTAGATGGTTTTCTACTTTGAATATAAGGTGTTTTTTAGCCATAACGGAAGATTTATATGCTACATGATAGTATATCATTATAGAAATACAACTGAAGAAGTTTTCATAGATGGTGTCGCTAGACCCCAGACACAAAGTTTCATTCACAGTGTCTTGGGTTATCTTATTTAGTAATAATAGTCATGGGGTTTCCAAGTTTAGAAAAAGGCATGTTTTTTCCTTTTTCCTGAAACAGCGCCACTCTTGTCCATGGGCTGTGTCTGGTATTGCAGCACTCAGTTTAATGGCAATGTGCTACAATATCAGACACAACCCATGGACAAGAGTCAAGAGTGGCAATAATTAGAGAAAAAAAAAATAAAAAAAAATGTTTCTATATTCATACAACCCTTAATAGCTTACATATTCTGGAAGGGGAGTAGTAAATATAATTCATTCTGCGTGAACCGGTCACGCAGTCAGTATAAAGTTTAACATAATATAAAGTTTCATTTTTTTCATAAAAATTGTGGCAGAATACTGAGATATAAGGAGACCCGCTGTTACTCTATTAACCCCATAGAAAATTAAAACCCCTCATCTTCAGCATGTGAGGAGTGTATTTTGATGTTCTGCAGCAGCTGTGACACAGAACTGTTTTCTATACACTGCAGCTGGTGAAAAAACTATTTTCTAAAGAGTTCTAAAGTCCAATACTACATGTCAGTGGGTGGCACAGGAGATCTGCAACAGGATGCTTCTACAGGAAGAGATAAGCAGCGTCTGTTTAACACCGCTTATCTCTGTATACTGTAATAGTCAGGCTCTGACATTACAATGCGATGTTTATACAAATATTATTTACAGACATGGAACATTTCCAGTGATGAGTATTATATAATATTATATTGTGACTAATTTCTATTAATTAAAATGTACTCTCTTGTTATGTAAATGGCATCTGACTCTCTGACTCTTACCAATACTCATTGCAACATTAAAGTGAAATGCCAGATTAGTTATTTTAATGATCGTATGAGAAAATTGCACAACAAGGTCTACAGAACTGATAATCCTGGCATCTTCATTTATAATGACCCACTCGGACCCTGGGCAAGATCCCTGTAACTAGTGCTACCTGTCTATTCGTCAGTATTTGACTTTCAGGGTAAGTTCACACGTAGCGTAAATACCGTAGATTTTCCGCAACTAATTTTGTTGCGGAAAATCCACAGCATAATACGATAGCAGCAGAGTGGACGAGATCTCATCCACATGCTGCGTAAATGATGAGCGGAAAAAACGCTCAGAAATTGACCTGCGGTCCATTTTTTTTTTATTTTTTTTTTCAAAATTCAAATTTTTTTTATTTTGTATGAAACAATTTGTAAACAAAATACAAATGTAGAAAACTCAGAATCATACAATAAAGAATAAAAGATTCAAATAACAGACAGGGTTCCTTGGTGATTCCAAGATAAAGACAGTCCAACATATGAATCAAGAGTAGTGAGATGACGTAGAATAGAGGGTGGATGTAGGAACCTTCCAATGCTACCAATGTAGAGTTAGGGTATGTTCACACACACTAATTACGGACGTAAATCCGGCGTATTAACCCCCGAATTATGTCCGAAATTACGGCTTGAATGCGTTGACAAACATCTGCCCATTGAAAGATTAACAACGCCCACTTGGTCAAAAAGTAAAACACGCCCAGTTGTCTATTAAGAAACTCATTAGCATAAAGCTAAAATAGGTCATAACTCTGTCAAAATTTATCGTTTTTCTAAATAAAAAACACAGCTGTAATCTACATTACAGCGCCGATCACATTATGTACAAGATAGGTGTAAAGGATCTGCCAGACACAACTTCTGTGTCGACGCCCATAGGTAATCAGTCTGCACCTGCTTCTATGTCTGTGAGACTGACTCCATCTTCCACCACTCAGGATGGCAGGCTTAGGAGTGGGAGAGCCTATCACAGCCTGGCCAGACGGAGCTAGCTCCCGCCCTCTGTCTATTTATACCTGCCTTTCCTGTTCCTCCTTTGCTTGTGATTCTTCTCTGTTTGTTTCCTGGCCCTGCTGCAGCTTCTTGAACTACTGATCCTCTGCTTATGATTGACCTTGGCTTTTCTGACTACTCTTCTGCTCTGCGTTTTTGTACCTCGCTCATCTCCTGGTTTGACTCGGCTCGTTCACCTCGCTTGTTGCTCACGGTGTTATCGTGGGCAACTTCCCCATTTCCCTGGCTTCTGTGTACCCTTGTCTGTTTGTCTGTCGTGCACCTATTGAGTGTAGGGACCGTCGCCCAGTTGTACCCCGTCGCCTAGGGCGGGTCGTTGCAAGTAGGCAGGGATTGAGTGGCGGGTAGATCAGGGCTCACTTGTCTGTTTCCCTACCCCGACATTACAATAGGCCACTTATAATGTGGTGACAGAGCCTCTTTAAAAATCATTTTTGAAATTTGGCTTATATAATATTCTAATTTTCTGAGACACTAAATTTTGGGTTTTCATTAACTGTTACCATAATCATCAATATTAAAAGAAAAAAAAATGCTGGAAATAGATCACTGTGTGTAATGAATCTATAGAATATATGAGAGACACTTTTTGAATTGAATTACTGAAATAAATTAACTTTTTGATGATAGTCTAATTCATTCAGAAGGACTAGTATATATTGTTTATTGCATAATATAAGAGACAATTTCATATGGAAAGAATTTAGATAAACATTATTTGAATAATTACCACAAGGAAATAGCAATATAGCATCTCTGTCACTCAACACAAGAACAAGAGCAACGAAACAAAGCCCTGAACCATCTTATGGGATGACATATTTATGATTCTTTGATGAATGAATCACCAGACTTGTCACTTTAGATGTCTAGAAATTAGATCACATTGGTTTTTGTCACGGAGGCAGAGCTTTGTAAATAAGGACACCTATCAAAGGCCCTAATAAACTAGTGGGTGCAATAGCATCTGAATGACTCCCATTGAGGAAAGATGCTGTTGCACCGGTCAGGTGATCCCTCTATTCTAGAGGAATGTGCAATTTTACATACGTCATGTGCTTCCTTATGACCTCCCATTGGGAGCCTAAGGCTGGGTTCACACGTAGTGTATATACATTATAACGTATTTCATTGTGGAAAATCCGCAGAATAATACAGTAGCAGCTAAGTGGATGAAATTGGAACAAATCTCAGCCACATGCTGCGTAAAATATTATTCAAAAACTATGTGCGTTTTTTAAATTGACACCATGTCAATTTATGCTGCCGAATCGCTGCTTTTCTGTTGCGGGTTTTCTCAATTGAATTCAATGGAGAGGTAAAACCTGCAACAAATAAATGTTGCAATTTTTGCGGTGAAAAAGCTGCGATTCCGTTGCAAATATCGCAACTTCGAAAAAAAAAAAAGATTATACTTATCCAGAACTCTCTGCCTCTGCGTCCAGCCTGGCCTCCAGGTTTGACGTTTCATCCTATGTGACCTCTGCAGCCAATCGCATGGGATGAAACGTCATATTGAAAGAATTTAGATAAATTCTTTCCACAGGGCAGACACTGTAGAATTCAGGTAGTCAGAGTGCGAATCTCATGACCGAACGGCAGCCCGAAATGAAGCGGCTAACTTTAAAATAAAGGGTCCGGTAAGAAAATAAATGTCACTACGTTTCAGTCAATTAAGATTACAAACGGAGGGGGAAAACTTGTCTGGAGTGCTTCTTAAAATAGGAGTTGTACTAATCTGTATGGAGTGAGCTCCCCCTAGTGGCGGCTGTAGGCATCTAGAATTTTTTTTAATGTAACTACAGTTGTGTGAAGTGAAGAAGCTGGAGATTTGAAGCTTTTTATCAGAGGAACAGAGAGCCAACACCTATAAAATATATGATGAAATCAATCAGAACAGAATTTTGGATTTAGACTTTAGTTAAAAGTCAAATATTTCTTTAAAAATTAGTAATATACTCACATACTTCACACTACTTATATTCCAGCAGCAGATGTCACAGAAAAGTTGTGCTGCCACAATGGACATTAGATTGTCTGCGGATCCTGGTGCAATTGGCAGGATCCGTTAACAATTATCTTATGTGTATGGCCAGCTTTAGGCATTTTGGAAAAGGACATTTACCTCACCACTGGGCGCGAGCTTCTCACTTATAATTCAGCAACATAATAACCATCATTTATATCATGCTGACATATTCCACAGCATTAAATGTTTAAAGACTTAAATAAAAAAAATGTGCATATAAAAAAATGTGTAACATTAGGTTTACATTCCTTTTCCCAGATTGGCTGAGAGGGATATACTATCACATGTTCAATTGATCTGTCTATCTGCACTAATTTGGTATTTATTAATATAACCACTAGAGGGCGCCAAACTACCTGACCAGAAATCTAAGATTTTTTTTCTTGCCACAAATCCTTTGAGCCTTTGTCTTTCAACCCCTTGTCACTGCCATGAGGTTTTAATGGAGGAGACCTAAATTTCTCTATATTAAATGAATGGTGTACTTCCATATGCTGTTTTAGCTTGATCTTTATAATATTTCTGAGAATTGTTCCTAAAACTTGTTACTCTCCTTCTCCGACACTAGTCGGGTTTCCATGATGTTGGGCTGCTCTGATGACGTCACACAGTGGATCCGACTTGGTAAACTACATTCTGTCAAGCTTGTCCCCTTGTATTTGACCCTAGCTTTGCCTCTGGGCTTTGCCTTCTTCTTTCTCCTTTGATATTGTTGCCTGATCCTGTTAGTTCTACCTCCTGGTTTCGACCCCTGGCCCATCTACTGGTTACTTCTTCTTCTCCCATGGTTTTTTGCACTTATACTGCTCTCCTGGTGACGACCCCCGGCTTCACTATGATTCCGTATCACTCCTACGTTCCTACAGATCCTCTGCCAATTGGTGGCTACTCTGAGGACCGCCACCTGCGAATGTGACCAGGAGAGACCATACCGCCAGTACGAGGGGGAAGAACGGGACCCTACACATCAGTTTAGTCAGCGTCAATCCAATTTAGTTTAAAGGATCCACTTCTTGGTGAGAACCGTAACAATCTTGTGCCCCAGAATTTCATACATTACATGTTACGGCGATCATGCCCAGAGTCCAGGCAAGTTGCCAACCTGTATTTTTTTTTCAGGACAACTTATCCAAAAATCCCGGACAGCAAACATTTTTTACGGACAATTTGGAAAACCATATTGAATCATAAAGATTCTAAGTAATATTAGTCTATAGCTTAGACTAGTGATATGAACACATTAGCAGCATGTACTGTGACCTCTAAACCAATGATAATTACAATTCCAATAATTGGCACAAACTCATTCAACTTCCAAAAAATCACGGATACATAAACATTTTTTTACAGACATTGGAAAAAAGACCCTTATTTTTACGGACTGTCCAGGAATTTACGAACGGTTGGCAACTCAGTGCTCTAAATGTCCTGTGGCAGAGCCTGGAGGAGGCATAGGATTAGTAAACGGCCTATTTGAATGCACTTGTGCTCTACTTTAGGGGGGCACTTAGACAGCAATCCCAACAATCACAGAGAAGTAAGTGGTTTTCTGACAACAGTCACTCTTCCTGATATCGGGGTGGAGCTGCTGTGACACCAAACACCAGGGAAATTGGCACACCTGATTTGGAGCGCATTATGCCAGCTATGACGTGCAGTATAGAACTTGGCCCCATCTTGCTGTACAGGGACCGCAGAGTTAAACTGACCAGGACAAGCTCTGCATTTAAATCCCCTGTTTGTGTAAAGGATCTGCCAGGCACAGCTTCGGGGTTAACTCCCATAATTAATCAGTCAGCACCTGAATCTACATCCCTGAGACTGACTCCAGCTTCCACCACTCAGGCTGGCAGGCTTAGGAGTGGGAGAGCCTATCGCAACCTGGCCAGACTCAGCTAGCTCCCGCCCTCGGTCTATTTAAGCCTGCCCTTCCTGTCCCTCTGTGCTTGTGATTCTTTTCGTGTGGTTTCCTGGCCCAGCTACAGCTCCTATTTTGATCCTGCTCCATACAGACCCTGGCTTATTGACTACTCTTCTGCTCTTCGTTTGGTTCCTCGCACACTCCTGGCTTGACTCGGCTCGTTCACCACTCTGGTTGCTCACGGTGTTGCCGTGGGCAACTGCCCCTTTCCCTTGCTTGTATTCCCTTGTTGTTTGTCGTGTTTGTCGTGCACTTACTGAGCGCAGGGACCGCCGCCCAGTTGTACCCCGTCGCCTAGGGCGGGTCGTTGCAAGTAGGCAGGGACAGAGTAACGGGTAGACTAGGGCTCACTTGTCCGTTTCCCTACCCCCCGTCATTACAGTTTGTGTTGGTTCCCACCACACTTAAAAAATATACTTAAAAATTGTCCTCCTTCTCTATTGGTCCTCATGTGTGAATGCGTGCGATAAGGAAATTAGGTTTTTCATGGTGACGCCATAGAAATAAAAGGGACAAGCCTTGTCCATAGGCCCTATAGCTAGCCAGGTGCTCCACACTAAAAGGGGTTGTCTCCCCCCCTTAATGCACACGCTAAATAGACAAAGGGGTGCAGTCAGAGCTCCATATTTTGACACTATGTCGTTTTTAAATCTAACATTCTGTGATTAAGTTCTCCATATATCTTTCTTAGCTCCGTTTCTTGTATAAAGAACTCCAGATACCCTCCATAGACATAAATAATAAAATCCACTAGGGGAGCTTAGGAGCTCAATGTATCACAGTAAGCGCCCTCTAGTGGTGACTGCAGGCAGAGCTCTGATAAAGATTTATATATTAGGAAATTGTTCAACACAGAAATATAAAGTCATTTAGATTAACCCAAAAAAATGGCATCCAAGAGCGGACATTCATTTTTTAATGATATTTAATGATATCTTCTCACATGTGTCAAGGTCAATAGATAAGTAAACTTTGAGGTGCATTATAAAGTGTTTTTGTCACCAATTTTTGAGGTGAAATCAGTATTAGTAAACAATATATTCTCTTGTAGATATTCAGGTACATTTATTTTTTACTGTCTATTTGTGCCATTTCTCAGTAAATGTCACTTTAAAGTGAATGAGTCTGAATGGCCAGGCTTGTGTCTGAATGAGTCTGAAGGCTGGAACTGCAGTGAAGGCTCTGACCAATCAGATGTATGCCAGGTGACATGATCAACTAATCAGCTGCTAAATCCTGCATTCTAAAAGGGCTGGACCCCTAATAAATATTAATGAGAAGACATATAGATACAATTCAGGACAGCAACCTTGTAAATTAATGGACGAAAATCATAGCCACATAGAGCAGAATATATTTATTATAGGTTTCTAGAACGATTGCTCCAAAGATAGAGAAATTTGGTGACAGACGCTTTTTAAAGCACTTTTATAATAAATGTATTAATTCTGTATTTTTGGAGAACACAGTCTTATATCTATTAATTCTGTCTATTATGAGAACAGTTTTATATCTACCTCGGAAATGCAAACAGCATGATCATCTGCGAATAGAGAGGACAACAATCTGTCAGCCTGTCATATTCACGGCTGCTGTGAAATTTCTTGCATGTTCGGATAAGACTTGCAACAAATGTTTGGAAAGTGCTACAGAAATAGTGATTTTTCTTTAGATATTTCACTGTACAATGTCACTGGGCAGATTAGTGAAGTGAGACCACCACAGGTAAACCTGACCACCTACTGAGTCATAGTACACTAGGTATAACCCCTAACCTCATATCTAAAGTCGGCCATACAAATGAGTTAATAGTCAGCTGAACGCTCATTCAACCTTGATTGGATCATCGGAGAGGGCATGTTTATTTCCATAGGATAAGCTGCTGCCAGACATATTTGCCAGCTGCTTATCTTCTGGGGAACAAAGGATTGAACATCTGAAACTGAGGCCAGAACTGATCTCATACTTTACTATGCAAGCAGTTTTTGGCATCGAATGGATCAGTTGTGACGCTGGACAGAAAAACGTTGTATGCAGCGTTTTTCTCTGTGGCTATGGGTGCCAGATCGGTGCACAAAAATGTCATCAATTGTGTCCGGCTCAGGCATAAAACAACTGGCCGGACACAACTGATATATGTGAACTCAGGCTTAGTGATGACATTGGTTTTGTTCATCTAGATAAAGAAAATTGTCCACACATGAATGAACGATTGTCATCTACTCAGGCTTGTTTTGTTAGTTTGTATATTTGCACATATTAATATTGTCATTTGCAGCAAATAGAGACATTTCACATGACTGTCCTCTCTGCAGCCTGAATAGTTCGCATTTACTCTGATGTGAGGTTCATATAAAGACATAATACCCATCATGCCAAAGGGAATGAGAAAGTCCAAAAGGACCTATTGCTCAACCAGTAGTTCAGATGTGTTGGGGTGATCATCCCATTACCATCCAAATATAAGCTTTGTCATGAACCCAGGTGCAGATCCGCTGAATTGGATTTGGCTATAGCTAGTTTGGGATTAGTCATTTTTGTTTACATTTAAAGGGTACTTTTCACCTCTCCTAACATTTCTATTTTAATAAATATTTGTATTGGCCATGAAATAACAATTCTGGAACATATTTTCTTGGAACTCTGCGTTCTTCAATTCCTCTGTTATTCCTCCTAGAAATATATAAATAAATTGATAACTGTCACCATTTGCCTCATCAAAGGGGCGTGTCCCTACACAGTCTCACTCTGTCAGCACTTATTGGACAGTGTCAGTCTGTGTAGGGACACACCCCCAACTGGTAACACCCAGTTGTTAATTTATTCATACATTTCTAAGAGGAATCACAAGGAACGGCACAATGTGGAGTTCGACGAAAAAATGATCCAGATTTGTTATTTAATGGGGAATACAATTATTTATTAAAACAGACATGTCCGGGGAGGTGAAAGGTCCTCTTTAACCGCCTAAAGGAAGTATGGACTTTGCTGGAAGTAATCCCCCAGATGCAATTCACAGAATAGTCTTCAGTAGCATCAGGTGACCTCAGATCAGACTGGGAAACCATAATAGTAGAGTAAAGAGTTGTCAGACAGTCATAGCTCAGCAAAGCAGAAGGTCCAGTAAAACTATGCTTTCTCAAAGAAGATACACGGGCATGGATCCAGACAGGAAGCATATGGTGTCATGCACATAGGTCAAGTCAGGGAAAGTCTAATAACAAGGCGAGGAAAAGTGTTACGAGGGTTTTACACGTCACGATTACTGGGCAGACGAGCGTTCACAGAATTGCCAATAATTGCCAAGTGTAAACAGGGGAACGATCAGCAGATGAACAAGCTCGATCATCTGCTGGTCGTATCGTTTTAAAAAAGTTAAAGAGGCTCTGTCACCACATTATAAGTGGCCTATTTCCTACATAAGGAGATCGGCGCTATAATGTAGGTGACAGTAATGCTTTTTATTAAAAAAAACCGATCTGTTTTCACCACTTTATTAGCGATTTTAGATTTATGGTAATGAGTTGCTTAATGCCCAAGTGGGCGTGTTTTTACTTTAGACCAAGTGGGCGTTGTACAGAGGAGTGTATGACGCTGACCAATCAGTGACTAATCAGCATCATGCACTCCTCTCCATTCATTTAGTGATTGCATAGGGATCCTTTTAGATCCTTATGTGCTGTCTTATACTAACACATTAACAATACTGAAGTGTTTAGACAGTGAATAGACATTCCACGGGATGTCTATTCACAATCTCTGCACTTCGTTACTGTTTCTATGGTAGTTACAGCAGAGGAAGCGTAATCTCGTTGTAACCTGTCATCTAAAGCGTAATCTCGCGAGATTACGTTTCCTCTGCTGTAACTACTACAGAAACAGTAACGAAGTGCAGAGATTGTGAATAGACATCCCGTGGAATGTCTATTCACTGTCTAAACACTTCAGTATCGTTAATGTGTTAGTATAAGACAGCACATAAGGATCTAAAAGGATCCCTATGCAATCACTAAATGAATGGAGAGGAGTGCATGATGCTGATTGGTCAGCGTCATACACTCCACTGTACAACGCCCACTTGGTCTAAAGTAAAAATACGGCCACTTGGGCATTAAGCAACTCATTAGCATAAATCTAAAATCGCTCATAAAGTGGTGAAAACAGATTGGTTTTTTTTAAATAAAAAGCACTGCTGTCACCTACATTATAGCGCCCATCTCCCTATGTAGCAGATAGCGCACTTATAATGTGGTGACAGAGCCTCTTTAAATATTATCGTTGTCGGCAGCACATCTCCCTGTGTAAACAGGGAGACGCGCTGCCGACATGATTGTAATGGATGGTGACATCTGAGTAACGACCACTCGTCCCCATCCATAGCACCGTGTGACAGGAGCAAACGAGCTCCGATCAACGATGTCTCGTTGATCGGCGCTCGCTACACCGGCCGCTTATCGGCCGGGGGAAAAGGGCTTTTAGTCGATAGCAGGTCAGGAACACAATCAGAGTGGTGTACTAAGCCAGAATATATAAGGAAAGGTACGCACACCTTAAAATGTGTACGCCTAGAATGGACATTTATCACCTATACACAGGATAGGTGGTAAGTGTCTGATCACTGGGGGCCCCACAGCTAGCACCCCCCTGATCACTAGAATGGGTTCCGAGCCTCGTGTCCCCCCTCGCTGCGTCCCCGCAGTGAGTAGGAGCTTGAATGGAGCGGAGGACAAGCATGCACACTGCCGCTTCATGCAATGTCTATGGGACTGTACACGGCTGTCTTCATCAGTCCTATAGACTTTGATAGGAGTACTACCACGCTTGTTTGTCCGCTGCTCCGTTCAAATTTCTCTTCACTTCGGTCTTGGTCAGTGAAGGTCCCAGGGGTGAAGCCCCCAGCGATCAGACACTTAGGCTGGGTTCACACGACCTATTTGCAGACGTAATGGAGGCGTTTTACGCCTCAAATTATGTCTGAAAAACCGGCTCCAATACGTCGGCAAACATCTGCCCATTACTTTCAATGGGCTTTACGATGTACTGTGCCGACGACCTGTCATTTTACACGTCGCTGTCAAAAGATGGCGCGTAAAATTACAGCCTCGTCAAAAGAAGTGCAGGACACTTCTTGAGACGTAATTCGAGCCGTTTTTCATGGACTCCAATGAAGAACAGCTCCAAATTACGGCCGTAAAAGACGCCCCGCAAAACGCGAGTACATGCAATTACGTCTGAAATTCAGGAGCTGTTTTCTCCTGAAAACAGCTCCATAATTTCAGACGTAATTGCAGTTATCGTGTGCACATACCCTTATTGCCTCTCCTGTGGATAGATGAGAAATGTAAATTCTGGAAATACCAGGATTACAGACACAGTTTTGATGCAGTTTTTTAAGCCAAACACAGTAGTGGACACAAAAAAGAGAAGAGGCATCTGTGTTTTTTTACACCTTTCCTTCCTTTTCGATCCACATCTGGCTTTGGCTAAAATAACTGAGCCAAAAACGGGTCAGAGTCCCCAGAGTAGTGACCGCGGTGGATTTGCTGCTAGAAATGTCTAGAGAAGAAGCAGAGGCCAAGTCAGAAACGGAATCACAAGTCATCACCAGGTTAAGATACGACAAATAGACGATGATAAGATGACATAAAGAAGGCAAGACAGGGGTGAAAACTACAAAGTCGGACTATAAGTACCAGATGACAAATCCAGCAGAGCGGCCTGGGCGCAGGGAAGCCACGGCCGCCAGGAGAAGGTGGTTGCTGGATCGGAGAGTCGTCGGTAAAGGTGCCAGCTGCGATGGGAAGCCACAGCCACTAGCGAGGAATCATTGCGGGATCGGAGCCCCAAACCAGAAAGTAAATTGCAACGGAGATGGAGCAAGCTGAAAGCACAGAACCAGATGGTATCATGACCCTGGCCTTGACTCTGGGACGCGACAACCTCTTTAACTAAGAATGTTGACACGATCGTAAAATGTATAAAAAGCTAAATTCTTCAGAAGATTATTAGGTAAGAAAAGACAAAACAGGTTAACCAACTTACAACAATGGTCTTGGTTAGAAGATCAGAAGCGCTCACAGCCTCCTCCTAAGAAGCTAATAAGTGTTTCTTGGGAACATAAATCATTTTTACCCCTCATTGAACATCTGGTCTTCTCAGTAGAACATTCATGTAAATAGTTTTATATATGAGCTGTACATATAGGAACTTCCGTGAATCACTATGTCAAAAACTACAAAAAGCATTCACCCCCTTTAGGCTATGTTCACATGCAAAGTCAAAAACGGCTGATAATTACAGAGATTGACACTGATTTCAAGGCGTTTTTGAAGCTGAAAATGAAGCTTCTTTTAATTTGAGGGTATGTTCACACGGCTTATTTTCAGCCGTTTTTCGGGCCGTAAACACCCCAAAAAATGGCTGAAAAAAAAAGAAGCTGAACGCATCCAAACATCTGCCCACTGAATTCAATGGGAAAAACTATTTTTCGTCCAGACGGGGCGTCTTTTTAATCCGCCGTTTTAAAAAACGGCGAGTGAAAAAACACCCCATAAAAAGAAGTTACGGGCATGTTCATACGGCTTATTTGAAAATACAGTGGCTGAACGACTCTAAACATCTGCCCATTGATTTCAATGGGAAAAACTGCGTTTCGTTCCCACTGGGCGTTTTTTTACGCGTCCATTTGAAAAAGTGGCACGTAAAAAAATGACCCATAAAAAAGAAGTGCATGTCACTTCTTGAGCCATTTTTGGAGACGTTTTTCATTGTCTCAATAGAAAAACAGCTCCAAAAACGGCCGTAAAAAACATAAAAAAACGCTTGATGCATAAAAAACCGCTGAAAATCAGAGGCTGTTTTCCCTTGAAAACAGCCCCGTATTTTACAGCTGTTTTTAGTTTAGCGTGTGAACATACCCTAATTTTCTTCTTGTTTAGTTGTGAAATAGCATTGAATCAGAGGATTGATCAGACGTCTTGTCTCTAATGTCAGAATACAAACTACCTATAGAAAGTGATCTACGTTCATTACAAGTTTAAACAGAAAAGAGTTCATTGCATAACTCTTCACGCCTGTAACTAAAAAAACAGGCCAGATTCACACGAACGAGTGCAAACTCGGACGTGAAAAATTAAAGTTTTTCACGTCCAAGTTGCACCCGTGCGGATAACGTTCTCACGGATCCTTTATAGACTTTTCGAGGAATCCGTGAAAACTAAAGAAAACAAACAGCAGCCGTCATACGGAGGGATGTATTTCAATGGGGCCGTCCACACGGCCGTTGTTTTAACGGACCGTGAGAAGGGTCCGTGAAAAATAGAACATGTCTTATTTTGTTCCATTTTCACGGATCCCTCGATAGACTCAAATCTATGGGGATCCCTGAAAACAGGACCTGCACGGGGGCACCTCGCATGTGAAAAACTACCGTTTCCCCACGTTCGGCTGAATTCGGCGTTTGCTGCGCTTTTGTGCATTTTTCGTGGTGCTTTTAATGGTATTTTTTGCTGCGTTTTTTAGTACGGACAGATGTTACATTAAGTTCTATAGTAAAATATAAAATGCACTACATACAACTGCGTTTTGGTTAGTGAAATTTTTTGAGGCAATTTTGTGGTCAGTGATGTTTTTTTTCCAAACGCAGCGTGCTGAGGGCATGGCGGTTTTTTTCAGGTGTTTTTCCCATAGGCTTCTTTGTAGGACTTCAAGAACACCACAAAAAAAGCATGTACAAAATCATACAAAATGAAAAACACCATTAATAAAAAAGCCACTAAAAACACCTTAAAAAACGCATGTTGTATCTTAATAACGCAGCGTTTTAGAAGCATTTTTTGGTGAAGTTTACATTGCCAGAAAAATTGTGTGTGACCTTAAAGTAAATAGGATTTAACAACAAAAATCCTATAAATGCAATTGGCCATCGAGGTCATGTGATATTATTATGTAATTAACCGTCTTTCATGAGCCCAGTATGCCCTATTGGTCACATTTTAGCCGTGGTCAAGTCATCTTTTTTTTTTTACAGCATTGACTTTAATATGGAAAATTGCAGGTTTTTTGAACCCTACATGTAAAAATTACGATTGTGCATGCAGTACCTCAATGGAAGCGGTTGTCTGTGAACAGTGCGTTAAAGGGGGTTGTCTCATCACAGAAAACCCTTTAGACTACATTCACACGACAGTAAAAAAACGGCCGTGTATTTAACAGCCGTTACACGGCCGCTTTCAGAACAATGAGGTTCTCGTATTCACACAGCAATTTTTTTTAATGGCCCGTGAATACCAGCCGTCAAAAAATAGGACATGCCCTATTTTTGACAATTTTAACAGCCAGACGGCTACCATAGAAGTCAATGGATCAGTTTTTACCGGCCGTTTCTCAGGAATAAATCCTTGTAACGGCCGGTAAAAACTGAGGACTCCCCACACACAGCTCTACTTTGAGCGCTGAGCCCAGGGAAGCCCCTGACAGCACTGTCCATATATGGACAGTGAAGTCAGGGCTTTAAACTATGCAGTCCCCGGCCAGAGAAACATAAGATCTCTGGCCGGGGACTCCTGTCTTGGGAAAGCCCTTGACCCCACTGTCCATTCATGCCCTTGTAAATAGCACCCCCCTTGTAGATAACGCTCCCCTGTAGATAGCACCAACCCCCCTGTAGATAGCGCCACAGTAGCTCCCTGTAGAAGTGGACTCCCTGGCGGTCAGGCCCTGCTCTGGCCGGGGATTCCACTCCTGGGGAAGCCCCCGGCGTCACTATCCGTATATTGTCAGTGACATCAAGGGGTTACTCCTGGAGCGGAATCTCCGGCCAGAGCGCTGCCGACAGCAGGGGATTCCACTCTTAGGGCTTATTCAGACGAACGCGATATACGTCCGTGCAACGCGCGTGATTTTCACGCGCCTCGCACGGACCTATATTAGTCTGTGGGGCCGTGCAGACAGTCCGTGATTTTTACACAGCGTGAGTCCGCTGCGTAAAACTCACGACATGTCCGTACTTTGTGTGTATTTCGCGCATCACGCACCCATTGAAGTCAATGGGTGCGTGAAAATCACGCGCACCACACGGAAGCACTTCCGTGGGACGTGCGTGATTCGCGCAACAGCAGTGAAAAGTATGATTGAAAACAGAAAAGCACCACGTGCTTTTCTGTTTACAAACATCCAAACAGAGTGTCATCCTGATGGCGGCTGCGCGAAAAGCACGCAGCCGCGCATCATACACTGATGACACACGCAGCTGTTAAGTGCCTTTTGCGCACGCAAAACAACGCGTTTTTTGCATGCGCAAAACGCACACACTCGTGTGAATCCGGCCTTAGAGTAAGCCCCTAACGTCACTGTCCATATATGGACAGAGACGTCAGGTGCTCCGTCTATGAGCGGAATCCCCAGCCAGAGGAATTACGCTCATACAGGGAGTTAACGTGGAGCTATCCACAGGGGGGAGGGTGCTATCTACATGGGGGTGGTAATATCTACAGGGGGGTGGCGGTCTGCATGGGCACTATATGGAAGGTGTGGCAATATCTACAGGGGACACTGGCACTATCTACATGGGCACTTTGGCACTATGTGGGCTCTGGCACTTTGTATGTGGGCACTGTCACTTTATATGTGGGCACTGTGGCACTATCTATAGTGAGCACTGTGGCACTATGTGGGCACAGGCACTTATAATACGTGTGAACTATGGCACTTCACTGTGGCACTATCTCCAGTGGGCACTATCTATGTGGGAACTGGCACTATCTGCAGTGGGCAAGTGGGCACTGTGATGTTTTCAGGGGGTTTGGACAAAAAACCCTGACAAATTCAATTTATCCTTTTTTTTTTTTAACGGCCATGAAAAACGCATGGCAAACGTATGACAAACGGCGATTAAAAACGGATAGATGAAATGGAAAAGGATGAAAATTTGGAGACGAACTGATGCAAAATGGGCATGAAAAACTGACAGTTGATCAGTTTTTAATGGGCATTTTTTTTCACCGTCTTGTCAATGTAGCCTTAGGCCTTATTCACGCGAACGTGTGCGTTTTGTGCGCGCAAAAAAAAACCGCTGGGTTTTTTGCGCGTTGATGTTGCGTGTGTCATCAGTATGTGCTGCATGGCTGCGTGATTTTCACGCATATGCCATGCTTATGACACTCTGTTTTTATGTCTACAAACATAAAAGCAGGAGGTGCTTTTATGTTTTCATTCATTTATTTTACAACTGTAGCGCAAATCACGAAGTGCTTCCGTGTGCCGTGCGCAATTTTCACGCACCCATTGACTTCAATGGGTGCGTGATGTGCGAAAAACGGCCAAGTATAGGACATGTCGTGAGTTTTACACAGCGGTGAAATCACGGACTGTCTGAACGGCCCCATTGACTAACATAAGTCCGCGAGACGCGCATGATTTTCACTCGCGTATCACAGACGTAATACACGTTCGTGTGAATAAGGCCTTAATATGTGAGCTGACAACCAGTTTTACCAAGTGAAGTTGCAGCGAGCTGATGACTGCGGAGATGTAGTGTTAAATGGCGGCCATTCAGATAACATGGATGGCCCTAGTCAGCAATATAGCTTTACGAGGGATTGTTTTTTGTGGGACGAGTTGTAGATTTTCATGGCACCATTTATTGTACCATATCATTTACTAGGAAACTGGACAAAAAAACAACAACTTTGTGGGGTGGAATGGGAAAAAAACTGAAATTCCAACATTATTTGGGGTTTTTGTTTTTACGGCGTTCACCGTGTGGTAATAACGGCATTAGAACTTTATTCTGCGGGTCAATATGATTACGGCTACACCAAATTTATAGTTTTTCTTTATGTTTTACTACTTTTACAAGGAAAAAAACTCATGAGAGCCATAATTTTTTTGCCTCCCATTGATTTCAATGGGAGGCGCAGACTTTTTGTTTTGTCCCATAGCGGCTCCTAGCCGGTCGCTGGAAAAAAAGCGGCATGCTCTTTCTTTCCCCAGTTTTGCCTCTGACCTCCCAATGAAATCAATGGGAGGCAGAAAAAGCATTTTTCTCGTTTTTGTTTGCCTGCAGTCCTCCACGGCGGCGGGCAAAAAATGCAGCGAAAACCGCGGCAAGAATCTGCCTCAAAATTCCTGCAAAATCCTCCGTGTGAACAGGGCCATAGGCTGGGATCACATCTGTGTTGTGATTTCCAATTTTCTGTTCCGTTAAAAAAAACCAAAAAACTGTCAAATATATTTGGCTGTCTGTGCGATAGAAATGCACATCTACGCCGGTTAAGAGCAGGTATAAATTTGCTCCATAACATCCTATTTTCTGACTTAAATTATAATACATCTGTCATCCCAGTGGAGGCATGGCCCCTTCGGCTAAACCCCGTCCCTTTTCTCGCCACTTCCCGAATTACAAAAATGTGCAACTTTTTTATGCCACAAAATGGCATCAACCCCTTTATAAATTCCCCCCATTGAGTTCAAGAATTTGCTTCAGTTCTGGTCCATCCAGTTTCATTCTTTTTCTTGCGGAATCAATAGCGCAGACTGCAGTGCTATTTTTTCCGTTCATTTTTTTTTAACTTGGAACTAATCTTTTCAATGACTGACAAATGAAAACGGAATCGGCAAAAATCCATAAATGCCTCCATATGGCAAATGAGGGTGTTTATTAGAAAAACAAAAAAAAACAATAAAGTCATGCAATGTTTTGACCCACGCAGGGGTCTTTTTCAAACATATGCTTGAAAACCCCCCCCCCCCCCCTGCGTGGCTCGAAACGTTGTATAACTTTATTGTTTTTTCTTTTTAAAACACCTTCATTTGTCATATGGAGGCTGTTATGTATTTTTGATGGTAACTATGTTCCAAAATGTAGAATTTATTAGCGTTTTTTTTTTGTTTTTTTCTACCCCTTATAAGTGAGTGCTGCAGGTAACCAGATTTTTGTACAGATAGAAACCGAATTCAGTTTGTATCCGTCATTCATTCCGCGCATGCGCAGAAGACAAACCCGTGCAGAGCACTCTCTAGTATCCAGATAAAGCTCTGTCCACATCTATGTCCGGGTTTTCCATTGTTCGGCTCCATCATAGGAGCAGAATAATGAAAAACCGGAGCCGTCGCACGCCGGTAACCAACGGCGCCCAGCGGGACCCATTAACTTTAATGGGGTTTCCCTCATAGTGTTCTTTGTTTTGTCGGACAACATAATGCATCATGCATCCTAATGGAGCCTCCGACGCAGATCTGAACAGAGCCCAAAGCCTGGGAAATCACCTCCAGCGCCGCAGGATGTGCACATAACGGATCACTCAAAAATGGACCAAAGCAAATTTCAAACTGATACAAACTGAAGCAAAAGTTTCAGTATCTTGAGGGTTCAATCAAATGGATCCGAAAAAAAAAAACCTGAAACTTGGTTTAGTTTCTGTCCGTTATTATTTATTATCCGCTTTATTAAAGAAGGATCTGTTTAAAACGGAATCCAGACATATTGTAGACTCTGTAAGGGCGGGTTCACACATGGCGGAATTGCACTTAAATTCCGCTGCGGACACTCCGCAGCGTTAATCCGCAGCGGAGCCGTTTCTACATTGACTTTCACTTTAATTTAGCAGTGTTCGTTTAGACGATGCGTACAATTCCGCTGCGGAGCATAGGCTGCGGAGCGGAATTTGGTGTCCGCAGCATGCTCTGTCTGTTGCGGAGCAGTGGCGGACTCATGGCGGAATTTCTCCATTGACTTCAATGGAGATTCAAAGTTCCGCAATGAAGTCCGCAGCTGTCATGCACATGTCATGTGTGCTGCGGATGCGTCTTGCTTTTTTTACTTGACATTTCTTCATTCTGGCTGGACCTATGTATTTCTAGGTCTACAGCCAGACTGAGGAAGTCAATGGGGCTCCCGTAATGACGGGAGCGTTGCTAGGAGACGTCAGTAAATAGTCACTGTCCAGGGTGCTGAAAGAGTTAAGCGATCGGCAGTAACTGTTTCTGCACCCGGGACAGTGACTACCGATCTCAATATACATGTATCTGTAAAAAAATAGAAGTTCGTACTTACCGAGAACTCCCTGTTTCTGTCTCCAGTCCGGCCTCCCAGGATGACGTTTCAGTGTAAGTGACGGCTGCAGCCAATCACAGGCCAAGCACAGGCTGCAGCGGTCACATGGACTGGCGCGTCATCCAGGGAGGTCGGGCTGGATGCCGAAGGAGGGACGCGTCATAAAGACAACGGGCGGTAAGTATGAATTTCTTTTACTTTCACTAGGGAAAGTGCTGTCCCTTCTCTCTATCCTGCACTGATAGGGAGAAGGGAAGCACTTTTCCCGCAGTCCGCAGCAGCTAGTCCGCATCAATTTTCTGCACATTTTGTGCAGATCCGCAGCCGTAATCCGCAACCCGGATTAGGTGCGGCATTGATGCGGACAGTTGCGGAGGAATTCCGCCATGTGTGGTCATGCCCTAAGAGTCCTCCGTTGCAGATTCCGTCTTTTTTGGCGGGCAAAATAGAGAAAACCCAACAGAACCTATTAACCTAAATGGAGATTTATCAAAACCGGTGTAAAGTAAAAGTGAAGCAGTTGCCCATAGCAACCAATCAGCTTCCAGCTCTCATTGTGCAGAGGCCTTTTTTTAATTGACAGCTACAACCTGATTGGTTGCTATGGGAAACTCTTCCATCTTTGATAAATCTTCCCCATCTTTGATAAATCTTCCCCGATGGGTTCCGTCGTGCGCTATTGGTTAACGCCATGCGACATTTCCGTTTCTTGTTTATTCGGAGCATAACAACGGAAAACCCGAACACAGATGTGAACAGAGCCTAAGCGAAACCGTGGGGTGAACCTGGGCACCCACGTAACAAAACCATAATACAAACCACAAAGACGATCGTGTGCTCGAACGCTGTATGGGCAGAGGCCACCTAAGGTGAACATCCCCTTTAAGAATTCCCCCTAAAATCATCTTGTGAGGAGTGAGACAGACACATCCAGTGTGAATACATTAGAGGCTGAGAGCTCAGTGACTGCTGCATTTCCCGCCTGAGGAGGAGGGCAGCACAATGCAGCATTTCACCAATGCTGCCCTCAGAGGGAGGGAAGGTTCCCCAGGTTTATAGGGTGCTCCCCCGGCTGCTGGGGGTGCCTGCCGGCAGTGACGTGGCACCGGACTCCATTGTCAGACAGCCGGCAGTGTGTGTGCAGGCAGCAGCCTCCCTCTCCTCATTGCTGAATGCCTGCCCATTCATGGGGGAGGGTCTGCAGCCGGGCTCATTCTTTTCCCCTTGTGTTTGATATGCAGAGTCCAGACATGCTGAGGTGAGAGGCTGCAGCCAGGGAGGCTCATCCTGTGCACAGTCCCCGGCCTCACTCCTCTGTGTCTCCCCCCTGGATGCATGCATGCCCCGGCCCTGCATCCTCTGCAGCATCCCTTGCCCATCTGGATCCCGGGCTTGTTGTGTCTTCACATGGCAATGTCTCTATTGCAGCAGCTCTGGCAGCAGAGGGATATCGTCATCACTTTTGTGCTGCCTCTTCTGCTCCTGCCCCTGCCACTGGTAGCACAGAGCAAGGTAAAGATGCTGCCAGCCTGGGTTACTGGTGGGGGGAGGGGGGTTATGTATGGAAATGTATATGAAAGTTGCAATGGTGGTGGGGGGAGGGGATGCTGAATTACAAATGCGGCTCCTGAGGTGTCCAGTCTATGAAATGTGGTTAGAATAGAGTGTTCGCTCTTGGGGGGTCAGTCCTGCGAGTCCGTGTATCTCTGTAACAATGGTTTCTCAGGGTGCTTGATGTTATTTCCTGAAGGCCTGGGTGATACAGTAGGGGGAGAGTTATTATCAGGACCGGTGGATGCCAGTCTGGAAATGCTGTGAATTACCCAAGCTGGTGCCCAACTGCAGCGCCTATACAATGCCAGTTTGTGGTTTGCCACTGCTATTTCTGTTTGGAAAAGTTTGATAGATTTGAAGGCCCCGCCCCCTTTTACTGACAGATGAAAAATGGTTGTCAGTAAAACGGTGGAGACCTTTGTATATATGGCTCAGAGTAGCGTCGTTTTATTCGGTCACACCGGGATTGCGTGGATTAATCTTCACCTGCGATTTTGGTAAGTGGCAAGATCGGGTTTGAATAATAGCGTTGCGACATTGTCGGTGACCATCTTTTGGCTGGTAGGGGTTGGAACACGAAGTTGTAGTCGTCATCCAGTTGCGTGATTTATGAATGCAAAGTAAGGGCATGTGGGCGTCATAGAACGGGGTCACCCCTTTATTAGCAGGAGTGGGGAGCAGCTTCAGCGCACTCTATTACAGGGTCACCTACATATTTCAGTGGAAACTGCATTTAGAAAAGGGGTCGTCCTGATGGTGTATGTTGAAAGTATATTCTCCTTATACTAAAAAATGTATCGATTTCTATGCCTAAAAAGTTTCTTAAAAGAGAATATTTTTTTAATGTTTTTCACATAAATTGGCATTATAGACCCCTATATAAGTCAGTAGTGAGGTGGTCCGAGAAGTGCAAACCAACCAAGTTGTCACCTTTCCTAAATGTTCGGAGGAATCTTGTCCCCGCACTAGACTGGCCGGCCGCTCATTTTCCATACGTTTTGGGGTAATGTATATCTTATATTGTATGGAACGGTTACATTTTCTGCAGGCCTGAACTAAAACGCCCGAAAATGTTCTCGAGGAGGATGTGATAAATATTACAAAACGCTTCACAAGTTCTTCCGATATTTCGTAGTACAAAACAAAGCAAATGTTCTCCTGTGTCCCGTTTCCCTCCTATGTCGCTGTGGCCACATTGTTGCGCTGTGACAAATCTGCATCATTGTATCTTATATTGTTATTGAAAACTCTAAATAAAAGAAAACAACAAAAATACTTCGGTTCTGTTCACACTCGTTATGTATTTTCATCAGGTTTGAATGGTTTTGTCAAGGTCAGAATAGCGCGTGCTATTCAGTAAAAAAAAAAAGTTTACCTGACGGGAATATTATGAACCTATTATATGTCAATGGGCATAAAAAAGGGATCCTAATGTATCTGCCATGGATCCTATATAACAGAAGCCAGTGTGAACAGCGCATTACACATACATACTATACATCAATGGTGCCACAAACTACTCCGACGTGCAGTTTTCAAGTTGATTGTTAATCAACTGTCTGTGCTATTTACCTGCAAAACCGCGTGGACATCAACAATCAGTCTGAAAGTGGTCACGATTTGCAATAAAACCGCATGAGGATATACTACAGCTCCGATGTGGCCATTAAAGGTATGTGCACACAGCAACTCAAACGTCTGAAAATAAGGAGCTGTTTTCAAGGGGAAAACAGCTCCTGTTTTTCAGGTGTTTTTTTAACAACTTGTGTTTTTTTGCTGCGTTTTTACGGCCGTTTTTGGAACTGTTTTTCTATAGAGTCAATGAAAAACTGCTCCAAAACCGTCCCAAGAAGTGACATGCACTTCTTTTTCGCGGGCGTCTTTTTATGTGCCGGTTTTGGAAAATGAGGCGTAAAAAACGCCCCGTCGGAACAGTATTTCCCATTGAAATCAATGGGCAGATGGCGTTCTGCTTCAGATTTTTTTCGAGACGTTTACAGTCAGAAAACGTCTGAAAACACTACGTGTGAACATACCCTAAGCGTGTACTCCCCCATAAAGGCGGAACTACAGGTAACTTCGGTTTCTTATAGGTTAGTCACGAGCCCACAGATAACATGACCTACTTTAATTGTGGAAACATTTTTGAACCTGCCCTTCCTTGTTCTTTTTAAAAATTTTAAAGAATGTGCAAACTAAAGGGTAACTAAACGTTCATAGTGACACGTCAGAAGTTTTGATTGGTTGGGGTCCGAGCACTGAGACCCCCACCAATCGCTAAAATGAAGGCGGCAGAAACACTCATGTGAGCCGCTTAGTTTCTGTTCGGCTTTTCTCGGAAAGCCGATGTAGCGGTGTACGGACTCAGTAGAAAGTCTATAATTTCTCCAAGTGATCACATTTCTTATGAGTTCTACCAGTCACTCTCTGAATTATCACAACATTTATATTATAAAACAGGAGATACCCTTCTTCCTCCTCCCCCTCCCCCTCCCATTTCTCCTGTTCAGTATCTTCAATCGGAACAGTGTAATGCTTAATTTCTCCTGTGGTGGCGCTGCAGGGGAATGGAACACTTGCTGTCTGGTTCCTCTTACAGATTTCAGCTGATGGCTGAGTTTCCCAGCAGTGGGGCACTGGATTATCCCACAAAATTAGATTGATGACAAAGCTGAGACCTTTCTTTAATGTTATAGGCTTCGTGTTTTTTATTCTCTTGTGTGTGTGTGTGTGTGTGTGTATATGTTGCTTGTTTTTTTTTCTATATCTGATCAATGTGTAAAGCTTATTTCATCCTTGCACATATACCATCATCTTGTCTGTGCAGAAACCTTATATTCATCAGTAACGTGTTCCACAGGATACAATGAAACGTCTGTTCAGCTGCAACTGTGAACACTGGGGTCATAGAGACCAGAAGTGCCTACGTTCATACAAGTATATTGAAGGCCTCAGAGGGGAACAGTGTTAAAATTAGCATGCGGAAAACATTAGAAAGCCATGGTCTGACTTTCAGGAAGTTTGCTCACTGGTGGTTACTCATTGCTCAGTTGAGACTTAAAGTCGGTGCTTGATTTCAGCCATCACTGAATCATTCATTCGATTTGACAAATGAGTCTAGTAAGAGATTCTTCTAGATCTAAAATAGTTCTTTTCACATACGGCTGACTCGGAGCAGTGTCATTTGGAACTATGAAGATGTCCATCATCTGATTTATGATTATTTTCTCTTTAGTAAATGTACATAAAAAGTAACGTAAAGAGAAATACAATGGTTGTGCACCTAGTAGTCAGTATGAAAGTAGAGAAGGTGAGCTTCTTCCAGAAACGACGCCACTACTGCAGGTTAGCCTTAATCAAGTGAATGAGTCTGAGCTGCAATACCAGACATGGCCTATAGAAAAGAGTGGCGCTGTCAATGTTGTCGGTTTGGACTATATAGGAGTCCTAGCTTCCATTGGGTCTTCAGTCTTCTCAGTGGCATGTTTGCCATCTGGTAGACGATTGTCCTACTACCATATTTATTTTCAACTGTTCCAAGCTCCATTGTATTCTTCAATCCGTAAAAAATAAATCTTCAGTCCAGTACATCTTCTAGAGGGTTTGCTTGAGTTTAGGATGAATACTCTGGTTTCCTGGCCATCCACAAACATATCTTCTTGTTCTTCAATGCTAATGTAAAAAAGGAAAGATTCAGCACTCCAGGTAATAGTAGCATTGATCTGTATGAGCAGCACAGTAAAATCTATGAGCTTAGCTGATGCATTTCACCCTAAGCACTTGTCATAGCAATAACTCGGTTCAAAGGCAACCATACTTTTCCTGGTTTTTGTGTCTTTTATTGGCCGAAGTCTAATAATCATGAAAATGAAAGCAAGTAAACGGCTGATTTTAAAGGAGCTGTCACCTCTCCTGTCATATCTGTTTTAGTAAGTTCTTGTATACCCGGTGAAATAACAATTCTGGAGCATCTGTTTTTAAAACTCATACCTCTGTTATTCCTCCTGGAAATGTATTAATTGACAACTGGGGGTCACCGTTCCCTCTTAGCCATGTGGAGTGCCTCTACGCCCACTGACGCTCTATACAATCAGAGCTGAGCGTGTTAGATTAAGTAGGGACATACCCTATTGACAAGGGGAATGGTAACAATCAGTTATTCATATATTTCCAGGAGCAATAATAAAACGGCACAACGCAGGGTCCTGAGAAAAGATGTTCCAGACTTGCTATTTCATGGGGAAACCAGGTATTAACTAAAATAGAGATGTCAGGAGAGGTGACAGGTCCTCTTTAACCCCATTGCGCCATGCGCCATACATTCCCGGCATTAAAAACCTTCTGTTTAGAACCAGAGCTGTAAGTGTACATATTAACAGCCAGCCTCCTACAGCAACAGCCAACCTAGGAAAGTCCCCCATGGCTGCCATATGTAGATACCTATTACGTCTTTGCCTTAGGCATGGCCTAATGGGTGCCTACCTGTCTTTCAGGTATTACAATGCATTATTCCTTAACAGTAAAAATCATAAGTTAAAGTCCCCTAGTGGGACAAAAAAAACCATAATAAACTTGTAAAAAAAACAAACATTTAAATGAAACAGACAAAATAAAGAATAAACAATTATTTTTTTCTGATCAAGGAATAAACCTAAAATGATACTTATTTGGTATACCGCACAATTGTAACGACGTAGAGAATAACGTTAACACATTATACCGCGCGGTAAGGCTGTGTTTACATCAGCGTTTCTTTCCGTTGAGGGGTTCCGTCAGCGCTTTCTGTCGGGAACCCCTCAACGGAAAGGAAAACGGATTTGCATCACCATTGATGTCAATGGTGATGGAAACTTGATTGTCACCATTGTGAAACGGTTCCATTGTTGTGAAACGGTTCCATTGTTTTGGCGGAATCAACAGCGCAGTCGACTAAAGCTCGATTGATTCCGACGGAACCCTTCAACGGAAAGCAACGCTGATGTGAACAGGCCCTAAATAATGAAAAAAAATATAGCAAAAAACAAAACAATGGCAAATGTGTAAAAGCTAAACGTTAAGGTTTATGTACACAAAATGGTGCAATGCATGTCCCGCAAAAAAGCAAGCAAGTATGTATGCATGAGTGTTTGTTCTAGTTTGTCGGAGTGCAGTGAGGTAAAATGAAAAAATTCCTTGTCCTTTAACGCCAACGTTTTTATTAAAGATTCGTTTTACTTTTTAAGATACAGCTACTTTGTATTGTCTATACAGAGCAGCTGTTTCTAGTGCTAAATCCTGCTCCCGTCAGGTAATTTTTAATAGAAACTATTTAAAAAATAAATAAATTGCCCTCCACCGGTGTACATAGCCCTTAAAGTGTAACTAAACGTTCGACAAACTTCTGACATGTCATAGTGACATGTCAGAAGTTTGGATTGGTGGGGGTCCGAGCACGGAGACCCCCACCAATCGCTAGAACGAAGCAGCTGAAGCCCTCGTTTGAGCACTCAGCTGCTTCGTGTCTGTTCGGCTATTTCCGGAAATAAATGTAACGGTGTACGGACTCAATAGAAAGTCCTATGAGCCCGTACTCCGACACATCGGCTTTCCAGAAAAAGCCGTACAGACATGAAGCAGCTGAGCGCTCACACGAGGGCTTCAGCTGCTTCGTTATAGCAATTGGTGGGGGTCTCCCTGCTCGGACCCCCACCAATCCAAACTTCTGACATGTCACTATGACATGTCAGAAGTTTGTCGAACGTTTAGCTACACTTTAAGGAGTTAAGTCCAATAAACATACATAACAAAATTCTGACTATGTGAAATACAAACCACTTGGGTAAGGCATCAAAGCAGTAGACAAACTTATACAACAAAGGATCAAGGAGCCATAGAAATACAATGCAAACAATCTTCTAGTAGACCACAGATGAAAGATGTAAAACGTCTTCAAAGAAAACAAAGATCCAAACAGTCCCGGAGATGTTCTTCTCTGTGGCTCTTTCTGGATATAACATCTGGGACACTGAAGAGGATGGATCTGGAAAACTGTTCAACTTGGGTACTTCAAAGTGAGGTGGGTGTAACGTCTATGGCCACGGTCTGTCGTTCGAACTTACCCCTCGACGACCGCGGCCATGGACGCCCTGCTGCTATGCTGCGTCGTCCCTCTGTGAGGCGCCGGCACTCACTTCCGGGTATCGAGCCTGTGTCCTGGAGGGTGCGCTCGTGCCCGCTCAAAGGGCCAGCATGCGCACCTGGAAATCATAATCATCATCAACTCCTGAATTCCTGGACTATAAGAGGGTCACCGCCCTTCTTATCCTCGCCTGAGCATTGTTGTGGTTTCCCTTAAAACACCATTTGCAAGACAGACTAAGTGTCTTCCAGTTTCCCAGTGTTCCCCGTACCTGTATCCTGTTTCCCGTGGTATCCGTACCATCCTGGTCTTGCAGCTCTGCTCCGGGACTACGTCTCTGGGGAAGCCCCTGACATCACTGTCTGTATATGGACAGTGTTGTCAGGAGCAGAGCAGTGTCCCAGGCAGAGTGCTAGTAGCACTCTGCCTGGGACTTTGGCTCTGGGGTTGCCCCTGACCTCACTAGCCGTATATGGACAGTGATGTCGAGGGCTTCCCCAGAGCCAGAGTTCCGGTGCAGAGCCTTTACTAGCGCTCTGCCTGGGACTTCAGCTCTGCTCCAGACATCACTATCCATATATGTACAGTGATGTCAGGAGTCCCAGGCAGAGTGTTAGTAGTGCTCTACCGGGGACTATGGCTCTGGAGTTGTCCCTGACAACACTGTGGATATATGGACAGTGACGTCAGGGCTTTCTCCTGAAGCGGAATCCCCAGCCAGAGCTCCTAGAGGGAACCCCAAAGGCGCTACCTACAGGGAGGGAGGCTGTGTGGCGCTGCCTGGTAGGTGGGGGCCCGTGTGGCGCTACCTGGTAGGTGGGGGCCCGTGTGGCGCTACCTGGTAGGTGGGGTCCCGTCTGGCGCTACCTGGGAGGCGGGGTCCCGTCTGGCGCTACCTGGGAGGCGGACTGTATGGCACTACCTGGGAGGGGGCTGTGTGGCACTTACTACAGAGGGCACTAAATTTATGGAGGTACAAACTGGGGGCCTAACATCTATATGGGTGCACAAAGTGACGTTTTCTGCCATTTTACTGCCGCTGTGTGTTCCCCTGCAAAGGGGCCTACTAAGTCTGTGTCGCCCAAGGGCCCACATAAACCTGGAGCTGGCCCTGTCTTGAATGACCACAAATTTTGTAAATAAGAGGGGGGAAAATAAAGGGCTAAATAACATCCGTGAGATCATGAACACACTATTAATAAAGCTACAACAAACAGGACATTGTGGAGAACAGTCCATGTCGTAGTCTGTCACTTGAATGCGTGTCGCTCACATGCTAGAGTTGTCTGAGATTAGAAAACGGTATTTTTGTTTTCCTTGAAACAGCGCCACTCTTGTCCATGGGCTGTGTCTGGTATTGCTACCCATCTCCATTCACTTTCACAATTTTCAAAACCACTCCCAAACAATCCCTGCCATACATACATAAAGGCGGACATTTAGAAGGCTTTGTTCACATCTGTGTTAGCGGCTCCGTCGCAGAGTCCGTCAGATTTGATGGGAATCACCTTAATATTACAGACTCCACAACAAAACACAATGGACCCCATTATAAGTCCATGGAATCTGTCTGGCTCCGGTGGTATCCGTCATACGACAGATCTGCCGCTGCATTGTAGTTTCCATTATAAACTGAAACCGCGATGCAGATGTGAACAGAGCCGAATATTACAATTAATGTACAGATGTCAACCAATTTTAATTATAATCCTTTAACGCTGATGTATTATAAACTGGTAATTATAGTTCGGATTACTTCCGAATTCCCACAATGCAGTGAAATGACGGTTTCTTGCCGCAATTACCAGCAAATGCGATTTTTTTTTTTTTTTATTTTTTTTTCCCACTATTTGACCACACCAAGTGAATAGACCTACAATAAGTAGTCGTTCTTCTATTATAACCATGTTTTCTGTGTATTTCAGGAAGCATCATGTGCTTATGTGTTACTGATCACAGCTACTTACTGGATTTCGGAGGCCATTCCTCTGGGTGCCGCGGCGCTGGTTCCTGCATTTTTGTTTCCACTATTTGGTATCATGAAATCAAGTGAGGTTAGTAACATTTTTATTGCAGTTTTGTTTTGAGTTTTTATGTGTTTTTAACTGCTTTGAAAAATGCATTCTAAAAACCACATGCGGTATGTTGCGATTTTTGCGATGCTGTTTTTTTTTCTCTGCCTGCGGCTAATGCTGGTGAAACGCATGGTTTCAATGTGCTTCGCCTCTAATAACCGTAGGGGCCGCAGAAACGCATCACAAAATCGTGGCAAATCATGTGCGGTTTATAGAATTCGCTTTTCAAAGAAATTAAGAAGCATGTAAGACTTCAACAAAGAGGCTGAAAAAAAACACAATAAGGGTATGTGCACACGTAGTGACCAAAAACGTTTGAAAATACGGAGTTGTTTTCAAGGGAAAACAGCCCCTGATTTTCAGACGTTTTTCGCGGCTTTTTCGCTGCGTTTTTTACGTCCGTTTTTGGAGCTGTTTTCATTGGAGTCTATGAGAAAACTGCTCCAAAAACATCCAAAGAAGTGTCCTGCATATAATGTATATAAGTGTCCTGCACTTCTTTTGACGAGGCAGTCATTTTACGCGTCGTCATTTGACAGCTGTCAAACGACGACGCGTAAATTACAGGTCGTCTGCACAATACGTCGGCAAACCCATTCAAATGAATGGGCAGATGTTTGCTGACGTATTGTAGCACTATTTTCAGACGTAAAACGAGGCATAATACGCCTCGTTTACGTCTGAAAATAGGTCGTGTGAACCCAGCCTAAACACGCCCTGTTGAAACCCAGCCTTATCCTGGACGCTAGCATTACCTGATGTTCTCCTGACTTTCATATGTAAATATAAACTTCATATAGAGTTAAATCATTTAGCAAATCTCTTACATTACTAATCTTGAGACACAGCATGTCTTAGACTGTGTTCAGACATTGTCGTCCTATTGTAGCATTTTTTTCTGCAATTTTATGAAACTTGTCAAAAACTGTGATATGACCGAAACGTGTGAAGACAGCCTGAGGTTTCACGTGTTGTGGTCATAGTCCGTTTTTTTTTTGCCACAATTTTGAAAAAAGGCATTCACAATTCTGCTGGCTACTACTGGAACCAGTCAACAAATTTGTTGACCGACATACGTCTAACCGCTTAGCTGAGTTTCTAAAAAGCCATGCATGCAATGCTCTGCATTTTGAGTTTTTTCTTTTCTTTTTCTCTCCGCATTAGATTAGTATGGTTCCATCTATAAAAACTAAACTTCCTAAAATACATATGACCAAACTTCCATAATGTTCTGCTGTGCTATATTACCTATTATATCTATATAGCCACCAGAGCACAGTTTTTCTGATACAGGGCTCCAAATCCTCTCCAAATAATTATCTGGCTGCTTGCGGACACTGCAAGGGGGAGCTTACTGCATACAGTTTATACATTGTACTCCATAATAACACAGTATACAGTAAGCTCCCTCTAGTGGTGGCTGTGGGCCGTCCGCATGTTATCTTTTAACTCTGTCTATTCAGAGAATTTGAAGCTCTGTATAAAGACAAATGAAACTTTCACCAATAATGAGCCATTTTAAGAAATTAATCCGCACAGTATTTTGGACCTATAGAGGTTAAAAACAAATTAAACCATACTCAAGGGTGAACATTGTCTAGTTGTCTATGGAGTACTAGACTTTTAGAGACTGTTATCAATCTATGGTACCCCAAAGGGTACACAACATGTCTCTAGGGGGCACTTGCACTGTCCTCATGTTGTATGATCCATAACCTTGGGGGTTCTTTCATGTAATTTATTTGTGTTAGGGGTCCTTGTCTTGAGAAACACTTAAAGAGACTCTGTCACCACATTATAAGTGTCCTATCTCCTATATAAGGAGATCGGCGCTATAATGTAGATGACAGCAGTGCTTTTTATTTACTAAAACGATCTGTTTTCACCACTTTATTAGCGATTTTAGATTTATGCTAATGAGTTGCTTAATGCCCAAGTGGGCGTGTTTTTACTTTAGACCAAGTGGGCGTTGTACAGAGGAGTGTATGACGCTGACCAATCAGTGACCAATTAGCATCATGCACTCCTCTCCATTCATTTAGGCAGCGCATAGGGATCCTTTTAGATCCTTATGTGCTGTCTTATACTAACACATTAACAATACTGAAGTGTTTAGACAGTGAATAGACATTCCACGGGATGTCTATTCACAATCTCTGCACTTCGTTACTCTGTCTGTGGCAGTTACAGCAGAGGAAGCGTAATCCCGCGAGATTACGCGGTAAATGACAGGTTACAGCGAGATTACACTTGCTCTGCTGTAACTACCACAAAAACAGTAACGAAGTGCACAGATTGTGAATAGACATCCCGTGGAATGTCTATTCACTGTCTAAACACTTCAGTATTGTTAATGTGTTAGTATAAGGCTGGATTCACACGACCATGTTACGTCCGTAATGGACGGAACGTATTTCGGCCGGAAGTCCCGGACCGAACACAGTGCAGGGAGCCGGGCTCCTAGCATCATAGTTATGTACGATGCTAGGAGTCCCTGCCTCGCTGCAGGACAACTGTCCCGTACTGTAATCATGTTTTCAGTACGGGACAGTTGTCCTGAGGCGAGGCAGGGACTCCTAGCATCGTACATAACTATGATGCTAGGAGCCCGGCTCCCTGCACTGTGTTCGGTCCGGGACTTCCGGCCGAAATACGTTCCGTCCATTACGGACGTAACATGGTCGTGTGAATCCAGCTTAAGACAGCGCATAGTGATCTAAAAGGATCCCTATGCGCTGCCTAAATGAATGGAGAGAAGTGTATGACGCTGATTGGTCAGCGTCATACACGACCCTGTACAACGCCCACTTGGTCTAAAGTAAATTAAGCAACTCATTAGCATAAATCTAAAATCGCTAATAAAGTGGTGAAAACAGATCGTTTTATTAAATAAAAAGCACTGCTGTCGCCTACATTATAGCGCCGATCTCCTTATGTAGGGGATACGGCACTTATAATGTGGTGACAGAGCCTCTTTAAAGCAGATTACTTTTCAGAATTTTTTATATTTTGATTTGTGTTTGCTTATTATAGGATATATAATCATCTTCTCTGTTTTGTTTTTTTGCAGGTGGCATCTGAATACTTCAAAGACATCCACTTGCTGCTGTTTGGTGTTGTCTGTCTGGCATCCTCAATCCAAAAGTGGAATTTGCACAAAAGAATAGCACTTTGGATGGTCTTGTCTGTGGGAAGCCAGCCTGGCTGGTAATGCCCTGTCATTTTCCTGTAGCTTAAGTGCTCTCTGCTTGCTCTGACATGTCAATATCTAGTTGACAATTAACCTCCGCACACTGGGGCTGTGCTCCCCATGGATCCTGAGTACTAGCAACACTTGTGTATAAAAGCTCAGGACAAAAATAGTATCCCACCTCTTATGCCATAAGCAGAAAAACGAAAGTCTTGTTTTAGAAGGAGTCCAATGTTTATTATGAAACTTACTCAAAATGTACTATAGTCAGCATTGGGTTACCGCAAGGATCTCTGTTAGGCCCAATTATTTTTAATATCTTTATTAATGACCTTGTGGATGGGATTGATGGGAAAGTATACGTTTTTGCAGACAAAACATCTTTGTAGAATACTTGAAACTCCACTTGATTGTAAAATATTAGAGAAAGACCTAGATAATCTGGCAGCAGGGACAAAAACATGGCAGATGAATTTTAATGTTGATGTAAATTAATGCACTTAGGTCACAGTAAAAGTATTAATGCATATACATTAAATAGAATAAAACTAGAGATAACAGAAAAAGAGAAGGAACTGGTTATTCTGGTTACAAATATGCTAAGCAGCAGTACTCCATGTCAGGCAGCAGCTGCAAAAGCAAATATGATTTTAGGGTGTATAAAAAGAGAGATAAAAACCTGTGATTCAAATCTATAAATCCCTTGTGAGGCCACATCTTGAATATGGGATTCAGTTTTGGGCTCCACATTGTAAAAAGGATGTAGGAGAGCTGGGGAGGGTTCAAAGGCGGGCGACTAGATTATTAAATGGGAGGTCTCTTCTAGTGAGAGGCTAGGATAATTAGGATTTTTTTTAGATTGGAAAACTAGACGCCTTAGGCTATGTGCACACACACTAATTACGTCCGTAATTGACGGACGTATTTCGGCCGCAAGTCCCGGACCGAACACAGTGCAGGGAGCCGGGCTCCTAGCATCATAGTTATGTACGATGCTAGGAGTCCCTGCCTCGCTGCAAGACAACTGTCCCGTACTGAAAATATGATTACAGTACGGGACAGTTGTCCTGCAGCGAGGCAGGGACTCCTAGCATCGTACATAAGTATGATGCTAGGAGCCCGGCTCCCTGCACTGTGTTCGGTCCGGGACTTGCGGCCGAAATACGTCCGTCAATTACGGACGTAATTAGTGTGTGTGCACATACCCTTAGAGGTGATCTTATTAACATGTATAAGTTTGTGTGTGGTTAATACAAACAACTAGCATATCATTTATTATTTCTAAGAACTTCACAGACCAGAGGACATTCATTGCGTTTCAGACCTCAATATAGGAAAGGGTTCTTTACAGTTAGAGCTGTTAAACTTTTCACGTTTTATACATACAGAAATAAAACCAGATTAATAAAATGAAAAAAAAAAATTGTACATCCATTCCCATATAGACAAGACATTGTGAAAATGCCACCCAGTGCTTTATACTGATAGTGTGCATCAAAGTGTAATGTTTTGTAAAGAATGCATACAACTTATGTTTGTGGCTAGAAGTCTGACCTTAAGAAAACGCACAACTCCTCTTGAAAAAAGAGCTTAGTATTATTTGAAAGCTACGATTCTGGGCTTTAAAATGATTCTGTGATCTAAGTTCTGGCTCTTAGTCTAGTTGTGGCGAGCATTTAAAATCATGATGTTGCATATATTACCTGGCAGTGAAAGGGTTAAAGGGAAGGTAAATCTTCACATCCAATTTTCTTGTTTTCGTGCATCTAGAATGAAAATTGGAGCAACCTTGCAAATAGTCTTTAAAAAAAATAAAAAAATCTATCGTCTTGTGTCTACAGTTCCTAGGCAGACCTATAGGTTTCCATGGTAACAGACAAACCGGGTGTAGTCTAATTCTGCAGTCCTATTGCCATTCACCTGTTCCCTCCTCTATTAACTTAGCAAATGTAAGTCAGTAGGGATTCTTCCCTGGGCGCTGTAGTCTCTGCATTGGGTAGAGGGCCAGACATGTTTGCTAGTGACCGGCCCTGTGGCTTGTGTATTTCTGTAGCTCAACATAGATAAGGATGGATATTAATTTCTCTGGTGTCATGGCCGCTACATTGAAATATGTCCACCGCTGGGGGTTGTAGCAAATTTTTCTGATCTCCAAACAAAACTAGACAAGCTCTTCAAGGGTATGTTCACACACAAACTCAAAAATGTATGAGAATACGGAGCTGTTTTCAAGAGAAAGCTGCTCCTGATTTTCAGGTGTTTTTTAAGCCACTCGCGATTTTCACTGCGTTTCTTACGGCCGTTTTTGGAGCTGTTTTTCTATAGTCTATGAAAACGGCAGAAGTGACATGCGCTTCTTTTTCGCGGCCGTTTTTTTTTTACGCGGCCATTTTGAAAAAACAGCCCGTCGGAACAGAACACTGTTTTTCCCATTGAAATCAATGGGCAGATGTTTGGAGGCGTTCTGCTTCCGATTTTTCGGGCCGTTTATATGTGAACATACCCTAAGGCTGGGTTCACACGACCTATGTTCAGGCGTAAACGAGGCGTTTTACGCCTCGAATTACGCCTGAAAACACGGCTGAAATACGTCGGCAAACATCTGCCCATTCATTTCAATGGGTTTGCCGATGTACTGTGCCGACGACTGGTAATTTTACGCGTCGCTGTCAAAAGACTGCACGTAAAATAAGAGCCTCGTCAAAGAAGTGCAGGACACTTCTTGGGACGTAATTTGAGCCGTTTTTCATTGACTTCAATGAAGAACAGCTCCAAATTACGGCCGTAATTGACGCCTCGCAAAACGCGAGTACGAGCAATTACGTCTGAAATGCAGGAGCTGTTTTCTCCTGAAAACTGCTCCGTAATTTCAGCCGTAATGGTCGATATCGTGTGAACATACCCGAAGTCTCATAGATTTTTATACTTTGACTCAGCAGTGCAACTGATAGGAAACTTTTTTTTTAAAATTATTTTTGTATATATATGTGTGTCTTTTAGCTTTATGACGGTAAAACACATTTTTCTTCTCATTGACTTCTGTAAAGGAAAGAAGATAATAAACATTTTGTGATATCTCCTCTACTTGTACCCACTATCTGGACCTAACCAGTAATGTAACGGAAATCTGATAACAACTCTGTCTGATTAACATTGTAAAGCCTCTTCTGCTGTGAAGAGGATTTTTACCGTTATGTAAATTGTCCTTAAAGTGACTGAACACCTTGTAGCACCATGTTGTTTTTAGGTTCAGCATTCTGTGTTGATTCGTTTCTTAATATGTCTTTGTTGCGGTCAGTGCTTTTTACTTTTTCTGATACAGAGCTCCAAATACCCTGCATAGACGTAGAGTTAAATGATAACCTTATGGCTTCCTGCAGCCACCACTGGGGGCAGCTTATTGCATACTGTTTTTTATTTTATAGTTCAATGTATGTTGTACGCAGTAAGCTCCCTCTAGTGGTGGATGCAGGCATTTGGCGCTCAGACTTAATAATAGAAATTGGTCCGCTTAGTAGGGCATCATATTACCGCTACAGATCCGTACTACTAGTAGCCAAAAGGGCACAAATAATGCTGCGCCATTTGGATTCTAGGAGGCGAAAAGTATACAACGCTCATAGTTTGAGTCAATGAGGAGAGGGCTCCTCTCGTCCCTCAGGGCAGTGATTGACAGGCTGCTGTGTATACTGTACGTACGAAAATATAAATTTTTTTTTGCAAATGTAATGAGGTTAAGCTGCAATACCAGACACAGCCCGTGGACAAGAGTGGCGCTGTTTCTGGGGGAAAAAAAACCATCTGTTTTTCTAACCTAGTAATCCCTTTAAATTTCTTGTGATGGTATCAGGTTTTTTTTACAGGGGATAAAGTCGAAACTTAATGTTGCTGGCATCCACAAAACCTAAGGAGAAATATAGATTTTTTTTTTTTTTCCTTTTGCAAGCCGAAGCAGCATTGTACCGGAAGTAAAGCTTCTGTTCTTTGATTAAAGAATTAGAAAGCATTTTTCTGCAATGGGCATTTAATGATTTCACAAGAGAGAGGAAAATTAAAAGCTTTTAAAAATCCATGCAAAAAGTTTATGGCCCTTTCTGTAGCGATAGGAGAGGGGCCTCGCGTGGGTTTTTACCAATAACCAGGAAAAAGTGACTTAACTCATAAAAAGGCGTCATCTAGGCCGGTGTCCTGTTACAGAATGATGTCCTGTTCCAGATGTGAGAACCTTACGGTTTATGGTCGCTGCTTGCACACAACAGAATAGCTTCTAGTGCAGGGGTCAGCAACACCCCGCACTCTAGCTGTTGCGAAACTACAACTCCCAGCATGCTGGGAGTTGTAGTTTCACAACAGTTGGGGTGCTGACCCCTGTTCTAGTGTATTGATAAGGAGCTGCCCGCAGGGAATCTTTATTTATCTTGTGTTAAACTGAGGTTGAGCAATCTGTGGTGCTTTTCTTCAAGATGTACTAAACCTACAGTCCACGGATTATAAAAAGAGCTGCTAATATGATTGACGCTTCTGTAAATGTTTTGGGCTATCCTCTTAACTGTAGATATGGCAGATAAAGTAAAGATCATAGTAAACTGATGGACCCTATTAGGGTATGTTCACACGGGCTATTTTCGGCCATTTTTCGGGCCGAAAAATCGGAAGCAGAGTGCCTCCAAACATCTGCCCATTGATTGCGATGGGAAAAGGGCATTCTGTTCCAATGGGCTGTATTTTTCAAAACGGCCGCGAAAAAGAAGTGCAGGTCACTTCTTGGGACGTTTTTGGAGACGTTTTTCATAGACTCTATTGAAAACCGCTTAAAAAAAGGCCGTAAAAAACGTTGTGAAAATCGCGAGTGGCTTAAAAAAACTTCTGAAAATCAGGAGCTGTTTTCCCTTGAAAACAGCTCCGTATTTTCAGACCTTTTTGACTCCGCGTGTGAACATACCCTTAAAGTCAACCGGGTTTTTCAGGATTTTCTGGTATCTGTTAGAAAAAGGATCCGGCATAGCTGTCGTGACTCCGTTATAAATCGAATCTGTGACGCTAGTGTGGACAGAGCCTTAACCTTTCCTACTTCTGTATTTTGTACTTTATTGTTCAATCAGAGCGACATTTTTCAGTGATCCATAATATAGTTTGACAAGCCGTTCAGATGTTAATGAACGTGGTATATGAAATGGCTAGAGCCCCCTATCTGTTTATCTAGGTAATGATCTACGGTATATAGCGTATGCAGCTCTTGGTTTTTCCGCACTATGTATACAGCATTAAATATTGATGCTGTGTACATTGTGCTCCGCTCTGGACTCCAGACAGGGGATGCAGTGACTAGCATTTGTTGTAGGCCTCCGGGCTGTTTCATCGCTCAAGTGCAGGAGCAGCATTTCTTACCACATAGTCGTAGCTTACCAATTAATGTCAGAACACAGCGCCGCAGGTCTCACTGCAGTAAAAAGCTGTCATGTCCTGTCCCCGTGTTATACAGAGAATTCTAGTGGATTATTACTTCTGCCAAGGAGAAGCTGCAGACCATAGATGTCCGGTATTCTCGCACATATATATATATATATATAATGACCTTGTAATAAAGACTGCAGTCAATTTGCGCACAGCCGGTGTGTAGGGAATGGTGCAACCCAAAACCTATGATTTTGTATATTTTAAATAAAATTGACCAATGCTTGAAAAATTTGCTCTCGTCCATGATTAGACAAAAGGGCCTGTTCATTGTCATCTATTTTTTTATTTATTTTTTTCAGAACCATTGCCACTCTTGTCTATGGGCTGTATCTGCTTCTACTTCCTATTCACGTTAATGGAAATGAGCTGCAATACCAGACACAACCCATAGAGGAGTGGAGCTAATTCTGGAAGAAAATATATATATATATATTTTTTTTAATTTTTTTAACCAGGGCAACCCATTTTGACTATATAAAAATCCATTTTTTTCTGTGGCTGTATCTGCGTATTTTCTTCTAATAAAGTACTGGTTTCTTGCTTTGTGTTTTAGGCTTTTACTGGGATTTATGAGCTGCACCTCTCTGTTGTCCATGTGGTTGAGTAATACATCTACAGCTGCAATGGTGATGCCAATTGTGGATGCTGTTCTGTGTCAGCTGAACAGCGCTGCACCCGAGGAGAAAGCCTTAACAAATACTAGTCCAAGCCCTCCACCAAACACTGAAGGTACCGTACGTATGAAGAATCCGCTTTTATATGTTAAAAATCTTCCATTAACCCCTTAATGACCGGGCCATTTTGCACGTTAATGACCAAGGATTATTTCTTGTTTTTTCACGGTCGCATTCCATGAGTCGTAACTTTTTTTTTATTCCGTCGACATAGCCGTATAAGGGCTTGTTTTTTGCGGGACGAGTTGTATTTTGTAATTGTACCATTTTTAGATGCTTATAATGTATTGATTAACTTTTATTAACTTTATTTTAGGAGAGAATTGAAAATAAGCAGCTATTCCAGCATTAATTTTCACGTTATAAATTTACGCCGTTTACTATGCAGCGTAAATAACATGTTAACTTTATTCTATGGGTCGGCACGATTATGGGGATACCAAATATGTAAAGGTTTTATATGTTTTTTCTACGTTTGCACAATAAAAACCCTTTTAGAAAAAAATTACTTGTTTTTGCATCGCCGCATTCCAAGAGCCGTAACGTTTTTATTTTTCCGTCAATGTGGCCGTATGTGGGCTTGATTTTTGCGGGACAATGTGTAGTTTTCATTAGTACTATTTTGGGGTACATAGGACTTATAGATTAACTTTTATTTTATTTTTTTGGGGGGGAATGGGAGAAAAGAGAGAATTTTGCCGTTGTTTTTTGCGTTTTCTTTGGACGCCGTTCATCCGGCGGTTTAATTAATGTGTTCATTTTATTGGTCAAGTTGTTACGATCGCGGGGATACCATATATGTGTATGTGTGATTTGTTTTGACAGTTTTACTAAATAAAACCACTTTTTTGGCCAAAAAAGTAGTTTTATTTGACTTTGACTGTAATTTTTTTTTTTTTTTTTTTCACAAACTTTATTTAACTGATTGTCATTTTTTTTTTAAGTCCCATCAGGGGACTTCACTATGCGATCTGTTGATCGCATATATAATGCTTTGGTATACTTAGTATACCGAAGCATTATTGCCTGTCAGTGTAAAACTGACAGGCAACCTATTAGGTCATGCCTCTGGCATCGCCTAACAGGCAGATGCTGAAGACAGACCTGGTGGTCTTTGTTAGACCCCCGGCTGTCATGGAAACCCGACGGCGACCCCCGATTTGTTTGCGGGGGCGCCGATCGGGTGACAGAGGGAGCTCCCTCCCTCTGTCAAACACATTAGATGCCGCTGTCACTATTGACAGCGGCATTTAATGGGTTAAACTGCCGGAATCGGAGCGTGCTTCGATTCCGGCAGTTGCAGCAGGAGCCAGGCTGAGTATAACAGCCGTGCTCCTGCCGCTGATCGCATGGGTACGCTGTCAGTACCCGCGCGATCACAGGACGGATATATCCGTCCTCCTGCGCGAACTAGCAGCTGCTGAGGACGGATATATCCGTCCTTCGGCGTTAAGGAGTTAAATACTCAAAATTGCTTTTACCTGATGCACAAACCATTCCACTGCTTTTGTATATAAAGTAAAAGACTGCACAGTAAAGCTTCTTTTAATCTGGAATCAATGGGGTATTTTCGATTATTGGATGTACATAGTTAGGCCCCCTGCACTCGGCCATGCACGTAGTCACAGCCGGTGATTATGGGCATGGCCAGCTGCAGACAGTCGTCCGTTGCGGGCAGTGCTTCCATTATAAAGTATGGGAGCACCGTCCCTAAAATCAAAAAATGGGACATGTCCTATTTTTTGCGGGTCATTTCTACAGCCCGGATATCTTCCTGTAAAGATGTCCCTGGGCAATAGAAATGAATGGGTCCGTACTTTGATCCGCAATTATGTCCATAATTGCGGATCAAAATTACGACCGTGTGCATGGGGCCTAAGGTATATAGGAAACCTACTTGTAAGGGTAGAGAAACTTTTTTTATATTCCTCTGTTACTGTTTTTTTTTTTTTGTTTTTTTTTAAATCCTAGTTGTTTCCCTCTGTTCAGTCTCCTGCTCCTGGCCTTGAAATTATACATTTCTATTACATGTAGATTATCAGACTTTACAGATTATCGGATGCCGGATAAAAGGAACTTCACTGTATATTGTTCGATTTGCGTTTTATATCGGGTGTAATCCAATGTTTTTCTTTGACTCTACCCTGTACTCTCTCACTGTGATTTGTATTGCTTGTGGAGGAAAACATCTGATACCAACTTTTTTCGATTTACAGACACTACAAAGATTGATCTAGCATCTTTTCCCGAAAGGTAATCCTACTATTCTATGTTAAAGGAGAATCCAGCACACGGTATCTCCTGACATGTCATAAAGATGTTAATGACATTGATGGGTCTCTGAGCTGAGATACCTGTGATTCCCCCCCCCCCCCCAAAATAAAAGCGCCCTGTAGTGTATCCGAGCTATCGAGTGGGTTATAAACAATAGATAAAAGTTGACCGAACCTGCTGAATATCTAATGTGTAGAGGGCAGCCTGACTGTCCCTATTGTCTAGGGGACAGAAGGATCAGGTATGTTGCATTACGACCTGCCGATCCTGTGTATGGCCAGCGGCAGTCCATAGGAACACATTGTGTAGCATGTGCATCTACACGTTCATGAGTTTTTCATACAAATATATCAATAAGAAAAAACGTGAAAAATAAATGTAGTGTGCAAGTCACAAACTAGTCGTATTCTTTGCGTGTACATGATCGTAACACTCCTGATAGGAACAGTTTCGATTCACTGGGGCTCCCATGTCAAACATCACACGTTTTTGCAAGGTTGTTTGACTCTTTATCCCATAGAAAAACATTAAAATTGCAGCACGTTGTGGTAATGCTGTGGAGCCTTAGTCTTTCTGCTCACGCACACTACCTCCGAGCTGTACGGAACCGTAATATCGCACCTATAGAAGTCTATGGGGTTATACTGTACTTCCGTATCGCCCTGATTTCAAGCCGTTTTTACTGTGGAATCCTGTATGAATCAGACAAATTGTATTTTTTCCCATAGGATGCCGTATAATGGAGATATTCTTCTCTAGATTCATCGTTTCTAGGAGAGAATATCTCCGAAATACAGTAGTATGGAGCTGCAGGGACTCCATGTGCCTCTGTACAGGCTCCATGTTCATTTCTGCCGTGTGCGTGATGCCTTATACTGTATCCCGGGATCATACCTGATCGGTTACCTGTGTTTTTCTAACAGAATTCATACTTCACTGGAAATATTTCACATTTATTTGTGTAGGACTTGTATAAAATATACAGATACAATTGCAGTATAACCAGCATTTCCTTGCCTGCAATTTCTTCAGCTGTAATTCTATGCGGAGGAGGGGAACGGGAAGCCGCCTGGACGTCCGCTAGGAAAATGATATTGTCATTTGAATTTCCATTTTTTTATTTCTCCCTTTTTGTTTCAGCGATAATATTTTGGATAATGGAATCGCGAGCACTGAAGAAAATGAGGTTTGTTGGATTCCAGCCATTCTTGTTTATTTCTCCTGTTCTCCTCTGAAAGGGTTTTGTAACCTCATCAGTGGAAAAGTTTTGGTCATGTTTTTCATTTTTCTCATCAAAGTACATTTTGTGTTTCAAAATATAGGCCCGGCCATATGAGGTTTTTTCATATTCCAAAGTGTATCATTTTGTACTTTTTCATCTTCTATCGTAAGGTGTTGCTATTTTTCATAATTTGCAGATTACTAAAAATGTTGGCAGTTTTTTCCTTTCATTTCTTTCTGTATTGAAATAGTCTTTTGTGTAGAAAATCATGCCATGTATAGCTTCTGAACTTAAAGTGGCTCTGTCACCAGATTATAAGTGCCCTATCTCCTACATAATCTGATCGGCGCTGGAATGTAGAGAACAGCAGTGGTTTTTACTTTGAAAAATGATCATTTTTGAGCAAGTTATGAGCAATTTTAGATTTATGCTAATTAGTTTCTTAATCCACAACTGGGCGTGTTTTTACTTTTGACCAAGTGGGCGTTGTACAGAGGAGTGTATGAGGCTGACCAATCGGTGACCAATCGGCGACCAATCAGTCCTACACTTCATTGTTCTAGCTCGGATTCTTTCACTGCACAATCACAATGGGCTGGAACAATGAGAAGTGTATGACACTGATTAGTCACTGATTGGTCAGCGTCATACACTCCTCTGTACAACACCCAGTTGGTAAAAAGTAAAAACACGCCCAGTTGTCTATTAAGAAACTAATTGGCATAAATCTAAAATTGCTCATAACTTGCTCAAAAATTATCGTTTTTCAAAATAAAAAAACACTGTTCTCTACATTACTGCGCCAATCAGATTATGTAGGAGATAGAGCACTTATAATCTGGTGACAGAGTCTCTTTAAAGAGACTGTCACCACATTATAAGTGCCCTATCTCCTACGTAAGGCGATGGGCGCTATAATGTAGATGACAGCAGTGGTTTTTATTTATAAAAACGATCTCTTTTTACCACATTAGGAGCGATTTTAGCTTTATTCTAATTACTTTCTTAATGCCCAATTGGGGGTGTTTTTACTTTAGACCAACTGGGCGTTGTACAGAGGAGTGCATGACATGACGCTGACCAATCAGTGACCAATCAGCGTCATGCCCTTCTCTCCATTCATTTAGTCAGCGCATATAATTACGATTTATATCTTGATCCTCCATTTTTTTTTTTTTTTTTGTGTTTATTCTACATAAAACAAATTTTAATGAGAAATTGTTTAGGTATTATGAGCTGTGCATCAAATAAAATACAAATTCTGTTTGTCTACAGGAGGAGCCGGCATTTGAAAGTCGAAGATATTCGAAACAGGTAACTTGTCTTATACCATTATATACAGTATTGACATATCGGCTCCTAATGAACTCGATAAGAAATAATCTTCTGTTAGCGCCCCCTAGTGGCAGCTGCAGAGGTTTACCGGTTTTATGTACCTCCAGTTTCATAAAAAAATTATTATAGTGCAGGAGTGTGTACAATAATCGTCTAACCTAATAACTTGTATTACCGTTTCTGCTTCTGACAACAGCACGGACTGTCTCTATAGTCTACACCAGGGGTCGGGAACCTATGGCTCGCGAGCCAGATATGGCTCTTTTGATGGCCGTATCTGGCTCGCAGACAGGGCTCCTACCCAGTGGCGGATTATCATTAGGGCGTTTCGGGCGGTCGCCCGGGGCCCAAGACTGCCAGGGGGCCCAAGGAGCCTATGACCGCCCGAACCCCCTCATGCCCAGTGGCGTCGCTAGCACCGGAGGGAGCCCCGGTGCCAGGACCGCACCTGTCAGGCGAGGGGAGCTTTGCTTCTACTTAGCAGCCGTGGTCTGTGCTGCTTTAGAAGCTCCCCCTCCAGCCCCCCTTCCCTGCTCTAAACATCTCTGCTGCTAGCTGTCGGGACATGGGGGAGGGGAGACTGTCGGCGGGCTCTGTGCTGTGAGCAGGAGAAGAGCTGCAGTGAAGACATAAAAGGTAAGTGCATGTGTGTTTAATATCCATATTCATGTGTGTTTAATCATATTCATGTATGTTTAATGTCCATATTCATGTATGTTTAATGTCCATATTCATGTATGTTTAATGTCCATATTCATGTATGTTTAATGTCCATATTCATGTATGTTTAATGTCCATATTCATGTATGTTTAATGTCCATATTCATGTGTTTACAAGGTGTACTTTGTGTATAATGTGCATACTCGTGTATAATGTGCCTACTTGGTGTATAATGTGCATACTCGTGTGTACTTTGTGTACTATGCATACTTTGTGTATAATGTGCCTACTTTGTGTACTTTGTGCATAATGTGTGTACTTTGTGTACTGTGCGTACTTTGTGCATACATAGTTACATAGTACATAGTTACATAGTTAGTACGGCTGAAAAAAGACACATGTCCATCAAGTTCAACCAAGGGAAGGGAAAAGGGAAGGAAAAATTTCTACACATAGGAGCTAATATTTTTTTGTTCTAGGAAATTATCTAACCCTTTTTTAAAGCCATCTACTGTCCCTGCTGTGACCAGCTCCTGCGGTAGGCTATTCCATAAATTCACAGTTCTCACTGTAAAGAAGCCTTGTCGCCTCTGCAGCTTGAACCTTTTTTTCTCCAGACGGAGGGAGTGCCCCCTTGTTTTTTGAGGGGGTTTTACAAGGAACAGGATTTCACCATATTTTTTGTATGTGCCATTAATATATTTATATAAGTTAATCATGTCCCCCCTTAGTCTTCTTTTTTCAAGGCTAAATAGGTTTAATTCTTTCAATCTTTCCTCATAACTTAAATTCTCCATGCCCCTTATTAGCTTCGTTGCTCTTCTTTGTATTTTTTCCAACTCCAGGGCATCCTTTCTATGAACTGGAGCCCAGAACTGAACTGCATATTCTAGATGAGGCCTCACTAATGCTTTGTAAAGTGGCATTATTACATCCCTGTCCCGCGAGTCCATGCCTCTTTTAATACACGACAATATCCTGCTGGCCTTTGAAGCAGCTGATTGACACTGCATGCTGTTATTGAGTTTATGATTTACAAGTACACCCAGATCCTTCTCAACAAGTGAATCCGCCAGTGTAGCGCCCCCTAGGACATATGATGCATGCAGGTTGTTGGTACCAAGATGCATAACTTTACATTTATCTACATTAAACTTCATTTGCCAAGTGGACGCCCAAACACTTAGTTTGTTTAAATCTGCCTGTAATTCATGAACATCTTCCATAGTCTGAACTATATTACATAGCTTGGTGTCATCTGCAAAAATAGAAATAGTGCTATTAATCCCTTCCTCTATATCATTAATAAATAAGTTGAATAATAGTGGTCCCAGCACTGAACCCTGGGGTACACCACTTATAACCGGGGACCATTCAGAGAAGGAATCATTGACCACAACTCTCTGGATACGGTCCTTGAGTTAATTCTCAATCCAATTACAAACTATATTTTCTAAACCTATAGTCCTTAATTTACCCATTAGGCGTCTATGGGGGACAGTGTCAAATGCCTTTGCAAAGTCTAAAAACACTAAATCCACAGCGGCCCCTCTGTCTAGACTTCTGCTCACCTCTTCATAAAAACAGATTAGGTTAGTTTGACAACTTCTGTCCTTAGTAAAACCGTGCTGGCTGTCACTTATAATGCTATTTATTGTCACATAATCCTGTATATAGTCCCTCAATAGCCCCTCAAACATTTTCCCCACGATGGATGTTAAGCTTACTGGTCTATAATTACCCGGGGAAGACCTAGAGCCCTTTTTGAAAATAGGCACCACATTTGCCCTGCGCCAGTCCCTTGGCACTATACCAGTCACTAGAGATTCTCTGAATATTATGAAAAGGGGGACAGAAATAACTGAACTAAGCTCTTTAAGAATTCTAGGGTGTAACCCATCTGGTCCCGGAGCCTTGTGCACATTTATTTTATTTAATTTAGCTTGGACCATCTCTACATTCATCCAATTCAGTATATCAACTGATATATTAACAGCACTGGCACCGGCTACATCAGCTGCTCTTTCTTCTGTTGTATATACAGAGCTAAAGAACCCATTTAGTAACTCTGCCTTCTCTTGATCCCCTGTGATCAACTCCCCATTACCATTATCTAGGGGTCCTACATGTTCAGACCTTGGCTTTTTTGCATTTATATGCTTGAAGAATTTTTTAGGATTTGTTTTACTATCCTTGGCCACCTGCCTTTCATTTTGTATTTTTGCTAATTTTATTACATTTTTACAGATTTTATTAAGCTCTTTATATTTTACAAAGGCTACAGCTGTACCCTCAGATTTGTATTTTTTAAATGCCCTTTTTTTGTCATGTATTGCCCCTTTCACAGAAGGTGTAAGCCATGTGGGGTTTAATTTGAGTCGTTTATACTTATTACCTGTAGGAATAAATTTTGCACTATAATAACTCAAAGTAGATTTGAAAATCTCCCATTTATCATTTGTTCCATTATTTGACATTTGTTCTTCCCAGTCTATATCCTGAATTGCAGCCCTCATCCTGGGGAAATTGGCTTTCTTAAAATTAAATGTTTTTGCCCTCCCAGCCTGTGTTTGTTTTTTACAGTATAGGTAAAATGTAACTATATTATGATCACTGTTACCGAGGTTTTCACGAACATTGACATTCCCAACAAGATCTGCATTATTAGAAATGACCAGATCCAACAGAGCTTCACCTCTAGTCGGGTCTTCCACAAACTGGCCCATAAAATTTTCCTGCAACAGGTTGAGGAAATGTCTCCCCTTTGCAGTTGAAGCCGAACCATGACACCAATTAATATCCCGGAAATTAAAATCTCCCATTATCACTACAGTACCCGCCTGTGCAGCCCGCTCCATCTGTTTATATATCTGACCTTCCATCTCCTCAGTTATATTGGGGGGTCTATAGATTACACCAAAAGTAATTTTTTCAGTGATCACCTCCCTTTCTAGTTCCACCCACAAGGTTTCAACCTCCTCACAGTCTTCACCCACTATTGTCTCTTTCACACTCGCCTTCATATCACTTCTCACATACAGACATACACCACCACCTTTCCTATTTGTCCTGTCTTTACGAAAAAGTGTAAAACCCTGTAGATTTACAGCCCAGTCATGTGAAGAGTCCAGCCATGTTTCAGCAACACCAACTATATCTATATTTTCTTCCAGTATCAAGGCCTCCAGCTCCCCCATTTTGCTTGCTAGACTTCTGGCATTTGTGAACATACACTTTAACTTGCCTGTCAGTTTTTCACTTTTATTATCAGAAATGTGATTTGACATTAATCGGTCCTTTTTATTTACACTGATGTTTTGTAACGAAAGGATCTCCTTATCTTGTTGTCTAGTCCTCTCCCCACATTCTGTTTCTCCCCCCACCAATATAGTCTGACCCCTCTCTAACCTGGCTACCCCTTTTTTTTTCTACATTGTGCGTACATAATGTGCGTACTTTGTACTGTGCGTACTTTGTGCATAATGTGCGTACTTTGTGCGTACTTTGTGCATAATGTGCGTACTTTGTGCGTACTTTGTGCATAATGTGCGTACTTTGTGCATAATGTGCGTACTTTGTGCATAATGTGGTACTTTGTGTACTGTGCATACTTTGTGCATAATGTGCCTACTTTGTGCATAATGTGCGTACTTTGTGCATAATGTGCCTACTTTGTGCATAATGTGCGTACTTTGTGCATAATGTGGTACTTTGTGTACTGTGCATACTTTGTGCATAATGTGCATACTTTGTGCATAATGTGCGTACTTTGTGCATAATGTGCGTACTTTGTGCATAATGTGCCTACTTTGTGCATAATGTGCGTACTTTGTGTACTTTGTGCATAATGTGGGTACTTTGTGCATAATGTGCGTACTTTGTGTACTTTGTGCATAATGTGTGTACTTTGTGCATAATGTGCGTACTTTGTGCATAATGTGGTACTTTGTGTACTGTGCATACTTTGTGCATAATGTGCGTACTTTGTGTACTTTGTGCATAATGTGCGTACTTTGTGCATAATGTGCCTACTTTGTGCATAATTTGCGTACTTTGTGCATAATGTGGTATTTTGTGTACTGTGCGTACTTTGTGCATAATGTGCCTACTTTGTGTACTTTGTGCATAATGTGGTACTTTGTGTACTGTGCGTACCTTGTGCATAATGTGCATAATGTGCGTACTTTGTGCATAATGTGCCTACTTTGTGCATAATGTGCGTACTGTGTGTACTTTGTGCATAATGTGCCTACTTTGTGTACTAGTGTTTAGGTAGTGTTAGCAATAGTTACGGCGCGGCAGGGTGGTGGTGGAGAAGGGGGGCCCAAGTTTGGGTAACAGCCCAGGGCCCATGGTCTTCTTAATCCGCCACTGCTCCTACCTGTCTATGGGAAGGATGCATGCACCGCGCTCCATCAGCCCGTACACCGCGCTCCATCAGGCCGCGGTGCACGCTGATATTGGTAGTTCTTTGATGGCCTGATAAGCATTGGCGGCAGTGGTGAGCGGCAGGGAGCATGGACTACATTTCCCATAACTCCCTGCATAGCCGCGCCGTCTGCAAGCACGCACCTGCGTCCCCTAGTGAAGCGGCATCTGCCTCCTCCCTTGTGTCTCCCTTGGACGTTAACGGTAGGAAGTATTCTATTCGTCGTTGGTTAGCAACAGCATTAAAAAGTTATTATGTTATAAAAAAAAGAGTTCGGAGATTTGTTGTTCTTTAAAATTAAATACAAGTCAATGTGTGCACTTTATGTACAGTGAGACTATTTAATAAAGTTCAATTATTTATTACGCTGGGTGTGCCTGCTTGTATGTACCACTTTAAGTAGTAAATGCTTTAGTTCCCTATGGGTCTGAGCCTCTCTTTTTTTTGTTCATTTTCTGTAAGACCAACACTTTTAAAAGGGCCACTGACAGATACAATTGCTCCAGCGGTCACTTAGTACACAAAGGAGTGTTCCTCTCTGCTGCACTAAGCCACCGCTGGACCTAAACAATAATTCGCTGTAAAATAATAAAATAGATAATTGACATAACTGACAATGCGTTGTGTGACATGTCCAACATTCCAGCTTCTTTCTTCTGCGAATGCCTCAAAGCTGGCATTCTCTCAACATCAGGTGGGAAGAATGCCAGCTTCCAGTCATGCGCAGGAAAAAGAAGAAGCCAGACTGCTGGACTGATGTCATGCATCGCAAGCTCACAATGTAAGTTATTTATTTAATTTTTTTACTGCTAATTACCATTGTTTCAGTCCAGTTGTGGCTTTATACAGCAGGGAGGAGCATTCCTTGCTGTACTAAGTGAACATTGGAGCGATTGATCTGTCAATGGCCCTTTAAACATATTGTACGGCTCTCGCGGAATTATATTTCAAAATATGTGGCGTTTACGGCTCTCTTAGCCAAAAAGGTTCCTGACCCCTGGTCTACACTGTATAAATTAAAAGTTCTACAACTTTCTAACATACTTAGTTATGCTGAGTTCATCACCATTTTCAAGATCTTAGTTTGCTATAAGTGAATGAGAACACCGTTGTTTACCTTCAGCGGCACATATCTCGTCTTCTCAACTGAGAAGTGGATACAATTGTATACAGACAAGGACTCGGAGGCGTAACTTGAAGCTCCCATGCAAACTCTGTAACACGGCCCACCAACTATTACATATCATTCATAGTACTGGTCTCTTATATGGGGCTTAAGGACCTTTTAGGCCCCCACAGGCTCCAGGTCCCGGATGCGACCGCCACCTCTGCACCTCCTATAGATCGCCAGATAGATACATTGTAGCAAACTAGTAGAACCATTTCTGCAGCCGTTGCTGATTTGGCTCACAGAGCATTGCCTAGAACATTGTCTGGTTAATTAACCACTTCTGAGCTGAGAGCAGGACTAGGTAGTAGGGGATGTAGGGGTCTACAACCTGTGAAAGGTCTTCTCATCTGGGAAATAGTTATTTAAAATAACCTCAGATTATGCACATGATACCCTGGACAAAACATGCGCCCAGCACTGTAAAGGTGTATATATAGACACTGTTGCAAATTTGTTGCATAAATTTATGCGCCTGTCCCTTTCAATCTGAATGGCGCCTGCAGAATGCTGCAGAAACAACCTCATTCAGGTATATGAAACTGACGGATCAGCTAGGGCTACTGCATTTTGTGTCACGTGTGGAAAACGCATACAAATATTTGTTACTGTATGGGCATCCTTGCCACATTGCAAACCACCAATGCCTCTGAAGGTTGGTCTGAAGTTGTTGCCCTTGGGCTCTGAGTGGTTTTTGAGGGTGTCCGCTCTGTATTTACATAGACAAATATTGCATATCCCGCTGTTTACTTCCAGGCGGTTAACCTCGCCCAATGTTAACGAATACTTTCCCTGTTACACTCTGTCTAACAGTTCTTAAAATGTTACGCTGAGAGGACTGGCCTCCGGGATGGTAAGAATCCCACTAATAAAGTCATAGAGTGGTGTAAGCCTCATTGTGTTTCATCTTTCCATTGCCTCCAGAGCAGAGAGAGATTTTTAGATCTTGTTTGCTTGAGTTACTCCCTTTACAGAAAACCGATGTGCCAGCCTCTCGTGGCATTTGTGAAACATCTGGTCATAGCTCAGAGACTAGAGGGGCATAGCACAGTCCGAAGTGACCAGCTGGGAGCTGTAAATAAATGATACATAAATGGTCATCACATGGCATTCAGATATTATTACTATACATATGTGCTGTGCAAAGACCCTTACTATGTCAATGCAGGTAAAAAAAATGATGTATGTGGATCCATAACATGAACTGTAGACAGGTGAACGCCCAGATCCAAGAAGATTGGAGATATTAATATATTTTTAATAAATTTTTTTGCAGACCAAGTCTGGACGGTTCTATAGGACTAAACGTGATCACATGATGTGCAAAGCTTTTTCATTGGGAATTGCATATTCTTCCACCATTGGAGGAATGGCCACACTCACAGGGACCTCCACTAATCTCATATTTATTGAACAGTTTGAAACGTGAGTAATATTTCATATGATCTGTAAGTACAATTCACATGTTTAACACCAGAACAAGAGTTGGCATTGTGGAGTGTATTAAGCATCAAAATAAAAAATACTCCTTTTCCCTTTGTTCCCACATTGCTAGTCTTCCAGCTCTCAACTTCAGCAGGGTACGGGCGAATGCTTGTGAGTGATGTCACAAGCTGTGCCCACTCGCTCCATTCACCTACACTGTGCTGGCGTCTCATAGGTGGCATCGCAACAGTGCAGGGAGCGCCACAGATTATTGATTTCCCCCCCATATTAGCACTGAAAAAACAGTAGTCTGAAGTCACGGCAACATTGGTCACCGTGACTAAGGCTGGGATCGCGGTAGCAGGTAAAATTTCTCACGCACGCTCTCGTATTTCCCCCACACATAACACCTGGTCGCTGAGGTTCCCAGCAGCAAGTCACCCTGGGATCAGCTTCTCTTTGCGGCAACTTTCTAATAAAAAGGGATTATCTAAAGCAAACAACCAGTTTATATCTCAGAGCTTAGGTTTAGTTCTCCTTTAAAGGGAATGTGTCGCTAGAAACTATAATATTTTTTTTTTTCCGTTAAACAGTTAGTATATAAATGATTACACATTGTTTTAATTTTTTTCACAAGTCAGGAAATATTATAAATTAGATTCTAATTTATAACATTTCCATGTGCTGGTCACTAGAGGGAGCAATTCCCAAAATTGCCGCATTGGCAATGTGGTAAAGCATCCTCATTGCTTTATACTGCAAATTTGGAGTAGACGCACTCGCTCTAGTGTCCTCACACAATCCCCCCTCCTTTATCCTGGCTAGTGCCAAGAGAAAAGAGGGGGTTGAATGTTCAAACCTCCTACACTGTGTGCCACCATTTGCTGAACGAATGCACAGTGTAGGAGGATTAGATACAGTGGTAATCAGACAGTATAACACTAACATACAAACACAAACATAACTTAACTGCTCCTGCCGCCGATGCCCCTAGTTCTTGCGTCTGCGCTGCCTTCAACATATGACCGGAAGTCGTCATCTTACTGTCCGGCCGCGGCTTCCGGTCCACAATGTAAATGGCGCCGGATGTCGCTCTACCAAAGACCTTCCTTTTAGTCTGTGTGGGAGCGGCGCATGCGCCGTTCCCACACAGACGGCATACGCTATAGTGAATGGAACGGCTCCCGTTCGCATTCTCTATGGGGATGTATGTGCCGTATTCCATCTCTGTATGTGTCGTTAATCAACACATACAGAGATGGAAAAAAAATGCCAACCCCCATAGAGAAGTAAAAGAAAGAAAGTAAAAAGTACAACACAAAAACACGTATAAATAAAATGTATTTTAATGACATACTAAAAGCAATATTATAGAATTATTATTTTTCCTGTGACACCGTCCCTTTAAGGTGTCCTCATGTGCACATAGTGTAATACTATATAATCACTAGTATCAGTATGACAAATAACATTCTAGAGATAGGATGACTATAACCTGCACAATTTGGAGTCCTTGGACTATGTTCAAGGGCTCTAAGTAACTACCCTCAAGGCTCAACAGACTATAAGGGCTTAGGCACCTAGACATGGACTCCCCGCCCCCCCCCCCCCTCCTATTTTTGTTTTGTTTGATTTTTTTACTTTGTTCTGCAACTAGATCATTTGAAAATGCCAAACTTGAAGTATTTCTTAGCCACGTATTGTATTCATGATATTTTTATACTATTGTAAGTCTGGCATTTAAAAAATAAAAATAAATGATTGACACATAACACGCACAAATTGAAGTTCAGAACATGCAAAATGTTTCCTTTATGTCTGACGCTGGAGTAATGTCCTAATCTGGAGTTTGGATTATACTTTTTATATCTATGCAGGCGATACCCTGGATGTCAGTTTGTAAATTTTGGATCCTGGATTGCGTTCTCTTTTCCCATTGCCTTCATCATCCTAATATTTTCCTGGATGTGGATTAACTGGCTTTTCCTGGGTTTTAGGTAAACTTTAATAATGTATTGGTTAATTCATATGAGGCGAATAAAAGACGGCAGAATCAAATTCCAGCTGTGGTTTTAAAGTGAAGGTCCAAGGGGTTGTCCAATAATGACTAGCATATGGATGCCATAATGGGTTCCCCGCTCGGAGCTCCCTCTATGAGCCAGATATGTAAAAATACTTCCCCCTCTGATGGAACCGGCCTGTCCACGTATTACATGATCGGCCACGCATTTTCCTGCTGTAGGAAATGAACGGCTGGATGAAACTGGGAAATCCGGGAACAAGACCTATGGTCATCACCTGGGCGGCTGTGTTTTGAATAGGGATTGTTTTCACCAAGGAACCCCTTCAAAAAAACAATATTGGCAAATATTTGATCAAGACACTTTGCTACTTGGTCAATTTTTTATCTAAGTCGATAACTAGGAAGTTTGTGGTGACTGAGTGTGGAGATCTGGAGTTGTCATCTGCTGACTTTGGTGTCTGTTAAGCAAAAAATTGTTCTTTTGGAAATCTAAATATAAAATACAATGGGAAATTTCAGTTTTGCCAAGGGTTTTCATTAACTTTAGTTATGTTTGATGTATTAATTTTGCTCTTGCCAATTATTAGTGTTATATATAGTTTTAGGGAGCCCCTTTGGTTTCATAGTGGTATTCAATGAATCCATATTCTGTATCCTCCCTGTGTCCCACAAAAATTCTTACAAGTAACTCTAAAGCCAAGGCTACACCTAGACTTTTTGTAGTGCTACTTATTGATTTTAACTCTTGAATGACAGCTACAGTCTACAAGATTACATGCAATTCAATGTATTCATTTGGACTTTTAGCTGTAGCTCAAGGGTTAAAATAAATCCGTAGCATTACAAAAAAGTCTAGCTGTAGCCCTGGCCTAAAGGTAATACCAGTGTACAACAGTGATCAGCGGCATCACTGATGGGAGGAAAGCAGCTTCTCCTCAAGCGGTGCCCACAAGTCCTTTTTCAGAAGTGAGAGGGACAGAAGAGCAGCACCCCAAACTACTAATGGGAATCTAATAGGCTCGGGTTTTTATTATGTGACTAACTAAGGGTTATCAAGAAGAAGCCGCCTCTAATTTAAGAGGATGGGATAGCTGATGAATGGGGCCCACCGGTGCTGCCAAATGTAATGTTTTTAGACCCAGCTTAGCAGTTAAGTGTATTATAAAACCACACACCTGTGAGCGGTATGGTGGAATTTTTGGTTACACAAGTGACCGTGAACTATAGGTCACCTAAAACATCCATGGCATGTTGTGTATGACTAATTTAATTTCTTTAAGAAGGTCTGCAGATTACCTGTGGAACTGGAAAATCCAGTATGTTCTGCCATAGGGACCTAGAAACCGTGAGATAGGTGTTGCAGTAAGGTACAGGGTTGGTGTGTGAAGGACGGCCAGAGCTGCGTGGTAGGGTGGCCTGGCCTGTTGCTTGTATTTTTTGTAATCATTCTGTCCATGCCGTAATGGTAATTTTCTTCTTCATTCCATTGTATTTTGACGGTCAGAATAGCGCAGCATATTGCATTATTCATTCCAGTAAAAAATAAACGGAAATCGGATGGACGCATTATATGTCAATGGAAGAACGAAAAAAACAAAACTGATCAGTCAAACGGGTCTTGAAGGATTATTAGGCTGGATTCACACGAGCATGTTCGGTCCGTAATTGACGGAACGTATTTTGGCCGCAAGTCCCGGACCGAACACACCGCAGGGAGCCGGGCTCCTAGCATCATAGTTATGTACGACGCTAGGAGTCCCTGCCTTGCTGCGGGACAACTGTCCCGTACTGTAATCCTGTTTTCAGTAGAGGACAGTAGTTCCACGGAGAGGCAGGGACTCCTAGCGTCGTACATAACTATGATGCTAGGAGCCCGGCTCCCTGCAGTGTGTTCAGTCCGGGACTTGCGGCAGAAATACGTTCCGTCCTTTACGGACCGAACATGCTCGTGTGAATCCAGCCTTACTGATATTTCCTATTCTCCATGAATCCTGTAAAACCGAATGCCATGACACTAGTGTGAACAGAGCGTTATATGACCCCGAGCAGGAACAAATATATTGTACCCCACATTTATATTGCAGCCTAAAAGAAATGCAGTGTTGGCGAAAATCCAAGTCTCCAACCGATGAAGATTCAAGAAACATTTTGAGACAAGAATATGAAAAACTTGGCCCCCTGAGGTATGATTTATTATTTTACATTACCATGAAAGATGAAAATACGCCCTATGTATATTTTATTGAATTGGTTAAAGTGAACATCCAAATTTTAACACCACGTCATTTTAGGTTCAAAATTCTGTGCCGAATGTTCAATATCTTTATAGCAGTCGGAGCTATAGGGTGAGATTACTGTATACTGTACTGCATACATTGACCTCAACCATAACAAAGCATACAGTAAGCTCCCTCTAGTGGTTACTGCAGGCATCCATTATGAAGATCTTGACCGCTGTATAGGAAAAATATGGAGCACCAAACTGCGAAGATATATTAATAAATTATCCAGCATAGAATTTGTTTAGAAAAAAAAACCATAAATAAAATGGTAGTCAATGGTGGACGTCTTACTTCTTAGGGATACTTATAAACTATGTAAACCTTTTTGAACGCTTTTTTTATTTTTTTATAAAAATGTATTATATGGTGTATAATACAACTTTTTAATTGTTTTTTACTTTTTGAGACACGGCTTCTATGTACCCTGTATACATAGAAGTTGTATCGTGCGCTAAAACCCAAATCCATCAGTTCAGCGGGACTGACTGCTTCGGGGACAGCGGGTCCTGCGTGTCTCTGACCCCCTCACCCCGAAACTGTCAGTCCCGCTGACCTGACGGATTCGGAATTCAGCGCAAGAACCAACTTCTACGTATCCAGGATGCATAGAATCTGTATCTCAAAAAGTAAAGTCTTTTAATAAAAAACAATTTAAAGTTTCATTAAACACCATATAATAAAAAATAGTGCTCAAAGGTTTACATAGCCTTTAAAGGGAATGTGTTGCCAGCAAAACATGTTTTTTTTTTTTTTTTTAGTTAAACAATTAGTGTGTAGGTGATTAAACATTGTTCTAATTTTTTTTTTTTTTTTCCACGAGTCAGGAAATATTATAAATTGGATTCAATTTATAATATTTCCCAGCACTGGTCACTAGATGGAGCAATTCCCAAAATTGCAGCATTGCATGTGGTAAAGCAACCACATTGCTTTATGCTGCAAAATTGGGAAAAAATCCCTCGCTCTAGTGAGCTCTGAGAATCCCCCTCTCCTTTATCCTGGCTAGTGCCGGGAAAAACGAGGGGTTTGAACGGTCTAACCTCCTACACTGTGTGTCGCCATTTTTTGAGCTAACACACAGTGTAGAAGGTTTACATACAGTAGTAAACACACACTGAAACACGAACATACATAGAAATCACTTACCTGCTCCAGTCGCCGCCGCACCCTCGGGTCCGTCGGCTCCGTCTGCTGCCGCTGCTCCATGTGCACAAGTCCGGAAGCCGCGACCGGAAGTAGTAATCTTACTGTCCGGCCGCGACTTCCGGTCCACAGGAAAATGGCGCCGGACGCCGCGCATTTCAAATTGGACTGTGTGGTAGCGGCGCATGTGCCGTTCCCACACACACGGCGTACACCAAAGTGGATGGAACGGGCCTCGTTCGCATTCCCTATGGGACTGGGGCTGCCATATTCCATGTCTGTATGTGTCGTTAATCGACACATACAGAAATGGAAAAAAAAATGGCAGCCCCCATAGGGAAGAAAAAGTGTAAAAATAGAAAAAAGTAACACACAAACACACAAATAAACATAAACGTTTTTAATAAAACCCTAACATAAAACTGATATAAAAAAAAAAATGTTGGTGACATTGTTCCTTTAAGTCAAAGATTTTGCTTGTGGTCTGATATGCAGAGTGAATTAATAGGATGAAGATTGTTCAATAAATAATTGATAGGATGAATCTTCAGAATTGCTCCCTTCATATTGTGTAATTGTATGGCCTTGTTATGGGACTGTTGTTAGCGCCACAATTTATCTCCCCTTTTTCATATTGCATTGCATTGGTTTGCCAAACTTTATTCATATATGTTCATCATTCTCCACATCAGACGGTAGCGGAGTGTGGAGGGATTAAAAGCGAAGTTTGTTTTTGCTGGTGATCCAAAACTTTGCAGGATACTTAAAACTCAGAAAGACCTAGATAAGCTGGCAGTATAGGCAAAAAACATAAAAGTAAAGTAATGAACCTAGACCACAGTCATCATCATCATATTACTGCATATATATTAAATGAAATAAACTAGGGATAACCAAAAAAGAAAAGGATCTGGGTATTCTGGTTACAAGTAAGCTAAGCAGCGGTACTCAATGCCAAGCACCAGCTGCAAAAGCAAATATGATTTTAGGGTGTATAAAAGGAGATAAAAACCTGTGCTCCCAATGTAATATTACCCCTCTATAAATCCCTTGTAAGGTCACATCTTAAATATGGGATTCCGTTTTGGGCTCCACATTGTAAAAAGGATATAAGATTACGCGCGGAGGAAAGGTGTTTCAGATATCGATATAGGAAAGGGTTCTTTACAGTTAGAGCAGTCAAACTTTGGAATGCCCTACCCGAAGAGGTAGTAGTGGCAAATACTATGTCAGCATTTACAAAAGTGTTTGATTATTTATAACCCTCAATGCCATTATATAATCTAGCAATGGATGATGTCTCATTGATCTGGGAAAGGTTCAACTTGGACGTGCGTCTTTTTTTAACCTATGTAACTGTGGTCATACGTCCCTGTCCTAACTCCAGTAACTGCTGTATAGATGGAAGAAGTGACTTTACAACCTAATGGAAACATAACTTTTTTTATTTTTCAGTTATCAGGAGGTGGTGACACTTATAATCTTCCTGTTCATGGCGTTGTCCTGGTTCACACGGGATCCTGGATTTATCCCAGGTTGGGATTCACTGTTTGGACTGTGAGTTGAGCTAGGTGGATATAAATATATGTATATTTTTTATTGTGTTATTTAATGGCTGTATCTGTTTTGTTAAGGCAGCCATTGACATAGCGACAATTCAGAGCGATCTGTCAAACGGATAATCTGTTAACATGAATGTAACATGCCTGATTCTTTCTTCCGACATCTGCGATCGAGAGGCACCTGTACATGTTAGTCGGCTGATCCTTCTAATATCGGCAAACTCTGCTGACTTTGGTCTAATTTGTATGGCCAGCTTTATGCAGGACTTCAGGGCACGGCTTTATTCTGCTTTTGCTAGGAAAATGCCTTCTAAGATTTTTGGTTTACGCCATCACCATCTGTAGAATGCTTTGTTGTTTACACTGTTTACATGCATATGTTCTGTCTTTTATCTGTATCTGTCTAAAGGTCCTCTTACACAACCCGACATTGGCCGTGTGAACGAGTGCTGATCAACGAGACAGCTCGTTGATTGGCGCTCGTTTGCTCTTTTCATAAGGAGCTATGAATGTTGACGAGCGCTCGCTACTACGAGCGCTCCTCCCCATACATTTCCAACATGTCGGCAGCACATCTCCCTGTTTACACAGGGAGATGTGCTGCCGACAAAGATAAAATTTTCAGCTGCGTAAACGATACATTGTTTGTTCATGGGCTGATCATTGCCCTTATTACACAGGGCAATGATGGGGATCGATCTGTCTGTGAACGCTCGTTGCCAATTGGCCGGTGTGAAAGGCCCTTGAGTTTACCGGTAATTGCTACTTGCAATAATGCACAATTAGGTGTCTGCTCTACTCTTTTATGCTTCCTTAAAAATCCTCATTGTTAGAAGCATAACTCACTGTGTAAACAGGGGACCTGCTGGCGACAATAAGTAAACTGAATGGGGACCTAACGATTACATGAGTGATTCTTGGTTCCCATATAGTTTACATTGGACCTTTAGACGAGCCCAGATCGACCTGTTATCAGCGATTGTTATGGGCCGAAATCTGCCAGTATAAATTAGCCACAGGGCTCGATGGATTGCCCTTAAATGTTTTTACATGTACAGAGGGGTGTCCGTCTCTGCGGATGTGCTTGGTACGACAGCTCAGCCCTATTCACTTTATTTCAAATTTGGGATTACGTTATGAAATAAGAAAATAAAATGATAGGTAAACCTTTAAAATAATTATGTATGTTACATAGTTAATAAGGTTGAAAACGGACACCGATCCAGCAAGTCCAACCTATAAGCCAAATTTTTAGAAACATTGTTATATTTGTTTTTGTTTTTTTTCTTTGCATGAACAGGAAAGGTTACAAATCGGATGCTACCTCCGCTATTCTCTTTGGCTTTTTATTATTCATTATACCTGGAAGAAAGCCAAGCTGGTGGTGTTGTAGATCAAAGGGTATGTTTATATTTTTTTATTATTTTTTTTAAACCATAATATACAGTATATTTGATTCATTGATTTGTAGGTCTGTACATAAGTTAAAATTCAAGTGTCATGCATACAGATAAATGTATCTGGGCATACATAATTATTAAAGGAAATCTCCACTTTTGCACAACATATTTACAATTATTCCACAGTCTAAATTTGCATAAAATCAGGAATATCATTGTAAATTTGCTTTACTTGTCTTGTGCCGATTTCTAATTACGTGATGTTGCTGCCGCTTTCCTCTTATAGAGAGCAGTGCATTGTGGGAGACCAGACCACAGTGACGTAGTTAGAGTTCATATTGCTAGTGTTGAATGGGACGGAGTTGCAGGAGCTGCACGGCTTTTGGACGGCTGTGCAGGTAAAAATGTAGAAGAAACAGCGGTTCTCCATACACGGATCACCCCTTCATTTACAATGTGATCGGAGCCCCACGATGAGCAAGTAACGGCATATTCTAGAGAGATGCCGAAACGTTTCCACGGCTGGATGTTAAATGACTCTCTATCTTGTGGAGATGAACTGTATATATAACTATTCCAAGAACCAGCAGAATTTTAAGTTTTTTACTTTGTACGTAAATACCGAAATAAACCTCCTATAGCTCAAAATCAGTACAAGAGAAAGGAAGGTTTTTTTAAGTAACTAGGGTTCACATATGACAGTGAACCTATTATTGTACTTTGTATCCGCATAAGGCTCACACAAAATTAGAAATTCAGGAGGATGTTCCATTAAATACTAAAGGAGTTTCGCGCATGTACATTTCTTATCTGAAATGACTGGTTTAGGCTTGTGTGGGCCATAGGGCCATGTGCAAGAATCCTGTATCTGTGTTTTGATGATGCACAGTTATCTCCCGAAAAAGCATCTATTGGGAGAATACGTTCATAATACAGAAAGCAATGCAGAAAGAATAAAAAAAACAGAGGTACAGTATGGGCCCATATCTTTGTAGAGGTACTAGATTCATGTTATAAGAATCCAAAATACGGCCATGTACACGAGGCCTAATGGTGAGCTGTCTGTTGTAATATTTTATATTTGTTAGGTCAGGGGTACTCACACTTTTTGTACTGGGGCAAGATTATGGTTTTGCTGGAGCTTCATCAATGGTCGAAGAGAAAAATATTGCTAAATTTATATTTCATTTAAAAAAAAAAAAAAAAAAAAATATATATATATATATATATATATATATATTTTTTTTTTTAAATTTAGATTTCATTTATTTAAAATAAGTATACAAATGGTTATATTGGTAAATCAGCTATTGTTGCAGAAGAGATCAGCATACGGTCACTTCTGTCAAAACTGCTGCCCATCAAAGCCTCACCTACAACTAGGGGGCGTCTTATCAATGAGGCCCCCACAGAATATCCTAATATACTTGTGACTACATCCAGTCCAGGTGTGTGATAGTGGCTTACGATTTGCCATGTAAAGCCTTCTTGCTGGAAAGTAGAAATCTCAATACTATGTATTCAATTTCTAAGTAGCAGTAATGTTGTAAGATCCACGGCACCCGACATCAAAAGTGTTATCTTAAAGTTCACATACTTTTGTTTGCCATTGTAGAAAAGCCGAGAGTGACAGCAGCGGCAGAATCCACGCCAATGATCACATGGAAAGAGTTTGAAGAATGTATACCTTGGCATATCGTCGTTTTGGTTGGAGGTGGTTTTGCTCTTGCTAAGGGATGTGAAGTAAGTGATCTATAGATGATCAAAGGTGATCCTGCAATTTCACCCCCTAACCCCCAGGATTAATATTTCTAGGGACTGTCTAACTGACCCAGCTCTTGTTCTCCAACCCATTTCCCCCATTATAACATTGGTAATAGATTGATTGTTTATGCGGTGTATTTGGCTGTGGCTATTGTTTTCACTTTACATTAAGGAGATATCCCCTAGAAATGGCGTTCGCTCCTATGATTTTGATGTCTGTTGACTTCAGGCTATGGCCTCGCTTGATTAAATCCTTCCTTCGTTCACTTTTAACGTGTCTGTAGTATCCGCGTTAAGTTGGATAGTGAAATGCAGTGTGTTTGTTTGCATGGTGATGGCAGTCTATTAACTTCTTTTCTAGGTGTCCGGTCTTTCCGTGTGGGTGGGGCAGAAGATGGAGCCATTGAGCAGCTTGCCAGTCTGGGTCATTGTATTGATTGTCTGCCTGCTGGTGACTTCAGTGACAGAGGTAGCGAGTAACCCGGCCACCATCACTATATTTCAGCCCATCCTGTCTTCACTGGTAAGAACATGTTGTAGGAATCATCATTGGAAATCTCGGCTATTATTTAGATTAAAATAATAACTGTTTTTGTATACATAAAGGGGATGTCTAGTAAACCCAATTTTTAGTTAATAGAGGGGGAGGTCCCCAATTTAGGGGCCTCACCTTTTAGCTAGATTGGAGAGCAGCTATTCCTCTGCAGGACCGAACGCATCCATGCATTACATGGACGACCCATAGATTTTAATGGGAACTGTGTAATGCATCCTTTTTCCTGTGGTAGCGCTGCAGGAGAATTTAACACTTGCTGGTTCCAGGTTTCCCCATAGTTAGTGCTGATCATTGTTGAGGACACTCAAAGGGATGCTGATTGGCTGAAAGCTGTTGACTGACAGGTAGCAGCTCGCAATTCTTCCCCCTGATGTCATGTTAAGCTTGGTATACGGCTCCCCAAACTCTTGCTCTGTGAGCTGTATAGTGCACAGCCTTTAGTTCAACCCTTTAGCCCTCCTCCCTGTACACAGGGCGGATATACTGTGGAAAATCGGCAGCAGATTACCATTTCAGCCATGTGGATGAAACTTGAAAAATTTCATCCACATGTTGAAACCTTTCTGCATGGAAATCTGAGCATGCTGCAGATTTTTAAATGTTCACATAGGGGTGAAGCTGCATCAAAATCTTCATGTAATACAAATACATGTGTGGATCGGATACGCTGCGCAAAAGTCTGCAGTGTATCCGACCCAGATACTTTGGTGAAATCCACCAGAATATACGCAACAAATCACGCTTCGCTTGGTGCATATATTAGGGTGGATTTACTACTGCGGTCGCATGTGATGAAGCGTCTACAGGATAGGTCATCAGTATATGATTGTTGGGGGTTCGACACCAGGACCACCCACACATATCCGCTGTTCCGGCTGCCTCCGGGCTCCGGATGTCCATCCTGGAAGCAGAAGGCTCCGGTAACGTAATAGCGGCCGAGCTGCAGCTCTGCTACTATTCAAGTGAATAGGAGCAGAGCTGCAGTACGGCCGCTATGCAGTGTATGGAGCCAACTGCTTCCGGCTCCAACTACTGCATATTCGTTCAAAACATACGACGCCCGGAGGCAGCCAGACATCATGTACTGGTGACCGATCTTGTGGATTGCTCATCAGTTGTCCGGTCATAGGAAAACCCCTTTAAAGGGGTACTTCATGCATTTTATATTAATGGCCTATTCTGAGACTAGGCCATCAATATCCGATCGGTGGAGTTCAGACTCCTGGCACTCCCGCTGCCATACACTTGCGTAGCGGCTGTGCTTGGTATTGCAGTTTCGGTCCCATTCAAGTGAAGGGCTGAGATGCGATCCCAGACACAGCCACTATGGATGTATAAGACGCTATGCCTGACCACTAGGTACGATGCAGCCCCTTCAGTCGCTGGGGCTGCCAGGAGTCAGTCCCCCACCGATCTCTGATATTAAGGGCCTATCCCATCAATATAAAATGCCCAGAGTACCCCCCTTTAAGGGGTAACTCCTGGAATCACTGTATGTTCTTGAGAAATATTAGTAGAATAATAAAAAAAAAGAAAGATGCTAAAAATCCATCTAAAATATAGACCTTAAAGTTTGTAACACAAATAATAAGTTTTAATTCCTAGTGAAGTTGTTTTATTTTATTTTTTTTGTGAAAGGCTGAAGGAATAGGAGTAAATCCACTCCTGGTTATCATCCCAGCTACAATAAGCGCCTCCTGTGCGTTCCTTCTGCCTGTTGCCAATCCTCCAAACGCCATTGTATTCTCATATGGTCATCTGACTGTGCCAGACATGGTGAGTAGATATTTGCCAGTTGTCTTACCCTAGTGGGGGTTTTTTTTTTTTTTTGTTTTTTTTTAATGTTTTGTAGTACATTTCCAGAATTGATACATTTTAATATCTTTGTTTCGCCTCATCCACAGATGAAAGCAGGACTAGGCACAAACCTAATCAGCATGATCACTTTGTGGTTCGGACTTTATACTTGGGGAGTTCCAATGTTTGACCTTAACACTTTCCCGGACTGGGCATCTCACAACACATCAGCAGTTTCCACGCCGTGATTGACCATTGCTTCTACATTTCTCACGTGAAGAAGACCGATTCTGATTGACTTCTAGGCACGAATATGACCAACCTGTGTTCTCCAAATATTTTTAGTCTGAGTATTACTCACGAGCTTGGGCATGGTGGGAATTGGCTGAAGACGTGGAGTACGCAGGTTGCCTGTGGTTTGGTTAATACAGTGAAGCGTTATAGATGGATTAGGCACAGGTTTTTTAAAAGCATCATTAAAAATATGAACAAACCCTGTGTCATTAAGAAAAAAAAAAAAAGACAAATTTGCAGTGATCTTAAATGAGTTTAAAGGCACCCCTCGTATTCCCCGCCCCAAACTCTGGGATACAGCCTGGTACAGAAGAGCCGCATATTCATTCCAAGAATAGTATGAAGTCATCTCTCGCTGCTTATCTAGTGATGGATCCCCCCTTATTTCAGGATTGTCTTACTAAACTAAATCCCACTTAGGATTTGGGAGTCTCAGTGGGGCATTGGCTTGTCATTAAACCTGGCAATTTTGGGAACATGTAGTGGTGGTCTTTTATAGATGACTCTAAAATCTAACTAAACTTTTAAAAAACTTTTGACATCCTAGTGACATGTCAGAAGTTTTGATCGGTGGGGGGTCCGAGCACTGAGATTCCCACCGATCACTAAATCAAAGCGGCAGAGGTGATTGGATGAGCGATGTGCCTCTTTGTTTTGGAAAGCCGAGCCAGCGGTGTATAGACGCAGGCTTTCTATTGAGCCCGTACACTGCTCCAAGGGAAGCCGATCTGAAACTAAGCGGCACATCGCTCACCCAATCACTTCTGCTGCTTTGTTGAAGCGATCGGTGGGGGTTTCAGTGCTCTGATCGCTACTGATCAAAACTTCGGACATGGCAAAAGTGTTTTTTAAAAGTTGAGTTACTCTTTAACCTGAAATATAGGAACGTGAACATTCCTAACTAACGAAAAGTACTTTGACTCTGGGGTGGTTTCTTATGTATTAAAATATAGTCTAAAATGGTGACACTATTGATCTGATTTTAGTTAATATGGACTCTTCATTCTAAAATATTAGGACTTTTACCCTGAGAATAGTTTCTCCTTCCCAAATCTCACCAGCCATGACCCTAGACTTTAATATATAGTACGGACTGGAGACTCCCAAATCAAAATGAAAGTACTCCCTGCTTTTTGTTTTTTTACCCTTGGTTGCTACATGTAAACCTTGCACCCTAATTTATCCTAGATCAACAAACACCCCAGTTCTGCCCGACATTAGCAGCGCTATAGGGTCTTCAGATCTTGGGATGAAAGGGGTTCAGATAGACTGGTCCTATGCTTCTCTATGGTGCCAAGTTCCAATAAGACGAGTGCTTCATGCTGATAAATTGTTGTGGGGTTTTTGTTGGGGTCGACTCTTGTCCAACCAGAAATTGACATTGAGCCATAGCGGAAGTGTGTGGATATGCAATGACAATAATTACAGATGTAATATTCGCCCCGTCAGAAAACACTATTAGAACTTGACCTTCTTAAGAAAAACGTTCTGTACAACATTTGTGGCAGTCAAAACTGCTTAATGTTTTACTGTACTGGGAAAAAAAAATTGATTGAAGTGAACTTAGTCTTCACTAGGTGTTACCTTTGGTGCTATGGAACATGTTTGGGGGGAAAAAAGGAAGAGAAAAAAAACCCCGTAGATTTTGCTAATGAACTATTTTTCCTTGTTTTGGTACCTATTAGCTGTACAGTGCGGGACTCACTGATAGCGGGTATCTCTATTTATGTTTAGTGGGGAAGAGGTTAACACTATAGTAATGAGATATTAGGAGAATTACTACTGGGAATAACAATACCCCCAATGGGACAGGAGCATGACACACTTGAAGCTGTTCCCTTGATAATAAAGCTTTGATATGCTCTTGAACTGGCATTAATCGCTGTCTGTGAACTGCAGCCGTATGCCCAGATCCATTGTACGTTCCTTTGGCATGTGCTGGACAATGCTTTTTTTTATTTGCACAGTAGGATAAAATACTTGCATTATCACAGGTCAATTGCACAAAGCTCATGTTCTGTTTTGGGAGGTTTTGTACTATAAATGATGTATCTTATTAACATGGAGAGACTGATCTGAGGCTCCAAGTGTTTAATAATAATTTTGAATAAAATGCGAGAATTGTATTAATTATTGTCTTCATGGTCTGATTTGTTTTGGCTTTTAACTGCTGTCTGTTTGCAAAATGATATTCTGTTGAGACCAAGAGATATATAGATATCATTTTTTTTATATATTTTTTTTAAATTCAAATCGGTCCAAAACGCTCTGTACTGATTTCTCAATATATCTTTATAGCGTTTGGAGTTCCATTTATCTGATACAGATCTCCAAACCCTACATAGACAATCTGTCTACCTGCAGCCACCACTAGAGGGAGCTTACAGCCAATCAATAATAAAACCGTATGCAGTGAGCCCCAACTCCTATAAAGATTATATTAAAGGGGTTGTCCACTTTCAGAAAATTAAGGTTATTGTTTTGTATAATTAAAGAGGCTCTGTCACCAGATTTTGCAGCCCCTATCTGCTATTGCAGCAGATCGGCGCTGCAATGTAGATTACAGTAACGTTTTTATTTTTAAAAAACGAGCATTTTTGGCCAAGTTATGACCATTTTCGTATTTATGCAAATGAGGCTTGCAAAAGTACAACTGGGCGTGTTGAAAAGTAAAAGTACAACTGGGCGTGTATTAAGTGCGTACATCGGGACGTGTTTACTACTTTTACTAGCTGGGCGTTGTGTATAGAAGTGTCATCCACTTCTCTTCACAATGCCCAGCTTCTGGCAGTGCAGCACTGTGACGTCACTCACAGGTCCTGCATCGTGTCGGCACCAGAGGCTACAGATGATTCTGCAGCAGCATCGGCGTTTGCAGGTAAGTCGATGTAGCTACTTACCTGCAAATGCTGATGCTGCTGCAGAATCAACTGTAGCCTCTGGTGCCGACACGATGCAGGACCTGTGAGTGACGTCACAGTGCTGCACTGCCAGAAGCTGGGCGTTGTGAAGAGAAGTGGATGATACTTCTCATCAGAAAGCCCAGCTAGTAAAAGTAGTAAACACGCCCCGATGTACGCACATAATATACACGCCCAGTTGTACTTTTACTTTTCAACACGCCCAGTTGTACTTTTGCAAGCCTCATTTGCATAAATACAAAAATGGTCATAACTTGGCCAAAAATGCTCGTTTTTTAAAAATAAAAACGTTACTGTAATCTACATTGCAGCGCCTATCTGCTGCAATAGCAGATAGGGGTTGCAAAATCTGGTGACAGAGCCTCTTTAAGCCATACAATTTTCCAATATACTTTCTGTTTTCCTCACGGTTTTCAAGATTTCTGCTTTGTTGTCTTTCAGTAGGAACCTTCATTGTTTTCTTCCAGTGGATAAGATTCTGTCCATGGTCATGTGATGGACACACAGGTGCTGGGATCGTTAGAAGACACAGCTCTGATACACATAGTGTCACTGTAACAAGCCGTGCACCTGTGTGTCCATCACATGACCATGGACAGAATTGTATCCACTGGAAGTAAACTATGAACATTCCTACTGGATAACCGCACGCAGACCTCTTGAAAACCGTCAGATTATTACAGAAATTATATTGGAAAATTGTATCATTTGTAATTATACAAAAAATAACATTTTGCTGAAAGTGGACAACCCCTTTGACAAATTTTGAACCTAAAAATGACATTGTGTTAAAAGGTAGACATTCACTTTAAAGGACACATAGACTAAGGGCTGGCTTATTCACACAAACGTTAATGTCCATGTGACAGCCATTAAAACAACGGCTGTCACACGGACGCATGTATTTCAATGGGGCCATTCACGCGGGCGTTGTTTTAACGGACCATGTGAAGGGTCCGTTGAAAAATAGAACGTCCTATTTTCTTCCGTTTTTACAGATCCCTCGATCGACTCAAGTTTATAAGGGATCTGTGAAAATGGGTCCCGCACGGGTGCATCTCAAACGTGAAAAAACGGCAGTTTTTCACGTCCGCGTTTGCACTCGTTTGTGTGAAGAAGTCCTAAGTGTTATATTCTGTGTACAGTAACCCAATCTAATGAATTATAAGGATGGATACAGACAAAGGTTCAAGCGCCTTTTAAAGGTATGTGCACGATCCCAAAGACATTATTGCGGTATGATCCATATGATTGACAACTAGGCTGAAAGGAATTGTCCCACCGAAGACATTGATGGTATACACAAAGATATCGTTACTGTCTCATCAGTGGGGGTTCAGCCCTGCAACTCGCTGATCCATGGAATGAAGGGGCCCCAGACATAGGTAAAGGGCAACAGCCCCCTTTTGGACCTACACCGCAACATTCCTGACCCAGCGCTGTATAGTAAGTTCGATACAGCCCTTTTACATAGGAGGTCCCAACGAATGACCCCCCCCCCCCCCCCGCCATATGACATTGATGGCGTATCGTAGTTCTGAGTCTGTCATTTGCTGGTAGTCGTATCGCAATGTTTTATCTGTGTTTTTTTCCATAAGATTTGTGGTGAACCTACAGTTTGATCGAGCACAAAGCGTTAAACAACAATTTCAGCCCTGCTACCTTTTATATTCTTGGAACACATACAAATTAGCATTGACCTTTTTTTGAACACCTATGATCATTAAAAATATTGTCATCCCCGTTAACCCCCTAAAGATCAATGCTGACAAACTCCTCATTGTTTCTGGAAATAAGAAATGGATTACTAAAATAGATGCAATTATGTAACTTGATCACTAGGGGGCAGTAGAGAAATTTACGTAAATTCAGAAGTTTAATTTAAGCCATAAGCAAAATCCCTTTTTCCTTCAACTAAAGCTCGAATAAGTCGCATTGGGGCTTGTTAATGGACAAGATCTTTTTAATATATGTGATATTACATGTGCTCTTTTATTACCATTGTTTACTAAGGTGAGAATGGATTAGAACAATTCACAATATTAAAAAATAATAAAGTGCTATTAATTCTAAATATCAAAACCAGTTCTACTGCCCCAGAAAATGGACACCTAAGTGATTGGTTGCTATAGGCAATACCTGCCCTTTTTTGTCTGTACTAGTCATCATAAATGAGACCGCTTTACAGTCAGTTCAACTGGTGAAGTGAAATATCAAAAGTTTAGGTGGAAAGTTTTCTATTTGAGTCCACTTTAATTTTGTAAGATTCGCTAGAAAAAATACAAAGCTTTTGTTTTGTCATTTTAAAGAACATCTTAACCTGACATGTTGGATCAGCTGAAATACAAGTTAACTGGTACAAATCATGAACATGAGAGGTTACACTCATGAGCAGGAGGTGAAGGTGCAGCAGAGAACAGGTTTTTAAAAAAAAAAAATTACGCCACTAGGGGGAGCTCACTGGATAAGGATTTATAAAGCTCTCATTGAGTTGCCAGACCGTTTTATCATTTAAAGGGCATGTACAACTTTGCAAACTTGTTTTGATTGCTCCAATGCATCTCAGGCTTTGTTCACGTCTGCATCAGGGCTTTCTGTTGTTCTGCTCTGCTTCCTGAACAAAAGAAAACGTAGTCGCCAGATCCGTCACATGACAGAAACCAATGGCGCCAGACAGAACATATTGGGCGGAATTTCTTAAGCACCCTACCCCAGGTTTCTGGCAGAAAATTTGCAATTTGTGCAAAAACTGAAAACAATTTTTCATGTTTGGTTTTTCAGTCATCTCTACAAATTATTTATCTATTTTTTTTAAAGTGGGGTGGGGCCACAGCAGCCCGGCACATTTGCTATAATTTACTCCAGAGACTGGCATAAATTTATAGTGGAAATCCACACCAGTTTGTAGGGAAATATATGCCAGCTTTCTGGTGCACGGCCTGCCGGAGATGCAATATATTTATGAAGAGATGTGCGCCTCCTAATAAATTTATCGTATCTTACTCCAGCGTCGTTCGTTCTTAGGGCGGATTTACACGAGCGTGATATACGTCCGTGCAACGCGCGTGATTTTCACGCGCCTCACACGGACCTATATTAGTCTATGGGGCCGTACAGAGAGACCGTGATTTTTACGCAGCGGGTGTCCGCTGCGTAAAACTCACGACATGTCCCATATTTCTGCATTTCTCGCGCATCACGCACCCATTGAAGTCAATGGGTGCGTAAAAATCACGCGCACCACATAGAAGCACTTCCGTGGGACGCGCGTGATTCGCGCAACAGCAGTAAAAAGTATGATTGAAAACCACGTGCTTTTCTGTTTACAAACATACAGAGTGTCATAATGATGGCGGCTGCGTGAAAATCACGCAGTCGCGCATCATATGGTGATGACACACGGAGCTGTTAAGTGCCTTTTGCGCGCGGAAAATGCACACGCTCGTGTAAATCCGCCCTAAAGGTATGTTCACACGACCTATTTTTCGGGCCGTAAACGCCCCGAATAACGGCTAAAAATACGGAGGTTGAACGCCTTCATCTGCCCATTGATTTCAATGGAAAAAAAAAGCGCTTTGTTCTGACGGGGCGTTTTTTTTACGCGACCATTTGAAAAAACGGCACATAAAAAAAAAAACACCCCGTCAAAAGAAGTGCATGTCAATTCCTGAGCTGTTTTTTTGGAGCAGTTTCTCATTGTTTCAATAGAAAAACAGCTCCAAAAACGCCTCAAAAAAACGTTTGTGGTTTAAAAAATGGCTGAAAATCAGAGGCTGTGTTCCCTTGAAAACCGCTTCGTATTTTACAGCCGTTTTTCGTTTTGCATGTGAACATACCCGAAGTCTGTTGTATGAAATGACAGTCTAAGGGTATGTTCACACGGCCTATTTACGGACGTAATTCGGGCGTTTTTGCCCCGAATTACGTCTGAAAATAGCGCCTCAATAGCGCTGACAAACATCTGCCCATTGAAAGCAATGGGCAGACATTTGTCTGTTCACACGAGGCGTATATTTACGCGCAGCTGTCAAATGACGGCGCGTAAATAGACGCCCGCGCCAAAGAAGTGACCTGTCACTTCTTTGGCCGTAATTGGAGCCGTTATTCATTGACTTCAATGAATAGCAGCGCCAATTACGTCCGTAATTGACGCGGCGTTCAAGCGCCTGCACATGCCGTTACGGCTGAAATTACGGGGATGTTTTCAGGCTGAAACATCCCCGTAATTTCAGCCGTTATGGACGCCCTCGTGTGAACATACCCTTAGTAAAGCTCAACGTTTACTTTAATTGGTTCCATCGTGCTTCCGTCACTGCGTCCATCGTTTTGATGGGGGTTAAAAAGCGCAGCATGCTATGCTATTTTGTTCATTAAAAAACAAAGGAGCCTCCGACGCTGATGTGAACAGAGCCTGAAATAAAGAACTAAAAAATTAAGCAACTACGGACAAGCCCTGTGTAGTCTCATCATGCAGTCATATTCTCTTCCATCTGTTCGCTACACCCTGACATTTGGTAGGGACAGATGGGAGTATGACTGCCCAGGATCAGACTATATTTGTTTGTAATCTGTAACCATGGAGACACACGAGTCTGCATATGAGCTGTACACAAAAAACGGAAAAACTATTAACATTTTGTTTATTTTTAGATGCATTGGAGCAAAAAGAGGATGATTTCTTGAGGTGCCTTTTCCATTGTAGCTTTATTGATTTTGCTGTTTTGAGTTCATTGCGAGATCCACAGGAAACGGCCATATGCTGTATATGTTACGCTCGTATTTTATCGGAATGTTTTATTCTTCTGGGGACAGTTTGTCAAGATTTTGATAAGGGTCCCTAGAGAAATGGAACATACATTGTGCGTATTTCCTGTAACTCCTTTGATGGTTTGGATTACTATGTTTTCCATTATGGGAAATATAAATATTACATAAAATGTACTGTATATAGGGAATAGATCCAGCAAGGATAATGACTAGCGCTAAAATGCTAAATGGCCAAATCTGGATTTGAGGTAAGACTAGGAAATTGAATGTTCTTTATGGCACCCAAATAGCCGGTTATCCTACTCTTTATGTTTCAATAATTTTTATTAAGATAATTCGTGATCCACTTATTGACCGGACATTCGAAAATAAACTAGAAAGACCTGCAGTGTCCGCATGGCCCCACAGCAAGAAGCGCACTAAGGTACAGCAGCATAACGGGTTGTATCCAGACACCAGTAGGTTTTCCCAAAAACCATATACTGGAAACTTTACGAAAGAGTCTGGGGAAAAGAAGAATGGGAGGAAAAAACAATTGGGAGAAAGAGATAGAAGAGTCGTCTCTGATCCCTCCGCCACCACGAGTCCTAACTTAGGCCTCATTCAGACGAATACGAAGTTTATATGTCCGTTTGCTGTCCGTTTAAAACAACGGACAGCACACGGACCTATGCAATATATTGGGGCTATTCAGACAAGCAGGATTTTTCACGCAACATTTTTCCACTGCGTAAAACTCACTGCATGTCCTATTCTAGTCTGTTTTTGCAGATCACGCACCAGTTGCTAAAGAAATGCAGAGAAATTTTTTTTTCCCTCTGCCTTTCAGCAGCCATAACTTTTTTATTTTTCCATTTACGTGGCTGTATGTGTTTTGTGTTTTGTTTTATGTGGGAGAAATAGGATTATTTTGGGGGTATAAAAAATATATATTTTTACGCCTTGAATCTCGGAAAAATTGATTCTCTGCATCGTTTTTCTTGTTTTGTTTTTTATCCCGTTCATGTTTCACGCTACATCACCTGTTTAAATTAATTCTTTAGGTTATTACGGTCATATAGATACGTAATATGTGTACTTTTTTTTTTTTTATGGAATGTTGGGGCAATAAAATATATTTTATGCAAAATGACTTTTTTGGGGACATTTTTTTTTTTATACTTTTTTAAAATCCCTTTAAGGGCGAACTTTATTCACAACTTTTTCTTTTGCTTAGGCCTTATTTACACGAAAGTGTGCGTTTTGCGCGCGCAAAAAACATTGCGTTTTTTGCGTATTGTAGTTCCGTGTGGCATCAGTGTTTGGTGCGTGGCTGCCTGTTTTTTGCGCGTATGGCATCGTTATGACACGTGGTTTTGATGTTTAAAAACAGAAATGAAGGAGGTAGTTTTATTATTCCCATCATTTTTTCAACAGCTAGCGCGAATCACTCACGGCACACGGAAGTGCATCCGTGTGCCGTGCGCAGTTTTCACGCACCCATTGACTTTAATGGGTGCGTGATGTGCGAAAAACGCTAAAGTATAGGACATGCTGTGAGTTTCACGCAGCGGACATATGCTGCGTGAAAAACACGGAATGTCTGAACGGCCCCATTGACTAGCATAGGTCCGTGCGACGTGCGTGATTTTTACGCGTGTATCATGGACGTGAACTACGCTCGTGTAAATAAGGCCTTATAATGTATCTCCATACACTTGTATACTAATATATTACACTGTGTCACTGACATAAGCTGCTATTAGGGCAGCACATAGTGTGCCCTAACTACAGGCAAACTGAACAGACAGCCCTGGGGTCCTTTCTAGGTCCCCAGGGCTGACTGCAGAGGGATTCTCCGGTCTTTGATCACGTCACCGGGTTTCTGAGGACGCGATCAAAGAGGGGAGTCCCCTTTGATCAAGCCGCGGTCACGGACCGCTGCCATCAAAGAGTTAAACAGCTGGGGTCGGAATGTTTTCCGAACCCAGCTGTATTTAGCAGGCTGCTCTAAGATCAGGAGCTGTAAGTTACAGCTCCTGCTTATAGGTTGAGCGCTCATCAGCCTCTTCTACAGCGACGCCAAAAGACGTCGCTGTAGACAAAGCACCTGCACCGCCTGCCATCAAAAGACGGTGGGCGGTCATTAAGGAGTTAAAAACGGATGCCACATGGAACAAACACTGATGGCACACGGAGCTGCAACGCAAGAAAAACGCTGCGTTTTTTTGCAAACGCAAAACTGACACGATCATCTGAATAAGGTCTTAGGGGGAGCACAAGTAATGTCCGCATCCACCAAGCATTTAAGGTGGAGCAGAAATTACTCTCATGTCTGCAGAGTAAATTATCCAGGGGGACCAATTCTTTTCAACCAGTTTAACCCTATCTTGAAGAATACCTGTGAGTTTTTCATTGACCATGATCTATGACAATTTCAGTTTCACACGATCTGGGCTAATCGAAGGAGACTTCCATGCCCCCGCTATCGTGATTCTGGCTGCCGGAAACATAAATGAAATAAATTTTTGCGTATGCTGAGGAACATCAGGAACCGGTTTATTCAGTAATGATTCCCAGGGGCATTTACTGAGGGAAAAATGAGTCAAAACTAATAGAAGTGTATCCAAAACAACGTACTCTGAGACAAGCGGTTATCCTACTCTCTAAGGCCTCATGCACACGACCGTACATTTCATCCATCCGTAAATACTGTCCGTAGTCATTTATAGTTCTCCATAAATCATCCGCATATATGGAACGGTGTCCGTAAATTTGGTTCGTAGTGCATCCGTATTTATGGATCCGCAAAAAGAAAACCACAAATTATATGCAACATCTGAAAAGCTGGCGTCGCCTAGCAACGCTTCCATAATTACGGACGGCTACGGGTGCACATCCGTAGCTGTCCGTAATTACGGAAGTGCCCCTAGACTTCTATGGAGAGTCCGTGCTGTAATTACGAACAAAAAAAGGACATGTACTATCAGTTCTACGGCACGGACTCCCATCCCTAAAAATATGGAAAGGTAGCCGTAGCCCATAGAAATGAATGGGCCCATAATTACGGTCCGTGAATACGGATGAAAAATACGGACGTGTGAATGGAGCCTAAGGCCTTATTCATATGAACGTGTCCGTTTTCGCACATAAAAAATGCAGCATTTTTTCTACGTTGCAGTTCCGTGTACGGTGCACGTCTGCGTGTTTTATGCGCGTATGTCATCCGTATCGCACGCGTTTTTTTCGTCAGCAAAAACAACTGAAGGAGGTGTTTTTCTTTTTCTCATCATTTCTTTAGCAACTGTTGCGTGACTCACGGACAGCACACGGATGTGCGTCCGTGTGCTGTCCATGTTTTTCACGCACCCATTGACTGCAATGGGTGTGTGATGCGCACAACTATAGGACATGCAGTGAGTTTTACGCAGCGGACACATGCTCCGTGAAAAACACTGAATTTCTGAATGGCCCCATTGACTTGCATAGGTCCACGTGACGTCCGTTTCTTTAACGCGCGTAACATGGACATGAAATACGCTCGTGTGAATAAAGCCTAAAGCTGTGTTTGGGCCTCATGAACATGCGCTACGGATCTGTAATATAGCCAATACAAGAAAAATGCATGTGCCCCTTAGTACCTACCACTCCTACGCAATCTTCTCCCCTAGCGCTCTATCAATGCGCTCCAAGACTGTTCTTGGTCTCCTCCTCCATCGACACCCACAGTCTTGGCCAACTTATCAGCTTAGGTTTTCATTATTTTAAATCCGCTGATGACACTCATATCTATCTCTCCCTCTCTCGAGCCACTAATCTCGACAGCCTAGTATCCTGAGTTTCTTACTGTCTATCATCTGTTTCCTCTACTGCGTCTTCTCTCTATCTCTAATTTAATATAGATAAGACTGAATTATGCATTTTCCTTCATCACAATCTGCTCCCCCACCTAAAAAATGATCTTTGTTAATAACTCACTAACCAGTCTTCACCCCAATGTTCGCTGGTTAGGGGTTACATTTTTGACTCTGCTCATTTACCCTTGAATCTACACTGTCAACACTTTTTTACCATCTCCAACTTAAAAATAAAATCTGGAATTTGTTCCTTTTTCAAAAACAGAAAACAGAGGGTGGTTATTAATGAAACATCCTCAGATTAGGTCACAGTTACCAGTGGAGTTTCACATTGGGCCCTCTTCTTTTTATTAAGGTGATTAATGACCTTGTAGAGGGATTACAGAGTATAATTCCAATATTTGCAGATAATAAGCTCTGTAAAGTAATCAGCACAAGGGAATACTAGAGAGGGATTTTGGGAAACTGGAGGCATGGGCAGAGAAATGTCAAATGAAGTTAAATGTGGATAAATGAAAGGTTATACACTAAGGCCTAATTCACACGAACGTGTTATACATCCGTGTTAAGGCCGTTGAAACAACGGCCATCACACGGACCTATATAATTCAATGTGGCCGTTCACAGACCGTTGTTTCAACAGACCGTGTGAAGGGTCTGCGAAAAAATAGGACATGTCCTATTTTTTCACTCTTCGCACATCCCTCCATAGACTCTAGTCTATGGGGGATGTGTGATATGGCATCCCGCAGCGCAGAGCACGGATGCACCTTGGAAGTGAAAAACGGCAGTTTTTCATGTCCGAGATGCGCAACGCCCATGTGAATCCGGCCTAAGGGAGGGAGTGCACATTTTACGATTATGTAAAAACTGCCACTTGGACTTAGAGATATTAGTTGACAGTAAACTTAACTTTAGGAACCAGTGCCAGGTAGCTGCTACCAAGTCAACTAAAATCATGGGATGCATCAAAAGAGGCATAAATGCACATGACGAGAACATAGTTTTACCTCCATATAAATCACTAGTCAGACCACACATTAAATATTATATATACAATGTTGGGCACGTGCTGATCATGAAACTTGGGGTTATTCAGTTTTAGAAAAAAGACAGCTTGGCAATTTAATTAACTATATCAAGGGGGCATCCCCTACATCTAGAGGAAAGTAGGTTTTACCATCGTCACAGACGGGGATTCTTTACTGTAAGAGAAGTGAGACTATGGAACTCCCTCCCACAGGATGTTGTGATAATTTTTTAATTGAGGGAGGAGCCTGGATGCCTTTCTTGTAAGATATAATATCACAAGGTATATGTTGTCCTTCTTCCCATGGGTACAACCACTAAGATAATTGTTGACAAAGGTCCAGCAGGGAACGAAACGTCAGGTCTTTGTTTCGTGGAGTACATTCACGTTGACACGTATATTGCAAGTTGAAAATATTGCAAACTTGAGAATAAATATCAAGAGTAAGCAAACAATTGTTTGTGGGAGTGCCGCTTAAAAAATCTTTTTGTCAAGTTATGTACTAGACTTCTGGGGAGTGGTCGTTAATCCAGGATTTTTTCTGTTTTTGATTCAGGAAGGACATTTTCCCCCTAATATGAGGTTATTGGCTATTGACTCATAGAGTTTTCCTCTGGCTCAACATTGTAGGATTATAGATTGGACTTGATAGGCCTTTTATTTTTAACTTTATAAACTGTGTAACTATACAGTATGTCTGTGAAAAAACAGGTATGTCATGAATTATAAAAAAGTGGTGCTGGATGTGGTTTACCACAAGCCCTCTCCTGAAGAAGAAGGGCCCTAACCATCAGAGCAAGAGTTAGGGAGCAACACTAACTTATCTTTGCTAAAGCTTAGGTGAGGCAGATCAGTTTGCAGGAATCTATGATCTGCAAACTTCATTTGTTCTAGAGGATAGGCCAGCCACCTTGCAACAGCTATTAGGTGCCGACTGGGGCGCCTCCCGAAATTGCCGGTGAAACGATAAAGTGTCCGCACTGCTACCTCGTAGCAGTGCGGTCATGTGAGATACTCCCGTGTGCGCGCGCACAGCTTTACTTCAGAAATTTTCAGAGAGGCTCGGTGGAATGACCTCTTCACTAGAAGTAAAATATGCAATTATGTCTACCCAAAAGGGTCAAATATTTTGCAGGCTGGATGATGTTTAAAAGTGAATTTTAATAGTTGCTAGATCTTTCAAACTATAACTGTATAGTTATTTCATCATAACTATAATATATGTGCAATTTTTATTTTGTTTTTTAACTTCAAACATACTAATACGAGTTTTCTAATGCTCTCTCAAGGCATCACTGCTTGACCTCTGAAGTTCTTGACCTCTGATTCCTGTTAGCGCCTAAAATAAAGCGCATAATTAGTATCACTTGAGAGGGACTACCAGGAAATAACATCAGGGCTGGGAGGGTGGGCGCTGGTGCTAGGTGGCTGGCTTATTCCCTAGAACAAATGCAATTTGCAGAGCATAGATTACTGCAAACGGATCTTTGTGCTTCGGGAGGCAGTCACCTAGCACCAGGTATTGGGTAGAGCAGCACCCACCTGGTAGTAGCTCTTATAAATCTTATCTGATCTATGTCAGAGGGTCTCCAGTAGTTTAATGAAGGTCCTCTCTGATGACCATGCAGCTGCCTTACTACGATCACTCGTCGCCATACATTTTTATCATGTTGGCAGCACGTCTCCCTGTTTATATAGGGAGATGTGTTGCCAACAACGATAATATTTTGTGCTGCATAAATTATACAATCAGTCGAAGAATGAGCGTTTTCTCGTTAATCGGTTGATCGTTGTAACCTTTACACAAGGCAATGATTGGGAATGAGCGTTCCTTTGCCTTTTCATTGGCCCGTGTAAAAGGCACTTTTGCATAGGCACTGATTCTTTCACAAATATTTGAGCACACACCTATTTTCTAGCCTGTGCCGTCTAGCTAGACATTAATATGTGGGATTTTTATGATTCCAGCTATTAAGCTGGGCTGTCGTTGCATGGTATAATTTATTTATTATTTATTGGTTCTGAGGGAGCCAGTCAGTCCAGTCCTAGGTGATGTTTTAGTAACATTTAGGGTATATTCACATGGCCTATTTACGGACGGAATTCGGGCGTTTTAACCCCCGAATTACGTCCGAAATTACGGCTTGAAAGCGTTGACAAACATCTGCCCATTGAAAGCAATGGGCTGACGTTTGTCTGTTCACACGAGGCGTATATTTACGCGTCGCTGTCAAAAGACGGCGCGTAAATAGACGCCAGCGCCAAAGAAGTGTCATGTCACTTCTTCAGACGTAAATGGAGCCGTTTTCCATGGACTCCATGGAAAACCAGCTCCAGTTACGTCCGTAATGGACGCGGCGTTCAAGCGCCTGCACATGCCGTTACGGCTGAAATGACGGGGCTGTTTTCTCCTGAAAACAGCCCCGGAATTTCAGCCGTTACGGACGCTGCCATGTGAACATACCCTTAGGCAGACACCAGAGCACAGGATCTGTTCTTCGGGAGGCAGCCAGTGATCATACTGAAGTTGGCCGGTGCAAAAGGATCTTCACTCATCAAGTGGGAATCCCATCCTTAAAGAGGCTCTGTCACCACATTATAAGTGCCCTATCTCCTACATAAGGAGATGGGTGCTGTAATGTAGGTGACAGCAGTGCTTTTTATTTAGAAAACTATCTATTTTTACCACGTTATTAGCGATTTTAGCTTTATGCTAATTCGTTTCTTAATGACCAACTGGGTGTGTTTTTACTTTAGACCAAGTGGGCGTTGTACAGAGGAGTGTATGATAGGGACACTGCGTTGTTCACTATGTGCTGTCTTATACTGACACATTAACGTTACTGAAGTGTTTAGACAGTGAGTAGATATTCCTTCCAGCCAGAACGGGATGTCTATTCACAATCCCGACACTTCGGTAACGTTTCTGTGGTACTTACAGCAGAGCAAAGTGTAATCTCGCGAGATCACGCTGTAAATGACAGGTTACAGCGGGATTACGCTTTGCTCTGCTGTAAGTACCACAGAAACATTACCGAAGTGTCAGGATTGTGAATAGACATCACGTCCTGGCTGGAAGGAAGGTCTATTCACTGTCAAGAAACTTCAGTAACGTTAATGTGTTAGTATAAGACAGCACATATTGATCTAGCAGTGTCACTGAGGAAATGAATGGAGGGAAGTGTATGGCGCTGACTGGTCAGCGTCATACACTCCACTGTACAACGCCCACTTGGTCTAAAGTAAAAACACGCCCAGTTGGGCATAAAGCTAAAATCGCTAATAACGTGGTAAAAATAGATTGTTTTTCTAAATAAAAAGCACAGCTGTCACCTACATTATAGCGCGATCTCCTTATGTAGGAGATAGGGCACTTATAATGTGGTGACAGAGTCTCTTTAAGTATTTTTCTGGCACCACTGGGTCACCACTCTATGGGCACTTTTAACCTTTAGTCTTTCAAACTACCTGACCTCATGGCATCAATCAGGTGGCCCAGAGTCAATGCTCAGGTAGCACTAAGATAACCACAACACTCTGCCCAGATTGGCACCTCCCTAAATTTATTTTCTAATAATTTTGCTCTACCCTTGACCTCTTTACTACTCCAATCACCCACTTAACCCTCATATCTAGGACTTCTCTGAGGTTCTAAAATGCACAGTCCGATACTGCGGTATGTTAGTGGGAATTCATAATCTCCCATTCTTTTACATCTAGGTTGTGCAATATTGTTACCAGAAGAAAACGCCACACAAATGCCCTAATTTCAAAGTCCATATTGTTGTTTTTTTTTTGCTCTTGGTAGTGTAGTAGTATCTGGTTTTGTTTCTGTGGTTTTGGTTATCCACCCATTTTAATGAGCTGATAAAAAACCAAAAACGTTTTTAAGCTGAAAAAAAAAATATGTGAGCAAACATATCAAAATATTTCTTGAGCTCCAGATATTTATATCACTGCTGAAATGATCTGTCAAACAATGACTGCCAACAATATACTGATAGCAAATTGGAAAAAGCTTTTAGTTTCTTATTATGTGTGAGCTGAATGATGACTGTGTATCAGTTGCGCAGCTATAATGATTCTACCTTTACATCAGCTAAATAATAGTGGAAAATATTTGGGAAGAAAATATCACTAAATTTATGATATTGTAAAATGAGACATTATGGGAATGATAGGGATAGTTAGTGAGATTTTATTATTCAATATAATTTATTAAGATAGATAGATTATTTATGGCATAGTTTATACATTATATATATATATATATTTATTTTTTTTTTCTCAATGTAATTGATTGTGGCCACTAGAGGGCATACTATCTATATCAGCGTTATCCGCATGTTTGCTGTACGATTGCTGTAAAATGTATACAGGGTATGTATAAAATCATTTGGACACAAAATAATTGAATTTAAAAAAAATAACAAATGTTATGAATAGATTTTAATGCATTAAAAAGTATTATTCAGGCATTTAGAATATGGCCTTATACTATAATTTCTTACTTATAGCTGTTTCTGAAAATCCAAAAAGGGCATTGCCACCAACCTGCTTTACTAAATATCTGAACAGTAAATCTGCTTAGTTCACATCTGCGTTGGGGTTGCATTCATGGGTTCCATCAGACCCAGTTACAGGGGAGATCAGCCTTGTTATAGTGACTATTGTCACTGTTAGGGCTATGCTGGGTCTAGTTAGAACCAGCAGCAGCCTCTTACTACCGGCATCCCGGCGATCATGTGTCTAGACACATGACCACCAGGACCAGTTGACTCAGTCTCTGACTGCCTCGTTCCCGACATTCAGCTGCCCAATGAAGGTATGTTCACACGGCATAGCAAAATACGTCTGAAAATACAGATTTTCAGACGTTTTTGTAGCAACTCGCGTTTTTCGCAGCGTAGTTTTACGGACGTTATTGGATCTGTTTTTCAATGGAGTCAATGAAAAACGGCTCCAAAAACGTCTTAAGAAGTAACATGCACTTCTTTGACGCCTGCATCATTTTACGCGCCGTCTTTTGACAGGGACGCGTAAAATTACACATCGTGGGAACAGAACATCGTAAAACCCATTGAAAGCAATGGGCAGATGTTTGTAGGCGTAATGGAGCCGTTTTTTCAGGTGTAATTAGAGGCGTAAAACGACCGAATTACGTCTGAAAATAGGTCGTGTGAACATACCCTTACTTGGGCAGCAAGCTTAAACCTGTGCCGAATATATACAGGGGGCAGTCCTCAACCGGTTAATATAATTTTTCAGTAGATATAGCATTCAATTTCTAATATATATTTTTTTCTAGCAGAATGAAGTGTACGGTGCTTGCCTTTATGTCTTTATGCCAGACCCGGACAGTTAAGCTACATGGTTTGAATTGGATATAAGTAATATGCAGCAGAAACCCGAGTTCCCTGTTGTAATTAATTACTCATTAGGGTGTCCCTAAAAAAAAAAAATTATTTAACTGCCTGTTTGCTGAAGAGAAAATGCATCTGTGTGTGGGTGCACCTACGTCCATGCAAAATGGGGTATCTATGAACACACATCTATATATACATGCACACTTATACCGGAGATATATATAGTTAGGAGGGTTTAACTGATCAGAGCTGCCTGGCATTGCTATCATTACTGTGATCTTGGATATTTCTACTCTGTATACTCATATTCACTGAGCTGTAGTGACAAATAACCTCACATCATGTGATTAAATGCATATTAGTAAGTGCCCGGGGCATTTGATTATTACGATCTTTCCTTCATTACATTACTGCACAGTATGGTCATATAATTTATAAGATAATACAGACATCACTTTGTAGCTGATCGGAATTATTCTGTTTTATGGATGGTGTCCTTTAATTTTGTCTTTCATGGATTATAAAATTGCTTAATATCTGCTGAAGTGAATCACTGGAGAAGCAAATAAAGATGTTGGCCTCGGGTCACTGTGTCATTTGTGATGCTGGAGAAGTTAGCAGGCTCATTTGTCCCACACCATGATTGATAACTGGATAGGTTAAACGGAGAAAGCTTGGCTTACATAAAAGGATCTTTGTGAATGGAGACCTCCTACTTAATCTAAGCATGAAGTGTACATGGGGTTGTGGCTGTAGGTTAAGTGAAACACCTTCAATGATTAAAAAGTAAAATGCGAGTGTAATTTCCGTATTCTGTGTCATGATCCCTAAAACATTTCAAAAGGTCGTCCCTTATGTCAAACTGTATGTACTAAACTTTCAAGTTTACTTGTCAGTGGCAATAGATCTTAGGGTGCAGTCACACCTGGCGTATTTGACATGTATTTCAGCAGTGTAAAAATACGCTGTAGAAAACTTTACAATGTAAGCCTATGGGAAAACCATTCTGCAACGCACGAAGATGAGTGTGTTTGAGTTGCAGAATATTTTTCCCATTGGACATTGTACAGTTTCATACCTCCCAATTGTCCCAGATTCAGCAGGACAGTCCCAGATTCTGGGTGGTGTCCCGCTGTCCTGGGCAGCCGGTGGTATATCCCAGTTTCAACTGTATCTGCGTCCTCAGGATGCAAATACAGTTGAATCAAATGCAGAAGAAGGGAACCATCAGCTCCCTGCTCCAGCATTCAACTATGGAGTCCCGGGCCAGAACAGCACAAGCTCTCTGTTATCCTATCTCCCTGCCTCTTGAGTAATGGGGGGGGGGGGGGGGGGGGGAGCAGAGGACACTGGAAGAAGGGGAGCAGAAAGATAAGATTTTGGTTAGTATATTGGAAAGTTTTTTTTGTTTTGTCTTTTATGGCCCTGTGCACACTGATTTTTTTGTAGGCAGAAAAATCTGCCTCAAACTTTCTTCAGAGGCCCCCCCATAAACTCATACTTGCCAACTGTCCCGAATTTACAGAGACAGTCCGGGAAAATTACTGTCCCGGGACTTGTCTCGGCAACTGCTACATTCAATTGTATCTGCATCCTCAGGACGCAGATACAATTAAATACTATGGCAGAGCAGGAAACTATCCGCTTCCTGCTCTGCCATTCACTCCTACTGGAGCGAAATGCCCGGCCAAAGCATTGCCGACTCACTGGCCGGGTGATTCCGATGCAGGAGATGCCACTGACGTCACTGCCCTTATATGGACAGTGAAGTCAAGGCTCTCTCTATGAGTGGAATTCCCGTCCAGGACATCAGCAATACTTTGGCCGGGGATTCTGGCGCTCCAGGAGTAGTCCACGATTTCACTGTCCATATAAGGGCAGTGACGTCAGGGGCACCTCCTGCAGCGGAATCACCGGCCAGAGCATTGCCGACGCCTGGCTGTGTATTCCGCTCAGAGGGAGCCACTGACGACGTCACTTTCCATATAAGGACAATGAAGTCAGGGGCGCCTCCTGGCCAGAATCCCCGGGCCAAAGCATTGCTGATGACTGGCCAGGGATTCTGCTCATAGAGTGAGCCCATGACTTTACTGTCCATATAATGGCAGTGATGTCAGTGGCATCTCCTGCAGCGGAATCCCCAGCCAGAACATTGCTGGCCCGGGTATTCCTCTCATAGAGCGATTGTGGCTCCCTCTATCTACGGGGAGGGTGGAGGGCTATCTACAGGGGGAGTATGTGGCACTATATACAGGGGGAGTATGTGGCACTATATACAGAGGGAGCATGTGGCACTAAATACAGGGGGAGTTCATGGCACTATATACAGGGGGAGTATGTGGCACTATATACAGATGGGCTGTGTGTGGCATCATCTACAGGGGGGTGTGGCATCATCTACAGGGGGGTGTGTGGCATCATCTACAGGGGGGTGTGGCATCATCTACAGGGGGTCGTGTGGCATCATCTGCAGGGGGGCTGTGTGGCATCATCTACAGGGGGTCTATGTGGCATCTACAGGCGGGCTGTGTGGCATCATCTACAGGGGGTCTGTGTGGCATCTACAGGTGGGCTGCGTGGCACTATCTACAGAGGGCATTGTGGTATTATCCACAGAGGGCACTGTGGCACTATCTACAGGGGGTCCATGTGGAACTATTTACAGGAGGGCACTGTGGCATTATCTACAAAGAGCAGTGTGTGGTACACTCTACAGGGAGCAGTGTGTGATACAATCCAGAAGTGTTTTCATACATTTGTCACCGTTTGCACCATTTTCGCCAACTCCGTGCACACATCCCACAACTCTATCCATAACCGATCATTAGGAGCAGTGTGTGGTAATATCTACAAGGAGCAGTGTGTGGCAATATCTACTGGGGGCAGTCTGGAGCACCATCTACAGGGGGCACTGAGTGTGGCACTATCTACGCTGGTTTATTACGCTACTAGTAGTTGTCAGCACATATCAACTAGCCCTAGTAATGAAGTAAGACATCACCTGGCTGTAAACAACCAGATAACCAGAGACATATCGGCCACCATAGTAGTTGCCAGCCAAACTGGTGCAGAAATTTTGTTCGTTTTTTGTATGCTGAAATTCTGGAAAGTCATGCCCCACTAGCCACACCCACTAGATAAACCACGCCCACATAAGACACACCCACCAAAGACGTCCCACCCTAAGGCCTGATTTACACGAGCGTGTGCGTTTTGCGCACGCAAAAAACGCGGTGTTAACAGCTGCGTGTGTCATCAGTGTATGATGCGTGGTTTTGTGATTTTCGCGCAGCCGCCATCATTATGACACTCCGTTTGGATGTTTGTAAACAGAAAAGCACGTGGTGCTTTTCTGTTTACATTCAGATTTTGACAGCTGTTGCGCGAATCACGCAGTTCGCACGGAAGTGCTTCCGTGTGACCTGCGTGGTTTTCACGCACCCATTGACTTCAATCGGTGCGTGATGCGCAAACAGCGCACAAAGAAAGGACATGTCGTGAGTTTTATGCAACGCACTCGCGCTGCGCAAAATTCACGCACTGTCTGCACTGCCACCATAGACGAATATAGGTGCGTACGACATGCGTGAAAAGCACGTGCGTCGCACGCGCGTATATTACGCTCGTGTAAATGATGCCTAAGTGTCCCTGGAAAAAAAAAAAAATGTTGCCAACTATGTAAACCTTGATCTATCCCTGCTTCTTAATGCGCTGTTCTTCCAGAGATTGGGTTCATTATTTTATATTCACCATGACAGAAGAAAGCGGTAAGAATATTATGTAAAAATTGTGCCACTTTTAAATGTATTTGCATAAGATGTGTATGAATGCGTGTGATCTCCTCAATAAGTAGGAATAATTTTCATATTGGTTTGATGAAAAGGCTGAGAGGTGGTTCTGGATGAGCAATTTTCCATCACGTCCATAAAAATTTCAGAGGTTAATTTAATTTTATGGTTGATTACTCGATAGATAATAAGGAATTTATCAAATTGAAGTGTAAAATGAATCCCATATCCTATACATGCATTATTGCTGAGTTCATTGAAGAAACCAGCACTACAGACAATGTCCTAATGATCGGTTATGGATAGAGTTGTGGGATATGTGCACGGAGTTGGCGAAAATGGTGCAAACGGTGACAAATGTATCAAAAAAAAACTTCTCTCTTCCTAATGTCTCATGCACACGATAGTGTGCGCCGGCCGGGTCGCATCCATGATCCGTGGCAAGATAGGACATGTCCTATATTTCCACAGATCGGAGAGTCGGGGTCCCTGAAAACTATTGGGTGCCACTCGGATGCCGTGAAAAATGGTCTGAGTGGCACTCGGTCGTGTGCAAAAACCTTTACACCACCAATATTTTGCAACAAAAATGGTGCACGGCTCTAAATTTGGCCCATTTCAGAACTTTTCTTAGCCACGTTCCTTTTTCTAGACACTTTTCAAAACTAGTTGTAAAAAGTGTCTAAAATAGATAATACATTTGTCGCACGCCATGCACTCAACGTTTATACGTAATTAACAACAAATATAAATTTAGCTAGATTACTAGTTTATAAGCAAGATTGAACATACGGGATTTATCACGGGTATCATACGGGTATTTCATATTTGACTGCTGCCGCCATTTTAGAGAACAAGCACTGCTGCAGGTTCTCACTCTTTAACCTTCATTAAAATGGACTGGTAATCTGCCGCCATACCTGTATTGCCCCGGATTCCAGCGCCGTTTATTTGAAGTTGCTAGATACCTCCTTTCCTCGAGCGATCAGCCTATTAATTTCAGCAGCTGATATGCTAATTCTTAAAGTGTAACAAAACTTTTGACATGTCATGGTGACATGTCAGAAGTTTTGATCGGTGGGGGTCCGAGCACTGAGACCCCCACCAATCGCTAAAACAAAGCAGAAGCGTTTGAGGGTACGTGCACACGCTAGCTGGCTTTTACGGCTGAAATGACAGACTGTTTTCAGGAGAAAACAGCTGCCTCGTTTCAGCCGTAAAAGCAGCTCCTCGTATTATGCGAGGCGTCTTTGACGCTCGTATATCTTGAGCTGCTCTTCATTGAGTTCAATGAAGAACGGCTCAAATTACGTTGCAAAGAAGTGTCCTGCACTTCTTTGCCGAGGCTGTCAATTTACGCGTCGTCGTTTGACATCTGTCAAACGACGACGCATAAATTACAGGTCGTCTGCACAGTACGTCGGCAAACCCATTCAAATGAATGGGCAGATGTTTGCCGACGTATACCTTTTGTTTTACCGCCACTGCGAAAAACGTATACCCAGCTATATACTTTTTTTTTTTAACGTGGCAGCATATGGATGATGGTACACCGTTGCATACATTAAAGGACGTTCAGTGCATACCGCTGTATATTTTTCAGGCGTACGCGCTGAATGTAAAACCCTAAACGCAACGTGACCGCAAACAGAAAGTCCAAAACAACACTTGCCTCCATGATCACTACTATTGCCTGCAATTAAAAACAAAACAAAAAACATGGCTGCTTTCACCCAGAAGAAGCACGACTGCTGTCTATGACTGGTAATACAGCTCAGACCCATTCACTTGAATAATGCTGATCTGAACTACCAGACGCAGCCCATAAACAAGGAATTTTCGGGCCGTAAACACCTGAAAAATCAGGAGCAGAAGGCCTCGGAACAAGTGGCCATTGATTTCAATGGGAAAAACGGCGTTTTGTTCTGACGGGGCGTTTTTTTATGAGGCCGCTTTTAGTGGGTATGTGCACACACAAAATAAAAATACTTATTTTTAGAAGTTTTTTTAATCAAAGTCGCGTTTTACACGGCCGTTTTTTGAGCTGTTTTTCTAGGAGTCTATGAAAGACGGATCCAAAAACGGCTGAAGTGACATGCGCTTCTATTTTGCGGCCGTTTTGAAAAACGGCTGTGTAAAAACCGCCCCGTCGGAACATAAACGCCGGTTTTCCCATTGAAATCAATGGGCAGATATTTGGAGGCGTTCTACTTCCGATTTTTCAGCCGTTTTTTGGGACATTTACGGCCCGATAACCGTCTTTAAACACTCTGTGTGAACATACCCTCTTTAATTTCACATATCCCCAGTTCCGAGAAACAGGTCCACAGAAAGCTGCTTTGGATCTGTTTCTTGTGTATGTGTGTTGTATTAAATATTATGAAAAGTAACATGTAACCAAATAGCAGAAGCAATACAGCCACTATAACCCACGTATCATTCCAGTGCTCCTACGTTTTATTAGAAAGAACAACTACATTTTGCTCTGTTGAAACCGCTGCTAACGTTAACAAAAAAGATGGCGGCCGCTGGCTCTCGCCCCTGAGGTAAATCGCAAGTTTGCGCGGGAAGAGAAAAGGCGGAAGTGACGTCACGGCCGGAGGAATCTGACAGATCGTGACAACTGAGGTAATGTCTGACTGGATTTAAAGTGCGGCTCCTGTGACTCTCGTGCCGCTAGACACAACGAAACTCTAGTTGGAATAGAAAATTACAGCTGTAAACATCGCCCGGGTCCCTGGCTGCCCCGCAGTGTCTGACTGAACTTTCCATCTTAATTAAAATGTGTTTTAGTATTTGTGAAGTCTATTTCATTCTTCTGATTCTCGTAGTCAACCAGTGTTTAGCTTTAATATATATATTTACATAATACATGCCTGTTTGTATAACGTTATTTAAATTAACCCTTTGCTAAACTGTGTGCTCTTTTTGTTGTTGGGCTATCTAAATAAATAAGCTTCTGTCCTGTCATAATTAGGAACTGTGTTATTTTCATATTTTGTAAATAATATATATTTTAAAGCTAATGTATAAAAAAATAGTTACGTTTTTGTCATTCACGCCTTAGGCCTCTTGCGTCTGCAATTAATTCGCAAAAGTGCGGATCAATTGCGGACCTGTTAACTTCTATGGGCCCACACACACACGACTGTGGTTTACAAGTACCGTGTGGGGGTTGCAATTGTGGACCGCGAAAACCCAGGACTGGTAATCTTGCGGTCCGCGATTGAGGTCCGGCACCATTGAAATGAACGCACGTCTTTTGTGTGCATGGTCAGTGATTGCGGATGGCAGTCCGCGGCCGTCCGTGCCCGTAATCACGGGCTGTGCACACGGCTACAGCCTTGTGGATGAGGCCTCAGGCTTAGTTCACACCAGCGTTGTCACCCGTTTAGGTCTTTTCCGTCATAGGAAGAGGTGACCGGAAAGCATCTCTTCCGTTTGAATTACTATTGATTTCGATGGTAATTCTTTTGTTGCACTTTTGCTTCTGTGGAAAAAAACGGAAACCTAGCGAAACGCAAACCAACAAACAAAATAATTACCATTGAAATCAATAGTAATTCAAACGGAAGAGATGCTTTCCGGTCATCTCTGCCTATGTTTGAAAAGACCTAAACGGGTGACAACGCTAGTGTGAACTAAGCCATAGGCGGGATTCACACGACCGGGTCGTTCCCGAGCCCGAGTATCGGCCGGTAAAATCGGCCATTTTGCCCGGCCGGTTTGCATAAAGTTATGCATCCGTGCCGGGCCGGGCAGATCCGGACAGTGACATCAGCGGCAGCTCCTGAAGGGGAATCCTCATGTGTTCGGGGATTCCGCTTCAGGAGTTTCCCCTGATGTCACTGCCCAGATATGGACAGAGACATCAAGCGCTCTGTCCAGGAGCGGAATCCCCGAAAACATGGGGATTCCGCTCCTTCAAGGAGCTAAAGTGCGGCTAGCACATAGCAGAGCGGGGAGATACCTCCCTGCTCTGCTATAGTGGCGTCGCTGCAGTAGTAGCAGCCGCAGCGGCAGCAGCTGCTGCTACTAGCGGCGCCATCGAAGGTGTCGCCGAGCCAGGGCGCTTTTAACAAGCAGGGGAAGGGAGCCAGCGCAGCGCTCCCTCCAGCTGCTGTACACCCCGGCCCTGCAACACAGTGTACAGCGATGCCATTCGTCAGAATGGCATCAACTCCTCCTCCTCACATGCACTCTGCGCTGTGAGGAGGAGGAGATAGAGCGCAACCGCCGGGAAACCCGGCCATCACTCGGAACACATTCCGGTGATGGCCGTGTAATACCCGGCCCCATAGACTTCTATGGGAGCCGGGCGGCCGGGTGCCCGGGCAAAGATAGAGCATGTCCTATTTTTTGACGGCCGGATTTCCCGGCCGTCAAAAAATCGGTCGTGTGAATAGCCCCATTAGGGGTCTATCATTCCTAATGCAGCCGGGTGCCGGCCGATTTATGAACGGCCGGCACCCGGCCGGGAAACCCTGCCGTGTGAATGAGGCCTAAACGACCAAGCATTATTTTTCGGGTTGTTTTTTTACCATCGCGTTCCAGGAGTCATAAAGGTGTTCACATCAGCGTCCCCGTCCCGTTCATAGGTTGGTTCAGTTAGACCTTTCTGTCGGAGGAACCCATGAACAGAAAGGCAAACGGAAACCGTAGCTTCCGCGTGCATTACCATTCATTTCAATGTTAATACTTCCGTTCTGTAAAGTTTCCGTTTTTCTTTTTTGCGGAATCAATAGCGCAGTTGACTGTTTCAGTTCATGGGCTCTGACAGAAAGGTCTAACGGAACCCATGAATGGAAGGGTGACCGTGATGTGAACAGGCCCTAACTTTTACATTTATCCGTATGAGGACGTTTTTTGCGGGACAAGTTGTATTTTTCAATTGGACCGATAAAAACAGCTATTCCTGCTACTCCGTGTGAGCTGGGCCTAAAACTGACAGGCAATCTATTAGGCCATACCCGTGGCACGGCCTAATAGGCAGTTAATGGCAGATCTGGGGGCCGAAACCGATTGGTGCCCCGCAATAGTGTAGTGGGTGTGCTGATGGGGTGACAGAGGGAGCTCCCTCCATCTGTCAGTCACCTTAGACGCCATGGTCGCTATTGACTGCGGCATCTAAGGGGGTTAAAATGCCGGAATTGGAGTTCTCTCCAATTCCTGCACTTGCAGCAGAGGCATGGCTGTGTATAAGAGCTGTGCTCCTGCCGCTGATCTCTTGGGTACAGTGGCAGTATCCGCTATATCCGAGTGACGGATATATCCGTCACGATGCATGAACTAGCACCCACTTGTGACGGATGTATCTGTATCTGTCACTCGTCGTTAAAGGGTTCGTCTGGGTTATGTTCCTATGGGTCGGATTTTCCATAGGCATATCCGAAATGTTTTTACTGCAGGATCTGCGGCAGAAGTCTGAGGCTTACCTCGGATTCGCACTGCGGATATGCAGTTTGATGAAACCCTTGTCCGCGTCAATCTATCAGCTTTTCCATGCAGAGCTAGTGGACTAAGTAGGATTTTACTTATTCTCACAGATTTTTTTTGTCATGAGCAAAAATCTAAGTGGAAATTTTCTCCGGCATGTGAATGGGGTTATGGAGACCACATTCACGTGCATTGGATGTGGATAATCGTCGGATTTGATGCTGATATTGGCCTGAAATCCATATTAAATCCAACACGTGAATGGGGCCTTATAAAACCCATTTTGAAAAACCTATTAGGGTATGTTCACACTCCCTATTTACAGACGTAATTCAGGAGTTTTACGCCTCGAATTACGCCTGAAAAAACAGCACAGAACCGTCTGCAAACATCTGCCCATTGATTTCAATGGGCTTTACGATGTTCTGTGCAGACGAGGTGTATTTTTACGCAACGCTGTCAAAAGACAGCGCGTAAAAAGATGCCCGCCTCAAAGAAGTGCATGTCACTTCTTGGGACGTAATTGGAGCCGTTTTTCATTTACTCCATTGAAAAACAGCTCCAATTACGTCCGTAATCGACGCCGCGAAAAAACGCCTGCACTTGTCAAAACGTCTGAAATTCAGGAGCTGTTTTTGCCTGAAAAGTACTCAGTAATTTTAGACGTCTTTGGCGTTGCCGTGTGAACATACCCTTAGGGTAGATTTACCCGCTGCAGTTTTGTTGCGCGGCTGAAAACTGCACTGCAAAAATGCATGTTTTTTTACAGTGATTTGCTGCATGTTCACTGCTAACTGCAAATCATAAAAACTCATGCATGTTTGCCGTGTGGTTTTCAGCCACACGAAACTGCACAGCATGATTTTATTTTCACTGTTAGGAAATTCTGAGTTAATAAAGCGAATCCCATATTCAGTAAAGTAAACAAAAGTTTCAAAGAGCCTCCAAGCCGTCCCTGTACTACACTGACAGCCCAGTGAGAACTGTAATGCTTTATTTCACCTGTGGTGGCGCTGCATGGGAACTGAACACTTGCTGCCAGGTTCCCCCACTGATGACAGCTGAAATCTGAGGGGTTCACCATATGATTAACTTATCATTGAGTGACCCATCTAAGCAGCAATCTTTTTATGGACCAGAAACTTTTTAATGGCTTTGCACTCATGGTGGTTTAACAACAATAACTTTTTTTATTTTTAAAGCCATGTTCACACAGATTAATTTTGGGCATATTTTGAAGTGTAAATCGCTATCATTACACTCCGAATTACACTTGAAATAAGCCTGCAGGGAAGTTGCAGGTGGTTGCACATTTCGGGGAATGGACATCAATGTATATAACGGCTGCACTAGAGTGGGCAAATAAACAGTGTTTCTCCAGATGAGAACTTTCAATGCAGTGTAATGACCATGAGATAAATGTACTTTTATATGTTTCAGGCTATTTTTAATAATGGACAAAGATGAAATGGACATTGAGAATCCATCCTATACCTTAAAAGGAACTTCAGAAACCCTCCTTCCTATCCAGCTGTTTGATTTTAAAGCTCATCTACTGGAAGCTGCGGAGGAACTACGAATGGGACGGGTAAGAGACAGTGTTTCATTAGATACTGTTGTTCTTATTTTTTTTTTAAATGTCTCAAATATAAAATGATATAGCTAAGAACATTGTTTCAGTCCCACATAATGAGAAAATAGACCACAGAATTTGATAACATTCTTACTAAGGCTCTTATTCCACTGACGTCATAGTGCCATGCCATCAGGATTTCTATTGCCCCTGACAGGCAGAATTGCATCGTCTACACTGCTGTTCTGCCCGGTAAAAAAATAAAACTGAAACGTAACATACTTTTTAGAAGTCAAAGTGATTCAACGTCAACACAACCCACAACACCACTGTAAACAAGTCCTACATCGTTTTTATTATTGCGATGGTGTGCTGCAGATTATACTTTAACTTAATAATAATGCCCGAATATCTTAAAATTTATCTGACGCGACATGCATTGATGGCATATCGATGCACGCCTCTTGAAAGGGGTTGTCCGTGCAGGGAACTGGTTTTCATACTGCCGACCTATCCAATGGATAGGTCATCCGTATCTGATCAGTGGGGGCCCGACACCCGGACCCCGCACCGGTCAGCTGCCTCTGGGCATCGGATGTTATGCAGTGTTTGGCGCTGGAAGTATATTGCTCCGCACACACTGCATAGCGGCTGTACTGCAGAACTGCAGCTCTGCTCCTATTCACATTGAATAGGATCGATACTGCAGCACGGCCGCTGTACTGTGACCGGAGTCATCTGCTTCCGGCACGGACATCCGGTGCCCGGAGGCAGCCGGAGCAGCTGATCGGTGCGGGGTTGGGGTGTCCTTGTGAGCTATACTGTGGTTTGTTTCATTCACAATTTAGCAAAAAATATTTGAATAGGTTTTGTTTTTTATCACTTTTGTAGTGCAGGAGAAAGCAATTTTTTTTTTGTCTGAAATATAGCATCTGTCCACCAATCGAACTTCATTCTATGGGGGAGATTTATTAAGACTGATGTTTCATAAGCCAGTCTTAATAAGCAATTCATTGGAGTAAGATGCAATGTATTTATTAACCCCTGAATACCTGAATGAGCAAGCAATTTTTTTAAATTTTTCCATCGTCTCATTCAAAGAGCTTTAACATTTTTATTTTTCTGTTGACATAGCTGTATAAGGCTTTTTGTGGGACAAGTTGTATTTTTTAAAAGCACCATTTTGGGGTACATATAATTTATTCATTAACTTTTTTGGTGGGGTAATTAAAAAACAAAAACCAAAAACCCTGAAATTTCGCAATTCTTTTTTGCGTTTTAAATTTACGCCGTCTACCGTGTGGTATAAATAACATAACTTTTCAGCGGGTCGTTACGATTGCGGCACTACCATATTATATAGTTGTTTTTTTTTTATGTTCTGCTACTTTTACACAGTAAAAACACAGTTTTTTGTTTTTTTTTATTTGTTTTTGTGTCGCCTTATTTATAGAGCCATAACTTTTTTATTTTTTCGCCGATTCAGCTGTATGAGAGCTTTTTGTTTCTTTGCGGGACGACTTGTGGTTTTTATTGGTGCCATTTTCGAGTACATGTGACTTTTGAATCACTTTTTGTCCATTTTTTTTTGAAGACAGGGTGAATACATGCGCCACAATTGTTGCACGAGCGCAGTCGTGCGTCATCCATTCCCCCTTCCCAATGACCATAAAATGAAAAAAAGTAGACTAACCTCTGTTCCCTTCAGGCTCCCTCAGCATGTCGCGGTGAATACAAGGTCCTGCCTGTCACGGTGTGTGGGTATGTGGACCCACTAGGCCGCACCGCCGTAGCAGGGAGGCAGCTGGCCAAACAACAGTGAACCCCAGCATTACAAAGTCCCACACAAGGCTACCTGGACAGTCCAGACAGTGGCCGCAGCTCTGGCACGGACGGAGATGGGTAAAGTAAGGCAACGCCAGACGTGGCGGATGGCAGCAGGTGCCGTAGGTTGCGCCAGACGTGGCAAATCCCCCTTGGACGTGGCAGATGACACAGGTGCAGTAGACACGACTCGAACTATTAGGCACAGGAACAAGAACACAGCACGGGATACGGGTAACAACTGGAACGGGAAACACTAAGGGACCATTTGCAAGACAGACTTCAGAATTACTAACAACGCTCAGGCAAAGATCAGAAGGGCTGGGGCCTTCTTATAGTCCAGGAAATCATGTGTGTTGATGATGATTTCCTTCATGTGCGTGCGCTGGCCCTTTAAGATTGGGCACGAGCGTGCACGTGCACCCTACGGGACACAGCGGATCGGAGCGTAAGTGAGCACTGGTGTCTCCTGGGAAAGAGATGGGGACCAGCGCTCACAGATCTATGGCTGCGAGCATCAGGAGGTGAGTAGACCCGACGGCCCGTGGCCATGGACACTACACTGCCTTGACCTGCCTGCTCTTTTTTGCCACTGTTTTTGCTGCGTTTTACGCTCGTGGCCATTGAAGCTAATGCAAGGATTGGGCCAAACGCCCAGAAACGAGCGCCGCAGTTTATTTTTTGCCTCCCAAGGATTTCAATGGGAGGTCAGAGGCGTAACCGCGGCATGAAAAGACATACCGCTTTTTTTTCCCACCAGCGGCTAAAAGCGACCCGTGAAAAGAAAACGCTTCTGCCTCCCATTGAAATCAATAGGGGGCGATTTCGGACGTTTTTTTGCCGCTGATTCCGACGTGTTTTAAACGTCAAGATCAGCGCCAAGAAAACTCAGTGTGAACTGGGACTTAAATTGATGTTACTGATAATAGTAAATATGTCTAAATAAAAAAATGATGAAGCTTACTAATACCCCCCAATACAGTGTTAGTCACAATGCCACCACTACCCCAGTCTCAATAAATACGTACCCCTTGTAGATTCAATAAGCACTGCAGTCTTTTACTCATTTGGTACTTGTGAGCAGCCCATGCGTGGGTACTTATATGTAAATTCTGCTGGGGGAGACATCAGTAGTGCCGCACATCTCTGTAGTCAATACACCCCAATTATCCAAGTCTAAGTTACAGATACGTCTATTCAAAATTTCCCTGTATTATATCCGGAATAATGTTGATCCCGCCTGTTAATTATTGAGAATATTAGAGGCCAAGAGGCCACCTTGATGTTCTGTGACTCCTTGGAAACTTACATTTTTTTATTTTTTTAAGGTCTTCTTTCATTTGTTATTATTTTCAATCACCTTAACCTTTATCTTACATTTTATTTTTTTTCTTACAAGTACAATTATAAAGCTACATGGAATAACTTACTATATGCGAAGGATTGAAGTGAACAAGACGACTTCCCGTGCTGCCGCACTAAGTTTTTTTACTGCAGGGAATTTAGGAAAGACTTAAAAAGTGAAAGAAAAAAAATGGATTGATTGAGTATTATTAAAACTTGGTTTATTTCGTAGGAGGCAGATTAAGGTAGAAAATAAAAACTTAAAAAGTGACAATCAGCATTTAAGACATTTTGAACATAAGCCATCTGTAGTCTGTTCCTAAATCAGATCAGGGTCATCAGCTAAGAGGCCTGAGCAATTCTCTGTCCAGCTTGTAAAACTACAGCCTGAAGCAAAGATTTTAAAGAAGGCTTGACACTTTGTAAAGGTTAGAACTGGTAAATAAACCATCAAATTACTCATCTTTTATAGTTATGGTAGTGTTTATATAAAAACACTTAAGTGCTTGTAGTCCTAAGGCGAGTAATAAAAAGGAACATCTTAAAGGTCTTGTTTTCTGCCTTGCAACACTTTTTTTGGTTTATGTAATGTAGTTTGAAAGCTTATACACTGTTTTATCTTAGCATGAAAACTTTCTGAATTTTTTATTGAATCACTAAAATGGTTCATTTGATATTTAACAAAGTGAGTCCTAGGGTAAAAAAAAAATGATTTTTATTAGATGAAAGATTGGTGAGAACAAATTTATGTAATGCCATCCTAATGGTAGTCTGGGCAAAGAGTATTGTTCCCAAGTCTGTGGCTGTAAAGGCATGATGAGAGTTGCAGTTTTACAATAAGTGGAGAGCCGCTAGCTCAGAGGAATCCAGGCTCTGTTTGATATGTCTGAAGTTTTAGAAAATCACATGTGAAGTAAACAGCTCTACTTGCCATGTGGTCTAGGATTTATCTTTGCTTGAGACTCCTGGAAGTCCTCTTTGCTTCAAAGGGGTTGTCCACGCATGGACAACTGATGACCTATCCACGGGATAGGTCATCAGTATATAATTGTTGGGGATCCGACACCCGGACCCTGCACCGATCAGCTGCTCCGGCTGCCTCCAGTCACCGGATGTTATGATGGGTATTTAGCATTCGGAGCCGGAAGCAGATTGCTCCGACTACTACTTAGTTGCCGTGCTGCAGCTCGGCCACTATTACGTGACCGGAGCCTTCTGCTTCTGGCATGGACATCCAGTGCTCGGAGGCGACTGGAGCAGCTGATTGGTGCGGTGTCCTGGTGTCAGAATCCGGCCGATCATATACTGATGACCTATCCTGTGGATAGGTCATCAGTTGTCCATGCGTGGACAACCCCTTTAAGCAGAAAGAGATTTATGAAAGATTCTCTTTTGGCTCCCAGATATAGCATTATTTGCATACATTGCTTACAGTCTGCATAGAAATGCATGGATGACCTTTGGGCCCCCAGTGTTGTCGAGTACGAGGGGCCCTTGTTCACCATTCTCAGTGTGAGAGCAGGAATTGAATGGGGCTTCCGGAAACAGCTGAATAAGTGCATTTCCCCTATTTCTGACGTCCATTTTAAGTCTATGCTTGTCCTGCTCTCTAACCGAGAACGGGGACAAAGGGCCACTCGTTCTTGGCATGGTTGACAGGTTATAAAAGTAAAAAAAGGGGTTGTCATGCGAGAACCCCTTTTAACCCCTTAATGACCGCCGATACGCCTTTTCACGGCGGCCTAATCAACGCTCTGCACGGGTCTCCCGTGCAGGCTGGAGCCGGGCCTCGGCTGTCTGATGACAGCCGGGCTCCTGCTTCAACGGTAGCGATAGAAGTTTACTTAGATTACGGCCGTTTAACCAATTAAATGCCGCGGTCATTAGCGACCGCTGCATTTGAGTTGTTTACAGAGGGAGGGATCTCCCTCTGTCACCCATTGGCGGGCCGCAAATGCAATTGCGGGCATCCGATGGGGTGCCATGGCAGCCGGGGGCCTAACAAAGGCCCCCAGGTCTGCCCTGGCTATATACCTATTAGGACGCGCCAGAGGCATGTCCTAATAGATGCCTGTGGGTTTTACACTGGCAGGCAATAATGCTCTGTTATACGAAGTATACCAAAGCATTATATCTGTGATCTAAAGATCGCATAGTGAAGTCTCCCAGTGAGACTGAAAAAATAATTAATGTGAAATAAAAATGAATAAGGTACACATTAAAAAAAATATAACCATTTTTTTGCCATAAAGGGTTTTATTTAGTAAAAGTGTAAAAATAAAATAAAAACTACACATATATGGTATCCCCACAATCGCAAAAATTTGGTCAATAAATTCATAGCTTATTTGTGAAAAACACCAAAATGTAAAGAAAATTTGCAAAAATTTAAATTTTTCTAATTTTAAATGTAATCTACTTGTAAAACAGATAGTAATACCACACAAAATTGTTGCTAATTAACATCCCCCATATGTCTACATTATATTTGCATTGTTTTTTGAACATTATTTTATTTTTCTAGGAAGTTACACGGCTTAGAACTTTAGCAGCAATTTCTCACATTTTCAAGGAAATTTCAAAAGGCTATTATTACAGGGACCAGTTCAGTCTGAGGTGGCTTTGAGGGCCTTATGTACTAGATAGACCCCATAAATCACCCCATTTTAAAAACGGCACCCCTCAAAGTATTCAAAACAGCATTCAGAAAGTTTATTAACCCTTTAGGCGTTTCACAGGAATTAAAGCAAAGTAGAGGTGAAATTGACAAATTTTATTTTTTATGCCGAAATTCATTTGTAATAATTTTTTTCCTGTAATACAGAAGGTTTTACCAGAGAAATGCAACTCAATATTTATTGCCCAGATTCTGCAGTTTTTAGAAATATCCCACATGTGGCTCTAGTGTGGTAATGGACTGAAGCACCGGCCTCCGAAGCAAAGGAGCACCTAGAGGATTTTGGGGTCTCCTTTTTTAAAACATATTTTAGGCACAATGTCAGGTTTGAAGAGGTCTTGTGGTGCCAAAACAGTGGAAACCCCCCAAAAATGGTTTTGGAAACGACACACCTCAAGAAATTTATCTAGGGGGTATAGATATTTTTTTTTTTACAGTAATCACTGTACTCTATAAATGACATTTTACTTTATTCTGTGGGTCGGTACGATTACGGCGATACCATATGTATATAGTTTTTTTTATGTTTTGTAGCGTTTGCGCAATAAAATCACTTTTCTATAAAATGATTTCATTTTTGTGCCACCATATTCTGAGAGCCATAATTTTTTTTCTTTTTCAGTCAAAAAAGCTGTGTAAGGGCTTGTTTTTTGCGGGACGGGTTGTAGTTTTCATTGGTATTATTTTGGGGTACATGCGACTTTTTGATCACTTTTTATTCTATATTTTGGGAGGGGTGATGACCAAAAAACTAGTGATGCTTGTATTGTTTTTTAACTTATTTTTTGCGGTGTTCACCGTGCGGGAAAAATAATAGTTTTATAGTTTGGGTCGTTACGAATGAGGTGATACCCAATATGTGTACTTTTTTAACGTTTTAATTTTTGTCCTATAATAAAAGACTTATTATAGGAAAAAAAGCATTTTTTGTTTTTGTAACTTATAACTTGTTTTTACACTATTATAAAACACTTTTCTTACTTTTTTTTTTTAAACTTTTTTTTACTTGAAGACCTGCAGCACTGTTGGCTGCTATAACACATTGCACTACCTAGGTAGTGTAACGTTTTATAAACGTGTGACACTGACAGCCTATGAGGACCAGCTGGTCCTGATAGGCTTCCGTGAATGGCAGACCCTGAGGCTGTTGTATGGCCTCTGGTTTTGCCATGCAACCGACGACAGCACCCGCAATCGGTCCTCGGGAAAGTTTGTTGTAGCAACAAACTCTCCAGTTTGTTGCTACAACAAACTTTCCCTGCGATCACATGATCGGGACCTGAACCAAACAGATCCCGATCATGTCTCCGGGACCAGAGGTAGGGGTAAACAGCGCGATCCGGGTGTCAGCACTACTCTGAGACACCCCGATCACGCTTTTAACACCCACTGTGAAGTCACGTCGGCGCTGCATAGAGCCCAGCAAGCACCGATGTGAATTTACTGTGGGAGGTCAGGAAGCAGTTAATAACGGTGATCATATTCTCTAGCCGAACCAATCAGTTCGGCTGTCCGAGAACAGGTTGCTGGGGAGCCGGGGACACGGACACCCCCGGCGTCAGAGCGATCTCCCCAGCGCTATGCCGGCAGTAGCAGAGGTCTGCAGATTCACGTCCTGTCAGCACGGGGTATATGCGAATAGGGCTTGAATCAACAGATTGTCGACATGAAAGGGTGGGCGTTGTAAGGACAAGTGTATGACGCTGACCAATCAGTGACCAATCAGCGTCATACACTTCTCTCCATTCATGTCCATTTGTACTCAGCACAGCGTGATCTCACGAAATCACGCTTTGCTGTCATATACACCCACATTAACTTTACTGAAGTGTCTTGAGAGTGAATAGACCTCACCTCCAGCCAGGATGCGATGTCTATTCACACTCCCGACACTTCGGTAAAGTTTCTGTGAATGACAGCACAGCGTGATCTCGCGAGATCACGCTGTGATGTGTGAGTAAGTCAAACACAAACTTTACCGAAGTGTTTGGAGTGTGAATAGACATCGCGTCCTGGCTGGAAGCGATGTCTATTAACTCTCAAGACACTTCAGTAAAGTTAATGTAGGTGTATGTGACCGCACAGCGTGATCTTGCGAGATCACGCTCTCCAGTGAATACAAATGGACATGATTGGAGAGAAGTGTATGACGCTGATTGGTCACTGATTGGTCAGCATCATACACTTCTCTTTACAACGCCCACTTGGTCAAAAGGTAAAAAAACGCCCAGTTGTCTCGTGCACACTTCCGACACGGTTTTCACGGCTGTTTGTGACGGATCCGTGTGTTAGTTTTAGCGGCCGTGTGCACTCCGTGTTTCCGTTTCCATGCGCCGAGCATGGTACTATCCAGGGTGCTGAAAGAGTTAAAGGGCTGCACTGATCGGCGGTAACTCTTTTACACCCTGGACAGTACCATGCTCGGCGCTCGGAAAATACAATTTTAATGTAATGAAAAAAATTTGTAAAAAAATTTCATACTTACTTTCCTCCTGTCCGGCCTCCAGCGATGACGTTTTATCCATGTCGCCGCTGCAGCCAATCACCGGCTGTAGTGGCGGTCACGCACGTCAGGATGACGTCAGAAGGCCGGCCTCCAGGGATGACGTTTCATCCCACGTGACCGCCTCTGCAGCCAATCACAGGCTGCCGCGTCATTCTGGAAGGTCGGACTGGAGGAAGAAGAGAGACTCGTCACCAAGACAACAACCGGGTAAGTATGAACTGATTTTTATTTTATTTTTAATCAGCAGCCTCTTTTCTCTATCAGTGATTGATAGAGACAAGTGGCTGCCGATTAGTGTAATATTTATTTTATGTTTCTCTGCCCGCCCGGCCGTTGCTAGGCAACGGCTCCGTCACACACGGATGGCACACGGATGCCTTCCGTGTGCCTTCAGTTTTTTTGACGGCCCCGTTGACTTGCATGGGCCTCACGGTCACGGAATCCCGGACCAAAGTAGGACATGCTCTACTTTGGATCGGAACGGAGCAACGGACCGTCAAAAAAACTGAAGTGTGCATGGCCCCATTGAAATGAATGGGTCAGTGTGCCAGCCGTCAGAAAAACGGCTAGCACCCTGAAGGAAAAAACTGAAGTGGGCATGGGGCCTAAGAAACTAATTAGCATAAATCTAAAATTGCTCATAACTTGCTCAAAAATTGTTTTTCAAAATAGAAAACATTGTTGTTATCTACATTACAGCACCGATCAGATTATGTAGGAGATAGAGCACTTATAATATGGTAAACATTCGGTAAGGAGATTACAAAAAAAATAAGGATGTTCTGCAAGTTCTTTTAAGCAAACATAAGGTAGAAATCAGACCTCCTTTTCCAAACCAATTGTTCACATAGTAGATTGTCAACAAGGCAGAGGAGAGGGTGATATAATGGCTGCCTCATGGAAAATATAGAAGAAAAATATTGATAATTAAAACAGAAAATGATCAAGGAGGTAAAAGTCTCAGTAAAGACACAGATCTCGCAATATACTATCAATGTGCGACCCAGCCGATTGCTTGAACAATATGGCAATGGTGCAAGGAACTTTACTACCTGTCGGATCCTTTCAGAGTCCAAATGGATGGCCCATTCTAGTCAACCCTGAAGTCTTTTCTGAAACAACCCCCTTTAACATAAGTGTTGCTTTAAAAGACAGATTGATTTTGGGGGTGATAAGAGCAGCAGTTAGTTCATCGAAGTCTCACATGTTTTATTGAAAGGAAGATACAGTGACTGTTTCATTATATAATTTCTTCTTCACAGCATTTATGAAATGATCATTAATACTGTTTATAAACTAATAGAACTCATCCTCCACTTTAAGATTGGTGAAAAGAGAAAACAAAATTATGATATTTTGTCATCCTTGGGGGAGTAAGCCGGGGTGCGTCCTGATGTGTGTTTACACATTAGTGATTGAAAATTATCCAACTTTAATTGCTTCATTTTTTTCCCCCTACATTACCTGTGACTTAGTAATTTGCTTTTTTTTTTCCAGAGGCTACCATTAGAAAAGAATTAGCTACTTACATCTACGATTCTGCTTATGTCACACCTCCCAAGTGTTCTTTTTTTTGGATGAACAGCCTCTATATTTGACCCAAATCCCCTTGTGTTCTTCTAAGATATTCCTCTTTTTGGAATTGATTAATACATTTGCATTAATAAGTTTACTCTATCTGCCTGGTTCCTAATTGCATATTAGAGCATATCACAGTTTCATACAAGACACTTGTAAAGACACTTTTGTCACTTTTGTAGCCTAATGTACTCACAGAAGTTCTAATTTCAATATGCCAGGGGCGAAAAATGCTGTGCAAACTAATACTGGTTCTCTGCCTCAGTTCTTTCTACATTAAAGACTAAAGTCTTCCAGATTCAGTTATTATTACTGCTCCCTGCACCCTTGGTTTACAAGTCTAATAGGTAAACTTCATTACGCAAGCCTCACCTAGGTGACTCCTTACATAGTGCTTGGGCATCCCAGATCTGCTCATATCATGCCCAATTCCCTCATGCTTTATATTATGCTTGATGCATGCACTGGCGCCTACTAAGTGTGTTCTTCCGTTTTGTCTGTAAGACCTGTGGTGGGTGTTGCATCATGAGTTGGGAAACCTGCAACAATGGGTGAGTTGTCTCACCAATACAATGTAGCCATTAGCTTTTTTTCATTTTATTTTTTTTTTTTATTAATAACTGATTAATATATTCAAACTCCTCTATAAGGCTCCATGCACACGACCGTGCCTGTAATTACAACCCATAATTGCAGGCGCGGACAGCCGTCCGTATTTACGGGCCATGCTCCCATTCTAAAGTATGGGAGCATGGTCCGTAAAATAAAAAAATAGGACGTGTCCTATTTTTTTCGGCAAGTTTCTCTGGCACAGACACCTTCCCATAAGTATACAGGAAGGTGTCCGTCGGCTATAGAAACGAATGGGCCCGTAATTATGGATCGTAATTACGGGCGATTTTATGGTCGTGTGCATGGGGCCTAAGGCTATTTAGAATTAAATTTTCTTATTTTTTTTTACGAATAGATTTTATATAAAATTAGCAAAATTGACATGTAACGCAATCGTTTGATGCACACCTGTTTTTGGCGCCTTATTATTTTTTTTCTTCATTTCTCCCACTTCTTTTCAGCTTGCCAAAATTCAGTATGAAGAACAAATTAACAAAATTTTGATGGAGAGACAAGAACTATTGTGGAAATATGTATGTTTTGGATTTTACTTCTCTTTTACTGACCTTTATTGATTTAACTGCTGTAGATAAGTAGTACTGTACGACTGATCTAATTTTAGTAAGGAAATGTTTTATCTTTTCTTTCTGTGTAGAGAAGCACCTATGCTGTATAGTAGCCAGTACACCCTGTGGTGGGATTCAGTCGGTTCGGTTCGCCCAATTCATTTGTTAAATTTAGATTGGGATTGCAGCACTTCTCAAAGCTGTCCTGCGTCCCACCTTTTTTAACTTTCTAGCAGCTGCACTGTCGGCACGTGTGGGACTTTTGACAAGACTGACAGCGTGTTGCCAGACTCTCTTTCATTAGACATCAGATGCCTATATAGCCAATGAGAGTCTGACATCTAATGCAACAGCCGCTCCTCAGCACCAAAGGATAATGTGCCCGCCCTTCTCCTGTATCCACCATCATGTCCAACAATCCTGGAGGCTGCATCTTTTTCCTCCTGTACATGCTACCGTGGCCTTTTTATGAGTGACATCTGCCCTTTTATGATTGGATCTTCCCTGTATTAGACACGTGCACCCGGAGTGCAGCATACATTCAAGTGAGCAAGTTTTACATGGATCAGTTTCAGTGTGAATCCACATTAGAATAGGAAAAATTGAGCGGTCTGCGCGACTTCAAACGAGGCATGGTCATCCGTGCTAGACTAGCCAGTATTTAAAAAAAAATTCTGACAAACTTGTGGGATTTTTTTGTGCAAGAGAATGATGTGATTAAGGAAAAACGTGCAATGAAAGGGGATCCTGTGGAGGTAAAGAACTTGTCGACGAAAGGGGTCAAGAATTGTTCTGCCTAACAGCCATTGCACAGTCAAATACAATGTTTGTGCTCCACCTAACGTGTCCGAAAGCACAACTCGTCTTTCCTTATAGTGGATGGGCTATAACAGCAGACAACCAGCTCGAGTGCCATTGCTGTCTGAGGAAAAAATAAAGGCAACACGCCAGTGGGCAAAATCGTGCAAAAATTGGATCACTGAGCACTGGAAAAATATTGCCTGGTCAGATGAATCCAGATTTCTGTGGTACCATGCTGATGACCGGGTCAGAATTTTTTGCACACAGCATGAATCGATGATCCCTTCCTGTCAGGTCAGAACAGTTCAGGCTGGTAGTGGTGTGGAGAATTTTTTTCTTGGCACACCACGGGTCCTCCGATACCTGTGGATGGATTTTTGAACAGTAGGGCTTAACATAGTATTGTAGCCGATCAAGTTCATCCAGTCATTGCAGCTGTTTACTGGCAGAAGGACACTTCAGCTGCAACTGCGGGAAGCGATCCTGACTGCATGGGCCGATATTCCTGCAGAACAATTTCAAAACAAAGTGTAATCTATACCACAACGAATTGCTGCTGTTCTGAATGCCAAAGGAGGTCCAACCCGCTACTGGGGTGTCTCTAATAAAGCGGCCATTCAGTGTATGTCTGTGTGTGTGTGTGTGTGTGTGTGTGTGTGTGGTGTATGTATGTGTAACGCATGTGGGATATAAGATGTCTACTGCTTACATCCAAATATTTAAATGAGGTTGCCCATTAATTTGTAGTATATTTTGAGCATGTTAATTGTGATCTATACCACAACGAATTGCTGCGGTTCTGAATGCCAAAGGATGTCCAACGCGCTACTGGGGTGTCTCTAATAAAGCGGCCATTCAGTGTATGGCTTTGTGTGTGTGGTGTATGTATGTGTAGCGTATGTGGGATATAGGATGTCTACTGTTTACATCCAAATATTTAAATGAGGTTGCCCATTAATTTTGTAGTATATTTTGAGCATTTTAATTATTTTACTTGATGTCTTGCATAAGAAATTTCTCGCTTTGGTGGGCTTTGCACGCTGCAATCATACCATTCTTGGCCAGATAGGGAACATGGAAATCAATAAAGTATTATGAATATAATAAAGTATTATATTTTTAGGCAAGGCGGCCTGGGCTGTTGCATAGCTTTCTTCCTATTCCTAACACCAATTGTCTCCAACCTATGACTTTCCAGATCTTGCAAAACAGCTTCTGTCAGTCAGGACATGCTGCAAGTTGTACATTTGCAACGGATAGAGAGCTTCAGCTTTGGAGATTACTGCCCTAAACTAACAACAATTACTTTATTTTATTAGGAATCATTATCAAATCAGGAGGAAATTGTGGAAAAGAAGCACAATGATTCTCTGGCTGCATTAAAAAAACAGGTACTAAAATATTGATGTTTGATGTCATGTTAAGATTTAAAGGGATTCTATAACATGTTAAATAACGCACACAAAAAATGGAAGGTCCCTCACTGTTACATCCCATCTGTACCTTATATAGAAAACAGGGATGCTAAATCACTGCGCTATACACAGAGGAAACTTTTTGCAGTAACCTAAAATAAATCTGGAAAATAAAACATCCAGACACAATAGAGTTTTGTGTGATGATGTCTTACCTTTTATTTGATTATACACCCTGAGAATGACACATGGCTACGTATTACAGTTTACGTGCTGAGATATCCACTGAATCCAATCAGTTAGGCCCCATGCGCACGACCGTTAAAAATCTCCGTAATTGCGGACCGTAACACGGTCCGCGATTCTGGACCCATTCAGTTCTATTGGCCGCGGACACCTTTCCGTATCGCTACGGATAGATGTCGGGGCCGTAGAACTGTACCGCAAAAGATAGAAAATGTTCTATGTTAAAATATTTTTTTGCTTTGTTTTGTTTTGTGCTAGGAAGGTTCTGATTATGGCATGGAAGGCCACGACCTGTCCGTGTCTGGAGCATTGGGTCCAATTAGTAAATAAATATGTACCTATGTACCAAAAACTGTATCTTAACAGGCGCTGCCCTGACAAGTTTGGGAAGATTTGGTCTAGATGGTTGGAGGCCTCGGACACTGCCGTTTATTGTTTGTTTGCCCTTCTGGATGGAATGGGAGCAATGCGGGATGACTGGAGCGCTTGGGTGAATGGTGTGTGCATGTGTGTTCTTTTAGTTGTTCTTAGGCATCTACTGTGGTTACCTCTTCTGCTACTTGTTAGCAGCAAAGTATATCCTGTATTGTGATACTCCTTTTATTTGTTCACTGCCTTCTCTGTACTTTGAATGTCTTGTAACCATGGTGCCTTGTTGTTCCAACCAGTTTACGGGTTGGTACTTATGTTGTATTTACTTGTACTTTGAAAATTAATAAATAAAACATTTAAAAAAAGAAAATGTTATATGTTTTGCATTTTACGGGCCGTGTTCCCATACTTTGCATGGGAGAACAAGCCGAAAATGCGGGCTGCGGCTGGCCGTGCCCGCAATCGCGGGCCCTGATTGCGGGCACGGCCGTGGGCATGAGGCCTTAGTGCCTAGAGATGAGCAAATCAATTATACACGACTAAAATCCTATTATCTTTATGGTCTCTAAGTTTTAGATTATCGTTCTCAGATTTTCTTCTTTTTTAAATTATAGTTTCAGACAAAGATGTGCTTGATTGAAGAGGAAAAGGTAAGTTTTCAAAAATTGTATTAAGAAGTTAGTATTTGCAAAATAGTATATGTATGTTCACATGCGGCAGATTTGTTGCAGATATTTCTGCAACTAAAATTCTGTTCTTTACTTCTGAATGTGGTTGTTTTTGCAGCATGTGAATCGATTTCTGAAAACCCCATTCAGATATATTGGACAGTAGCAGAAATTTCTGCAAGAAAACTTCTGCGTGTGAACTTATTTTTAATCTTGCTAGTTACACGGATGGGACCCTCTCTCTCTCAACATTTTAATAAAAAGAACACTAAGTAAAATTGATATACTATGTTATGCCTAGTGCAGGACCTGTTGAAGGGCTTTGCATGACACAAGGTTTCAAAAAACACCAATGGAGAGAATTTCTGTGTCATGCTCCAGCCCCTCAGGTCCTGCACTAAGTATAACAGTGTATCAGACTTACCTGGAGTGTTGCTTTAAGTGTATTCTAGATCAATATATCCCAGTGTAGATAAGTGATTCTCTTGCCTTTCAACGCTTCCAGCTGTGCACAAGTATTAAGAGCTTAGAAATCATACACATGTTTTATTATTTTGCCATTTTATGCAATTATGTCTCCTGTGTTATACCTTGTTTATTTTTCTTCACTTAAGGGTCGATTCCAGCTGGTTGCAGAAACAAAGGAAAGAGAGAATATTAGTTTAAGAGAAGATATAAAAGCATCTCAGGTGACATGTAGACTCATATAAATTAAAATAAATCTTTAACATGTCACTGGGATTTCAGAAGAAGTCATCGGAGGCCTGTCCCCTGTGCTTCTCTGATCACTGTGCCCCTAAATCTTCTGACTCTGGAGTTGAATCTGTAGTTAAATTTGCCATTCACTGCAATGGGCTTCATGCAAAGGAACTCTATGATCCATTCTTTTTAGCAAAAGTCATGGTCACAGAGCTCAAGTCCCTACCAATGATATCTTCTGACATGTCTAAACTGCAAATCCCTTTGTGAGAATTACCAAAACTATTATATAAAAGTCTCTTTGCTGCAGATTAATGATGTGAAATAAATTTTTTGCTACTGTATTCCAGTGTGGAAATTGCATTGATTTGAAGTTAGACGTTACACGTGCAGCCTCTCTGCTCCATTGTCCACATGGCAACACTTTAAAGGAGTATTCCCATGTCTGTTTCCGTAGCTCCTGCGTTTCGGAAACAGCGGAGCTCACTGTGCTTAAGGTAGTAGCGGAAACGGCATAGCAAAAGGTGCCGTGCTGTATCCAGAAAACCTGGCCACTTTGTCAGTCATTGGCCAGAGCCCAGTGGTAGTAGGTACGACAGGGGCCCCGTTTCAGAGATAGGTTTGGGTCCCAGAGGTGGGATCCACATCTATTGGGCATTTATGACATATCCTGTGGATTTGAACCAATTGCTTGCACGATATACAGCAATACTAATGTATTGCAGTATATTGTGATTTTTATGGGCTCCCTTAAAGCCAGGCTGTCATGAAAACCAACGATCGCGGGATGTCGGTGGCGACCATCCCCTCTTTCTAACCACTTAGATGTCGCGGTTGCTATTGACAGCATCTAAGGAGTTAAACTAGCTGGATCCGGCTTATTGTAGTGAAGTGTTGGCTGTAACATACTTCTGACACGCTCCACTTATGAAGTGGGCACAGCACATTAACCTGCTTCATACTTTCCCTCCTGGTGTCCGCCGTATATATATATACGGTGGATGTCCGGAAGGGGTTAATGTTCTTTTGGACTCATTAACAACACCGCTCAGACGCAAATCAAATATGATTTTTTTATTATAATTTTTTTATCCAATTTATCCATGTTTAATTTGTTCTTAGGTATGGCTAAGATTAAATAAACGAATCTTATTTATGTCTGTTAAAGGTATGCTATGCATTTAATTCTTATTCAAATTCTATTATATATAGATTGTTTTTCCTGTCACCCAGAACATGCTCAATCATCTTCTTAATGCTAGCTGCATTTTGGAAGCAAAATAAATGCCCTCACAAGGATGACCTTATTCGTGAGATCATTTAGGGTTTGTTTTGCCTTGTTCAGTTCATGCCAGAGCACAAGTGATGTATAGTGTATCTCATGGTCCGCTGCTCCTGGTACACAAGACACATGAGAAATTGATGATCAGCCTTTAAGTGAAAGAATGACATTTAATACTAAATGATATTCTGACCTGTAAATGCAACAATGATACCTGCCAAATAAAAATATAATGTTGGGCTCGTAAATAGTTGACCCATTCTTAAATGAGAATAATAAATATCAGGGAAAAAATGGACGTTTGGATTTTGTTGCTTTTCAACTCGAGCAAATGCATCAGAAAGAAAAATTAAGTTAATTTTGTAATTATTATGATTTTGGAAAAAGCATTCGTTATTTATACATCCTATTGGAAAAATATATATATAAGGCTTCTTTCACACTAGAGTTAGTGTACGTTTATCTCTCTTCCGTCAGTGAAAGAGAGGATTGAAAGTTTAAACGGAAAGCAACGATTCCGTTAGAATTACCATTGATTTCAATAGTAATTGTTTTGTTTCAGTTGCTTTCCGTTTGTCTCCGTTCCCCAGGTTTCCGTTTTATTTCACGGAAACAAAAGTTCTGCAGACTACACTTTTGTACTGTAAAAAAAAAAAACAACGGAAACATAGCAATCGGAGACAAACGGAAAGCAAATTAAACAAAAGAATTACTATTGAAATCAATGGTAATTCTAACGGTACCATTGCTTTCTGTTTAATCTTTTGATCCTGTCTTCCTCTGACGGAAGAGAGGTAAACGTATACGAAGGCTACTGTGAAAGAAGCCTAACTACTTAAAAATATTTAATTGCTGGGACATTATTAGTGTTTTGTTTTTTTTTGTTTTTTTATATGGTCGTTGGGAGGATTAGTAATTCAAGACGGCATTCAACTTACTGCAAACCTATTCACTTTCTATTGGGAAGTGCTTCATAGATCCTTGAGATTTAACATGTACTAGAATTGATTTGTAAATATACCAGAATTCTGTTGCAAATTGCATAGAAAAATAAATAAATTGGTTTTAGACACGTTTTAGGCTTCGTTCACATCTGTGTCAGGGCTCCGTTTTGGCATTCCGTCGGAGCTTCCCGTCAGAACGGAATCCCGTAGTCGGTATTCATTCCATCAAAACGACGGAACCCTTGCACAACTGAGACAAAATTATACCATTTGCACCGGATCCGTCACCATTGAATTCAGTGGTGATGCAAACGTAAACCTGTGGTTCCTTTCTGACGGAACGCCAAAACGGAGCCCTGACGCAGATGTAAACAAAGCCTTGTAACTTAGGAAAAAGCATAAGGGCAGTCCTAAAATGTACCAAATTTAGAAAAGACGTACTCCTAAAATCTTGGTGTATATATGCATCATCTAATAGGGGGTGTACGGAAGAGACAAATGTGTGAAAACGTATGCCAAATAGGTGTCGTTTGGCTGGGATATGTTGGGATACTGTAGCCCCAACTGTATTGAAAAGTGCAGTTGACTGTGCTTTTGAACACAACTGAGCCAGAGCGAAGAACAGCTAACAAGCAGCAGCTCCTACTCTGACACACTCAACATGACCGTGTATAACATGGTAACCCATTCATTTCAACTGGTGCCTTGTAATACCATATTTTATCAGCCAATGCTCGGGAAATGTGCAGCCACACACAACTTTTAGAGAATTAGACGGTATTAGAGAAGCCAGACCCTTGGCTAAGGAGGGGTCATCTATTTGAGAAAAGCCCCTTTAACTGATGTCACCCTGTAAAGTGCATAAAGAGCATTTCTACCCAAAACTAATAGCCATATATTAGTAAATTTTTAATGTTTTTTTTCTTTTCTTGCTGCTTGTCTATTTACTTGCAGCGACCATTTTTTGTAAATGTAAGAACCGGAAATACAGTCATATTGGTTGTCACTCAATGCAGGATAGCTATAGAAATGGTCCACATAGTTGTTTTCTGCCATCAGTATGTTTGTGTGTTAAGATGGCTATCCTCCCCTCTTACCCGCATGAGGGGGATTCTTGTGTATGAATTTGTATGCTTGTATAAAAAAATTACACCAATGAACATGTCGGTTTTATGAAAAATACATACAGGACGTCTTTATGGAAATAAATATATATACTTTATGTAATTTTACCCATAAAAATTATTGTAGTTTTCCGTACTTACGAATAAGCCTTTTTATTTTATTTTCTTTTACATAGAATTTGGCTTTGACCAACATATATTTACTTTTGCTCCTATAGATTTCTAAATACAACTTTCAGAAAGAAGTACATGAATTGGTGAGTAATCCCTATTTTATTATTTTACCTTACAAAATGCAGTAACAACAATACATTTTTTATTGTTAAACATGCAGTACCCAAGATTTTTCCAGTACTGCTAACTCTGTCAACTTCACTCACCCATATACTGATTGGTTTTAAACAGAGAATGTTACAAAAGAAGAGACCTATGTCCCTGATAGTTACTCTACTTGTATAAGGCCGGTTTCACACACAGCACTTCGCAGCTTTTTCCATGTCTTTTTATTCAGCGTTTTTTTGAGGGGGTTAAAACGCTGCATCCAGATGTTAGTTAACTGGTTCCCGACGGCAGAGGCTTTTGTTGGCTTCCCGATCGATCGGGCAGCTAAATGTCGGGTGCCTGGCAGTCAGTGACTGCCGGCACCCTGGAGAGAAAATAGGAGCGCTGCACCCCCTTCAAAACAGCTGATCGGCGGGGGTCCCAGGAGTCGGACCCTGACCAATCAGCTATTAATGGCCTATGCTGAAAATAGGCCATCAATTTTTAGGGACTGGAACACCCCTTTAAATGATTACAAATATGCGTCCTGACAAGGAGTATATAATCTGATAGCCAAATTTATGAAGAGTTGGAGTGCATTACTAAATTATGAAGTCTAAGTTACCAGTCTTTGCTTTGGGTGGTCCTATCTGATTAGGGAAAGACGAATAGAAAAAAAGGGAGTGACTGATACAACATTTCAAATATGGAAAGATTGATGAATTTATTTTTATGATAACATAAAGCTGTGAACCATAAAGCTCATGGTTTGTGAAATCTCAATATTTCAGTTCACAATTTATCCACAGCAGAGATTCAAAATTATTGAGATATTACAAAAGTAATTTAGACTTCAAAAGCAAATGTTAAAATATGTTAGTACTTGCATATAATAAAGGGGTTAAAGAGGACCTGTCAGTTCTCCTGACATTACCATTCCCCTCACAATGACCAGAAGAATACTATGGCCCAGTTTTTCTACGTTTCCAAGAGGAATAACAGATGCTGTTCGATGTAGCGGTGTACGGATTCAATAGAAAGTCTATGAGCCCATACCCCGCTACATCGGCTTTACGGAAACAGTCGAACAGAAACGAAGCAGCTGAGCGCTCACACGAGTGCTTCTGCCGCTTCGTCTTAGCGATTGGTGGGGGTCTCAGTGCTCGGACCCCCACCAATCCATACTTCTGACGTCACTATGACATGTCAGATGTTTGTTGAACGTTTAGTTACCCTTTAGTATTTGTTTTGGATATTCAAGTGTTAATGAGCAGGACCACAAAGTGAGTTAAGCTGAGCATACACTTGTGATTTTTGTTGTCTATGTTTTTTACATGAAAAGCCGTGTCAGACACTGACCAAAGAGCGATATCTATGAAACACTAGATCCGTCAGGTGCAGCCATTGCCTATAGTTGGAAAGTAATTTATGCCAAAGGACATATAGAAGCCCTGTTCAGGGGAAGGCAGAGATCGATCGTTAATATGTTGTTTGTCTTACAGGGGTCATCAGGGATGTAAATTATTATTTTTTTATTAGGGGCTGAAAATAAAATTAAAAATAAACCAAATAAGCAACACTTACCTACCCTTGCCCCCGGCGATCCAGCGCTGTCACTGCAGCGGCACTCGATTGTTTACAACCATCAGCGGGGCTCAGCATGTGTTCTATTTCTGCCATTATGCCAGAAGTTGGCTGCAGCGGTTACGTTCTATCTGCATGTAAACAGCCACCGGAAGTGCCGTTTCAGTGACCGTTCTGGATCTCCGGAGACAAGGGTAGGTATTTCTTCTTTGGTTTATTTATTTAATTTCCAGCCCGTAATAAAAATGTTCACATCACGGATAACTCCTTTATCTTATATTATTGTCCTTTATAACGACAACTGTCACAAACTAACTGTGAGTGACCAGTCATTCAGAAAATGGCCGACTGAAATGTCTAGTGTGTGGCGAGCTTTAGGTGAGTTTCGCATAGCGCAAATTTGATAGTGTCGGCCAAAACCAGTATTGGCTCCTAAAGAGGAAGTGTTCCTGGACATATTCTTAATTAACCCCTTCAGGAAACAGCCAATTTTTTCAAATGTGGCGTGTTACTATATGTGGTAATAACATTGGAATGCATTTACATATCTAAGCAATTCTGAGATTGTTTTCTCGTGACATGTTGTACTTTGTTAGTGAAAAAATTTGGTCGATAAATTCAGTATTTCTTTCTGAAAAACACCACAATTTTGAGAAACTGCAAAAATTTGCATTTTTCTAAATTTAAACATATCTGCTTGTAAAACAGATAGTAACACCACTCAGAATAGTTACTAGTTAACATTTCCCATATGTCTAATTTATGTTTGCATTGTTTTTTGATCGTCCTTTTATTTTTCTTGGACGTTACAAGGCTTTGAACTTTAGCAGCGATTTCTCATATTTTAAAGAAAATTTCAAAAGGCTATTTTTTTCAGGGACTAGTTCAGTTCTGAAGTGGCTTTGAGGGCTTTATATATTAGAAAGTCCCCATAAATCACTCCATTTTGAAAACTGCACCCTCAAAGTATTCAAATCAGCATTCATAAAGTGTTTTAACCCTTTAGGCGTTTCACATGAATTAAAGTAAAGTAGAGGTGAAATGTACACTTTTTTTTTTCTCCGAAATTCATTTGTAATAAAAAAAAATTCTGTGCCACAGAAGTGCAACTCAATATTTTATTGCCCAGATTCTGCAGTTTTTAGAAATATCCCACATGTCGCTCTAGTCTGGTTATGAACTGAAGCACGGGCCTCAAAAGCAAAGGAGCACCTAGTGGATTTTGGGCCTCCTTTTTAAAAAAAAATATATATTTTAGGCACCTTGTCAGGTTTGAAGAGGTCTTGTGGTCCCAAAACAGTGGAACCACCCCAAAAGTTACCCCATTTTGGAAACTACACCTCACAAAGAATTTATCTAGGGGTATAGTTAGCATTTTGACCACAGAGGTTTTTCGCTAAATATATTGGAATTAGTCTGTAAAATTGAAAATCAATTTTTTTTCAGTAAAAACTAATTTTTATTATTTACAAGGAATAAAGAAGAAAATGCTCCCCAACATTTGTAAAGCAATGTCTTCCAATTACGGCAATACCCCATATGTGGTAATAAACTGCTGATTGGACCTGCAGCAGGGTTCAGAAGGGAAGGAGCGCCATTTGGATTTTGGAGCACGGATTTTGCTGGAATGGTTTTCCGTGCCATGTCGCATTTGCAACCCCCTGGAGGGACCAAAACAGTGGAAACACCCCAAAAGTTACCCCATTTTGGAAACTACACCCCTCAAGGAATTTTTCTAGGGGTAAAGTTATCATTTTGACCCCACAGGTCTTTTGCAGAATTTATTAGATTTAGGCAGCGAAAATGAATATCAAAATTTTTTACACCAAAATGTTGAATTTTCTCATTTTCACAAGGGATAAAAGAGAAAAAACACCCCAACATTTGTAAAGCAATTTCTCCAGAGTATGGAAATACCCCACATGTGGTCATCCATTTTTTTAATTAGAAGTGAATTAACTCTTTCAGGACTGATCCATTTTTTGCTTTCTTATTTTCGTTTTTCACTACCCGCAATCCAAGAGCCATAACTTTTTTTTTTCCGTCAATAGTGTGTTGTAAGGGCTTATTTCTAGCGGGAGGAGTTGTAGTTTCTATTGACACCATTTAAAGTACCATAAAATGTACTGGGAAACTGAAAAAAAATTCTTTGCGGGCTAAAATTGGAAAAAACTGTGATTCTTCCACTTTTTGGGGGTTTCGTTTTTACACCTTTCGCCGTGCGGTAAAAACTGAAACTTTATTTTATTCTGCGGCTCAATACAATTATGGTGATACCAAATTTATATCGTTTTTTTGATATTTTACTACTTTTACAAACAAAAATCTATTTGTTTAAAATAAAAAATTGTTTTGTTTCACCACATTCTGAGAGCCGTAGATTTTTTATTTTTCGGTCCATTGAGCGGTGTGAGGGCTTATTTTTTGCGCGATGAGCTGTAGTTTTTATTGGTACCATTTTTTTGTACATAAAAAGTTGCATTAAATTTTTTTTTAGAGCTAAGGTGACAAAAAAACAGCGATTTTGGCGGTTTAATTTCTTTATTTAATTTTTACTATGGTATATTGTAATAGTTCAGACTTTTACGGACGTAGCGATACCAATTTTGTTAATTTTTTTACATTACTTTAGAAGAAAAATGGGGAAATGCAGGTTTTTAAAAACGTTTACAATTTTTTTTTAACTTTAATTCTTTTACACGTTTTATTAGTCCCTTTAGGGGACTTTAACAAAGGATCATTGGATCGCTGGTACAATACACTGGAATACTAATGTATTGCATTAGTGTATTGTTAATTTTACAGGCTTCTGTAACAGCACGATCGCTGTTTCTGTCTATTAGTCCCGGGTGTCAGCTGTAATACACAGCTGACACTCCCAGCGTATGGAGCAAGCTGAGCACGTGAGCCGGCTCCATACATCAACCCCTGCACCACAACGTGCTATTAAGTCCTAGTGCGCAATGGGGTTAATTCACTACGGATGGTTCAAAGTGAAAATGGCAATTTTCCCCTGATATGCCAATTTAAGGCACAATATGTTGTGCCCAGTTTGTGCCACTAAAGACAAATACCTCATAAAACGGTGATGCCATAAAAATGTGGCGCAAACTGCTGTTTGGGCACGCTGCCGGACTCCGAATGGAGGGAGCACCATTTTGCTTTTGGAGCGCAGATTTTGCTTGGTAGTAGTTGTTTGGGGTTTTACTGGTATTTCAGTTTATAATGTGGGGGCATATGTAATCTGTGCGGAGAACATCAGGGTATAATAATGCCGTAAATAAATAATAATTCATAGATATGTGGCCAGTGTCGCACTGATAAATGGCGCCCGATCTTATCCGCTTTTGGAACGCTCTGCACATTTTGCATCGCCATATTCTAAGAGCCAGAACTTTGCTATTTATTTTCCGGAGCTGTGTGAGGGCTTTTTTATTTATTCTGTAGTTTTCTGTCGTTTTCATTGGTACCAAATTTTGTTTTTTTTTTGGTTTTTTCTTTAAATCACTTTTTATTCCATTTTTTTTTGCAAGCCAGGTGACCAAAAACCAGCAATTCTGACCATGTTTTTTAGTTTTGTTTTTTTCAGCATTCACCGTGCGCTATAAATGACAATTTTACTTTATTCTGCGGGTCGGTACGACTACGGCGATACTATATGTCTATATACTGCTGCTCCTCCTAGGCTTCCGTACATGGCAACCCGGAGTCCATTCTCTGCCCTCCAGTTGCCATGACAAGCATTGGCAGCCACCACAATCACTTTGGGGGGGGGGGGGGGGCTGCCGATATGCTTCAAACCCCTTAAATGCTGTGATCGCAAATGGTCACCGCATTTAAGGGGTTAATTGCCGAAAGCGGCGATGGTCTGCTGACCAGCAAGACTGGAGTGTCAGCTGTCGGGACAGCTGACCTCCCGGTTCCCAGACACTGTGCGTTAGGACAGTGTGCGCCGGGAACCGGTCCGCAACTGTACTTCCTGGTGCGGGAAGCAACCCCTCTCCAGGACGTACAGTTGCGGCGTAGCGCGGGAAGAGGTTAAACAGCCAGTTCATAAACATTTTCTTTGCTTTAATATAATGGGTTACATCTTTGCATGTATTTGCATCATTTTTCTTATGACGACGTGTCTCATCAATAATTGAGACCTATCAATTATTTTCCAGCTTTCCATAATTTATTAGTATCATTTGAAAGTTGTGCAAGGAAAATAATTGAATGAAAACAAAACTCCCTGTGAATCCTTGCAGCAGGTCTTGTCTTTAGCGGTAATGACGGATATGAAAAGCTTCACATTGGACACACTGCCAAGCTTGATTGAATAAAAGCTGCAAAGAGTCTTCTGCTCGGCTAGAAAGAAAAACAATAATATTGTCAGACTATTACAAACAGGGATTTTAATTAACCGGCTCAGAAATAAATGTCTGATTTAGCTTTAAGTACCCTGACATTTTGGCCGAAATCATCTTTAACGCTTGACTGGTTTTACACAGAATATGGCCAAATTGAATAACTCGTCCTTTGACCTGAAAGGAAGTTAAACATCAACACCCAATATAACATAAACATATCTTATGTGTTAATAATTTCAGACCATTGTGCATCTTAAATCTACACTTCATGTTTACCATGCACAGAAGCTCTGTTTATTTACAACCAGTTACAGAAAAAATTTAACCGAGACCGTAAAATAATCCAGCGTTAATGTGATTTGACATCTGACTTGCGATTATAAAAAAAACTTTTCGCAAAACATTGAGATTACAGAATAACTTTGCTGCTTACTTTTTGTACGTTTTTCAGTTTGTCATACGCCAGGTTAAAAACGTTTTCCGGAATTTAAATATTGATGCCATATCCTTATGGTTGGCCATCAATGTTTGATTAGGGGGTCTGAACCCCGGGACCCCCACTGTTCAGCAGTATGAAGGGTCCATTCCACATTCCCTTTAATGATTACAAAGGAGCAGCGGGTTGTCTGTATGGGCGGCTGTGCTGGGACTGCAGCTTAGTCCCATTTACTTGTCAGGTATGCCACAAGCATTTTTTTCTGCTGATCCGCGAGGGCCCCAGAGGTCAAACGCCTACAAATCCAACATTGATGGCCTACCATTAGGATATACCATCAATATTTGTGTCCCAGGAAAACCCTTTTAACTGCAGCATCACTGCCGCTGCATCACCTCTGCTGCCAGGAATTGACATACAGATATAAATATCCGTAATATGTGTCACACAAATGTCGTAAAATATGCGTTAAACTTTTTTTCAGATTTCATTGACCTTTATGGGAAGGTTATATCCATAATCTGACATTTATGTAGTGGTCCATTGACTAATACTTGCTCTGGTATTAGAGAAAAACAAAACCAACTATGTATGATCCCAAGGTATAATTGTGCACATTGTCTCCATTATACTCCATTTGGCTTTGTTGCTGTGTTTCCTCCACATAAAGTTCCTGTGCAGCTTCCTTAATCTGGGCAGAAGCTTTTTCCTAGATTATCTATAGTACACCTATGCCTATGTCAGGTAGAAAACATAAGTAGCTTTACTTTGGATTCGAAATGGAGTTAAAGAAAGTGTTGTAACATTAATTCTACTTGATGTATCTGTGGTCTAAATTCTGTGAATATTATACATTGACTTATAGTTATGGGAATGTCTGTCATGTAATTGGAATGTGTAATATTCTTTTCCTATCATAATTGCAATGTGTGATTCACTATACCCATTCCCATCAATTCCTGAAGACACCCCACCCTGAGCACTTCTAATTTTTGCTATAATCATTTTGCAGGAGAGGTACTGGAGGTGAGAAAGAAGCAAGAAGTTTGTACCCCTTTAAGGCCTCATGCACACGACTGTAGCCATGTGCACGGCCGTGATTTTCGGGTCGGCCGGCCGCGGAGTCCATTATTTCCTATGAGCCTGGACCGCAGAACACGGCCATAATAAGACATGTCCATTCTTTCTGCGGTCCAGGCTCCTGGGCCATGCACGGACCGTGAAAACGGTCGTGTGCATGGGGCCGCAATTCTCCCGTGGATTTTCGGGGGAATTGCGGCAGCAAAAGCATGTTCGTGTGCATGGGGCCTAAGTGTTAGGCCCCAAGCAAACAAACGTAAAAATTGTCCATAATTGCGGACCGTAATTACGGACCCATTCACTTCTATTGACCGCGGACAGCTTCTCATATATTTACGGGGTGTCCGGGCCGTGGAAGTGTACCACAAAAGATAGGACATGACTGTTCTTTTGCTTTTTACGAGCCCTGCTCCCATACTTTGTATCGGAGCCTGAGCCGAAAATACGAGTGGATGTCCGCGGCCGGCCACGCTTGTAATTGTGGGCCGTGATAACGGGCACGGCCGTGTGCATGGGGCCTTAGAGAGGATCTCTCACTAGTTTAGTAATGCCCAATCTCCTAACTAATCTAATGCGCTGTCCCACAGATAATCCCAGTGAAAATTACATCCCAAAAAGTTTTATTTTAAAAGTGATGAGCTTATTTCTAAATATGTAAATGAGACTATACACATCGCCTCAGCGCTCATCTAGGGACTGTCTTCCTGGATGAGCACTGAGTCGCTGTGTTGAAGGAGCTGCGGCCAGAAGTGTAAACACCGTGTGATCTGGCGATTGAAACAGAGATCACGATGTGCAGGGAAGGGGAGAAGCTGATTGGACAGCGTCATATAGCCAACACAAACACTGCCCAAAGAGAGAGCAGCATTATCACCCCTTTGGCTAGCATAGCCTCATTTGCATATTTAGAAATCCGCTCATAACTCAAAATAATAAACTTTTTGGGAAACAACTTTCACTGGAATTATCAGTGTGACAGCGCCTATTAGGAAATTGAGCATTACTAAATTAGTGACAAATCCTCTTTAAGGCAATGCTAACTTGATTCAGAACTGAATGAGAAAAAAATGGAAAAACTGAACAGCTATCGTCCATATATAACATTAGAACCACAGGTGAAGTGAATAACATTGATTATCTGGTTACAATAGCGCCTGACAAGGGGTGGGATATATTAGCGAACAAGTGAACAGTCCGTTCTTGAAGTTGATGTGTTGGATGTAGGAAAAATGGGCAAGTGTAAGGCTGTGTTCACACGACCATGTTACGTCCGTAATGGACGGAACGTATTTTCGGCCACAAGTCCCGGACCGAACACAGTGCAGGGAGCCGGGTTCCTAGCATCATAGTTATGTACGATGCTAGGAGTCCCTGCCTCGCTGCAGGACAACTGTCCCGTACTGAAAACATGATTACAGTACGGGACAGTTGTCCTGCAGCGAGGCAGGGACTCCTAGCATTGTACATAACTATGATGCTAGGAGCCCGGCTCCCTGCAGTGTGTTCGGTCCGGGATTAGCGGCCGAAAATACGTTCCGTCCATTACGGACGTAACATGCTCGTGTGAACCCAGCCTTAGGATCTGAGTGAGTTTGACCAGAGCTAAATTGTGATGGCGAGATGCATGTTCAGAGCATCTCTGAAAAAGCAGGTCTTGTGGGGTGTTCTCGATATGCAGTGGTTAGAACTTACCAAAAGTGGTCCAAGGATGGAAAAATGGTGACTAAGGCTTATTGAAGCATGTGGGGAACGAAGGCTAGCCCGCTGTAGCACAGATTGCCGAAAAAGTTAATGCTGGCTATGATAGAACAGTGTCTGAACATACAGAGGGTCACAGCTTGCTGCGTTTGGGACGGTGTAGCCTCAGACTGGCCAGAGTGCCCATGCTGCCCCATGTCTACCGCCGAAATGACGAATTCAATAAAGTGTACTGGAGTCCTAATACCCATTTTACAGAGGTCTTGAAGACTTGCTGTAAGCTGAAACAAACCCTATGGCAGAGAAAACCATACATTTCTTCTTGGTACCGTCAATCTTCAGCTGGACTTCGTAAAAAGGGGAGAGATTTCCTTGCCTAGTCTGCATTGCAGACGGAGCATCTTTCCTCTAGGATACTTTTTTGTTGTCGTTGTTAATGGGACAATCATGATCAATGAAGAGGATAGATAGAAACATTGTACTTTCTGACCGTATTCTATATTGTGGGTTATTTTAAATGTCAGTCTTCCTTTAAGACAATATTTACTGGATGCACTTCTGAGGTTTGATATCTTGCACCACTTTTTTACTTGCACGCTGTCCATAAGATGAATTGTGTTTATCATGAATTGGAACTTTCTTAAGAGACACCTTGAGAGAAGTACAACCAGGACTATATTACTGCCAGGACAAGCTCATTTTCTAGATGTTGTAATTGCCCTAAGTATTATATTACCAATTTTATTATGTAATTAAAGAATGTCAATGAAAACTGGCTCACAGTACATTCAATGTGAGAGTCGGAGGTAATTTAAAAAGAAAAAAAAGTTGTTTCCTTGCTTATGATGATATTCCCTTTATTGCACTGTGTTTAATTTCATACCTTATAAAACATGAAAAATGAACATTGCCCATTCTTCTCTTCCTATGTTATGTTACCCATTCCATTTGATTACAGTCCCTTTTTATCGCTGATCTTTATGCCTGCGTAGTTCTTTTTAAACCTCAAAAACTAGCCAATGAAAAAAATAAACTATGTTTTATTTAATAGATAGTTAATAGAAAATTGTGATAGTGTTTAACAAGCATCAGGTCGAGAGTAATTAAATGAGATCAGAGAGTTATTTTTCAATCTAAGGACATAAAAATACAAGAATGTAGTGTTGTAAGAGGTGATGCTTGGATAAGACCATTTGTGTATTTTAATCCGTATACTTACCTGCATGCACACTTTATTTATACTTTTTTATTAATTACAAAAAACAAGTAAATTAAGATCCTATAAGATTGAGTCAAGAACCCCATATCGCATAGTTGTTGTATGACTTTTTTGAGTATGTATAATTAGTCGTTTTTAATTCATTATGGTTTGATATCCTAAAAGGAGACCGTGATTATTCACTTATACCCATCCCTGTTGACGGTATGATATTTTTCATACAGGAACAGAAACTACAATTGCACATATTAGCAAAGGAAGATCACATTAAACAACTCAGTGAATGTAAGAAATGCATTGGAAATGTGACACAGCAGTTTGGAATGATAAAAGAGGTGCATGAAAAGCTGGAGCAAACGGGTAAATCCTGTATAGTAAAACTGCATTCAATTGTATGACGTCTGTTCATCGTGGATTTTATTCAACCTAATTAATGTCTCAACAAATTCCATAATTGAATCTAGAAACTCTTCACAGCCAGCATTGTACTTGCAGTGCTTTTTCTTCTACTTAGTCCCTGCTCACATTACCATTAGATTCTATTCCGTCCGGTTTCTGTTGCTTTTTGACGGCAAGAATAGTTTTGATGGTCCTTTTTTTTTTTCCTTGTAAAAAAAAGGAAACCCGACAGATACTTGACTGATCCAATAGGAGTTGTTAGGGTCTGTTTCGCAAAAGATTCGTCATAACGGTCATTGCTCCATTAAAGGGGTTTTCCAGTTCCTTAACATTGATGGCCTATTCTTGGGATAAGCCGTAAATATTAGTTTGATAGGGGTCCGACTCACGGCACCCCAGCCTATTCGCTTCATTGTTTACCAGGCCCAGCTTCATACTTATAGTAGCAGCTGTGCCTGATACTAAAATTCGCTACAGCTTCGTCCTAGTGAATGGGACGGAACTGTAAAACCAGGCACAGCTGTTCCTAAAAGTGCGGAGCTGGGCTGTACAAGGCATTGTAAAAAAATTAAGGGGATGCTGCTCTCGCCAGAGCGCCAGGGCTTCTTCAAACAGCCGATCATTGTGGGTGCCAAGAGATGGACCCCCACCGATCAATTGATGGCCGATCCTAAGAAGAGGCCATCAACTTTAGATAACCCCTTTAATAATGGAAGCCATGACATTAATGTGAACAGAGCCTCAGGGTCACACAATTACTTGTGATGTGTGTCTGTGCCGCCCAGGAGTCATTGCGCATTTTTGCCTAATCAATACAGATGACACCCAGCTATGCAGTGTATTACAGATTATAAATTGCAGGCTGACCTAGACACAATGAGGAATATTTATATAAGCTGTATCCTTATGCCAACCATGTCGTAAAACGTTGCACAAATGTTACATTTGCTTGTGTAGAAATGTCTGACCTGGACTAAGGCTGTGTTAACATCACCGAGTTGACTGCGCTATTGATTCCGTACAAAACAACTGGACCCTGGCACAACGGTGACAGACGGAAACCATTAGCTAGGTTTCCGTCACCATTGAGTTCAATGGTGGGAGAAACGGAAGCTGAGGTTTCCATTTTGACTTTCCGCTGAGGGGTTAACCCGACGGAAACCTCAAACGGAACCCATCAGCGGAAACGAACAGTGATGTGAACGGGCCCTAAGCTGTCAGGTTTTGGGGCTGAAACTGCTGCGGGCAATTTAGAAATTTTAGAGCACATTTACAACATTTTGAGCGGTGCCCCCAAAGTGTAAACTGTCAGGCTTGAGGAAAACCAGCGCATTATATATGTAAAATATTGTGTCTAATCATCACTAGGGGTCAGAAAGGATTTTTTTCCTTTTCCGGGAAAATTAGGCCCATGCATTATAGGGATTCTACACCTTCCTCTGTATTAACCTTGGTTATGAAAGATTATTTTTCCTTTTCTATCTATATGTTGTCTCATCCATTGTGTATGTAGAGGATCTACTTTTGAGAAGTAATCCCATAAATAAAGGAGTATGATTGTCAGTTGATTGGCCTGAAAGAGTTTGTCCTACAATTTTTAATATAATTTTTTTTTTATAGATAACGCAAAAAAGAACAATTTCACAAATTCATATATGTCTAGATATTGTTAAATATTGGTTATGGTGCCCCGTAGTTTTATTTTGATTCCCTCTCAGAACATCCACCTAATGTGTCCAGTGCTGGTGGTCACACATGCTCAGTAGCTCAATCTCCCTGCCTGGATCTTCTTGTACACACGCGGCAAACTAATTCCTACCTTTTATGCAGGCCAGCCAATAAAAATTGGCGCAATAGAAGCAGCTTGTTTTCACCTGGACACGTTGTTTTCATATCTACACGTAGGAATGTTTTATTGTTTTTTAAATGATTCTAATTAATGAAGACATTTTTATGCTTTGTGTAATCTAACCGAGAATTTTAATATTTAATTGTGAGACAACCCTAAATGATTTTTTTTAACCACACAGTTATTACATACTAGTATCACATAGTTGAGAACCTTCTAAAATAATTTCCTGGGGCTCTTTTTTTTGCAGATACAACATATTTAAGCCTTTCAAGTGAAATACTTTGTTACCTCGTCGTCATATGAATTGTAACTTTAAGGCTTCGTTCACATCTGTGTCGGGCTTCTGTTCGAGGGTTCCGCCAGACCTTTCCATCAGGGTAACCCACAAAGGGAAACCATAGCTTTCCATTAGCATTACCATTTTTTTCATTGGTAATGCGTCCGTTGCTAATGGTTTCCATTTGACTCTGTTCCGTAAAGTTTACGTTTTTTTAATGGAATCAATAGCGTAGTCTACTGCGCTATTGATTCCGTGCAAAAAAACAAATAAAAACCGAGACCTTACAGAACAGAGACAAGTGGAAACCATTAGCAAGGGAAGCATTACCATGGAAATTAATGGTAATGCTAACAGAAAGCTATGGTTTCTAATTGGTGGGTTCCCCTGACGGAAAGGTCTAACGGAACCCACTAACGGAACCCGACGCAGATGTGAGCAAAGCCTTATTTATGTATCAGAAAACTGAACCGTTTCTGACCGAGTTGAATTTGTGGTTTTCTTCTATTTATTTTTTCAGTCCAGACAGCAATTCAAAACAATAAAAAGGTGAACATTGAAATTAACCAAAAAAAGAACGAGATCGAACATCTAAAAGAGGTAAAAGCCAAGTAAATAATGAACTTGCTAGAAATGTCATCATTAACCCCTTCCTGCCACAGCCATTTTTTCAGATTTTCACTTTTGTTTTTTCCATCAATATTGCCGTATAAGGGCTTGTTTTTAGCAAGATGAGTTGTAGATTTTCAGAGCACCATTTATTGTACCAAATAATGTATTGGGAAATTGGTAAAAAAAATATTTGTGGGGTAGAATAAGAAAAAAACAGCAATTCCTCAATCTTTTGGGGAGCTTTGTTTTTACAGCCTTCACCATGCGGTAAACATGTTAACGTTACGATCAATACGGTCAATACGATTACGGCGATACAAAATTGCTAACGTTTTTTTTATGTTTTCCTACTTTTACAAGGAAAAATCTGATAGTTAAAAATAAAATGTGAGTTTTGTCGACCATACTCTGAGAGCCATAACTTCTTATTTTTCTGTCAATTGAGTGGTGTGAGGGCTGAGTTTTTTTCGGGGTGAGCTGTAGTTGGGGGGCATGAGACTTTCTGATCACTTTTTATAATGTTTTTTCTTGTGGGAGATAAAGTGACCAAAAAACAGCGTTTCTGTAGTTTTTTATTTATGTTTTACGACGTTTACCGTGCGCACTAAATAATGATATATTGTAATGGCTCAGACTTTTACGGACGCGTCGATACCAGTTATGTTAATTTTTCATTTTTTTACGTTGTGCTTGAGGGAAAACGAGAAAAGGTGTTTTTTGTTTTTTTTTTATTTAAATTGTATTCTGTTTTACAGTTTTTTTTACTTCTTTTTTTTTTTTTTTTACTTAAACCTGCGATGGTTGGATCGCTCGCATGATGTACTGCAATACTAATGTATTGCAGTATATCGTGGTACTAACACACTCCTATAAAGATGGCAGACCTGGGGGCCTTAATCAGGCACCCAGGCTGCCATGCCAACCAACGACACCATGCGTTCACGTCCGGGGGGCCGTTGCAACGTTACAGGGGTCTGCCCCCTGTTGCTAGTCATTTAAATTCCGCAGTCACTATTGACCGCAGCATTTAACGGGTTAAACTAGCGGGATCCAGCTCGTTATCCTGAAGTGTCAGCTGTAACACACAGCCGACACACTTGTTCTATGGAGCGGGCTCAGCCTGTGAGCCCGCTCCATACTCCACCCCCCCCACCCGATGTTCGCCGCATATATACGGTGGATATCTGGAAATGGTTAAACTTCTCATACACATATGTACAGTATTTCATCGGTGCATTCCTTCATCTTAATTAGGATTTGTGCTCAATCGGTTACGTATAGTTGTTGGCAGACCACATTAGCCACTAATTCCTAGGTGAGAAAAAGAAGACGGCTCAATTTTTGTGATTGTACTGCTTATCCTGGAATGAGCACTACCATTGGTACATGCCAATTATATTATATTTAGTTCTGCTTAAAAGGACGAAGTGATGACATTTACCTAATGGGAGACTGACCCATCCATCCAACTCCTGTCCCATCAAAGGTTCAGGCTGCGGCTCTGTCCCTCCCTGATTCTTTACACTGCAGATCTTCTTCCTCTGACTGGTTGTTCTGTATAAGCATAAGCCCACCACAAACTCGCCATGTAATTCAGTGCAAACAGAGCTGATTTCCGTTACAACAAGGATAGAACGATTATAAACCACATGTAACCCATTCTGGTGATCCACTTTAATTTTCAAGGTTGAAGTAAAGTATTTTGCGTCAAATTTTAATTTCTAGAATGGAAATCTAAGCATACATGTTTACGGAGGAGTCACCTCATGCTTGGGCCCATTGGGAGCACCCACTAGTCTAAAGTCAATGTGTTTTCTGCCATTATAAGTACTGATTTTTTTATTAATTTGAAAAACATAATTTCACTTTTAATCGAATCTGTGATATATTTATGCTGCCCTGTCTGAGGTTAGCATGAAGAAATGACAGACACGCAGACTTCAGCTGTCTGTCACTTATTAGGTAAATCGCCGCAGTTTAGGATAACTTACATTCTATAGTTGCCTAATGTGATGCAGGGCTTTGTTCCAATGATATTTATATTTTCATGCTGCCCCCACCCCCCAACAGCTGATTATTGTGCGTAGGGAGAAAAGTGTCAATCAGCGACTGGAGGGGGCGCATGAATATATGAATATCATTGGACTCAAACCCTGCATCACATCAGAAACTATAAAGTCTCAGTTCTCCTAAACTACAGCGACTTACCTAATAAGTGACAGACCTCTGAAATATTCGTGACTGTCATTTCTTTATGCTTCCCTTATAAATATATGTGAGATTCGCTTTAAGTGCTTGGATAGATCTGTATAGCAAACAGTAAAACCCAGAAAGTGTGTGAAATATTCCACTGAACTGTCGACACCTGGCGCACATAGCTATGAGCTTTAATCAGAGCGAGGTGTGTTAAGTTTTCGAGATTTTGGATAAATATTGTTTAATTATAATTGCTTCATCTGCTTGTACACATATAGTAGTGTAATAATTTAACATTTTCAAAGTAGTGGACGATTAGGTTATGTTCACACAGCTTATTTTCAGCCATTTTTCGGGCCATAAACGCCCCGAAAAGCGGCTGAAAATACGGGGGCTGAACGACTCCAAACATCTGCCCATTGATTTCAATGGGAAAAACTGAATTTTGTGCCCACAAACGCCCTGTAAAAAAGAAGTGCATGTCACTTCTTGACAGTTTTTGGAGCCGTTTTTCATTGACTCAATAGAATCTGCAACATAGCCTTAAATTTCTAAAAATAGTGTTGGTTTAAAACAGTCTGCTTCACTAAGTTATTTTAGTTTAAAGGGGTTTTCCCAACAAACAAAGTTGTAACATATCACTAGGATATGCCATCACCTTCTGATCAGTGGGGGGTCCACTGATGTAGCGATCCTGAGAATAAAGGGGCCACAATGCTGGTTTAACGCTTTAGCCTCTTCACAGTTTCTCCTGCACAGTGTGTGCAGAATAGTATTCCATACGTGGCAAAAAACATGTTAAAGGGGTTTTCCGAGTTATTTAACCCATTAGTGACCGGCCCATAGTGTTTCTACGTCGGTCACTAACGGGCCTTATTCCATGCAATAGACTTTTTACGTCGCGGCATCGGAATAAGTAAACAGAGCAGGGAACTGTCAAATCTCCCTGCTCTCAGCTGCCAGAGGTAGCTGAGGGCTGGGGCTGTCCCTGCTCGACCGGGTGAGATCGATATTAGTATCGATCTCACTCATTTAACCCTTCAGATGGGGTGCTCAATAGCGTGCACCGCATCTGAGTGGTTTTGGAGAGAGGGAGGGAGCTCCCTCTCATCCCACTGACACCCGGCGATAAGATCGCCGAATGTCTGCATCTCCGATGGCAGCCGGGGCCTAATAAAGGCCCCCAGGTCTGCCTGTAATGAATGCCTGCTAGATCATGCCTGTGGCATGACCTAGCAGATGCCTGTCCGTTTTACACGGACAGGCATAATACACTGCAATACAGAAGTATTGCAGTGTATTATAAATGCGATCGGATAATCGCATAGTGAAGTCCCCTAATGGGACTAGTAAAAAAGTTTAATAAAAAGTGGAAAAAAAATTAATAACCCACTTTTCCCCCCTTACACACTGCTTTATTATTAAAAAACTATATAAAGTAAAAACGTTACACATATTTGGTATCGCCGTGTCCGTAACGACCCCAACTATAAAGTTATTACATCATTTAACCCGCACGGTGAACGTCGTAAAAAATAAAATAAGAAACCATGCAAAAATTGCTGTTTTCTTTGAATCTAGCCTTAAAAGAAATGTGATAAAAAGTGATCAAAATGTCGCATCTACTCCAAAATGGTGCCGATAAAAACTACATGTCGTCCCGCAAAAAAAAAGCCCTCCTACAATTGCATCGGCGAAAAAATAAAAACGTTACGGCTCTTCAAATATGGAGACACAAAAACAAATAATTTTGAAAAAAAAAGTGTTTTTACTGTGGAAAAGTAGTAAAACATACAAAAACTATACAAATTTGCCATCGTCGCAATCGTAACAACCCGCTGAATAAAGTTATTGTGTTATTTATACCACACGGTAAACGGCGTAAATTTATGACGCAAAAAAGTGTGGCGAAATTGCTGGTTTTTTTCTATCCCCCCCCAAAAAAAAGTTAATAAAAGTTCATCAATAAATTGTATGTACCCAAAAATGGTGCTATTAAAAATTACAACTTGTACAGCAAAAAACAAGACCTTATACAACTATGTCGAGGCAAAAATGTATATGCATATAATGTTGCGGAGAATATTGTCAATTGGACATCCAAAAACTAAAGCAAGATGCAGCTGTCTTTCAGGTGCTCTATCCTGGAAAGACAGCTCCACCTTGCTTTAGTTTTTGGATGTCCAATTGACAATATTCTCCCCTTCTATACATTTCTTTCTCTCTCCGAGGTGCCTCCCGTAATGCCATATGATGTATTCTGGAGCAAATTGTGGCTCGTTTGAGATAACTTATGATCTATATCTCTGTTCAATAAGAGATAACGCCGTGTCCCCTTTGATATATTTAGCACAACTGTTGCTTCCTTGAAAGATACTGCAGAATCAACTCCAATACTAATCCCCTAATGATTTTTTTATCGTCTATATAAAGTTCCCCCAGAGACGCTGGGATCTCTAAACTGAAATCAATTTAGGTAGCTCGTGTATATCTTTCATTATGTTAGTTGAATATAATTCCTTTTAACCTTAAATTATAGATTTTAGAAAATTTATTATCTTGAATTTCTATTTTTATGTAAGTCATTCTATTACCGCTTCGGTTTAGAAACGCGTAGCAGTTACTTTCAAATGTATTATTTGTTTGAAAAAAACACAATAAATAATCAAGATTTATCTTGCATCAGTCGTGGATTTATCGATGCCCAGCCAGCGGCTTTAGATCCAAGGAGCTTGCTTTTTTTATTTTACACTCAGGAGCATCAGCGCCGTACTGTGGGAATCTTTTAACCTTCATCGTACATCTATAATTGCTCACCTTACAGATCCCCGTCGTTCCGGCACCACCCCTTCCGTTCCTCCCCGCCGCTGTGTATTGACATAGCTTCAGCGATGATGTGCTTGTATAGCCATATGATCGCTGCAGCCAATCACTGGTCTCAGTGAGTATGCGGCACAGGATCGCTGAGACCAGTACTTGGCTGCAACGATCACGTGAGTACATGGACATCTCATCACTGCAGCTATGTCAATAAACAGCGGCTGGGAGGAACGGAGCTGGAACGATGGGGATCTGTGAAGTAAGTAATGGCTTTTTTTTTTTTATTTGCGTCGCTCCTACATTGGCTAACTTTTTAAATCACTCGGAAAACCCCTTTAGGTTGTCAGAAAGTGATGATGTATAATTTGTTAGGTTGTAGAAGTATTCCACCAGATGAGTCATTATGAGGGAGTAGAGCTACAGTTTTCCAGCCAGGGTTCCCTGCTCAAGGTGTTTGGCATGGGGGCAGGCAAAGCAGTCCACAAACGACCATCTAGATTATAGAATGCTTTGCCTGCCCTTACATCGAGTTTCTTTGAGTTAAGCATGAAAGTAAAAGTTCCCTGAGAGTGGCAAGATAATAAGGTTGGCAATCACAAGGTAAAATCAATACCCTGATGAGACCATGAAATCTTAAAGGGGTCATCCTACAAATCCCTTTAGATTCAAAATGTCAGAACACACCTGTTATATTGCCCCCTATTTTCTGCCCCCTCATCTTTCAGTGCATCCACTTTACGTACTCTGTAGTTGTGAACATGCATGTGGTTTGTCTCTTCCTCGTCACTGCATTCTCAGCATCCTAAACTTCCTAAACATTTTAACTTAGTCTATGTCAGGGATTTGAAGCGCTATATCGGAAAAAAGACTAATCTCCGACCATGTTAAGAAACGTTACCATGAAATGTTAAAACATTACATGGTAAACATGGCTTTAAGGAGATACCTGATATAATTGACATCATTGAAATGAATAAGCATTACAGATGTTACAAAGGACTAACTTTCCATAACCACTCATTTTATCGGAGAGTTACCATAGATAGTAAGCAAGGTTGAAGGGAGACATAAGCCTATCTAGTTCAACCTATTAGTCAAGTTGAAGATTTACCATATCTTCAACCTGTGCAGATGCCGGATAGGTAAGGGGGCCAAATGCCATCTTAAAAGCATTTTCCTGCTGTCTATTAGATTGCATATAAGGGACTGAGCTAATGACAATGGCTCATAATTACTGACGGATTAGGCATCAGATTGTGCTCTAGGATGACCTATTATAGCGGGAGGGGCCCATATACTCTACTTACACGTGGGCCATCTGCTGTCAATGTCTCCCTCTGCTGTCAATGTCTCCCTCTGCTGTCAATGTCTGCCACTGTATTAGCCTGCAGTGTTAATCCAGAAGCAGAGGCCTAATCTTAGGGGGGGGGGGGTGCTTCCCAACTCCAGTATTTGCAGCCAGAATGTCTCTGGACCAATAACCCATCTCCAGCAATACAAATTAGATGCATGGCCTCCTCTCGCTGACACTAGCCTATTACGAGGATCCGTGCAGGTCCTAGTAGTCGGACCCCTATAGTTTAGATTTTATAACATTTATAAAAAGTAATTTCGGGAATTCCCTTTCATATTGTGGATTTCACTACAATTATATATCTTTATGTGCAGTGATTAAACATATAAAACATACGCTAGAACAGTATTTACATGAGTTTTGTATAAAATTAGGAATAAGAACGTCGTGTATAAAACTTTTTTGTCTTCTCTAAAATCTTGTTTCTTACACATAAGACTTGGATTTATGCGGCTTTATTTTTTATCACTCTCGTACTTATTTACACACTCACGTGTAAAGGTAATGTTGTATTAAGTATAGTCTGAACCCAGTGTTTATGAATATTTAGCCATCGTGCTATCTTTATTTTACTTTATATCATTATTTGATTCTGTCCAGAACAGTTGAGCCACAGGTCTGTGATAAGATGGAATTCCAGTTTTGTGGAGAAAAGTTAAACAGACCAAACTTTGTGGCTAGATAAAACTATTACTACACTAAATGCTTGGTTACCACTGTGGCATTATGCAGAATTCTTGATACTATCGTCAAACAGCATTCATAACCTCTGCTATTTGTCTGGGTGGATGTCAGAGCACTCAAGGAGAGAGAGATAGAAAACAGACTACCCCTGTAAGGGAAGAGAGAGGGGTGAGCAAGAGAAGGGCACAATATTTATGGCTGAAGACTCTTTAACTTATTTAAAGAGATGAAAGTATCTCCAGCGCTAGCAGCGTTTCATTAACTTATTTTCTAAAGTTTCTCATCCGATACATTCTATATTCTTTACAGTCCAATAAATCTATTATGTTTGTATTGATAATAGGCAATTGCTTAATATGATATATGACGTTGAAGCCTGTTTACCTTTTTAAGTAGTATTAATCTTTAAACAAACTGCAAATCATTACTGAATGTCTTTAGATATTTCCTGTTCCACTTGCTTGGTCCACTGATACTTTTTGTTCATATAGTCACATCATAATTAAAATAGGCCTCCCAGTTTAAATAAAATCTACAGACAGACTGAACTCACTTGTGCATGTTTGTCATGTTGTTCATTCTAGTCTTTTCTCTTTTATTTGTGCTGATTCACCTGGTCCCCCCTCCAGCACTCTTCACACAGTCCCTACTTTTGTTGCTTCTGTATTCAGCATAGCCCTATTACAACTCTAAAGGTCCTATACAGCAAGCAATTTAGTAAAGATGGATTCCAGGCACAATGTGAAACTTTTACGAAGTGTGTGGTTCAGAAGGAAGAATTAGCTTAACCCAGGGGCGTAGCTAGAGGCTCATGGGCCCCGATGCAAAAATTCTTACTGGGCCCCCCCCGCAAACTTCTCATGGCCGCCGGTCCGCTTTCAGCTGCATCGCTGGGTCTCCTAAGTGACCCAACAATGCAGCACCAGCAGCCAGGGCGTCACTAAGGCTGGATTCACACACACTATTTACGGACGTAATTTGGGCGTTTTAGCATTGAATTACGTCCGAAAATGCGGCTCAAAAGCGTCGGCAAACATCTGCCCATTCATTTGAATGGGTCTTACGATGTTCTGTGCCGACGGTCATTTTTTTTTACGCGCCGCTGTCAAAAGGCGGCGCGTAAAAAAGTGCCTGTCACTTCTTCAGACGTAAATGGAGCCGTTTTCCATGGACTCCATGGAAAACCAGCTTCAATTACTTCCGTAATGGACGCAGCAAAAGACGCCTGCACATGCCATTACGGCTGAAATTACGGTGCTGTTTTCTCCTGAAAACAGCACAGTAATTTCAGCCGTAACGGACGCTGCCGTGTGAACATACCCTCAGGGCTTAAAATGTCCGGGAAATAGCCCCAATACATATGTGTCCGCCCCAAAAAAAAGTGTGTATATGAGACAGAATAGCATATCTATAGCACTACGACCCTATAAACTATGGATAGGATTAGATACAGTGGCTGAGCAGACAGTATCACACATGATAGGATTAGATACAGTGGCTCAGAAGGCAGTATCACACATGATAGGATTAGATACACAGCTCAGCAGACAGTATCACACATGATAGGATTAGATAGTGGCCCAGCAGACAGTATCACACATGATAGGATTAGATACAGTGGCTCAGCAGACAGTACCACACATGATAGGATTAGATACAGTGGCTCAGCAGACAGTACCACACATGATAGGATTAGATACAGTGGCTCAGCAGACAGTATCACACATGATAGGATTAGATACAGTGGCTCAGCAGACAGTACCACACATGATAGGATTAGATACAGTGGCTCAGCAGACAGTATCACACATGATAGGATTAGATACAGTGGCTCAGCAGACAGTATCACACATGATCGGATTAGATACAGGGCCCAGCAGACAGTATCACACATGATTGGATTAGATACACAGCTCAGCAGACAGTATCATACATGATTGGATTAGATACAGGGCCCAGCTCGCTGACATTGCGTCTCCAGCGCTGGACCCAGGATAGGTAAGAATAATAATTTTGCTTCTTTATGTGTTACTGATTATTTTTGTGTGTTTGTGTTATGTTACAGGTTCGGTTGTTGGACTTCGGATTCGAGGACTTCAATGACGGCGTTTTTTTTATTCTCCATAAATGAGGGTTAATGAGGGTTAATGAGGGTTGTGTTTTTTTATTTCAATAAAATATTTTTTCTATGTGCTTGTATCTTTTTAAACTTTATTATCACCGCCTTAGTAATGGCCGCCGGCTGATTGACAACCTCCATTACTAAGGCGAGGCTTAATGTTAGCCGGTGCAGAGGCTACACCCAGGGGTACTGGGAAGAGCCGGGTACAAACCAGTACCCGACCATCTGTAGTGACGGGCAGGCACCGGGGTGGCCGCAGGCTGGTAGTATTAGGCTGGGGAAGGCCAAAAACAGTGGCCCTTCCTACCCTTGTAATGCTGCCTGCTGCTGCTGTGTTGTATCTGGCTGGTTATGAAAATTGGGGGGGACCCGACATCGTTCTTTCCAATTATTTTTTTTTTAAATGACGTGGGGCCCCCCCCATTTTCATAACCAGCCAGATACAATAAAGCAGCAGCAGGCAGCATTACCAGGATGGGAAGGGCCACTGTTTTTGGCCTTTCCCCTCCTGATAATACCAGCCTGCGGCCACCCCAGTGGCCGACCATCACTACAGATGGTCAGGTACTGGATCGTACCCGGCTCTTCCCAGCACCCCTGGTGGCGGTGGGTACCGGGGTAATAAAGGGGGTTAGTGTTCACCTCTGCACCGGCTAACACTAAGCCCCGCCTTAGCAATGGATGCTGTCAATCAGCCGGCGGCCATTACTAAGGCGGTAGTAATATAGTTTAAAAAAAAAACACAAAGACATAGAAAAAATATTTTATTCAAATAAAAAAAAAACCCACACAACCCTCATTAACCATTTTATTAATAAAAAAAAAGCTGTCATCGAAGTAGTCCTGGAATCCGCCGTAGTCCAACGACCGAACCTGTAAGAAAACACACAAAAAATGATTAGTAACACATGTGTTAGGGTATGTGCACACACACTAATTACGTCCGTAATTGACGGACGTATTTCGGCCGCAAGTCCCGGACCGAACACAGTGCAGGGAGCCGGGCTCCTAGCACCATACTTATGTACGACGCTAGGAGTCCCTGCCTCGCTGCCGGACAACTGTCCCGTACTGAAAACATGTTTACAGTATGGGACAGTTGTCCTGCAGCGAGCCAGGGACTCCTAGCATCGTACATAACTATAATGCTAGGAGCCCGGCTCCCTGCAGTGTGTTCGGTCCGGTACTTGCGGCCGAAATACGTCCGTCAATTACGGACGTAATTAGTGTCTGTGCACATACCCTAAGGCTTAGATACAGGGCCCATGTGTGATACTATCTGTGGGACCCTGTATCTAAGCCTACCACAACGTAGGCTTATATACAGGGTCCAGCAGACAGTAATCTTATACAGTATAAGATTACTGTGTGCTGGGGCCCTGTATCTAAACCTACAGTGTGGTAGGCTTAGATACAGGGCCCAGCAGACAGGATCACGCATGGGCCATGTATCTAAGCCTACCATGTGATTGGCTTAGATACAGGGCCCAGCAGACAGGATCACACAATCTGTGATCCTTTCTCATGGGCCCCCTAAGCCTGCTACATCGTAGGCTTAGGGGTTGTGCAGTCCCTAAACATTGATGGCCTATCCACAGGATAGGCCATCAATAGCTGATGTGTCGCCCGGGACCCGCAAATCAGCTGTTTTGAAGGGGCCGCAGCACTCGTACGAGAGCTGCTTCCCCTTCATTTCACTACTCGCCCACACTGTGAATCGCCGACACCGATTCACAGTGTGACCGGAATGAAGTGACAGGAATGAAGGGGAGCAGCTCTCGTACGAGTGCTGCGGCCCCTTCAAAACAGCTGATTGGCGGGTCCCGGGAGTCGGACCCCGCCAGTCAGGGCTAACCTTACCTTCCTCTTCGGCCGCGGCGGGAGTTCTGTAGTCTCGATGCTGTGCGCGGCGGCATAGCGCTGTGACGTCATGCGCTGCGCACAGCGCTTGACGTCAGGGCCTCCGCTGCGATCCGGAAACAGGAAGGTAAGTAAAGTATGTTACTATAGTAACAGGGGCCCGCGGCCCGAGTTACTATAGTAACTTTTTATTGATGTGGTGCGGGGGGCCATGGGCCCCCCTGGCTTCGGGGCCCGGTCGCAATTGCGACCGCTGCGACCCCTATAGCTACGCCAGTGGCTTAACCCTATTGTTATAAGCACACACTTGGCTGATTTGCACTTTCATAAACATGGGGATGTCGGGATTAAAAGGTATAAAACTGGATTTATGTTTTCAAATTTGATAGACTTTTAGCGTGACCGAAATCACTTTTATCATCACGTAAAATAGCCTAAAGTAGGATTTCTGAAACTTTCTGCTTCTGGGGCCTCACCATCACCAAAATCATGGTGGTGCTTAAAACTCACCATCGATTTTCATGCAAAAAGAGAGACTTGTAGATTGGCGACAATGCAGCCACAATTCTCCCAGTACCAGCCACAGAACATCCTGTAACAGTCACAGTGCCCCTAGTAATTTAAAGGGATTCTCCACCTTGAACAATCCCTTCTTATTAGAGGATTCCCTTGATAACAAGCGAATCATAAAGTGTCCCCCTGCTGGAACCCTTAGCGATCAGCTGTAATCTCTCTGGAAATCTGGCAGCAGGTGTTCAATTTCCCTGCAGCACCACCACATGGGAATCTAAGCATTACACAGTGTCTATTCAAAATCAATTGGTTGTACGTATAATGCAGGACAAAACAGGTCCTTCTTGAACAGTGAACCCCCTCTATTAACTCATTAATTCCTGAATGGGGTATAGGAAAAAAATGTAAACTAGTAAATGTAGACCCTTTTAACTTCTCTATCCTTCTACCACAAGAAAGAAGTTACTGTGCAATATTGTACAAGAGAACGCCTTCCTGGATGAAGCAATCTGTGATAGATAATTTCTGCCAAGACAGAAGCGTTGTCACAGGACAATGAAACTGTCTTCGGTGACTTTAAGGCGCCCCACAGTTTGTGAGGCACTGACCTATAGCAATATACCCTTATTCTAGTTCTTAAAAGAAATACTTTGCTAATTTTTTTGTGTGGGGAACAGTTGAATAATATTTATTTATGTTTGTTCTAATATAAGAAATGTCTGCATAAATTGTTGAAATAATGCGCTATTCTATTTTTACCATTAAACACCATGTCATTTTGATGTTCAACATTCTGTACTGATTAATTTGTAAGCATAGCATTCTGGCTGCCTGCAGCTACCACTAGAGGGAGCTCAGGAGCTTACTGCATACTTTTTTTTATTATTGAGTTTGATGTATAAACAGTATGCAGCAAGCTCCTAAGCTCCCCCTAGTGGTGCCTGCTGGCATCCAGAATGTTTTAACTTAGTTTATGTCGGATTGAGAGCTCTGTATTGGAAAAAAGACTCATCTCCAACCACGCGGAAGCATTATTGACAAATGAATTGGTGGTGATTTCTGAACCTATTTAAATTAAATACATAATGGTGATCGATGGTGGACATTCACTTTAAGATTTTATTTTTATGTAGTATATGCAATTGAATCCACTGATATTGCAATGTATTTAGAGAGGCGTTTACTGGCCAGTATATTCTCAAATAGGCACTGTTCTGATATGATACAAGAAATTTCTTTTTGAAGGAGTTGAAGAAACTGTCTTATGAATTTCTGAATTATAAAGTGACTTATAAGCAAAGAGCAGATGAGGAGAACATCAGCCTTTCTGAAAAAGAACAGCACGTGAAAGAGCTGAAAGAAAGACTTCAAACGGTAGGAATAAAAATGAATGTAATGCATCTTCCCATAGAATTCCAGGCATTCAGTATGATGTGGAATTAAAACATATTTCTGATAGTTGTTACAAATTGATTGCATCCGTTCTGTTAATGTATCTCCTTATGTTGTTATGGTGTCTGCACAGTAAAATGGTTCTGGTAATTGTTGGATGTTTAAAGCGGCACTTTCATGCTAGAAAGGGAAACATGATCTTCTCTTTTCCCAGAGAGATATTTGCCAAGTACATTTTTTATGTTCTTAAACACATGTTAAGAAATACAGAAACGTCATATCAGAGAAATGCATCACTGTCTCCGATTTGGACACATCTTCTCTTATAGAACATTTCATGATCACTTCTAGTGAACTTCTATTATCCCTGATTGTAGTCTGAGTTCACTCTGGGAATATTACATTGACATTTTTGCAAGGTATAGTATTAAATACATTGTACTGTATGCAGCTTGTTGTTATCTAGATGCATGTAATTTGCAATCCGGATCCACTAAAAGTAAAAAGCTAGCCTTTGATTTACAAACAGGTATGGCTATAATGTGCTGGAGATGTGCCATACTGGTTATAGGAAGAGTCTTGACACTAAGGCTAGGTTCTCACAGTGCAGATTTTGCATGCTTTTTTTTTTTTTTTTTTAGCCAAAACTAGAATTGGATCGGTAACCTGTCAGAAGTTTTGATTGGTGTGGGTCCGAGCACTGAAACCCCCACGATCACTAAAACAAAGTGGCAGAAGTGCCCGGGTGAGCATTGTGCCGCTTAGTTTCTGATCTATGTGTTCGTACACCGATTGCTCGGCTTTCCGAGGAAAGCCGATCAGAAACTAAGCGGCACAGTGCTCACCCAAGCGCATCTGCCGCCTTTGTTTTAACGATCGGTGGGGGTCTCTGAATCTGTGAATTTGTGACAGCATCCAAGTGTATATTAACACAGCCCAAAAAAAAATGCACGCAACGTTTCGACTTAAGCATACACTTGCATGTTTTTTTTTAATTTTAAACTGTGAGATATAAACAAATTACTTTTGCTTTTGCCACTGTCACATGACTTCCTCTGCAATTCAGAAATGTTGCAGTCCTTTTTATTTTTTTCTAAAAAAAACAATCACTAGCAAAATAGGCACTATAAAGTATTCGCTAATATTTTTTAGATATTTTCTACTCCTTTAAAAACTGTACCGTTAATTTGTATTGTATAATCGTGAACTATTAACAATATTATTTATCCTTTGACAGGAAACAGAAATAAATAAAAAACTGATGGAAGTAAATGCCAATATGAGAGAACGAAAGCAGGTAAAACCCCAAAAGTGTGTCTACTTATTGTCTGCAATGCTATTCCGGTAGTTATATATTTTCTACACAACAATAAACTGTTAGTTTGTTTTCTGTAGAATATATGAGTTCGATGAAAAACGCATGTTTTCTGGGGTAATTGTATAGGCATGTGCAGCCATTTTCTTATGGTGGGCTTCAAGTATAGAGGCGGGATAGGTGGACAGCTCAGTACTTGGCTGTAAATTTTCCTGCCTTCGCTTTGTTCCATATTCATGTCCCAGAACGCATGGGCAACAACAGCCATACAGTGGCCAAATGATACCACCATACAGTGCCTGAATACAATAAAGATCAGGTGCAGTCAAAGGCAAAATAAACAAATAATTTTATCACTCACCACCAGGATCTTCTAAGTGCAGACTTTCTCTTTCCGTTTTTTCTCCCTCTGGCGTAGGCCATCATAATGGCTACTTCCAGCTACAGAGTTTGTCACATGGACATCCGAGGCTCGTGTTTCCGGTATCACATCACTAATACACTTTGGCAGTGCATATTCACCCCTAGAGAAGGTCCCAAATGACTTGAGTGGCGAGTTTTAATGTATTTCTAAACATTTATAGTAATAATATAAAAAAAAAACTATTCAGTTCCCTTTAAGACTCACCTGAAATTTTTCGATTTTGCTTTTTTATTCCTTCAGGAATATGTTCTTCTCCCCCTGGGTGATGAGGTATCTCGCCACTTCTAGTTTACTGATGACACATTTGGCATCTCTGATCTTTTCCACTTCCTTCTTATAGGCGCCAATTTTAATCTTCCTCGTCTTGTGCAGTCGGGAGATCAGCGGTCTTAATAATCGCTGGATCTTGTGGTAAAGCCAATCTTTGGCTTTCTCTATTTCATAATACATTGACCTACATTTACTAAGACTGGCGTACCTAACACCAGTCTTCGTACTGGAGATAGTTGGCGTGAGTTACGCCACAAATTTATGAAAAGGATGATGCCTCTTAATAAATTTGGCGCGTTTTGCACTGTCTGAGAGGAAGAAGTAGATTCGCAAAAAATTTTGCGCCATTTTCAGGCTTTATACATAATACATTTTACTAAACCTTCTTGGAGACCGCCTACTTTTCGCATCACTTTTAAATTTTAAGAGCGATGAGAAAAGTTGCAAATTTTAGAGCTAATTTGTCGAATGTCATGATTTGCGACTTTTTGTCACAGCTTACACCAAAACCTCACGTAAACGACATGATAAATTTGGACCGTTATCTGTTTGGCCTGACGCTTCAAATGATGCAGAATTTGTTCTTTCACTGAGCTTGCGGCGATACTCCTGTTTCACATTCTAATTTGAGCTGCAACACTACTGTATTCTGATTAGTCATCCAGATCTTTTAAGATGATTTTTGAATTACAGAAAGTAGGCATCTAGTTGATCGAACTATGACGGAAATCTTGGACTTTGCTCCTCTAGTTGGGTGTTAATTTTCCGATAGTCAATGTTGACAATGTTTAATGTAGTGCCAGTTGACATTCTAGAAGGTGCAGAGTATGTTCCATTTGGGCAGCTCTGTCATCTTGTTCAGATATATCTTTGACTTCTTAAGGGTACGAACACACACTGTGTAAACACAGCAGATTTTCCGCAACGGATTCATTGCTGAAAATCTGCAGCGTATTACCGTAGCAGCAGTGTGGGTGAGATTTCAACAAAACTTGTCCCCACACAGCGGAAAAAAGCTGCTTAAAAAAAACGCAAATAAATTGGCCTGCGATGCGGTTTCTTCAACCGCAGCATATCAATTAATGCTGCAGAATTGCAGCTCTTCTGTTCTGGGGTTTTCCCTTTAAATTGGGAATTGTGTGTTTCGACATTCGCGGCACAATCACAGCGATTCCGCTGCAAAAATAGTAAGAAATAGCAAGTAAGAAATAAAAAGTTATACTTACCCAGAGTTCCCTGCTTTTCCAGTCCTGCCTCCTGGGATGATGTTTCATCCCATGTGACCGCTGCAGCGGCCACATGGCACGCAACGGCCTACACGCAGAGAAGAGGGAAAGTATGACATTTTTTTTACAATTTGCCGGCACTGCTTTAGGCAGCAGAAATACCGCCAGAAAAACGCACCACAATGTATTGCAATATTTCGGACGGCATTCCCTGCTGTGTTTCTACTTTAAAGAGGTTTTTCCGGAATTTTAATAGCAATAGTCTATCCCGACAATATTTGATCGGTATGGGTTAGACTTCTAGGACCCCCACTGATAAGCATAATGAAGAAACCCGCGTCCCCTTCATTGTTTGCTCATGCACAGCACCATACACACAGTTGTGGCCATGCCTGGTACTGCTGCTATGTTCTATTCTATTTTCGCCACCTTATTAGTTTCTATCAATTGCACAGAACTGCATGATAATTTTGAATGTTATAAATGTTTTATAATTTTTGACCATCCAAAAATATTTTAGCCATATACTGGGCAGTAGGATAAATTTTTGTAATTTGCTTTGTTGACTATAAGAGAATAATATAATTGATTCACTGATTATATTCTATGCAGTGGAAAAGTCGCTCGCCTCTACTATAGGGCTAGTTCACACAGTTTTTTGGCGCTGTTTTTGACGCGTTGGAAACCGCCAAAAGCCGTCCGAAATCGCGTCCCATTGATTTCAATATGAGGCAGTTTTTTTTCCTGCGAGTGTAAAAAAACGCTTGCAGGGAAAAAAGTGTCATGCTCTTTCTTCCCGAGTTTCCGTCTCTGACCTCCCATTGACATCAATGGGAGGCAGAGAATGCGGTTTTCGTGGAGTTTTTTGCCCGCTGCACTCAGTGGCCACCGTCAAAAAACGCTGCAAAAAAGTGTGGGCAGGTCAAAATCTGCCTCAAAATTCGTGAAGGCCATGTTTAGATGTGGCAGGTTTTTATAGTACAATACATCTGGATGGGATTTTCATATCCACAGAATTCCTATAATCTTGCAGAGTTTTTTGGGGTTTTTCCCTCCCCAGGATTTCAGCCAATGCAAATGGTGAAATCTGCGGCAAATCCGCAGTAAGATCTGTAGCAAAATCTGTGTATTTTGCCGCAAATTCTTTTTATTTTCCTCATCTGTACGTGTCCTAATTATAGCAAAAGGAAAAAACTTTGCAGCAGTCATCTCCCTGTGTTATTAACCAAATTTTTCTAAAAATAAATTTAGGTTGACAATCTGCTTATAATCTAATCCGTTTTTTTTTCTTAAAAAGGAGAATTTGAGTGCATTGAGCAACATGCAAACTTTAATTCAACGACATACTCAGACCATTATAAGTTTGGAAAACCAGTTGTCAACTCTCAAGGAGGAAAACAAGGTGATGTGACATATTTAATTTTTCCTTTACAAACTGCTTGAAACTGTAACCTCCACCAACTTTTAAGCAAAGCATTCAGTGAAATTACAGACTTCATCCCTACCAATGGCCTGTATTAAAGAGGACCTGTCACCTCTCCCGACATGTCTGTTTTAGTAAATACCTGTGACCTCCATAAAATAACAATTCTTGAATATGTTTTTTTAGAACTCTGCGTTGTGCGGTTCCTCTGTTACTCCATCTAAACATTGTGTGTACTGATTGGACACACCTCCACTGGTAACACCCAGTTGTCAATTTATTCAAAATTCTAGGAGTAATAATAGAGGAACAACACGCAGAGTTCTAAGAAAAGATTCTCCAGAATAGTTATATTATGGAGAATACAAGTATTTACTAAAGCAGACCTGTCATAAGAGTTGACGGGTCCTCTTTTAAGGCCAGTTGCTTAAATTGAATTTTCACCTTTTAACAACATGTCTTTTTTTAGGTCTACAAACCTGTGCTGCTACATTTATTAATTAATATATCTTTATAGCATGTGGAGCTCAGTTTTTCTAATACAGAGCTCCAAATTCTTTGAAAAAAAAATTACTTAAATAGTTACATTCTGCCCGACTGCAGCAACCACTAGGGGGAGCTTACTGCATACTATTTTATTATTGAATTGAATGTATAAACAGTATGCTGTATGCTCTGAAGCTCTCCTTATCCATCAGATGTCTCCCCTCTCTTCATCATGCTCATCTTGGAAACTATAAGGCTTCATTCACACGAGCTTGTCCATTTTGCGTGCGCAAAAAACAGAGCATATTTCCTGAATTTCATGTCTGTGTGCCCCATTGAAATGTATGGATTTGTGTGCTGTGAGTTATTTGAACGGACCGCACATGGACGAGGAACAAGCTCGTCTGAATGAGCCCTAAGGGAGAAGCTGCAGCTGCACCCCCTCCTCTCTGTCTATTTACTGTTTTACACTAGATGGCTTTGTTGTGGTCTGAGGAGGTTTACATAGAGCCTGCAGACAGAGAAAGGGGAACTGCAGGCTGCTGGAAGGTGAGGAAGATGGCACTTTCCAATAAAAAAGATATATTACAAAGTTTATTAAATTCGCATATACTAATAATTTATGCAAAAAAAATAATAATAATAGAATTGCTTACGTTTTAAATTGTGATTTTATCAAACATTCTAGTGCAACCAATTAAAAGACAGAAATAAACTTAGTTAAAACTCTTTTCACTCAAGAGATGTCCTTGGTAATTTCTGGTCAAAAGACAAAAAAGCGAGTAAGTTTGTAACATTTTATAATTTCATACTTGACTGGCCACTCTGATGTGAATCCAAAAAATAAAAGCCTAGACCCATAAATATAATTGATCCAGTGTTTCATACATTGACATCCATTGTCCGTTAAAGTAGTGTTTACGTCTTGTTCGAGGTTGGAATCAGTTCATTGTCATGGAGGCAAAGCCTTTTATCCTTACAGCCGAGAAAAGGAATATGATTAAACTAAGAATTCCAGGAGAACCTGAATTGTGTGTGAACTGTTACTGTTGATTCATACAGAATTACCTCAATTTATCAAAATGACAGCAATGCTAGTGTTGAGTAAACGCAGAAATAACGGCTTCTTCTTTGGCAGTGTTAAAGTCATGATGTGCATTGCTCGGAAAACACTTCTGAAGTGTCTTCATATGCCGTATGTTTTAGGAAGGAAATGTAAATAGTACATGTGAACATGGATGCTTCATTATGTAGATGGTTCATATAACCATTATGCATTGAATTCCATTTAAGTACATCAAAATAATTTCGTTTATTACTTATTTCTTTATATTACATTTCAGATTTGCCTATGTCTTAGATTAGGTTTTGTTTTTTTCTGGAAGCACATTAAAACTCATGCAGTGAATCTGAGTAATGGCAAGTGTTTTTATATCCTTTTATTACCATTTCTTCTCTCTAAACTCCCACTGTTTCCTGTTAGCTAAACTATAAGTACCTTTCTGTTAATTTATGAAAATTATTGTTGATAGCACATTATCACTGATCTGTGTGGCACTTCTAGCATGTTCGAAACAATAGGTGCAAGCAACATAAAACACGTCAGAATTCATTAATGTGGTATTGATTATTTTTTGGATAATTAATTTTATTGCAGACCCTTGAAAGAGATAATGAGCTTCAAAGAGCAAAGGCAACAGAAAATGAGGAAAAGTTCCTGGCTCTTCAGAGAGATCACCAGCAAGCTTTTACAGAGTGGAAAGCACAGGTACAATTCTTTGTACACATTTTGATTAGGTTTTTGATTGTTGTTTGTTTTTTTTTGTTTTTTTTCTTAATACAAACTTTTTAGCGCATATGGCTATCATTTATTTAAATATCACCTGAGAAATCATAGATCGCTAGCCACATCCACAAATGATCTCCTGGATTTAGAGAAAGGGGTGTTACATCAGTGAACATAAATCTTATATCTGTGGGGTCTTGGTTGCTAGGACCTTCACTAATCGCTAGAAAGGGGGACCCGAGTCTCCTGTCCCTCCACCCCAGCATTCTCTCGGCTGTTTCTGTACCTCCCATAGAGTTGTATGGTGCGGCACCGCTCCATACAACTCCTCCGCACCATGAATGTACTGGTGGGTAGGCCTGGGGTCCCCTTTTCTAGCGATCGGTGGTGCTTCCAGTAGTAGGACAACCCGTGATATAAGATTTATCAACTATACCTATTGACCCCTGTTATGAATAGGGAGGCATTTCATCTTTTTAAACATTCATAGTAGTAAAACATACTTTACATATTTGGTATGTTCTGGTTAAACTAATATTATATTAAAATAGCCAGAGACTGTAGTGGAAGGAACTTTTTGTTTCCTAAAATAAAGCAATATACATTTTATAAATGTATTGTATAACTTTTATATATACATATAGTATGTTGCAAAAGAATGTACTGTTTCTTATAAGGCCTAAACATAGTACATTGACAGTTTGGCTGGATTCACACGAGCACATTACGTCCGTAATGGACGTACGTATTTCGGCCGCTAATCCCGGACCGAACACAGTGCAGGGAGCCGGGCTCCTAGCATCATAGTTATGTACGATGCTAGGAGAGTCCCTGCCTCGCTGCAGGACAACTGTCCCGTACTGTAATCATGTTTTCAGTACGAGACAGTAGTTCCACGGAGAGGCAGGGACTCCTAGCATCGTACATAACTATGATGCTAGGAGCCCGGCTCCCTGCACTGTGTTCGGTCCGGGATTAGCGGCCGAAATACGTTCCGTCCATTACGGACGTAATGTGCTCGTGTGAATCCAGCCTTTTTCTGTCTTATTAGAAAGAAAACTTGAATATAGAGTGTGACACAGTCAAAGAGGAACTGGAATCAATAAAGGAGTTAAATAATAATCTGCAAAAATGCAACTGTGACTCATTAAATAAGGCCCAAAAAATTATGATACAGGTAGGAATTAAAAAACATATCTTTAGATAAAAGTGAAAACTGGACTGTGCTGCAGAACAGTGTTTCTCTTGTAAGCTCATCCGTGATGGACACAGCCCCATGTGTCTTCCTGCACAATGATCTCTGCACAGGTCACAGAGCATGCCTAGAACACTCTCCCATAGAATGAATAGATCATCTCCAGATTATTGTCTCCTATGGTCCATGTGGCTGCTGTAAAGCACCTCTCTCTAAATGCTGTTAAAGGTTGTGTACACCTTTTGAAAGTCAATTTTATATATATATATATATATATGTGTATATATATATATATATATAAAGAAAGTAGAGCACGGAAGCAGCACACAAAGCAAAAAAAATTTGACATTTATTCAGTTGCTTTATTGCATTTGCTGGGTGAATAAATTTCCAATTTTTTTTGCTTTGAGTGCTGCTTCCATCATATGGGGAGAGGTCACTCCTCACTATTTAAAGCATAGCACCAGCCAATTTTGTTTTTTGCCACGGTGCTGCTCCTACCTTGCTTTTTATATATATATATATATATATATATATATATATATATATATATATATATATATATATATATATATATATATAGAGGTCAGTCATTGTGATTAGTGCAACTTTGTATAGGTTTTATTGAAAATTATTTTTACTTTGAGATACAGCTGCTCTGAATTCTATATACAGAGCAGCTGTATCCTTCGCTATTACCTGAATCCGTCAATCCCGCGGACCTGACGGGTTCAGTGACAGCGGGTCCTGCGTGTCTCTGACGCACAGGATCCACTTGTAAACAATCACATCTAAGGTATGAACTTAGATGTGATAGATTACAGGTGGATCCTGCATGTCAGAGACACGCAGGACCCGCTGTCACTGAATCCATCGGTCCCACGGACCTGACTGGAGCAGGATTTAGCGACAGATACAGCTGCTCTGTATAGAGAATACAGAGTAGCTGTATCTCAAAAAGTAAAACGAATTTTTAATAAAGTATTTAGAAAGCTGTACTAATCACACTGACTAATCTTTTTATTAAAAAAAAATAAAAAAATTTGCCTTTCAAACGTTTACATATCCTTTAAAGAGCCGAGCAGCTACTCAGGCAAGATGTTTGCCCCCATAATCATGTACAGAAAAAATAATTAAAAAATCTACAATCAGAAAATAGAGATTAGAAAAAATTATATATCCGAATCTTGTTTTGAATTAGTAAAACAATATATAGGTGATACATTCCCTTTAAGAGGCGCATCACATACTGTTGTTCCTGTATAGAATACTTACTGGATTTTACTTTATTTCATATTAAAGGCTGAAGAGCACCATAACCCCGTGTGTGACATGGAAAACAACACATCTGAAAATAGAACCCAGAGTGATCCAGCAGCTAATAAAACAACCTCTTATGTGGGCAGCTCTATAGATGTTAGTCTGTCACTGACAAGTAATGAAATACAGAAGACGGATGGAAGTAAAGTAGAAATTGTACATAAAGGTCGGTCAGAAAATTCCATTGTTTTTTTTTTCTCCCTCTATGTATATTCTTTAAATACTGATGATTAAACAGAAGTGGAGCTGACTCATATTATTGCTGAATGTTAGGAGAGAAAATAAAGTTTCCAGATATTTAAAGGGTAACTAAACATTTGACATGTGATAAATGACCTGTCAGAAGTTTTAATTGTTGGGGGTTCGAGCATTTAGACACCCACCAATAGCTAAAACGAAGCGACAGAAGCGCTGTGCTGCTTCGTTTCTGATCGGCTTTCCTCAGAAAGCCAAGCAAGTGGTGTATGGGTTCAATAGAAAGTCTATGAGCCCGTACACTGCTCACTTGGCTCGGAATAATAAAGCTTTTGGTTGTCCTGGCATGGTGGGAGTTGTAGTTTCACAACAGCTGTAGTGCGGAAGGTTTGTGATCCCTGACCTAGGTCATCACAAACTTACTCCCCAGCCAGCACCTGTTTGTTTTTTTTTTAAATACTCCCGCATTTTATACTTCTGAATTTGGACTCTGGTTATCAAACATTGGGACTATTTTTATTGAATGCCAAATTAGCGGATGAGCAGGTTCCAGATTGAAGTTCTTTTCCTGGGTATCAATAAATGATAATAATAATAATGTTAAAAATAACAATACAAATTAATGCTAAGTTAAGATTCTACGACCGTTTACATTCAGAAATGTTTTGGGCTATATATAGCTAATATATACAGCTTTTGATATTTTGCTGCAATGATTCTTGTTTTATTTTAACACAGATGCAAACAACCTTCAAAATGTTTATAACGTTGAAGATAAGGGACATCTCAGTGAAGAACAGAAGGATGAGAGCTCTCTCACAAAGAACAAAGCCAGCTATATAGAAGAGTCCAGTGATGGAAAATGTACTGAAGAGATCCCAGTTGACAGGGCATGTATGAATGTTGAGGAGTATGAAGAGAGAGCAGCCGAACGCATCACAACGATGCAGACACAAGCCATGGCAGAGTCTATCAAGATTCTGCCAGACAATAATAAACCTCCAACTGTCTGCAATGACGATGCAAGTCAGCAGACAGACTCCAGCCATCATAAATCTAAAGATGGTACTAGTGAAGAAGTTTATACTGTAATTGATAAGCCAGACAATGACAGAGGTGTCTTAATAAATGAGAAATGCTCAATAGAATCCCAACTATTCGCTCAAACTACAGAACATTTACTAAATGAGAAGGCTACAACCAGAGTCCTCTCTATGAAAGGAAACCGTTCCATCTGTGCTCTTGGGGATGGAAGTAATTATCACTTACCTGTTTTGAACAGAGACACAGAGATAAGCAAAAACTATTGCAGCCATGATCAAATTCAAGAGTCTAAAGCAGAGCCGATACAGCCAACAAATGACAATCCTCACGGAGTACGTGTAGATTTCCTTTTTTCTGAACAAACTGGAAATGTTGACCCAAAGTCAGTCGAGTTCAACGATACAGCCATGGACACTACTTTTAATACGAACGTCAACCGTATCGAAAGAGCAAAAAAGAAGAGTAAATGTTTAGGCCAAGAAACTAACTTTACTACTTCTCAAGTCCCAGTAGGAAATGAAAGTTTACAGTCTTTCGAGTACAGAAAATGCAATTTACAGGCATTACAATATGCTGAGAACGCAGATGTTTTGAAAGTTAAAGTCTTACATACAGATGTGATAGAGAAATGTCCACTAGATACTGGAAAAAATGCCAATGCAGAAGAAACTATTTTATGTGATTTAAATGTGACGAGTGAATTGCAGACAGATCAAACTTTTCACCTAGTGAATGTGGATGCAGAAAAGGTTTGCATCCAGGAAAATGATAATGTGGGTGCTGGGTGCATGTCCGAAGTGGTCAGCAGCAGACTATCTGACGGGAACTCTTATGCAAAACTAGCCTCAATAAGGGAGGAAAAGTCCAAACCTAATGGCAAAAGCCCAATTAATATATCCAACTTGGTAAAATCAGTTTTTATGCCAGGGTCAAATTCGTGGGATAGTTTAAACGTTTCACCCAACGACCAGACTAACCATACACTTTCTACACTGTCAGATCAAGATGTACACTCCAGAGCACATCATGGTGAGTTATGACTACCTTAAAGGGTTTTTGATGCAAAATGAAAATGACGAAAGAATGTGACAAAAATGCTGCGTGTAAATCCAACCTCCAAACGTATTCCAAAATTGAGGCTTACAATTTAACTTTTAGTACAAATTTGCTGTCTTATTCCCCCATTTTTCTCATGAATTTGCCAAAAGCAAATCTCAAACCTGCTGAATTTATTCCCCAATGCATTATAATGGGTAACAAATCAGCGAGACGCAAATCAGACAAACAATTGGCTCACCTACAGCCAGGAGCCTGAACTTTACTTAATACAGAATGCTGTTATTTGATCAGCCAGACAATAAGATTTCCCTGTGTATTATGCAGCACAGCTAGAGGATACAGCTTTTTGTGATGGATTAATCGGCTAGAGAAGGAGGAGACAGCAGCTTGAAAAAGGTTAAAGGGGTTTCCGAGTTTAGAAAAAAAATCAGAGAACTACCTATATTTGTCTAAATAGTCACCAGATAAGTCGACCACAGATCAGAAGTAATTATTTTTCATTATCTTACCCAGCTCTTTAGAGTCTCCGTTTTGATGCTACTAGGGCTTGCCGTGGGTGGGATTATTGCGTAAAGGACTACAGTTCCCATGATTCCTATTCCCTCTCAAAGACCGTTCCTATATTTACAGCTGTCCACCTACCCCTTTATTACAAGGCATAAGGTAGTGCTGTAATAACTCACTGACATCACACACAATATGAGCTGTGCTACTGACACTGCACAATCCCACAAGAGACAGGGAGGAGGATAGCAATGGAGTTAAGCGGCATGTAGTTTGTGACATCCCATACTACAAGGACGAGGGACATAACCGTTAGGTGTACAGAACGTCACACAAGCAGGAGATAAACACCAGGACCCTGGTAATGTGACTGATTGCGAGACCGGCTTACAGAGGCATTTCAGCTACAGACAGTACATTAGTAAGTGATCACTCTTACTGCAGTCGGCAGCAGCTATTGAGGAGAAAGCTGTGACAGGGTTTACATCTGCTGCTGCTGCTTCAAGCCTCCTCCTCCTTCTGCTGCTCTATTACAGTACCCACACACATAGCAGATTAGTTCCTGGTTTTTTCTCACAGCGTATCTGCAGCATTTCCACAGCAAAGTCTGCATTATGTGCAGATTTTAGCCCTTCTACATTGAAAAGGTTAAATCCGCAGTGAACATCTAGAACAGAATGGGCATACTGCAAATTTAAAAATGTGCAGCATGCTCTGATTTATATGAGGAAAATGTTCAGAAGCATGAGGATAAGACTTTTTAAATCAAATCCCCTAAACCTGCAACAGTCTTCTGCGGATTATCCGCCCTCAAATTCGGATGGAAAATCCGCAACAAATCCGCTACGTGTGCAGGGGACCTAATACACAGGAATCCATCTTATATTGATTGTGGCTCATATAACAACATCCAGCATGAAGATAGGAGGTGCCATCTCCACTCTACACTTGCTGCACATTCGGTCTCCCCCCATAACGGACTCTCCTATTTTAGATGCAGGAAATCTCACACAGCACTCAAAATACTGCTCACTGCTGCGGATTTCCTTTAAGCTTTTAACATTAAATTAGAGAGGAATTATTGTAATTATGCTTATTATATGTAGTTGAGAAAAGTTTTATATCTTGTCTCTTATTACTTTATGAGGTTTCCCAGGAAGTGATAGGTGTTCTTTAAGGCTATATTCAGACGTTTTGGATCAAAACAGGCATCTGAAAACAGAATCTTTTTTTTGTGGTTGCGTAAAACTGCATCAAGCCGCAGTAAAAACCGTGTGGTTTTCAGATGCAGGTTTTTTACGTATTTTCAACTGCACCTCAACTGCAGTGTCTGAATACCCCCTAAGGGTATGTGCACACACACTAATTACGTCCGTAATTGACGGACGTATTTCGGCCGCAAGTCCCGGACCGAACACAGTGCAGGGAGCCGGGATCCTAGCATCATACTTATGTACGATGCTAGGAGTCCCTGCCTCGCTGCAGGACAACTGTCCCGTACAGTAATCATGTTTTCAGTACGGGACAGCAGTTCCACGGAGAGGCAGGGACTCCTAGCATCGTACATAAGTATGATGCTAGGAGCCCGGCTCCCTGTACTGTGTTCGGTCCGGGACTTGCGGCCGAAATACGTCCGTCAATTATGGACGTAATTAGTGTGTGTGCACATACCCTAATTGTAATGTATCCACATAGATCTTGACTCAGCAGCTGGTTTACTGCAGGGATAAATTACCAATGTTCATTTTCTGTGCTGAAACTAATTGAAGCAATTCTGTATTCCCAGAGATCCCTCTCAGAGAAAGGCCCCACGAAGCGACATTGACGACGTGGCTGCAATGCGTATGTGAAATTGCTGGTACCTGCAAAATTGTGCGGCCAATAAAGGTGTATTCATTAATGGTTGCAGGATTTTGCAGGTAAACATCCATTTTACCCGGAACAATGCGCAACCATTAATGAGCAGTTTCACAGCCGCAACGAACAGGGTGCTGAGACAGCTGGGTGACGCATAACCCGGCCGTGTCAATGCCGCTCCATAGGGCCTTGCCCGGAGGCTGGGTTTTGGCACTGTGGTAATGTCCCCCTCCCCCCCCGGATTTCCACAATATCGCGCCAAAACTCATTGCATTCTGCAAAGATTTTGCGGTTAAAAAAAAATGCAATGTGAAAACCGAGCCTTTAACTTTGACTATCTCTTGGGTTGTCCCTTTATGGATATTCGGCAACAAATATCATTTAATTTTAGTGTGCAGCAGAAATGTATCTAGTATGTAGTATATTTATTTAATTCATATCAATAAATGGTGAAATGACATTAATTATATCTATATATTACATTTTATCTTTGTATACCTGGTCTGGCTTTATCTTCACTTTATAATGTGACACATGCTTGTAATGAAATTACTTAGGGTTTGTTGATTTGTTGCAAAAATATGATTCATGAGATTGAAAATCTGTTCCATACATCTGAATGGGTGCATGGATTTCTGCAACAAATCTGCTGCGTGTGAATTTATCCTGAGGTCTCCTGCACATGACCGTTGTTTTCTTCAGTGTCCTATCCGTTTATTTGCAGATACATGCTGAACTATTCATAAATAAAAAAAAATCGGGTTTTTTTTTGTGGATCCGTGTGTCCGTTCCGTAAATTATAGAACAGGTCTTATTCTCTCCCATACTTGCAAAAAAATTGACAACACATGGAAGCCACTATGTACGCAAAACGGAAATGGTCGTGTACATGATGCCTTTATTTTTATTTTTTTTCGCCATCTTGTTGTGCTCCGTTCACACCTTGTTTTTTTTTCCATTCATCAGATGTATATGTCGGGAGTATTCCCCTACATATACTTCTGACAGAAGGCTGCGATGTTTGCCACTGTATAGGCATACAGTGGCATACGTCGCCCATTGACTCCTATTGTAACAAAAATTATATTGCACGGTACATGTTTTTTTTACTGTATCCCTCTGCATAGGAAAGTGCAGTAAGAATAAAGCAATGCCTATGCATACTAGCCCGCTGTATAACAAAAGTAAATGCTTTTGGCATAGATCGCGTGCATGGGGCCCTATCGATACGTTTGGCTATCACAAGGTGTGAATAGAGCCTTCGGACTTATTCACACCAACGTGGGAAAGCTCGGACGTGAAAAACTGCAGTTTTTCACGTCTGAGTTTCACCCGTGTGGCACCCGTTTTCACGGATCCCCATAGACTTGAGTCGGATTTTCAACGGACCCTTCACACGGTCCATTAAAACAACGGCCGTGTGAACGTCCCCATTGAAATACATGTGTCCATGTGACGGCCGTTGTTTTAACGGCCGTCACACGGACGTATTCAACGTTCGTGTGAATAAGCTCTTAAACTGACAAAAAAAAGAAAACCACGAAAAGAAAAAACCTCAGTTGGTGCAGCAGAAGGTCATTGATTTATTCTGGAATGTCTATTGCCATATATCTTTTTAAATCATTATTCATCAGGCTCAATAATTAAGAGGCAGATTTTTGACATCTTGTCTACCGCTGTCCTTCCAGTTCCCAGGAAAGATCACAGTGAAGAATGGAATGCAGAGCAGGCATTTCACGATTCCTCTATTCCCATACTGGCTACCTCCTCGGAAAACGTAAGTACATTACAAATTATCACTGCTTGCCCTTTACTGATCTAACGCCCAGCCATCAACATCCCTGTAAGCAGCTGGAAAGTAAGCAGTAAGAAGCTGAAAGGATATGTACACCTTTCTAAGCATATTTTTTGTATTAAATAAATGTATTTCGTGTTTTTAAGCAGCTTTTAAAATCGCTTTGATTAAAAAATATGTTTACTTTTTAAGATACAGCTTCAATGTATGCTGTATATAGAAGCTGACGGAATCGGCTTTGACTGAATGATACAGCTTCTATGTATGCAAAATACATAGAATCTGCATATTAAAGGGGTTTTCCCATGAGGGACATTTATGACATATCCATAGGATATTGTGCGGTTAGTCCGGCCGCCTAAGTCGACATTGCAGGCCATGTGACGCTGTAGCGGTCATGTGGGATGAAACGTCATCCCAGGAGGCCGGACTGCAGGAAGAAGAAGATCGTTCTGGGTAAGGAATGATTATTTTATTTTTTTTCGGAGTTGCAATTTTTGCGGTGTAATCGCTGTGATTATGCCGCAAAAGTCACAACACTTGGCTTTCCGTGGCAGGTTTTGCATCCCCATTGAATTCAATGGAGAAATCCGCAACAGTAAATCAACAAAAACGCGGCATAAGTTGACATGCTGCGCAATTAAATAACGCACCGCAGGTCAATTTATTAACATTTATGCTATTTTTTTCCGCAGCGTGGGCATTAGATTTTCAAAATCTCATTCACTTTGCTGCTAATGTAAATGCTGCGGAATTTCCGCACACTATTCCGTTGCGGAAATTCTGCAGCGTTTACGCTAGGTGGGAACCTAGCCTTAGGCCTCATGCACACGACCGTAAAAACTCCCGTTATTACGGGTCGTAATTACGACCTGTAATAACGGCTCATAGACTTCTATTGGCCACGGGTACCTTCCCGTTTTCCCGTGCCCGTGCCGTTGAAAAAGATAGAACATGTCCTATTTCAGGCCGTAATAACGGCACGGACAGCCCATAGAAGTCTATGGAGCTCCCGTAATGACGGGTGGCTACATGTATGCACCCGTCATTACGGCAGCGTTGCTAGGCGACGTCCGTAAATAGTCACTGTCCAGGGTGCTGAAAGAGTTAACTGATCGGCAGTAACTCTTTCAGCACCCTGGACAGTGAATTCCGATCAGAATATAGAGCAACCTGTAAAAAAAAAAGACGTTCATACTTACCGAGAACTTCCTGCTTCCTCCAGTCCGGTCTCCCGGCCATTGCCTTGGTGACGCGTCCCTCTCGACATCCGGCCCGACACCCCTGGATGACGTTTCAGCCCATGTGACTGCTGCAGCCAATCACATGCTGCAGCGGTCACATGGACTGCCGCGTCATCCAGGGATGTCGGGCTGGATGTCAAGAGAGGGACGCGTCACCAAGACAACGGGCAGGTAAGTATGAATTTCTTTTACTTTTACCTCGGAAAGGGCTGCCCCTTCTCTCTATCCTGCACTGATAGAGAGAAGGGGCTGCCGATTAGTGCAGTGCAATTTTGCATCGAAAACGTGCCCGTAAATACGGGTGGAATACTGGTGACACCGGAACCGTATTTACGGGCACGGGTCCGTAAATACTGGTGCAAAACGGGTCGAATACGTGTGACACCGGACCCGTATTTACGCCAGTATTTACAGGTGGGAAAAAATACGCTCGTGTGCATGAGGCTGGGTTGCTACAGTGCAAATTTTCTGCAGATTTTTCCTGCATTTTGTAAGCCAAAACCAGCATTGGATTCAGGAAAACAGACCGATAAGGCCTTTCTTTATATATTTCTTCTGTTTAGGTGCCGTTCCTGGTTTTGGTTTAAAAAATACATGCAAAATCTGCACTGTGGGAACAAGGCCTTAGATTTCGTAGTGGATATACTTGCAGATTTCACTCTGCATAGCAATGAATGAAATCCGCTGGGAAAATCTGCAGCATATCTAGAATGCACTACATCATTTTTACGCTGTGAGTGAATGGGGTTTGTTAAAATACTCGATGTGTGAACCCAGCCATGCCTTGCTTTAGTAAGCCTTGCACTGTACTATCTGAATGAAAATGACTGATTAGCCAGGAGAGTGGCAAAAATTTCAGAACTCTAATAACTCTGGTTGAGCTTTTCTTTTTACCTCAGGCCGAAACCAGGAATGGAACTTATACAGAAGAAATATATAAAGTAAGGCCTTATAGATCCGCTCTCCTGGATTCAATTCTGGTTTTGGCTTACAAAATGCATGCAAAATCTGCACTGTGTGAACAAGGTCTAAGGGTACGTTCTGAAATTCTGCAGTAATATGCTGCGGAAGGAAATTCTGCAGAGTTTACGCTACGTGTGAACGTACTTTAACGTATCAATGGCAAATTTGGGAACATATCTGTATCAAGATGAGCATACTGATGATTTTAAAATCTTCCGTATGCCCTCAGATCTGCACATTTTCCGTTTTGTGTGAATGAGGTTTTTTTAAACCCGATTCACGGACATTGCACTGATTTACTGTGCAGAGTCCACGACACATACGCCATGTTTGACCATAGCCATATTGACTGATGTTCATTAAATGCAATTAAACTGCAGCACTGAGCAACCAAGAAGTTATTTTTCCCTTCATTCAAATAATGGGAATTTATGATCTTCAGCTATCTTCTTATCAGTGCTTACAGTAATGAAGATTCTTTACATGTTTTAGATTTCCGTTAAATCAACAATTTTAAAATTTATTGGTATTTTAATTGGTATAATAATTTGCTTTTCTTTCAGAAACTGGACATTATTCCAACATTCATAATACTTTAAAAAGAATGATATGCAGCAGTGTATCAATTAGTGTTCTACTTGGGGTTAGGCTAGGTTCACATCTCGTTTTTTGCTTACGTCGGAGTTATATGTCAGGAGGACGTATATGGAAGGCATTGACGTATCCCAGTGTATAGCATACAGTGGCATCCGCCGCACACAGCCTACCTTGAAAAAAAATAAAAAAAAATAAATTTTAAAAAATGTATACCACACTTTATACCAACGTATATCAGTCTGACAAGCCAAAAGGACAAGAGCCCTATGGACACGTTTAGCGTGTACTTAGGGAGCTTTCCCAATGTACACGCTAAACATAGGGCCAAAACGTGATGAGAACATAGCCGTATAGAACTAGGAAAGCCCAAATAACCAAGATTGTTGGTAAGGGCAGCTGTTCCGATGTAAGAGAGTGAAAGTGTTAGGTCTTATTCACACAGTGCAGATTTTAAATGCATTTTTTTAAGCCAAAACCAAAATTCGATCCAGGAAAGTAAACACTTTATTTTATATATTTATCTGTCTTAGGTTCTGTATCTGGCTTTAAAAAATACATGCAAAATCTGCACTGTGTTAACAAGGCCTTATGCTGGCCAATCACATTAGATAGCTGTAGGCTGAACAGTCGTTTGGCTGACAGCTTGATCTTCCCAATACTCCCATAAATATGAATCGGCCGAGCGTGCATGTATGTTGAATAGGGAGAGCGGAGTAAGCCAATGCTAGACACCCTTCCCTGCTTCGTCCGGGCCTCAAATCTAGTGACTGCGCATGCGCCGCTATGGTGTCCCGTTGTGTGCACGCACCAGAACAGGACACTGATGCACAAGCGCAGGATTTTGTGTGTTTGCCGGTGGGAGGCGAGCAGCTTTCAATCAAAAGTAAAGTGTCGGGGTTAAAGAGGCTCTGTCACCAGATTATAAGTGGCCTATCTCCTACATAATCTGATCGGCGCTGTAATGTAGATAACAACAGTGGTTTTTATTTTGAAAAACGATAATTTTTGAGCAAGTTATGAGCAATTTTAGATTTATGCTAATTAGTTTCTTAATAGACAACTGGGCGTGTTTTTACTTTTTACTAACTGGGCGTCGTACAGAGAAGTGTATGACGGTGACCAATCAGCTTCATACACTTCGCATTGTTCCAGCCCGTTGTTCCAGTGTGATTGTGCAGTGAAAGAAGCCGGGCTGGAACAATGAGAAGTGTATGACGCTGATTGGTCACTGATTGGTCAGCGTCATACACTCCTCTGTTCCATGCCCAGTTGGTCATTAAGAAACGAATTAGCATAAATCTAAACTAGCACCTAACTTGCTCAAAAATGATCATTTTTCAAAATAAAAACCACTTCTGTTATCTACATTACAGCGCCGATCACATGATGTAGGAGATAGGGCACTTATAATCTGGTGACAGAGCCTCTTTAACTCGGAAAAGCATGAGGAATGAAGATATGACTCTTTTCAAAACTAAGATATGACTCATATGCTCATTAGCATACGGTACAGGAAAACTAAAAAAACGGAATACTAAAGCTACAGAGCCGACTTAAAGTTATATTGACAGACACGTTTGCGTTGAGCAGGGGCACTCGGCAGGGAAGTCCTTTATCCCCCTGCTCTTAGAGCCATAGAGCCATTAGCGGCTAGTATTCGAGCACATCAGGGGATTGTGGGCTTTTGTCGTGGTGGACTAGAGGAAAGAATAGCCCTGTATGCTGATGATCTGCTCCTCTTCCTGCGTGACACCAATCAAACCTTGTACTATGTCATGAGGGTCATCAGACAATATGGGTCATATTCTGGTGTATCTATCAACTGGACTAAGTCTGACTTAGGCCCCAGGCACACAAACTTATTTTTGCGGCCGCAATTTACCCGCAAATCTGCGGGTAAATTGCGGCCCCATTCATTACAAGGGGCCCATGCACGCGACCGTGGTTTCCACGGTCCGTGCATTGCCCAGGAGCCTGGTCCGCAAAAAGATAGGACATGTCTTATTACGGCCGCATTTTGCCGTTCAAGCTCATAGAAATTAATGAACAAGGCCATGTGCACGGCCCGTGATTTGCGGGCGGCCCGCGGGTGACACTCCGCGGCCGTCCAAGCTGCAAATCACGGCCGTGCATGAGGCCTTACTCCCATTAGATGAACCCTTGGTGGATCTAGATGGGGAACACATTCCACTGCAGTGTGCTACGGTTATTAAATATTTAGGAATAAAGATAACAGTGTTGACAGAATATGAACGCCTTCGTTTAGATCCTCTGATAACAACATTTAGAAATAAATTAGTGGTTTATGTTTGTATCGCTCTCATCACGTTTTTTCTTTTCTAGTCCGATGTGGTTGAAAATCCAAGTCCTTGCCCTCCCATCACTGATTCCACCAGGTCATCATATCTTATCAACCTGCAGAATAACGCAAATACGGAATTCACTTGTAGCAACAGAAACGACTGTGAAATCTCTAGTATACAGCGTCAGATAAGTGCAATTGAGAGGTTCTTATATAATAACAGACTAAATGGGTCAAGGAAACGGAAGCTTGAGGATACTCAGCAAGCAGAGGTATAATAGAAACATCACATTGAAATCTGGAATGCGTAAGGTACATCTGTACGCTCGTCTGTTCTTGTGTCATTTAAGTTATACACTTGTAAAAAGTTTTGATAAGTTATAAAAGGGCCTGTCAGCAGTTCCTCTCTGCTTAATTTGCTCTCTATTGTGCATTAGCATGGTAGAGGGATCTGGTAAATAGTTCCCATGGAGTCCTGTTCTGACAGGTGAGAATAATATTTTGTAGTATATTGTTCACTACTAGTTTGTTATCTGCTGTACGCACAGAAACCCTGGGATCAAGCATCATTAATCCAAGACTGGCAGTGCTGATTTTGGTGGACATTATGCGCCTAATAAATCAGGTTCACACAGGGCACATTTCGTAGTATTTTTACCTGCAACTGCTGGGAAGTTGCTTCCCATTCATCCACGTTTTTATTAAAATATGTCGTTTTGAGGGTCTGCTTCTTATTAATTTTAGCGTTCCGTATCCCTGGTGTTTCTTCCACCACTTCAATTAGAAGAAATGCTATGAAACAAAGAAGTGCAAATCTTTTCTGTGTATTTTTACTCATTGTGTAAGGATGAATTCACACGCAGTAGAATTGCTAAAAATCTGCAGCAATTTACAGTACAATACATGTGGACTTCAAAACTCCATCCATATGTAGCAGGAAAAAATATCCACGTGGATTTAAAGGAATGATTTTCAGATCTGCGGCTTGTCAATTCGGTCATAGAATTTCACCCTTTGCAATGCCTAGAGTGAAATCTGCCTGCGTTACATGCAGATTTTCATTGATTTGCTGTGACATTGTACCAGAAGTAGCATGTGGACTCAGCCTTAGGGCAGATTCAGACGAACGTTGCGTTTTTGCGCGTGCAAACAACGCAGCGTTTTACGCGCGCAAAAACCACTTGACAGCTGCGTGTGTCATCCGTGTGTATGATGCGCGGCTGCGTGATTTTCGCGCAGCCGCCATCATAGAGATGAGGCTAGTCGACGCCCGTCACTGTCCAAGGTGCTGAAAGAGCTAACTGATCGGCAGTAACTCTTTCAGCACCCTCGACAGTGAATGCCGAACACAATATACAGCAACCTGTTAAAAAAAAAAAAGAAAAAGTTCGTACTTACCGAGAACTTCCCTCCCGGCCGTTGCCTTGATGACGCGCCTCTCTTGACATCGGGCCCCACCTCCCTGGATGACGCGGCAGTCCATGTGACCGCTGCAGCCTGTGCTTGGCCTGTGATTGGCTGGAGCTGTCACTTGGACTGAATTGTCATCCCGGGAGGTCAGACTGGAGGAAGAAGCCGGGAGTTATCGGTAAGTCAGAACTTCGTTGTTTTTTTTTACAGGTTCATGTATATTGGGATCGGAAGTCACTGTCCATGGTGCTGAAACAGTTTAACTCTTTCAGCACCCTGGACAGTGACTATCTCCTGACGTCGCGTACCGGAATTTTTTTTGCCAGGTTCGGCCAAAACGAGTTCGGCCGAATCCGGTGAAGTTGAGTTCGGTTGTCCGGGTTCGCTCATCTCAAAGACACTCCGTTTGGATGTTTGGAAACAGAAAAGCACGTGGTGCTTTTCTGTTTACATTCATCCTTTTGACAGCTGGTGCGCTGTTTGTCGGTTCACACTGAAGTGCTTCCGTGCGACCTGCGTGGTTTTCACACACCCATTGACTTCAATGGGTGCGTGATGCGTGAAATACGCGGAGATATTGAGCATGTCGCGCTTTTTGCGCAGCTGACAAACGCTGCGCAAAAAGCACGGACTGTCTGTACTGCCCCATAGACTTGTATTGGTCTGTGCGTGGCGCGTGAAAACCACGCGGCCCGCACGGACCCAATACACGTTCGTGTGAATCCCCCCTTAAACTTTTTTTTTTTTTTTTTTTTTTAAGTACTCATAGTTCTAGGATCACACACAACTGTTTTTGTTGTATGGTGGAAAACGGTCATGTAATTTAAGATATTTGCATGGGACTGTTGTGCAAATAATAAAAAAAAATATATATATAAAAAAAAAAACTGCCATTACACTATGCCCTAGGAGCCACTTTCCAGTAGGAAGGCGGTTGCCTGCCCAAGAGTGAATATATTTAAGATATATTGCTTAAGGGCAGTCTGTCATGAGGTTTTCGGTTCGCTGACACCGCTATTTAGCGATCAGGTAAAGAAAGAGAGGCATACAAGTGTGGAAGTAACAAAATAAGTTTTATTCTTTCAATCACTCCCCTATCTTTTACAGTTAATTTAGGATAAGCAGAGCCGTCAGTCATATAGGCAGAGCCGTCAATCCACTGGAGAGAAGTGGTTGAAGCTCTAGATGCCGGACGCTTCCCGGTTCAGCACACACAAAAACCTCATTTACATATAGCGTGCAGCGGAGTAAGATCTATGCAAGCCCTAAGGTCTTCCACACTGGTATGTCCCTCTTTCTTTACTCCATAGCTGATCTCACTAGTTAGCGGTTTAACAGCCTAAAATCTGATGACCATAGACCTTAGATACTGTACTTTGTAGATCCTGTCATTTTCATTAGGACACCCTAACAATCCAATGTTTGGTGAGCATCTGTAATAATGAATAGCCATAGAAGTAAAAAAAAAAACATTTGCAGGTAGTATCCCTGTCTCATGAAAACAACCCATCCAGATGCCCTATTAGGACATATGTCATAAATGGGGGGGGGGGGGGGGATTGACGGACTGCTCGAGGGGCCCCTGCTTTATAAGCTAGAACAGTGTCAGGAATCAGATTCGCAACAATCAGTGGATCTCCGCAGCCCTTTAAGTTTGATACACACCACATTATAGATTCCCCATAAGACACACACCTTGTTATCAGCCCACACTGTAGCTTTGCTCCTTATATCATACAAATGACTGCATGAGGTGGAAGAAAAAAAAAAGTGGCAAATGAGAATTTTACATAGAGACACCATACAGAGTCCACACACACAGAATTGCCATGTGCATAAGCTATTAGCGGAATTATTTCCAAACTTCTTATGAGGGAACCCGAATCCAAATTTCTTTACTTCTGAAGACAGCCTTTTCCTACCTCCAAGAACCAGGGAATGCTGCAGTGCTGTTTAACCCTTTTAAGACATATGGGGGGGGTTTGGGCCTTGATGCCCAGAGCAACATTTGTGCTTCTAGAATGCTGAATTCTCGTTTCTAGGTCCTCCTTCACATGTCAGATTTGCCAGCGCAAAAAAAAACGGACTGTTTTTCATTCATATGACTGTTTCCCCTCTGCATTTCTTTAGCAACTGATGCGTGAGAAACGGACAGCACACGGATGTTGCTAGTGTGCTGTCGGTTTTCACACACCCATTAACTTCAATGGGCAACGTGGTCCGAAAAAAATGGACCAGAATAGGGCATGCAGCGACTTTCACGCAACTGACACACGTTCCGTGAAAAAACAGGTGTGAATAGCCCCATTGAATTGCATGGATCAGTTATTTCAACAAACAGCACATGGACGTGAAATACACATCTGAATAAGGCCGAATTATACACATTGGAGCCAACACAATTGCCTGTGTCTTAATGTTTAGAATTTGCTTTCCATTACTGTATAGCAGTTTTACACGTCGTGATTTCCAGAAACAGAACAGGAAAACTTTTCAAAAATGTTTTAATTGACCGATAATGCCAAAGCTTTTTTTTTTATTACATGAGATTCTATATGAAGTGTCCACTGTAGCCAAAATTCTAATGTGCCTGCGGTTTTTTTTAACAGATAAGGAAAAACATGAGCTTCCCGATCTGAGCAAGTAAAATACCACAAAAGATTATCAATGATCCGGCCTGAAGAGGTCGAGCGCTGCATATTTTTCTTTTATCCGTCAGAACTGGAATGAGGGGATTAACCCCTTCCCGCTCCTTGATGTACTATTACGTCATGGCAGCTGTATCGTTCGCGCTCCATGACGTAATAGTACGTCACGGGAGTAACGGCCGTTTCGGCCGTCCTCCCGACACATACAGGAGCTGTGACGCTGCTGTCTTGTTCAGCAGCTGTCATAGCTCCTACAGCGGGGACCGATCGCTGTGTCCCCGCCGATTAACCCCTTAAAAGCCGCGTTCTATAGAGATCGCGGCTTTTTAGGGGTTAAGCTGCCATCGCCGGCCTGCTACGCGATAGCGGCCGGCGATGGTGACTATGGCAACCGGACACCAAACAATGGCGTCCGGCTATGCCATAGACGGAAGCCTAGTGGGACCTGACAACGTCAGGACCCACTATGCTTGCTGTCAGTGAGTAGCTGACAGTTCTAATACACTGCACTACGCATGTAGTGCAGTGTATTAGAATTGCGATCAGGGCCTCCTGCCCTCAAGTCCCCTAGTGGGACAAAGTAATAAAGTTAAAAAAAAGTTAAAAAAAGATGTGTAAAAATAAGAAAATAAAAGATTTAAAAGTAATAAAAGTAAAAATCCCCCCTTTTCCCTTATCAGTCCTTTATTATTAATAAAAATATATAAACAAACAAATAAACTATACATAATTGGTATCGCCGCGTCCGTAACGGCCTGAACTACAAAACTATTTCGTTATTTATCCCGCACGATGAACACCGTAAAATAAAATAATAATAAACCGTACCACAATCACAATTCTTTGGTCACTTCACCTCCCAAAAAATGGAATAAAAAGAGATCAAAAAGTCGCATGTACCGAAAAATGGTGCTGATCGAAACTACAGTTCGTTACGCAAAAAATAAGTCCTCGCACGGCTTTATTGTTTGAAAAATAAAAACGTTCTGGCTCTTAGAATAAGGTAACACAAAAAGTGAATGATTGTTTACAAAACGTATTTTATTGTGCAAACGCCATAAGACATAAAAAAAAACTATAAACATTTGGTATCGCCGTAATCGTATCGCCACGCAGAATAAAGTGAATGTGTCATTTATAGCGCAGGGTGAACGCTGTAAAAAAAATAGAATAAAAAAACAATAGTACAATTGCTGTTTTTTAGTCACCACGCCACCTAAAAATAGAATAAAAACTGATCAAAAAGCCGCATGCACCCCAAGAAAACTACAATGGATTCCTCAAGGGGTCTAGTTTCCAAATTGGGGTCACTTTTGGGGGGTTCCCAATGTTTTGGCACCACAAGACCTCTTCAAACCGGACATGGTGCCTAATAAAAAAGAGGCCTCAAAATCCACTAGGTGCTCCTTTGCTTCGGAGGCCGGTGCTTCAGTCCATTACCGCCCGAGGGCCACATGTGGGATATTTCTCAAAACTGCAGAATCTGGGCAATACGTATTAATTTGCGTTTCACTGATAAATCCTTTTGTGTTATAAAAAAAATGGTATAAAGAGGATTTTCTGACAAAAAAAAAAATGTAAATTTCACCTCTACTTTGCTCTAAATTTTTGTGAAACACCTAAAGGGTTCATAAACTTTCTAAATGCTCTTGTGAATACTTTGAGGGGTCTAGTTTCTAAAATGGGGTATTTCATAGGGGTTTCTAATATATGGGCCCCTCAAAGCAACTTCAGAACTGAACTGGAACCTAAAAAATAAATAAATGAGGCAATACTTCGCTTCTTACATTATACTGATAATGAGCCGTGCCCACCCTGAGATGACCCCAGTTTTGACCGTTTGTATAAACGGAGACCCCTATTAGACCGTTCCAGTGCCCGGTTTTCCCCAGCATACACCCCCGAGAAGTGTATTTCTATTGATGAGTCCCTGGTACATTGTAAAGGGAGGGTTCAATTCCGCCAGTACCTGCCGGGTAAGAGGGCAAGGTATGGCGTGAAGATGTATAAGCTGTGCGAGTGTATCAGGGTATACCTACAGGTTTAGGATATATGAAGGAAAGGCCACCCCCAAACCAGACTGCATCCTGGACTACAATAGGTACATGGGAGGGATGGACTTGTAAGATCAAGCCCTGAAGCCCTACAGCGCCATGCGGTGTGGTATAAGAAGCTGGCCGTGCACATCATACAGATGGCTTTGTACAATGCGTACGTGCTACGTCGATGTGCAGGCCAGACGGGAACTTTCCTGGAATTTCAAGAGGTGATTATCAAGAACCTAATCTTTAGGGACCAAGAAGGGGGGGCACCCAGTACTTCTGGAAGCGGGGCCACACGCATCGTACCAGGGCGGCAACATTTTCCAGGGGAAGTTCCCCAAACTGGCAAGAAGGGAAAAAGTCAAAAGAGGTGCAAAGACTGCTATAAGAGGGCGATAAGGGATGACACAATATATCAATGTGACACGTGTCCCGAATAACCAGAGCTCTGTATTAAAGAGTGTTTTAAAATTTATCATACATCCCTTGGTTTATAATTTACCCCAATTTTACTTACCCTGATGCACTCCGCACAGCTTATCCCCCCTCGTCTTTCCCCTCTGAGCCCTGCTGTGTGCCCAGGCAGCTGATAACAGCCACATGTAGGGTATTGGCATACCCGGGAGAACCCACATTACAGTTTATGGGGTGTAGGTCTCCGGTCAAAATGCTCACTACACCTCTAGATGAATGCCTTAAGGGTGTAGTTTTTAAAACGGGGTCACTTCTTGCGGGTTTCAACTGTACTGGTACCTCAGGTGCTTCTGCATACATGACTTCGCACTAGAAAATCCCCAGTAGGCCAAATGGTGGCCCTTTCCTTCTGAGCCCTCCCATGGGCCCAAACGGCAGTTTATCACAACAAATGGGGTATTGCGGCCCTCAGAACAAATTGCGCAACAGAATGGGGTATTTTGTTTCTTGTGAAAATAAGACATTTTCAGCCAAAACTACATATTATTTGAAAAAAATAATTTTGTTTTCATTCCCAGCCCAATTCAAATTAGTTCTGTGAAAAAACTATGGGGTTAAAATAGTCACAACACCCATAAATGAATTCCTTGAGGGGTGTAGTTTCCAAAATGGGGTCATTTGTGATTGGTTTCTATTGATTTGATACCTCTGGGGCTCTGCAAATGCGACATGACACCTGAAAACCAATCCAGCAAAATCTGGACTCCAAAGAACACACAGCGCTCCTTTCCTTCTGAGCCCTCCCATGGGCCCAAACGGCAGTTTATCACCACAAATGGGGTATTGCCGCACTCAGGACAAATTGGGCAACAAAATGGAGTATTTTATTTCTTGTGAAAATAAGAATTTTTGAGCTAAAATGACATATTATTGGAAAAAATATATATTTTTTTAATTCCCAGCCCAATTCAAATAAGTTCTGTGAAGAAACTATGGTGTCTAAATGGTCACATTACCCATAAATGAATTCCTTGAGGGGTGTAGTTTCCAAAATGGGGTCACTTTTGGTGGGTTTCCATTGCTTTGATACCCCTGAGGCTCTGCAAATGCGACATGGCACCCGAAAACCAATCCAGCAAAATCTGGACTCCAACAAACATATAGCGCTCCTTTCCTTCTGAGCCCTCCCATGGGCCCAAACGGCAGTTTATCACCACAAATGGGGTATTGCCACACTAAGGACAAATTGGGCAACCAAATGGGGTATTTTGTTCCCTGTGAAAATAAGAAATTTTGATCACAAATGACATTTTATTGGAAAAAATGAAATTTTTTTCATTTCACAGCCCAATTCAAATAGGTGCTGTGAAAAAACTGTGCGGTCAAAATAGTAACAACAACCATAAATGAATTCCTTGAGGGGTGTAGTTTCCAAAATGGGGTCACTATTGGGGGATTCCTACTGTTTTGGCACCTCAACACCTCTTCAAACCTGGCATGCTGCCTAAAATATATTCTAATAAAAAAGAGGACTCAAAATGCACTAGGTGCTTCTTTGCTTCTAGGGCTTGTGTTTTAGTCCACGAGCGCAGTAGGGCCACATGTGGGACATTTATAAAAACTGCAGAATCTGGACAATACATATTTAGTAGTGTTTCTCTGGTAAAACCTTCTGTGTTACAGAAAAAAAAATGAATAAAATTGAAATTCCGCAAGAAAAATGAAATTTGCAAAGTTCACCTCCACTTTGCTTTAATTCCTGTGAAATGCCTGAAGGGTTAAAAAACTTTCTAAATGCTGTTTTGAATACTTTGAGGGGTCTAGTTTTTAAAATGGGGTGTTTTATCAGGGTTTCTAATACATAGGCCCCTCAAATCCACTTCAGAACTGAACAGGTACCTTAAATAAAAGGCATTTGACATTTTCTTAAAAATATGAGAAATTGCTGTTTATGTTCTAAGCCTTGTAACGTCCAAGAAAAATAAAAGAATGTTCAAAAAACGATGCCAATCTAAAGTAGACATATGGGAAATGTGAACTAGTGACTATTGTGGGTGGTATAACCGTCTGTTTTACAAGCAGATGCATTTAAATTCTGAAAAATGCAATTTTTTCACAATTTTCTCTAAATTTTGCAATTTTTCACCAATAAACACTGAATATATCGACCAAATTTTACCACGAACATGAAGCCCAATGTGTCACGAGAAAACAATCTCAGAATCGCTTGGGTAGGTTTAAGCATTCCCACGTTATTACCACATAAAGTGAAATATGTCAGATTTGAAAAATGGGCTCTGAGCCTTAAGGCCAAAACTAGGCTGCGTCCTTAAGGGGTTAATAATTATTTTAAATAAATCTGTTTAGTCATGAGATAAAAAGCCACTTTGCATTATAGAACTTTAATTCCCGATCGTAAATTGTAAGAGAAAAAAATATTAGCTATAGATATGATAGCAACCGCAATGAATAAATCTTTTGCTGCAAATACTATATAAAAGGAAAAAAAAAAAAAAAGGTGCAGATCGAAAAATGACTTTACTACTTCATGATCAAACAGCTTTAGGGCGGATTTACACGAACGTGATTTGCGTCCGTGCAGCCCGCGTGGTTTTTCACACGGGTCGCACGGACCTATGCAAGTCTATGGGGCAGTGCAGACTGTCCGTGAGTTTTGCGCAGCGTGAGGCCGCTGCGTAAAACTCACGACGTTCTATTTTTCGACATTTCTCGCGCATCACGCACCCATTGAAGTCAATGGGTGTGTGAAAATCACACGCACCCCACGGAAGCACTTCCGTGGGACGCGCGTTATTCGCGCAACAGCAGTAAAAGAATGAATGTAAACAGAAAAGCACCACGTGCTTTTCAGTTTACAAACATCCAAACGGAGTGTCATAATGATGGCGGCTGCGCGAAAAGCACGCAGCCGCGCACCATATGAACATGACACACGGAGCTGTCAAGTGCATTTTTCGCACGCAAAACGCTGCAGTTTTTGCGTGCGCAAAACGCACGCGCTCGTGTAAATCCGCCCTTACTTCGACAAGTTCAGATCCCCTTTGACTTGGAGAGTGATGGAAGGAGTACAGAGATTTGAGGCACAGCTGAAACGTTCTTAGTCCGGAGGTGCTGCAATATTCATTTTGATGGTCAAGCATCAGAAATACTATGAAGACTGTTCTTCACTTTGTTTAAGTTAATTTTCCAGGAGTTGAGAATATCGTACAATTGTTGCCACTGCTGCTTTCCAAAGGTTCTGTGTGTGCTGTGACTATAGGAAGGGGGAAAAAAAAAATGTCAATCCTACAATATGGCCAAGATTTGTTTGCAATTATTTCATGTGTAGTTTAATCATGTTATCCTGTGCCGCCGCTTCCATAGTACAATTCCCATTTTGCAATCCCAACTATAGAAAGACGTGCAGCTAATTAGTATTCAGGCCACTTTCACGGTCATTAAGTGAAATGTGCTGGAAAATAGGACACTTTCATTAAATAAGCTAATCACATCCAGCTCTGGGCGTTAATAAAATTATGATAAATAGGCAGCATTTAACTACAAGCACATGATGGGAACAGACTAAAATATTAAACAGATATATTATGTGAAATAATTAAAAAATAAAATAAAAAAAGTCTAGATTGCGGCAGGGAAATGATTGCCTTACCTCACAACAACTTTCTTATTTGTCTGGTCAATTTTGCTGTACACCATCTTTGTTTTCACGGCTAAAATTACATCAAAATGAAAGGGATACAAAATAACATTGCATAAAGTATATATGTCAAACTAAGACTATGAATTAAGGCCTACCTAAACTTTTTCTAAAAAGGTGCCTTGCCAGTGGTTGGCATACGTGCCAAAATTTCACCCGGCCATCCATGGCAACCTTAGGGCTTATGCACATGAGCATATTATGGCTCTGTACATCCTCCAAGTTGGGCCTGCTTCGGTCTGTGAGATATGGACCCTATATTGGCCGTATGTCCCAGATCGAACACAGTTCAGGGAGCCAGGCTCCTAGTATCATATTCATTTATGGTGGGATAAGTCACTGCCTCCCTGCGGAAACATTGTCCCATACTATAATCAGGTGCAGAGTACAGGACAGTAGTCCCTTGGGGAGGCAGCGACTCACGTTATCATGAATGACCAGGTCGCAGCCAGGAGTCCGGCTCCATGAACGGTGTCCAGGAAATACAGTGTGAAGCAGGCCCTGTACAGAGCCATAATACGGCAGTCACACTCCTATGGGACCCTACTGTACCGCTTTATGCCTCCGATTTCATAAGCAACTTTCTTCTGTCAGATCCCTATGAATACAACAGGAAAAAACTAAACCTAACATGCTGCATTGAATGTCTTATTACGGAGCTATTCTCTAGCTGCATTGCTACTGGGGGAGACGAGATCTGTGATACAGGAGTGTATGAGGACTTGCTATGTGACTCTGCACAGGAGAAGGGGGGGGGGTCGCCTAGTGTGAGTAGCGCTGCTATAAATGTAGGATTTGTAAGCCCATATTACTATCACTACTGCCTCAGAGTAATGTCACCATAAAAGATATATAGATAGAAGACATTTAGCTATCGCCTATGGATCGCTTCATCACATGCTCAGTTTATTGTTTTAAATCTTAAGTACTGTATATGCAAAGAGAGAGAGACTTACCATCAATTACAAACGCTTCCACGTCATCCGCCCCCAGTTGCAGCTCCTGCTGAATAGTATCAAATGAAATCTCCTTGTTTTCTACCGCCATTCCCATAAACGTAAGAAGCCGCATTTTTTCCATGTTTTGCTCATGTGAGAGACCTAAAGGGAAAAGGATTACATCAACGTAAATAAACCCGCTAATCCAAAGAGCTGTTCTATAGATTACATCGGATTATTTTGAGTAATAATTTCCAGAATTCTGCTGTCTGACAACTTCAATCCCACGGGTCTGGTCTTTCCCTTTGTATTCACAATGGACAGTAGTGCTGGACTATCTGGTGTCAGCGCAGTGGACGCACGTGTGTAAATATATTTAAAGACAGGGAGACAAATCTACACAATACAATAATGACCGCGCCACAGGATACTAAATACGTAAAAATGCATTAAGAATTCTTATTTTCTACCTTTATTTTATCTATTAATTGTCTTCGTATCACTTCTCATTTAAATTGATGTGAGAAAATAAATATTTACTCTGCTGGGATGCATAAAACGCAGGGTTTATTGCATTACAAGATGTGTAAATAAGTAAGTGTTTAATTAGCAGTAATTACAGCGAGAGAGGAGACAACATGTGATACCAAAATAAGGCATTTGGGTCAAGCATCTCAAAAATATAAAAATCAATTAGCACAAATTAACAATTAACAAATGAAGGCTGATTAACGTGTAAAGCATAAACCGGCCCGATGATCACAAAGAAATATTAGGTGTACAAGAGAGGGCGATCCGGATGACAAATTGTGATGCTTAAATTCTAATTAGTAATCAAGGAATCAGCACATTCCTACCAGAGAAATAACACAAATCAAATTAGATGCCATCTAAAATAAACTTCCCAGTACAATTAACTTCACCCAGTGCTCGGTAATGCCCGGCTATCCTGGGAATGTGTGAGACGCTGCAAGGTCATCAGTTCTTCCAGCTCTGCTTACAATGGTAGCAAAAGCTGCTTCTATGTTGTTCATGTAGGTTCACACTGGGTGTATTTTTGGACGTTGCCGCAAATTCGCAATGATAGAGCATGCTGTTTTGTTTTTTTTTGCAGCATGCAGTAAAGTGAGGCATTTATGACCCCCTTCCATTTGCTACAAATAAAAATTTTTGAGAAATCAATCATAACAGATAAACAGCACCCAGGGATCTCCCAAGGCAGATGTGGAATGATGTACTCTGTTCATACCCCTAAAATAAAATCCTTTATGGCAGCTCAACACAGAGCATGATAGCGGCTTAACCCCTTAGAGACAAAGCAATTTTCTGCTTTTTCATTTTAGTTTTTTCAAGAGCCAAACTTTTTTATTTTCCGTCAATGGAGTGGTGTGAGGGTTTTGTTTTTTTTGCTGGAGGAGTTGTAGTTGTTATTTACCACCACTTAAAGTACCAAATAATGTACTAGGGAAACCTGTGGGGTGGAATTGGGAAAAAACGGCGATTCCTCTATTGTTTTTTGTGTTTAGTTTTTACGGCTTTCACCGTGTGGTAAAAACGACAACTTAACTTTATTTTGTGGCTCAATACGATTAAAGCGATACCAAAATCGACAGATTTTTTGAAATATATTTTACTACTTTTACAAAGAAAAAAACACTACTTGTTAAAAAAAAAAAATTTGTGTCACCACAGAGAGCCATAACTTTATTTCTTTGTTGATTGAGCAGTGCGAGGGCTTATTTTTTGCGGGACGAGCTGTAGCTTTTAGAGTATGTTCGAACGCAGTGAGCAAAAACGTCTGAAAATACTGAACCGTTTTCACGCGAAAACAGCTCCTGATTTTCAGACTTTTTTTTTTTTTTTTAACAACTTGCGTTTTTCACGGCGGTTTTTGGAGCTGTTTTTCAATGGAGTCAATGAAAAACGCCTCCAAAAACAATCCCAAGTGTCCTGCACTTCTTTTGACGAACCGTCATTTTACGCGCCGTATTTTGACGGACGCGTAAAATAAAGGCTCGTGGGAACAGAACATCGTAATTCCCATTAAAAGCAATGGACAGATGTTTCTAGTCGTATTAGGGGCGGTTTTTCAGGCTTAATTCAAGGCATAAAACACCCGAATTACGTCTGAAACCACTGCGTGTGAACATACCCTTATTGGTACATAACTTTTTGATCACTATTCCATTTATTTTTTTATTTTTAGAGTAAGGTGCTCAAAAAACAGCGATTTTGACGTTTTAAATTAGTTTTTTATGGCATTTACCGTGCGAGTTAATGTTATATTCTTATAGTTTGGGCTTTTACAGACACAGCGATACCAATTTTTTTTTTTTTTAATTTGACATTACTTTAAGAGGAAAAATGTGAAAGGGCTTTTTTTTAATTTTTACTACTAAAACTGTAAACTTTATTTTTACAAATTTTTTAGTCCCCCTATAGGACTTGAACCAGCGATCGTTTTTCCAGGTTTCTGTTCAGCCGTGGCAGGGCTTAACAGAGGCAGAGAGAAGGCAGACCTGGGGGGGGGGGGGGGGTCTTCATTGGGCCCCTGTGCGGCCATGACAACCATGGGCACCCCGCGATCGCATTTCCTGGCCGTTAATCCTGGGTGTCAGCTGTAACACACAGAAGAGATTCGCTCAGGAAACTAAATCATGCAAACATATACTGTGTCGTAAACAGAGCAGCCGACAAACAGCACAAAAGGATCCAAAGCTATGGCCTGTATGTTTAAATCTGTATTAAGGGAAAAAGAACCTTCGCTTCCTCTTACGCATGATCCAGTAAATAGACCGACATTTCCAGTGTATTGCTTCTCCCGTCTCATGTCAGATCTAGTTGTCAAAATCGCAGCGTATTTATTTCTGAAATGCGTCATTTACCTTGTTTGGCATTGGCTCTGACCCCTTTCCAGAGAAAGGTAGAATGGAGGTGACCGGGGGAAGGGATTCAATATGGAAAATGTAATTGTAATGCGCGCAATAGCTGATGGACCTGTGCTCTTTTGAAACAGTCAATTACACATGAATGGGGGAGCGGCTCAGTGTTAATGACGACTCCCTTTTCCCTTGGTCTGTAAATAAAAGAGCTGCTGACATTACATTCCATCACACGGACGCACGCTATGAAACAAATTAACAGCAACAGACGGGAGCGCCAAGTTTGCAGGACCCCAAGTCTACAGTTTTGTGTTTTCCTTACAAGTCTATTGACACTTTTCTTAATCACCCGCGCTGCATGGAGAGCAGAAATGTGGAGGCACCTGCCGGTCTTCACCATCATCAATCTATAGCAATGGAGAAAAACAGCTCGCAATCACCGATGGTTCCGAATTCCAATATCCATCATCCAAAACGACAGTAGATACAACTGTATGGCTTCATGTATTCCTGTTTGATTGGCTGAGAAGATACTAGAGAGTTTCCCCTACACAGAGGAGTTATCCGGACCCTCTAATTATTTATTTTTGGGAGGGGCAGTTGATGATCAGCTCATATGTGAATGGGGCAGCCCAAAAGTCCCGACTGCAAATGCTGGGAAGAAAGGAGGATCGAGACACGAGTCCAAAAGGTGCCCATACCATTACATAGAAGTTGGCCATAATAGCACATTTTGACTTTCAGCAGAAGGAAAAAAGTTACACAAGCTCCACTTCAAAACGGAGGTCAAATATGTTGGATATTATTGACTGCCCCGTGATTATAATAGTCTATGTAAAGTCTCAGCGTCAATGGCAAACAGTATACTGCGATTTGCGTGCGTGCACAGCATCATTTCCTTGATATTCATATTAGTTCTGATTGGTCTAAAATCTGTCTAAACCCGCTATATAAAAGAGGAATTTCAGTTTGAACAAAAACTTAGAATAAAAAAAAAAAAAAGAACATTTTCTATATACTTTGTGTATCATTTCCTCAGATTGCTCTGCTTGCAGTCATTGAATGGGAACCTTGATTCTTCCAGAAAACCTGTCATGGTCATGTGATGATCACATAAATGCACAGTTTGTTAGTTATCAAACCCATCGCCAGGCACATGTGTGATCACCACCCAACCAGGCAAATATTCATCCTCTTGAAGCAAGCAATGAAGGGTCCCATTAAATGACTGCAAACGGAGATCTTGGAAACAGTGAAGAATTGATACACGACGAATATTAGAAAAATACTTTATTTATTAAAACCAAAAAAATCCATTTCAAGTGGCCATAGTAAAAGATTCTCCCACAATCTGGTAAGTGTTTGGGTACACAGGGCATGGTGCCTGGATGGCAGTCTACTAGAAAATGTGACAGAGATGCTCCAGAGTAAAATCCTAGAAGATGCGCCACGCAATAGTCCAAGACTGCCGCAAAACTCAACCTGCTAAACACTGTACAAGTGAATTTTGCACATCCTGATAACACGGACGTCACATTGCTGACGAGAAATACAACTAGTCTCGGATCACACATCCAGTGTGGAGCTTTTGCTGCCTGTGGGAATATTATTATTTTTTTTGCCAAAACAGGGATGACAGATACTTCTTGGCCTCTATTAAGTAAACTAGGCTCTCCCCATAACAAGAGCATAGGATTTCCTTAGACATATGAAGGACGGAGCAGCATATCAGGAGATAAATGACAGCACGATGTGTCCACTTAGTGGGTTTGCTGAACAATTTTCATTCTTTATTGCAGACAACCAAATTATTTGGTCATTAATTATGTAACGGGACTCCAGCCACTCCTCTAAAGGGTTAAATTAATGGTAAACTGCGACAATGTATATAAATGTAGGACATAGTTACTGCAATTGTGTCCCTTCAGGCAATATGACAAGTTTAATTCCTCAGCAAGACACTTTTTTTTTTTATTATGTGACCATCACGTCCCGTCCCTAAGGGCACGGCGGTGTTTTTGGTCCATGTTACAATATATAGGAAAATAGGTGCGGACCCATTAGAAATAAAAAAAACTTTCATTTGGGATGCAGCATGGACTGAAAACACCCAGATATTGTTTCAATACTACAATGATTGAGGTACTTTACAGGTCACAAGTTCACTTACCCAGAGAATCAATAAAATCTTTGTTATTCTGGTAAAACTTGACATACGAAGAAAGCTTCGCACTCACGAATATCGTCAGGAGCTTAGAAAAAAAAAACAGGAATGTTATTTTTGTTTTTTTACATTTTTTCATGAAGAAATAAAGGCTACATGTATATTATAAGTAGCTTCTGCTGATGCCACCATTCTCTTCAATGTTAAAAGGGGTTGTCCCCCCACAGACATATCACCTATTGACAGGTGTCTGATCGCAAGAGGCCCTTCCACTGGGACCCCACCGAACATTAAAACGGGTTGCCGGGCCCCCTAGAGAACTTTGAATGGAGCGGCGGTCAAGCATATTCGGTGCAACTCCATTCAATATCTCTGGAACTGACAAACCGCAGAGTACAGCGCCCGGCTGTTTCCGTCAGCCCTTATAGACGGACATTGAATGTAATGGTAGGGTCCTTGCTCCACCGCTATTACTCAAAGTTCCCCTCACCGCAGTTGTTCAGTGAGCAGTGACGGGGGGGGGGGGGGGGCTCAGCGATCTGACATTTTTCCTATACTGTGGATAAAGGTCTATTATGGGACATCCCCTTTTCATATTAGGAAAACAAAATGTTACTTACATCGTGAATAAGTTCCCCTTCCAAAAATTTCACTGGTTTCAGAGCGAGAAGGTGATCAAGCAAGAACTTCTTGGGATCCTTTAAAGCTCTCACAATGCATCTAAGTAAAAAAAAACAAAAACAAACTAAGGACACGCTATAATGGAACCAAATCATTATCATCATGCGTTCAACCCCATCCCCCTTCATCAAATCCACACAAATATTTTTAACCCCTTAATGACCGGGCCTGAAAAGGTGTTTAATGACCAGCTACATTTTTTCGTTTTTACTTCTCTGCAGCCATAACTTTTTTTTTATTTTTTCGTTGACGTGACCGTATGAGGCCTTGTTTTATGCGGGAGAAATTTGGCATTGTTTTTCTTGTTTATTTTTTATCCTGTTTATGTTTCACACTAAATAACCCGTTAGGTTAATTGTTCAGGTTATTAGGGTCATTTAGATACCGAATATTTTTAGTTTTTTTTGTTTAGATTTAGTGTAGGGGCAATAAAATTTTATGCAAAATAATGACTTTTTTTGTCATCTCTTAATGTGATTAAAAAGTAACTATTTATAACTTTATTATTTACTTGTAATGTATTAGCATACTCCTGTATGCGAATACATTACACTGTGTCACTGACACAGGCTGCTATTAGGGCAGCACATAGTGTGCCCCAACAGCAGGCAAACTGAACAGGCAGCCCTGGGGTCCATTCTAGGTCCCCAGGGCTGACTGCAGAGGGATTCCCTGCTCTTTGATCACCGGGTTTCCGATGACGACATCAAAGAGGGAAACTACCTTCGATCTTGCCACGGTCACGGTCTGCGGCGATCAAAGGGTTAAACAGCTGGGGTCTAAATGTTTTCGGATCCCAGCTGTATTCAGTTACAGCTCCTGCTTAGAGGATGATAGATAGAAGGAGATAGATATGAGAGAGATAGATATGAGAGAGATAGGAGATAGATAGATATGAGAGAGATAGGAGATAGATAGATATGAGAGAGAGAGAGATAGATAGATATGAGAGAGAGAGAGATAGATAGAAATGAGAGAGAGAGAGAGAGAGAGAGAGAGAGAGAGAGAGAGAGAGAGAGAGAGAGAGAGAGAGAGAGAGAGAGAGAGAGAGAGAGAGAGAGAGAGAGAGAGAGAGAGAGAGAGAGAGAGAGAGAGAGAGAGAGAGAGAGAGAGAGAGAGAGAGAGAGAGAGAGAAATGAGAGAGATAGATATGAGATAGATAGAAGATATATTACTTATGTGCATCTACACGGGCCTGAGACGCGTTGTCATCCGTGTAACTTCCCAGTAGCTCCACCATCACTTTAGCGGCTTCCTCACTGTAAAGAAAAGGCTTATGTCAGGGTTCAGGTGCAAACACGAATCTAGATACACAAATGCAATTATAAAAGGAATCTAAATCAGACAATAAGGACTCTAAAGAGAGTAGAAACAAGATGTGAATAGACTGACGGCCACATGCAAAACCAAGGGAACACGTTGGCAAAACCCTGTACATACAAAGCCATCAACTGATCAGTTCTGATATATCGGAAAGTTAAACTGATCCACGTAATTAATAAAAACATTCGTCGCCCCCCCGACAGTGAGCTTTTGGGCCGGGGGGGGGGTCCACTGCTGGGACTCAATCAACTTATCAGCAGGGGAACGTGGTGACCAGTGTTCATTTTGGCATCCTTTGAGAGGTATAGACCTTCTGTATATTGCGCGGACACACCGTCTATTTCAGAGTGAGAACCGCTCTTTGTCGTGATCACACGTCAGACAGACCCCCCAAAAACGTTTTTCATTGACATTCTATTCATTGCAATCAGTTCCTTTATGTTTTGGGTAAACCTCCTGCCACACAACTGAGCAGGACTGCGTATAATCTTCTACACAGACACGCCGACGGAGAGAAGCAGCAGCGACCATAACGTCCGCTCGTCACACACAGAACAGCGACATTTTCCTTTGATATAATTGCTAAGCTGATTCACCAGAAAATGTTTTATCTGCGCTGGGATCTCGGTCAGTCCCATGGAGAATGAATTGTGCAGCATCGGGCATGCAGTGGACTTGGTATCCCCGTTCTTGTAAAAGGTAGCGGGTCCCAGCAATCAAACAGTTAATCACCTATAACGTGGATAGGGGATAATTTGTTATGGTCGGACAACTCTAGATGACGGGAATCAGTGATGCGGGACCATGAACAGAGAGCAGAAGTTCCTAAATTATCCTCTTGCATCACATCAGCATCGGTGTTTATTTTTTACTGCCAATTCATCAATCCTAGGGCTTATTCACACGGGATAATCGGCCACGTGACGGACGTTTTTATTTTTTGACGGCCGTCACACGGCTGCATTAAAACGAACGTACTTCCATGGGACCGGTTTTTTAAATGGACCGTGTGAACAGCCCGTGAAAAAATAGGACATGTCCTATTTTTGCCCATTTTCACTAGTCCCTCAATAGATTGACGTCTATGAGGGATCTGTGAAATCGGGTACCGCACGGATGCAAATAGGATGTTTTTCACGGCTGATTTGACACCTGTTCGTGTGAATTGTTCTCCCAACCGCAAAAATGACACTGCCCAATCTTTTCATTGCACGAACATCTCATTTACATTAGTCCCTACTTCAAAACTCATAACCTAACTGGTCTGTATACACCCAAAACAGTCAGGAGGGGAGGGGGACCTACACACCAATGCTACAGCATCAGCCTTTATGAATGACAGCCGGTGCAGGCAGCGGAGCACCCAGATTGTAGCTGCCGTTTGGGACACTGGTAAGGTATGAACAAGGCCAATGAGGGGTGGGGGACACTAAAGCCCTCCTACATCATACAGAACATTTCTGACACACAGGTCGACCTTTTCTGAGACTGGAGTACTAGTCGCCGTGATTTATTAAAAGGCGCACACCTCTAAATATATTTGGTGCATTTAGCACTGCCGGAGGCGGAAAAACAAATCCGATCCCGCCAACACCAAAGGGTTCAGCCGACTTAGACAGCTGGACGGTAATTTGAGCAGCATCAGCCATTATATGCTAGTTTTACCAAGGTTAACTTTTGCATAAGCATGAAACACTGTACTGTTCAACCACCTCAAAGCAAGCAGAGGTATATGTACCCTGCTTCTTATCTGAAAGCCAAGTACCTCTTTTTGCATTCCACAAGTGCCTCATAGAGCAGTCGGAGCATAATGTGCTTCTTTTCTGTGCTGAGGTCCCAGTCAATGATCCATTTCCGAACCTAAAGTATATAAAATACCGTAAGAAAAAAAAATGTAGCACTGATACAAATATATATACATATCTCATCACATGAGGAGGGCACTGACCTGGTCAAGATCTGTTGGAATGTATACTATCGCTCCACAGGTAGTTGCCACCTTTATGAGGGCACAGTACACCATGTACCTGACCGGGGTGCTCTTATCCATGCCATGGAAAAGATTGCTCAACCTGTAAAGAATCATACGGAATACTTGAAACAAGATGCAAAAAAAAAAAATACAATAATGCATTAAACTGGCTGAAGATGTATCAGGATCAATGCGGTCTACAAAAAAATAAAATAAAGAAAAATCTGCGATTTAACTCCTTGAAGCCTGAGGATTTTTTATTTTATTTCTCCTCTTTGCATTCTAGCAGGTACAACGGTTACATTTTTTGATCAATGCAGCTGTATGACGCGTTCTTTTTTGTGGGACGAGTTGTAATTTATGTAAGTGTCATATTTGCCAGATATAAAAAAATAAATATTTTGTTGCAATTTTATTTTTTATGGTTTACAACGATCATAAATGACGCTGTAAATGTATCGTACAGGTGGTTACGATGGTGAAGATACCAAATGCATCTGTATTATTTTCGATTTTTGGACTTCTATTTAATAAAGTTTGTTTGTAAAACAAATGAAAACGTGTGTGTGTTTTTTTAACTTTTTTTTCCTCAACATGACTTGATTTTCGACTATAATATAGCGGCAGATATCTATATGCCGATACATTAGCCTTTGTACTTCTAATACCAAAGTATGCCCTAACAACAGGCGGTATGGTCAGACAGCCATGGGGGCCTTCACTGGACCCTCTGCCCATACTAGGTATGGGCTCAGATTTTTGGAGGTTATCAAAAGGACCCCCTCCCAGTCTCTTCCTTTGAATGCCGCAATCAGCGTTGATCGCACCATTCAAAGGGTTCTAGGGGTATTCCCAGCTCAGACATTTATAGCAGATCCACAAGATATGCCATACTTGTCGAATAGGTGCAGGTCCCAGAGGTGGAACCTGCATCTTCCTCAAGAACGGGGCCCCTTGACGCCCTTCCTACCTTCTGTGCTGGGCTCCGGCCACTGACTGACAAGGTGGCTGGGTTTTCTGGAAACAGCCAAGCTTCTCTTTCTACACGGTTTCTAGACCTCCCATAAAAGTTTGGCTGGGCAATTTAAGCAAAAAATAAAAAGGAAGGAAGATACCAGCGTAGAGAACAGACGTCAAAATGTTCATCCATATTCAGGAGGAATAACAGGAACGGCACAAGGCAGAGTTATGAGAAAAGCTGCTCCAGAATTGCTATTTCATGCGGGATACAAGAATTTACTAAATCATACATATAGGAGAGGTGACCGGTTAACGTGACCAGATAGTGACACCCATGACAGGAGGACCAAGAATTATCACCTAAATAGAAAATCCTTAGTTCAGAATTATTATTATCCTAGACCATTTTGATGGGACATGTATGTATATGTCCGGCAGCGAATAGACCAATCTATGGGTAGTCCAGAAAATACTAGTCTTGGCACAGGAACACCTTAGGCCCCATTCACACGGCCATGCCCGTAATCACAGTCAGCGATTATGGGCACGGCCAGCCGCTGGCGGCACGGACAGCCACCCGCATTTTCTATCCGTGCTCCTATACAAAGTATGGGAGAACGATCCGTAAAAAGCAATAGATAGGACATATCCTATCATTGGTGGAGGCTTTCTACAGCTCGCCTTCCCGTAAATATATGTGGTCAATAGAAATGAATGGGTCCGTAATTGCGGACAGATCTTACGGTCGTGTGCATGGGGCCTTAGACTATACACTCCTTGAGAAAACGATTTGCATCTTGCCCGTGCCTTGCAGTACACTGGGGAGGGATTACTCACAGTTGCAGTCTTAATGACGGACGTTCACCTTCCCGAAATTTGACAAGTTTCTCACATAGACTTTCAATGAGAGCTTCCTGCTTATCTGGCTCCAGTATCAGCAGCAGCGACACCACACTATTCATAATACTCTCAACATCTGTGAGCGAGAAACATCGCAACAGTCATTAGATGGCGCATACAACAAGGAACGGCTGACATCAGAGACGACTATGCCGACTGTCATCCGTACCTTTATCGTCCTCCTTCAGGCAGACATCACAGGCCTCAATGATTTGGGCCAAGTCAATGTGAAGCCCTCCATCTGAATTCTCCTCTGAGATCTCTGCACTTTTAGATTTCAAATATGCACGAAGCTCTGCCGCCTGGAAGAGAGGAATAATTATTTAAAGGAGACAACAAAACCTTATCACCAAACAGCAGTCTGACACAGCAATTCCCTGGACAGCAGAAATGCACTTGAGGACGTTGATGGGGGATGGGTGAAATTAGAAAAACATAGGTGCTTTCTCCCAGAAACAGCCTTAATCTTGTCCAGAAGTCTTGTCTCGCATTGTAACTCCCATCGGTTGACCGTTTCTGGAAGAAGACGACCCTGTTTTTCTCATTTCACACATTTTGTTGCAATGCAAAGGGTGAAACGTGCATGTAAAACGGATTCTCCGTGGAACATTTCTGCTGTGTCTGGACTTCAAGAGGACCTATTACTTCTCCGGACATCTGTTTTAGTAAATACTTGTATTCCCCATGAAATAATTCTGGAGCAGCTTGTATTAGGACTCTGCGTTGTGCCGTTTCTCTTATGAATAAATTGACAGCTGGGAGTTACCAGCTGGGGGTGTGTCCTTATCCAGACTGACAATAGCCAATCAGTGCTGCCGGAGTGAGACTGTAGGAACACGCCCTTTTGACAAGAGGAATGGTAACACCCAGTTGTCAAATTATTTATAAATTTCTAGGAGGAATAACAGAGGAATGGCACAACGCAGAGTTCTAAGAAAATATGCTCCAGAACGGTCTACTTTTTTTAAATACTCGTATTCTCCATAAAATACAATCTTGGGAGAAATGACAGATCCGCTTTAACCTTCAGCTTTTTGCCTTCGCAACGGCGCTCCCGACCTCCCGCTGTGTTCAAGAGAATGGGTGTTGTAGTTCACTGCACAGTGGGGGTTGAGGGGTACTGGCCGCTGTCCAGAAAACGTAAAAAACAAAGTCACATCGCTTAACCAGCTTTGGCCCGGAGTGTCATTTTAATCAAGAAGGCAAACCCCGTGAATATGCCCTATTATGGGATATAGACGTCATAGAGCGGGGTCCCCTCTGTAAAGCTCCCGTTCTGGCAGACTCAAGTCGTCTATGTATTACATGGGTGCCCATTCTACCGCTGGCGGGGGACATGACTTCCCCAAAGGTGTCTCCAGGTCCATAGCCCAATATTCCAGTAGCAGCCAATGCAAATATTGGATGACTATTGTGGTTACACATGTACATTGGCTCCTGTATTGGTATAATGGTGGCACCCTGGCACGGGGTCACACAGGAGTTGCAGTCAATGGTAACAGCGGCAACTGCACTGGGCGCCCAAAGTTTTGCAAACATGGCAAGATCCAAACTACGAGGAAAATTTTGCTAAACTAATGCAAGGAAAAAGTGGATCTGTTACTCATGTTTCCCATAGGGAAATTTTATTTACAAAAGCGGTTACCCAAAGCAACCAATCAGGAGGATGCTGTCATTTTCCAGGGAGACTCAGAAAAATAAGAGGTGGTATCTGATTGGCTGACATGGGTAACTCCTCCACAACCAATCAGATATCAGCTCATTTATTGCCGTAAATTTAATTGGTTGCTATGGGCAACTGCACACATTTTCTCCCACAGTTTATCTGTAAAGCAACAGTCACACATCACTGATTATTGGAAATTGGATTGAATCGCATGACAGTGACCAAGTGATCGTAAAGCCATGCTGAATATTCACTTCTCCATATGCTGTTGAATCAAAAGTCCCAGCAAACGCTCAGGCTTTGTCACCAGTTCATCCACACCTATCCATTCAGCGTCCTATCGCTTCATTAGGACTTGGGATAGGAACGAGTGGACATTGCACAAAGCTGCCAGAATCCCCTCACCTGATCCTCCTCGGACACATCAATAAAAGCCGGGACACTCATGGCTACACGGCCTTCTATCGCACGCCGCCTAAGCACCGGAAAAGGGAGAGGAGCCGACGAGCACTTCCGGGTCAGGATTCGGAGGCATGACGTTAGGTAAGCGACAGTATAAAGCGAGCATGCGCAATGTAGTAAACTAAAAGCGTCGCCATACGTGGGAGTCTCGGCCATTTTGTTGGTTTCCATAGTTTGGGTATCTTGGTTGGAGGCGGGGTTGTTATATGAACGCTAAGCTGTTTCTCAAATGTACATATAAATAAAGCTGGTCATTGAAAGAAGCTGAAGTCCTGCTGGAAATTAAATTTTTTGTCAATTAATTAAAGAAATTTCATTTACAAGGGATAAATAACCAAGATGTTATAGTATAACAGCCCACTGAGTGAATAATTATTACATAAGACTGTTGCAGCTAAGGAGTTGCTGTATACATTTACATTCATCTATCCCACTTAGTAAATATACCATTTTAATTATAAGTAAATGAGGAAAATTGAAACTGACCCTAAGGACATGTTCACATGGAGTATTTTTCCTAAGAAAAAATTAGAGGGGGGGGGGGGGGGTTTATCTGGAATTCCGTTGCAGAAACCTGAGGCTAATCCTCGGATTTCTACTGCGGGCTTGCAGTAAAAACTGCACTTTTTTTGCATCCAGATTTGCCCCTGACATCACTGAAAATTCATTGAAAACAATGGGAGGCTTTACACGTTGATTACAATGTAGAAGACGCATCGTAATCAGTGTAAATTATCCGCCGTGAGGACATGGCCTAAGGTCATGTTCACACCTTCTTGATTTGATGAGTAATTAGTAGCGGATTCTGCGCCTAAATCCTCACCAAATCTGCTGATATTCAGCATCCAATGAAACTAAATGGGGTTTTTGTAACCCCATTCCCATGGTCCGAAAAGTCAGCAAAGTATAATAAATATGCTGCAGATTTGAAAATCCAAAGCATGTTCATAAGGGCACGTTCAGACGTGGCAGAAATTTTCCGCTGCAAATGTTGGTGCAGATTTGGGGCAATTACGAAACGAATCTGCACCAACATTTGCATATTTGACAGGTAATTCAGACGTTGCTGCCACAGATTTCAGTTTTTGCATTGCAAAAGCTGAAATCCGCAGTGAAATTCCGCTTCTTCTCTGCAACAGACAGTGCATGCTGCGGACTGAAAATTCCACACCGCAGCCTATGGTCCGCAGCGGAGTTTTCCGCAATGTCTGAACTAACTTTCCTAAAAATGTATAGAAACAATTGTAAAAAACGGACGCTGGAGAATTCCACAGCAATTCCGCCATGTCTGAATCTGCCCTTATTCCCGTGGATTCTGCACAGAAAAAAATGCAGATTACATTGAATTATGATGGAGTTAGTCCTCATGCAGATCTTCTAGCGTATCCGCAGCAAAAAATTCTGAAAATTCCACGGCGGCGTAGATCAGTTTTGATTCAGTTTTTGGCTCAGCTTTTGAGCCTAAGAGTATGTTCACACACAAACTCAAAAACGTCTGAAAATACAGAGTTGTTTTCAAAGGAAAACAGCTCCTGATTTTCAGATGTTTTTTTAAGCCACTCGCGATTTTCCCAGCGTTTTTTACGGCCGTTTTTGGAGCTGTTTTTTATAGAGTCTATGAAAAACGGCTCCAAAGACGTCCCGAGAAGTGACCTGCACTTTTTTTTCGCGGCAGTTTTTTTACATGGCCGTTTTTCAAAATGGCCACGTAAAAAAATGGCCCGTCGGAACAGAACGCAGTTTTTCCCATTGAAATCAATGGACAGATGTTTGGAGGCGTTCTGCTGCCGTTTTTTCGGCCATTTTTCGGGCGTTTACGGCCCGAAAAACGGCCGAAAATAGGCCGTGTGAGCATACCCAAACACTCAAAAGAAAGGAGATGCATCAGTCCTTTCGTCATACTTTTTCACTTCTGGCCTGGCTAGAAAACTGAGCCAAAAAAAACACCAGGAACTGCTTAAACACTGCGTGTGTAATCTTGGCCTAATGCAAATCCAACACGTGTGAACATAACCTAATGAATAATAACAGATCCTAGAAATGGAACATGATAGATTACAATCTGTCTTGGATCCTGTAAAAATGTAAGCTATGATGCCAATATTAAAAGAGTCCATAATGAACTTCCACAATACACCCGAAACAGGAAACCAGCAGAATTCTAAGGGTAAGGTCACACGGAGTGGCCCTGACACGGTGCGGCTGTCAAACAGCCTGTTAGTGGCCGCACGTTAATGCGGGTAAACCGTCCCTTTATCTGCAGAATCGTGCGGCCATGAATTAACACACCCTTTATGGGCGCACGATTTTGCAAGTTACAACAAGTTACCCCCTATTCATTCTCTATGGCAGCGCCGGAAAAACCCGAACACTGCACTCGGCTATCTCCGGCGCTCCCATAGAGAATGAATGGAGCGGCAGTGCGCATGAGCGTGTAACCAGAATACCCCATAACAAGGTATTTGACAGCTGCGCCTACATAGTGCCATCACGGTTGTTGGCCGCGTTGCGACCGTGTCAGGGCCGCTACGTGTGGCCTTACCCTAAAGGTCCTTTTACATGGGTCAATGTGGGCTATGAAAACGAGCGCCGATCATCGAGACAGCTCGTTGATTGGCGCTCATTTGCTCTTTTTACGCGGAGCAATGATTGGTTATGTATGGGGACGAGCGATCGTTACTACAATCGTTCGTCCCCATATGTTTCCATCATGTCGGCAGCACATCTCTATGTTTACACAGGGAGATATGCTGCCGACAACAATAATATTTATTGCTGCATAAACGATACAATCAGCCGATGAACGAGCGCAATGATCAGGAACGAGCGATCATATAAATGCTCGTTTTCCCGATCATTGGCTCGTGTAAAAGGGCATTGACATTTGATCGCAGGATTAACCAGAACACAATGTGTCCGACTTTTGCGATAGACGCAAGGTTGTCCGCAACCCTGTTTCCCATAGGGAGGCATTGCGATCAACGTAATCCTGCAATTTTACTGCATGTCTGCACATATCAATCCTGTTTTATGTTTGAATTTTTTTTTTTCCTTCTCGTAAGTTTCATGGACAGTGTCACTTGTACGTAGTAAATTACAATAAGCCATTCATAGTAGATTTCGTTGCGTGACAGTAAACAAAGCCGTGTTCCTTAGCGGAGATTCGAGATAACATTGTGCTGTGCAGCCATTTTTTCGGCACTGCCTGTTCTCCCGCCTCAGAAGTTCTCACTGGAATGTGTACGTTTTATGCCAGGAAAGCAGCAGCTGTGATGATTACTTATTAAACCAGGCATCTTGAGGCTGGTACTGCTACCCTGCTACAGACGTGTTTACACAAACCATGAATCACACGCTCGCTCGCAATTATTTGCAAATATTTATAGCTGGTATGGAAAAAAATGGGAAATTAGCTGACTTTAACTTAAAGGGACTCTGTCACCAGTTTATTAATTCCCTATCTCCCAACGCCTCATGCACACGACCGTGTGCGCCGGCCGAGTCCCGTCAGTGATCCATCAGGACATGTCCTATCTTTCCTCGGATCGGAGACTCGGATCATTTTTCACGGACCCGATTCACCCGCTAAAGTGAATGGGTCCGTGAAGACTATCGGGTGCCACTCGGATGCCGTCAAAAACAGCCCGAGTGGCACAACGGTTGTGTGCATGAGGCGTTACTAATGTAATAGGCGCTATGATGCTGATAACTACAGTGTGATTTGTTTTAAAAAAATGTTTAATATTTTAAAAGTTTTGTTAATTTTTATACATATGCTAATTTGGCTCTAAGGGTATGTTCACACGGCAAACAAAAAACAGCTGTAAAATAAGGAGCTGTTTTCAGGGGAGACAGCCTCTGATTTTCAGCCTTTTTTGCGTTTTTTTACGGCCATTTTTGGAGCTGTTTTTCTATTGACCCAATGAAAAACGGCTACAAAAATGGCTCAAGAAGTGACATGCACTTCTTTTTACGAGGCATTTTTTTTTACGGGACCTTTTTAAAAACCGGCCGCGTAAAAAAAGTCCCCGTCGGAACAAACCGCAGTTTTTCCCATTGAAATCAATGGGCAGATGTGTGTAGGCGTTCAGCCTCCGTATTTTTAGCCGTTTTTCTGGGTGTTTACGGCCCCAAAAACGTCTGAAAATAGGCCGGGTGAACATACCCTAATAGCCAAATAGGAGGTTACATCTTATTTTCACTCTGGGTGTGAAAGAAACTGTATGACGCTGTCCAATCAGCATCAATCAGCATCATACAGGTCCTCTCTTCACAGCACAGCGTGATCTCAGCTTCAATCGCGAGATCATGCTGTGTTATCACTTCCGGCCGCAGGTCCTTCACTCAGCAGTACTCCAAGAACTGCTGTGGATGAGAGTCATAAAGAGAAAGTATAAGGGCAGATTTACTAATTCTGTATAAGTTTTAGACAGCGTAAACTGAGACAAAACAGTCAGAAAATGAGCCAAATTTATCAAAGTGGTGCACGCTGTATGACAAATTTAGCGCATTTAGCGCATTTTGCTGGACATACTATACAATTTTTTCTTCCTTATATCACCTATTATTTGGTTTCGTTTACGGAAAATTTTGCATAAAAATGTTGGCACATTTTTGGTGCATAGTGTCACATTTTAAGTCACGCCCATTCCCGATGGTCACACCCCTCTCCAACAAAGCAACACCTCATTTTGAGCATGAAAACATTTTTTTATTAAACCGCTATTAAATGGGGCGCACAGCATGTATTCCAGAATTTTGTCTCCATTTGAGCCAGCATTATGGCACATTTTTAATAGTAAATCTGCCCCAATATCTTTATTAAATAATTCATAGTAATGCCACAATTTAAGAATCTGAGAAACATAGCAAAAGGGGCACAGGATGGTAACATCCCTGCCACTGTAGATAACAGATAGTAAACCCCTGCTACAATTAATGCAATGTACAATAGCAATCATATGGGGTATAAATCAGTAATGAATTTACTCCCATGCCAAACAAAATGTAAAACTCACTACAGTAAAAAAAAAAGGATTAAATAAATATATATATATATATATATATATATATATATATATATATATATATATATATATCAAAATATGTATAAACTAAGTAAGTACTGGATTGAGTAAAGCTCTACCAGCCAGATGGAGCTCTAGATATGTATATTACGAGCAATGATAAGTATCAGCAAAGTCAATACAGACCCTGATCATACAAATAAATGCTCCCCTATAAGCTTCCGAGAGCAGTCAATACATATAGATTAGCGGGATCTCTATTGTAAACACCTACCCTTAGACATGACGACTGCATGGTGAGCAGCAGTGGACCTAACGGACAATCCGACACGTGCATCTCTACTCATTAGCTCCATCAGGAGGTAGGTACCGCCATAAAGTGTCACGATAATAATGCCAAGCACAACCCACATAATACTACCATATAGTGCCCAAATTATATGCACTCCCTTAAAGAGCCCACATAATGCTTCCATAGAGTTCCCACACAATACTGCAATCTAATTCCCAAATAATACCACCACACATTGCTAATTATTACTGATGGTTTAGGTTTTCTCCTGGGGTTTCCATTCTTAGAGGCTCACTACAAAAGGGGGGCCCTGTGCAATTGCCCAGGATACCACCCCCTAAAAACAGCCCTGTAGGCTCCCATGTATGTCAATTAGTCCAGTGTAAAAAAAAAGCACATAATGGGTGAAATATATTAAGACTGGTGTTTCATATGCAAGTCTTAATCTAAAGAGCCCTAGAGTAAAATGCGTCGGATTTATAAAGAAATAATAAATTAGGCGCAGTCTAGAAAAGGAAAATCTACTCCAGCTACGAACTTTTGTAGTGATTGCCGGGGTGTGGGTAGACCCTCCCCTTATACTAAGCCCCACCCACTTTTTTTATTGTGTTGATAACTTCCCCCTCTGTCTTCTCACTGATCTGTGATTGATCACCGTTGCTCCCAGCAGCTACACAGACAGCGACACGTCTGCAATATGGAGCTGTCCAATTCATCTGAGGAAGACAAATGTATTACTGCTTATAAAAATGTAACATCTCTAACAAGAAACCTGGTTATTTATACTGAGCCGTATATATGAAGCCCTGTAATGAGGGCCACAGGGAGGTTACTACACTTAAATGGATCCGGATATGTGCTGGCTTCATGGAAAGTCCCTTTCATGAAAGATTCTATCAATTCCCATTAAACATTTCATTTGATCATAATAAACTTTCTTCTTGCTGTAACTTATGGCATACACTTAGCGCAGTGCTTCAAAGTGATTCCGGATAGCTGCGAAGACTGAATTTTAAAATGAGATTTAACCCCTATGAAAAGATGGGAAAAATAAAACTGGAGAGAGGAATCTGGGAAGTTAAATAACTTGGCTACATTTTCCTTGCAGATGTTATGTCCGTATATTACTCATAATATTACACAGGCCTCACTAGAGTACCTTCAAACCGAGCGTCTTGTATAGATGCATGTCTTAAAAGCTATGTAAACCTTTGAAAGTGATTTTTTTTATTATAAAAATGTCAGTGAGTGGGTATGGTGCAACTTTCAAATTTGTTTTTATTAAAAAATATTTTTATTTTTTGAGATACAGCTGCTTTGTATTTTGTATAAAGAGCAGCTGTATCTTTCACTGAATCCTGTACCCATCAGGTGCGTGGGACTGACGGGTTCAGTTAAAGCGGGTGCTGCGTGTCTCTGACATGCAGGATCCACCTGGAATCTATCACATCTAAGTTATGAACTTAGATGTGATAGATTACAGGTGGATCCTGCCTGTCACTGATAGATCCCGGTGACACTGAACCCGTCAGTCCGATGGACCAGACGGATTCATGTCTTAGTGCACGATACAGCTGCTCTGTCTACAGAATACAGAGCAGCTGTATCTCAAAAAGTAAAAATAATTTTTAATGAAAACTAATTTAAAAGTTGCACAAAACACACTGACATTTTTATTTAAAAAAAAAATAATCACTTTCAAAGGTTTACATAGCCTTAAATCTTTTATTAGAACTGTTTTCTGTTTGACTATTCCTTCTAGTTAAATTAATGGAAACCTTAAGGGCTCATTCAGACGAGCGTAAAACTCGTCCGTGTGCTGTGCATGGAAATCACGCACAGCACACTGACCCATTGATTTCAATGGGGCCGTTCACACATGCAGGAGTTTTCACGCAGCGAGAGTCCGTTGCGTGAAACTCGCTGCATGTACTATATTGGCGCGTTTTCAAGCACCTACGCGAGCATTGAAATCCATGGGTGCGTGAAAACCACGCACAACACACGGTTGCACATCCATGTGCTGTGTGTGATTTGCACATCAATTACATTAAAAAAAAGATGTGTTTGCAAATGCGTGAAAAATGCATGCCACTCGCAAATCACAGATGCGATAACGCAACACACACGGACCAGATTTGCGCGCTTTTTTTACGCTCATGTGAATGTAGCCTAAGAGGAGGAGTTTTCATTGCTAACTCCTACCTTTATTGTATGTGGGTTATTATGTGGGCATGCCTAGTTTAGTGTGGGAGTGCCTTGCTTTGTCAAGTAGGATCAAATAGCATCACAATACAATTTACACAAGCAGGTCAGGTTGGTATACAGGTTGGGTGATCAGATGCCCAAAGACCTAAAATGTTTACCAAATATAAATTTGGGGGGTACATATTGTATAAATTGTATAAATTTATTTTCTGCATATTTGGCTGTGGGTCATAGAAGGTGCCTGTGTCATGGGGCAAGCCTTAGTTGTGTTTTTTCTTAAATGTTTTTAGGATGTTTTAGGAGTGTTCATATAAAATTACAAACAAAAAGTATTTTCTTCCGATAGACATTGGATTTGACATATGACCTATTAGGGTATATAGACATCATAGAGGGAGTTTCCAACTTGGGACCCCTTCTATGAGCTAGAACAGGCTCCCACACTGGCATACTCAAGCTGTCCAAGTGTTACATGGATGTCCATTCATCTTAACCCGTTAGTGACCGCCAATACGCCTTTTCACGGCGCCCACTAATGGGCTTTATTCTGATGCATAAGCCTTTTTACGGCACTGCATCAGAATAAATAAACAGAGCAGGGAGCTGTCAAATCTCCCTGCTCTCAGCTGCCAGATGTAGCTGGGGGCGTCCCTGCTAGAACGTGTGAGATCGATATAAGTATCGATCTCCCCCCATTTAACCCCTCAGATGCGGCGCTTAATAGCGTGCACCGCATCTGAGTGGTTTTGGAGAGAGGGAGGAAGCTCCCTCTCATCCCACCGACACCCAGCGATAAGATCGCCAAGTGTCTGTGTCTCCGATGGCAGCCGGGGGCCTAATAAAGGCCCCCAGGTCTGCCCATAGTGAACGCCTGCTAGGTCATGCCGGAGGCATGTCCTAGCAGATGCCTGTCCGTTTTACACGGACAGGCAGTAATACACTGCAATACAAAAGTATTTCAGTGTATTATAATAGCGATAGGATGATCGCATATTAAAGTCCCCTAGTGGGACTAGTAAAAAAGTAAAATTTTTAAAAAATAAAGTTAATAAAAAGAAAATGTGAAAAAAAATGAAAAACCCACTTTTTCCCCTTACAAACTGCTTTACTATTAAAAAACCAAAATAAAGTAAAAAAGTTCTGCATATTTGGTATCGCCGCGTCCATAACGACCCCAACTATAAAGCTGTTACATTATTTAACCCGCAACGCCGAAAAAACTATGGAAAAATTGCTGTTTTCTGTGAATCCTGACTTTAAAAAAATGTAACAAAAAGTGATCAAAAAGTCGCATCTACTCCAAAATGGTACCAATAAAAACTACATGTCTTCCCGCAAAAAAAAAAAGCGCTCATACAACTGCATCGGCGGAACAATAAAAAAGTTGTGGCTCTTCAAATATGGAGACACAAAAACAAATAATTTTGAAAAAAAAGCGTTTTTACTGTGTAAAAGTAGTAAAACATACAAAATCTATACAAATTTGGTATCGTTACAATCGTAACAACCCGCTGAATAAAGTTATTGTGTTATTTATACCACACGGTAAACGGCGTAGATTTAGGACGTAAAAAAGAGTTGCAAAATTTCTGTTTTTTTCCTATTCCCCCCCCCAAAAAGTTAATAAAAGTTAATCAATAAATAATATGCACCTCAAAATGGTGCTATTAGAAAATATACAACTTTTTCAGCAAAAAACAAGACCTTATACAGCTATGTAGACGCAAAAATAAAAAAGTTATAGCTCTTGGAATGCGACGATGGAAAAACTTAAAAAATACCTTGGTCATTAAGGTTTAAAATAGGCTGGTCATTAAGGGGTTAATACTACATGCCAAGGAAGGAATAATATAACGCTGGCCACAGCTCCTTTTAGCAAAATCAGCTGTTTGCTGGTGGTGCCAGGAGCCGGACCCACAGCGATCAGATAATCACCTGTGGATAAGTGATAATTATTGATTCTGTGATAACCCCTTCAAAAGGAGAAAATATCCTGGTACTGAAGTGGTAAAAGTCAATGGATCCGTTAGGATCTGTTCTGCTTATCCACCAAAAGGAAAGTATATCGGCAGCATTTTATTTCTGCAAAAACACGATCAGCGGATTTCGAGTATTACTGGCCTATTGCCGTTTCACGTGTTCCCGTGCTTCGTTAAGTCTTCAGCGGCTCAGTAAACCCCGCCTCCTTATTACCACATATGAAAGTACATAGAAATCTATAATGCATATGATTCGTAAAAAAATGTAATGAAGATATATTACAGTATTGCTAGATTTTACATTTGCTGACTATATGACCAATGTTAATAAAAGGTAACGCTCAACTGTGCACCACAGGGCTCCTATTAATTCTGACCAGATATAGTAAGTACATTCCATATATCCCTTAAAGGAACACTCTGGGCAAAACTGAAGCAGGGCCTGAGGGGGTGGTGCATTAAATATGGAAATTCTAATTTCTTGGAGTCACGCCCCGCCCCCTCAGGCCCTGCACTAGGCATAACACTGTGTATAAGCTTTGCCCTGAGTGTTCCTTTAACTGGGAACAAACTAACGTATTGCTTCTGTTCCACTTTATTAAGCAGCCAATCTGTTTTCTTGATTAAAACAAACACTCTCCATAAATGAACAATTGGGATCTTATGAAGAATCCTATTAACAGTGCTGAGTTGCCTTTTTTTTCTTGTTCTCATTGAAATGCCACAGCTGTCACTGAGATATATGGTGCCAGATAAAAGGTTGTGTTGCTGCAGCCATAAATTAGTGTCGTGTTAATCTAAAGTTAAGAGAAAAATTTTCACTTATGCTTGAGTGAATGGAGAATCTGGCGATAGCATCTTTGCAAATCTATTAAAAGAAAATATGAATATAAGGATCAAGATAGCACTATGGATGGAGACTTCCTTTATGAGTTTGAAAGCCTCTCAGCGATTCTAAGTGAGGATAATGAAACTGCTGAGTAAACCCTTCACCATTAGTAATTAGTTAAGGAACTGGGAACCAATGCTGGGAATAATATATATATATATCATTTACCATCCTGACCAGTAGTCCTCGCTATCACTATAGGAAATAATCATGGTTAAAGGGGCTGTATCATCAGCAAATTACATCTTATTTAAATCATGTTTTTATTCTAAACATATTTTTATGTTTTTGTATTTATTTTATTATTCGTATAAAAATAAATCTTGAAATATTCCAGTTTTCATACTGGCCACTAGGGAAATCTTAATAAAAAGACACTTCCTGTTATATTTAGCTCGCTTCTTAGCCTTGCTGGGTAGACTGGGTCAGAATGAGCAGAGTCATGTAATTATTATTAGAGTGTGGGAGTTAAAGTGTAACTAGACTTTTTTTTTAAAAACAAGAAACTTGATATGTCAGAAGTTTTGATCGGTGGGTTCCGAGCACTGAGACTCTCACCCATCGCTAACGCAAAGTGACAGAAGTGCTAGGGTGAGAGCTGTGTTGCTTTGTTTCTGATCGGCTTTCCTCAGCTGACTTTATCAGAACAAAGCACATATTTGCAAGATGACTTTATAAGAGAAATCAAGAAAAATTTTGTAGCGAGCGGTGTACGGACTCATAAACGTTCTATTGAGCCCGTACACCACGCTGAGGAAAGCCAATCATAAACTAAGCGGCACAGCACTCATTAGAGCACTACTGTGGCTTCATTTTAGCAATCTGTGGAGTCTCAGTGCTCGGACCTCCACCAATCCAAACATCTGACATTTAACTATGACATGTCAAAAGTTTTTGAAAAGTTTAGTTACCCATTAATGACAGCTCTATTGTACAACTGGAGGCTTAGTGAGGCAAGAGAATAACACAATACACACAAATAAGACTCTGTATGCAGCTCCTCTGTCACTCTCTGGTCTCCTAGGGCAAGTCCGTAGTTTATCACTTCTTGGAGACTGTAATAATTTATGTTATATCTCTGTCAATATACTCCCTTTCGTTTCAGCTGCCTTACAGCACATACCCCTTGTACAGAAAATACAGGAAGGAAGTGTGTGTCTCCAATATGGCTGCCCCCAGGAAAGTTTTTGAAAATAAAAAGATAAATAGCTAAACCATAGGAAAAAAACACCCCAAAAAACACCTTATTTCTCTTCAATAGACTGAAATCGAACTAATGAACTAAATATATGGGACATTCCTGTTAAGGTTATGTATTATAAGTACGGCCCAAGTTACACAATACCTTATGAATATCTCACAACTTGAATTGGATGGCAGCATTAATGCCATTGTGTTGGTACACATGATTAATGGAACTGGAAAATAGATATGGTACAGTATTGTGAAGAAAAAAAAACAGTTGGATTAGACAATTCAGCTTTTCTTATTTTCCTCCGTTAAGATAATTGATGCTTGAGTTTCATTGTGTGTCTACTATGACATTGCAGACGTTATACAGTTACAGGTCAATATATCGTGTTTCAGTACTGAAATCAAATTACTGTTATCTTTGTGAGATTTATAAAAAGTTATTTCCATCCATTAACGTATAATTGCTTTAATTTATTTATTTTTTTAAAATATATATATATTTAGTTTTTTTCATGATTTTAAGGGCAGCCATCTTGGTTTAAGGTATGAAATAAACTCAAGAGATTGTCTTTATAGCAGGCATTCCGATATAAGAAAGCTAACACTGAAAATGACAAGATACTGACATCTATGGGAGAATGTAGTGAGAGTGCTCTGTGGTATGTGCAGCGGTCACTGTACATGGAGAGGGAGGAAGGAGGAGGAGCTTGGCTGTGTCCATCACATTTAGTTAAAGGGAAGTTGTCACGGAAATATTTTTTTTTTTTTATATAATATTTCTTTTAGTAATTAAAATGAATTTTATTTATTTGTTTTTGTGTTGCACTTTTTACTTTTTTCTTTCTTTTACTTCTCTATGGGGGCTGCCATTTTATTTTTTCATCACTGTATGTGTCGATTAACGACACATACAGAGATGGAATACGGCACATACATCCCCATAGAGAATGCGAACGAGAGCCGTTCCATTCACTATAGCGTACGCCGTCTGTGTGAGAAGATGATGACTTTCTGGTCGCGGCTTCCCGCCATATGTTCAAGGCAGCGCAGACGCAAGGACTAGAGGCAGCGGCGGCAGTGGCGGCAGGAGCAGGTAAGTTATGTTTGTGTATGTGATGTGTGTGTATGTTCGTGTTATACTGTCTGATTACCACTGTATCTAATCCTCCTACACTGTGCATTCGCTCAGAAAATGGCGGCACACAGTGTAGGAGGTTTGAACATTCAACCCTCTCCTTTCTCCTGGCACTAGCCAGGATAAAGGAGGGGGGATTGTGTGAGGACACTAGAGCGAGTGTGTCTACTCCAAATTTGCAGCATAAAGCAATGAGGTTGCTTTACCACATTGCCAAAGCTGCAATTTAGGGAATTGCTCCCTCTAGTGACCAGCACATGGAAATGTTATAAATTAGAATCTAATTTATAATATTTCCTGACTTGTGAAAAAAAATAAAAAATTAAAACAATGTGTAATCATTTATATACTAACTGTTTAACTGAAGAAAAAAAAAATTCTAGCGACACATTCCCTTTAATGGTGGGTCCTTTGTTATCTGTCTACAGCTTTATAATAGAGCTATTAACTTTCATTGTAATCCTGCCATCAGATAATAATGAAATTTCTTATTATAAAAAGTTATTTCCATTAATTAACGTATCATTTTTTTAAATTAGTTTTTTTTAATAAATGTTTTTTTTTTTACATGATTATAGGCGCAGCCTTCCTCTAAGCTATGAACATCAACTCCAGAAATTTCCTTTACAGCAGGCACTTCGACATAAGAAAGCTAAAACAGAATATTACTAATTACTGACATTTATGAGAGAATGTAGTGAGCGTGCTTTGTGGCATGTGCAGAGGTTCCTGTACAGGGGAGGGAGGAAGGAGGAGGAGAAGGAGCTGTGTCCATCACCTGTAGGTAATGGTGGATCCTGTGTTATCTATCTCTGGCTATCTATCTCTCTGATAATGAGTTGACTGTTGTCTTTGCCCACAGTGTACACAGCACTAGCTGCACAGTGATAGAAAGTGTCATCCTAGTGTGAGGGTCTGCGGCTAGTGTGAAAACTATAACCTTTAAATTTAAAAAACACCTCCAAAAATGTTTCAAAAATTTGTTCAACATAAAAACTAGACTTATACAATAGTTAAATCTGTAAATAAATTGAAAATTCTCTGCATCATTTTTTTTTTCCTTTCCAAAATGCTTTTATTGAAAATTTTAACTTTTTCAGTCAGGGGTACAGAAGGAAAAAAGAGGGGGGGGGGGGTAGAGTGAAACATGAGATAATACATGTCTCGTGTTATTGATATCCATACTCTAGATAAACTTCTCACTTCTCAAGAGAAAAGACAAACAATATAAATCAATTGTTAATGTTGGATATCACATCATCAATGATATATATATATATATATATATATATATATATATATATATATATATATATAAAGTCCAAATACAATGTCAGCCGCACAGCCTTGTAAATCATAGGTGGGTGCCGACCTGCCCAGGTCAGGGCTAACAGACCTGCTGTAGTAGAATCCAAAAATCAGGCAGCACTCCAAGGTATAAGCAAAGTAGAAAAAGGTGCTTTATTGGTCCATATACACACACGACGTTTCAGCTCAACACAGGAGCCTTTCTCAAGTGAGAAAGGCACTCGAGAAAGGCTCCTGTGTTGAGCTGAAACATCGTGTGTGTATATGGACCAATAAAGCACCTTTTTCTACCTTGCTTATACCTTGGAGTGCTGCCTGATTTTTGGATTATATATATATATATTACCTGTAGAGATGCAGAACAAACAACAGGTCTCTTACATCTACATGTACATAGTACGATTTAGGGAGGGGAACAATATGAGTTCGGACATCCGGGTCTCGTGAGGACACAAGCACCAATTTACCAGCTACTAGGTCATTACCAACATCATATCATTATAGGTGTGTATCCTGAAATAGATTGTTCTAGATACCAGGTCGTTAGACCAAAACAGCTCTTCAATTTAAGTTTAATCCTGTCAGAAAGAAGAGTTATGAATTTATTCCAGATTTGGAAGAACTGCCTTACTCTCTTCTCTTTTAACAGAGATGCCTCTATCCAATCCATCCGCAATAGGTATGATAATTTCTCAAGTCTCTGCGTCAAGTTATTTAATTGTCTTACAAGCCTCTACACCACGAATGCACAAAAGTCCAATATAATGCTCCATGTGATCACCGAATATCACATCTCAAGAGCTGAATTTGACGCATACAGTATGTTTCACCTCGTGACGCCTGGAATTGTGAGAAGGGGATAAATCACTCTCACATGGGTCACAAGAAACAAAGGCCAACCTAGGTTCAGAGTTTACAGGGCCAGGCATCTTACGGGGTAAAAATAGGCTACTTTTCACTTTCAGGATCTGTATTTAGTTTTTATAAAGAGGAGTGATTTGTCTGCGTGTGTGTGTGTGTCTGCTCGGCTGCCGGTAATGAAATGAAAAGCTTTGAATGATGACAACAAGTCAAAGAGCTTTTATGAGTTGAAACATTGGAGACCACCATGGCTTAGACATACGTTTCCAATTTGTGCAGTAATGTTATAGGTTAGGGGGTGTGCGGGACCCCCCCCCCCACCCTGTTTTACTAAGAAAGGTATCAGAAGGGCTTTCTCGTCTGGTGCATAAAATGTTAGTTCTGGTTTATTGCAGCAGAAGAGCTATGATTTACGGGCGTGATCACTCAATTATTTCTCCGCTCTGTATTTCAGCAGTTACTTGTGTACAGTCATTCATGTTTATTTAAGCTCTGATCATCCCAGGGGCTGCTGATAAGTGTGGAAGTTTTACTAATCTATATATTTCTATGGATAAGGCTGTCACACACCTGTCAGCCTGCAGATTTGTATTAATATTATATACAGTATATACTTTTACTTTATATATACATAGTACGATGCTCTCTAGAATTTAACGCACAGGACAAAAATTGATTAATGTAAAACGTACCTTTTTTTTAAAGAAAAACCTGATTTTGAGCTGCGTGATCTACCAACCAGTGGATATATTGCCTATGGTTGAACCCACTCATCATTGCACATTTTGTTGTTTTTTTGTTTTTTGGGCAGGGATTGTTTGTCCTCAAATTGCCTACAATGTTTAGGAAGGTGGTACGTGACAAAGTAAAATCCACATGAATGGCAGGACCCAATATTTCCCAGGACATTACTGCCAAGATCATAACACTGACTCTGCCCGCTTGTCTTCTTCGCATAGTGCATCCTGTTTCCATCTCTGTGCTAGGTAAGTGACTCCCATGCTCCTGGCCGTCCCGATGATGTAGAAGGAGACATGATTTATCAGACCAGGCCACCTTCTTCCATAGCTCCATGGTCCAGTTCTGATGTTCATGTGCCCATTGTATACAATTTCAGCAGTGGATAGGGGTCAGCATGGGCACTCTGACCGGTATGCAACTACGTAGCCAAGATTTATAATTGTACAATTATCTCAAATGCTATTTAATGGGCTGCATCGGCTATTCCCTCGTTAATCCACCATAAATTAAGCAGGTAAAAGGTCTGGAGTTGATTCCAGGTGTGGCATTTGTATTTGGAAGCTGTTGCTGTGAACCCACAACATGAGGTCAAAGGAGCTCTCAATGCAAGTGAAACAGACCATCGTTAGGCTGAAAGAAATGAAGAAATCCAGTAAATACAGTTTGGTACATTCTTGAAAAAAAGAGCGCATTTGTGATCTCGTGAACACCAAAAGGCCTGGGCGTCCACGGAAAACAACAGTGGTGGATGATCACAGATTCCTTTCCGTGGTGAAGAAAAACCCCTTCACAACATCTACCCAAGTGAAGAACACTCTCCTGGAAGTAGGTTTATCAATATCTAAGTCTACCATAAAGAGAAGACTTCAAGAGAGCAAATACAGAGGGTTCACGACAAGGTGCAAACCATTAATCAGCCTCAAAAATAGAAAGGCCAGATTAGAATTTGCCAAACAACATGTAAAGAAGCCGCCCAGGTCTGGAACAGCATGAAACTAAGATCAACCAGGACCAGAACGACGGGAGGAAGAAAGTATGGAGAAGGCTTGATCCAAAGCCACCAAATCCTCTGTAAAAATGGTGGAGGCAGAGTGGCATGGGCACACATAGCTGCCAAAGGCACTGGGCCACTAGTGTTTATTGATGATGTGACTGAAGACAGAAGCAGCCGGATGAATTCTGAAGTGTTCAGGGATATACTTTCTGCTCAGATTCCACCAAATGCAGCAAGGTTGATTGGACGTCGCTTCACAGCACAGATGGACAATGACCCAAAACATACTGCGAAAGCAACCCAGGAGTTTATAAGGCAAAGAAGTGGAATATTCTGCAATGGCCAAGTCAATCACCAGATCTCAACCCGATCGAGCTGCATTTCACTTGCTTAAGACAAAACTTAAGGCAGAAAGACCCATAAACAAGCAATAACTGAAGACGGCGGCAGTAAAGGCCGGCAAAGCATCACAAAGGAGGAAACCCAGCGTTTGGTGATGTCCATGGGATCCAGACTTCAAGCAGTCATTGCCTGCAAAGGATTCTCTATAAAGTATTAAAAAAAACCATTTTATTTATGGTAATGTTAATTTGTCCAATTACTGTTGAGCCCCTGAAATGAGGAGTCTGTAGAAAAATGGTTGTAATTCCTAAACGTTTCACAGGATATTTTTGTTCAACCCCTTGAATTAAACCTGATAGTTTACACTTCAATTGCATCTCCATTGTTTCACTTCAAATCCAATGTGGTGGCAGCAGAGCCCAAATCATGAAGATTGTGCCACTGTCCAAATAATTCTGGACCTAACTGTATATCCCACCCCATGTCAGGTGCCATTGTAACTAGATTATCACTGTTATTCACTTCACCTGTCAGTGGTATTAATGTTATGGCTGAATGGTGAGTATAAATCTGCTCAGCTCCTCCTGTTCTATAATATGCTGCCCAGAGATCGGATAATATATATATAATGGAACAGGTTGTCTTTAAAATTAGAATGTTATAAAGGATTCATATATTTGGATATAAATACTTCTTGAAGGATAATTACAATCAGTTGTACACTTTGTGTATCTACTTCTTCTGTACTAAATGTTGATGGTTCACGTACACCGTCCTAGTTATATTGTAGAGGCAGCAGTTTTGACATGCTGAGTAACGGACGGCCACCTGAAAATCTGGAAAATTCCTATATGTGCCAGATTATTGGAATGTTTGCATAAATAGACCTAGATAAAGAAATAATAAAAAGTATCTCTGTCACTTGTGAACTGATAAAATGTAAGTTACCCGAATCACAAACAGAAGAATTATTACTCATTACACTATCTGGAAAAAATTTAGGAAATATCTGTGTTTTATAGGACTTGGGCTTCAGCCATCAGCTTTATTTTACAATAGTTTCTCAAACATTATAGTTTTAAAGATTTTCTGGACAGGCACTATCTCTGGCCGGTGGAAGCATAAGTAACGCACGGTCATAAATAACAACGAGGATTATCGCATTGTCTTAGGCTCTATCAATACTTTGTGAGAGATAATTATTTGTAAGAGGAAAATTATTACAAGGTATAAACGGGATATATATGATATAAATATAATATGGGAAACGTCGCCAGCTGAAATAAGGATATTAGAGGTCATTAGGAGCCTCATGAAGTCTTAAACTACAGATAGAGCGAGTGCAGCATCATAGTTTGGGTGATTGCATATGTAAAAATGCGTATTAAAGAATAAAAAGTATAAGGTTTGTTGCACCTAGAGGTATTTTTAAAGGTCTGGTCTAAACCAGCACATTCGTGAATTACATGGACAACTTATTAATTTCATTGGAAAAGGCGTAATACTTCATTTCTCCTGTGGAGGCGCTGCAGAGTGATTGAACACTTGCTGCCAGGTTCCCCATGTAGATTACAATTGATCGCTGGACATCCAGCTTATTGTCGAGGGGATCCTTCTACCAAAACAGGATTGTCCACAGAGGACCGTGCATCTCTTGCACTGGGACATCCCTAGTATCTTCTACTCCAAGTCCTGATCATCTACTCACCAAAACCTTAAATGGCAGTATATGTTTAGATTGTAAGCCCTTGCGGTCAGGAACTCCTTTTGTGTTATTGTTTCTTCCTTTGTGTAGATTACTTATTATTTGCACATTTGCTCACGACCCATTTTCATGACTAGAAGCATCAGCACTTTTTGCATCACTGGTACTATGGGATTGAATCTGATGAGAGCAACATTTCAAAGAGTTTATACACAGTCCTCCAAATACTTTTTTCCCTTACACTGGTTTCACATGGCCTACAGACTGCGCTTGCCTATTTCTGACACTCCCATAGAGTTTGAATGGAGTGGTTTGCGCGCATGCTTGACCCCCGCTCCATAAAACTCCTTCTTGCCGTGGTTGTTCAGTTAGGGGGTCACCCGTTTTAGTAATCGGTGGTGGACACCCACCGTTTGAGCATTTATCAACTATCCATTGGATAAGTAATACATGTTTTTGGCTGGAAAATATGATATCATTTAGTGTCTGTATTACGGTCATAACGCCCAGACCTCTTGCAGTTGTACTAAACCAAACTACAATTACCATAGAACCTTACGGTGATCTAAGTTTGGTTCAAAAGATCCATGGGCGTGGGATCCAGGTGTTGTAGCTTTAATGGGGGAACTAAGATATAGCCGTATTACACCAAACCTGCCTAAGTGTTGTTTTGGAGTGTCGGAGGCAGGGGTACAGGTATAGAGGGGGCAGAGGTAACACCTGGGTCCTAGTGCCTGAGGTGGCTAAGGGCCCCTTTGCCACATAATAAGACACCAGCATTATAAATGGCACATGGTACGTGGAAGCACAGTTAGCAATTTTGCTTTGGGGCCCAGGAGCTTAAAGTAATGCCTTTGGTGGGAGGAAAGCAAAGTTTCTGGTGGACGCCCATGAAAACACAGGGAGAGCAAAAGAACTATTTGCAAATGTTGCCCTCTTCAGATCCAAGCCCATGGCACCAGTGATGCAAGCGGTGACGCCCATCTTAGCACAATAAAAATAATAATGATAAGCATTGGCATATGCTGACACCTATATTTAGTAGACCTCATAAAGAACTCATAATCAAATACTAGTCTGTACCACGTCCAGGTCTACAGAACATGTCCGTATCCACTTTTATGTTGAACCGTAAACCTTGTTATCATTGTACACATAGGACATATCATCAATACGGTCAAATAGGTTTTTTGTAAATCATCCCATATAAAATAGACCCTAGTGGTAAATGATTGGCTCCAAGGTCAACTCCATATGGGGTTGTCTTCTGCTGGATCTTCGGGGATATTAATTGTGTTAGAACCTAGAACCACCGGAGGTTCCTATACTACTCAGATGGACCACTTTGACCCTTCTTCTAGCCCAGGACACCATTGGCAAGGGATTAGTACCGACTATTAAGCCACTATGCTACCTAGTGCTAAACATAACAGAATATGTATAGAATGTACTGAGTTTGTCTATAAAGAAAATGGAAGAAAGAGACGCCCCACCCATCACAATTATTCCCGCATGATAAAGAGGCGTTTGTTGTGCTTGGTATACTACTTCACATTATATTCTCATTTTTGTTAAAAGTGCCTGGTCATAAAAGAAAATCCTGAGCAGAATACCATCATCTTTCTTCGTAAATCAATGTGTCTTTAAGGCCAAAGAGCAACTGCTACAAATTAAAGTCATCTCCTGGCAATAAGTCAGCAGAGCTGTGGTTCCCGGGCTGACATTTTTTCCAAAACTATTTGAACGCTTCTGTTTTCTTTACCTAGTTTTGTATCAAAAAAGCCCTTAATTCATTCACTTGAATTTTTCTTTTTCTTGTCCTATTAAGTGGAAACATCTGTGGCTTCTTAGCTATGACAAGTATTAAAGCCAGCAGAGGAGCAGAGGCATCCAGCATGTTACCATACGGAGCACATCAGCATCCAGAACAACTCAAAAAAACCACAGAGAAGTGACAGAATGAGCCCCGCGCTGGAGTCAGCAAATGTACAACTCTTTACTTTTACTTTACAATGCACCAGAGACTTCAGAATATATTATGCAGAGACACTCAACTCAGATCAACGGATGCAATCCAGAGGACAATATTAGAAGAAGAGGCCCATGGGAAAATCTTATAGCACTGCTCCATAAGACTAGAGATCATATTTAACAAATACTGCAATTTTTTCTTCTAGAGTCTCGAAATTATCACGCGAGATAGAACTTGTGTTCCCATATGGTTTAGTAAGAACTGTGATGGGCCCGCTTTATTAGTTATAGCAATACCAGTCACATTTGAGTGTTGTATGAGATCTTTTTCTCTTTAACAAATAACCCCACCAGTATCGGATTGAGGTTCCTTGGGCCACCATAGCAAATTATTTTGAAAGTCTACCTACCATCCATACAGAACCAGTGCTCGTCCATTGCTTTCTAAACTTTGTTATCATTGCACAAGCAGGAAGTATGATTATGAACCTACCCATAAGAATTAGGCTGGATTCACACGAGCACATTACGTCCGTAATGGACGGAACGTATTTCGGCCGCAAGTCCCGGACCGAACACAGTGCAGGGAGCCGGGCTCCTAGCATCATACTTATGTACGATGCTAGGAGTCCCTGCCCCGCTGCCGGACAACTGTCCCGTACTGTAATCATATTTTTAGTACAGGACAGTTGTCCTGCAGCGAGGCAGGGACTCCTAGCGTCGTACATAACTATGATGCTAGGAGCCCGGCTCCCTGCAGTGTGTTCGGTCCGGGACTTGCGGCCGAAATACGTTCCGTCCATTGCGGACGTAATGTGCTCGTGTGAATCCAGCCTTAGACTCTAAAGGCAAGGGATTGACCAGTCAGCTCTAAATGGTGCTGTCCCCTGCTGGACCTTTGTGGCCCATTATTGCTTCAGAGACTGGGCACCCTGGAAGATCCTCTGGTACAATGGTGGGCCAGTCTAACCTTGAGTGCCACTTTTGTCTATGGGCTATGTCTGGTATTACAGCTCAGCCCCATTCACTTGTCTTGGAGACAGACTCCTTTTTGGGTTTCTATTCCATATAATGAAGCTTGCAGCTTAAAAGACATTAAAAAAAGCAAAGTTAGACAATTTTATTGACAAAAAAATAGAGCATTTTTATTGTAGTTCCTAAAAAGTCTTAGAGCTTGTCAATGAGGAAAACTATAGGCTCCTTTTCGCCCCATATCGATGACAGACCTAGTAGAGCTCCATTTGAACCTCAGTAGAGAGTTGTTGTTTTTTGCGGTGAAATAACTAGTCCCACTCTGAGAGTTTGGGACACTCTTAGTCCTCTCCACTCCATATAATGTATGTAGATGAATGTATCTGGCTTCCTGACTTGTCACGTCTATGTTCCTCCTTGATCTCTGGTACTTTGCTGTCAGGTTTTGGTTACTGACTTTGTCCGATTATGCTTCTGGCTCCTTCTTGGTGTTAAGGCTCTCATGCACACGGCAGAGCAGAGCGGCGGGACATGTATGTGGCTATGTACTAAGAAGCCGTAGATATTTTGTGTGCCACCGTATGGTGCTCTGTTCCATGCCCTACAATGAGGCTATTCTCCCCTAGGGGCAATGGTGATGGAGCATGCCACAATTTTCTTCTTGCGGAATCTGACAGAAAAAAACAATGTATACATCTTTTTGAAACTGGAGGCATTAGAGGTACAGTGAGGTTCAATACAATTCTATGGGTGCTGTATTAAGGCACCGTGCAACTTGGATGTTGTACGGATCTATAACATGACCATATACATGAAGTCTTACACTACAGGTCTAATGTTGACTTTTGGCCCGTCCTGACTCTTCTGGTTCTCTCTGAAATCCTGCTCTTTTTTTTGTTCGGCTCTGGTCAATCTATATTCACAGTAGCCTTCTTAGTAGGACAGATCCGAAGGCCACAACCTGCGGGACAGCACACAGCCAAGTATATTCCTTTGTGAGAAGTTGGGAACCCTGTTGAAAACTGGTTCTCCATTATTTTCCGACTACAATGGAGCCAACGACTACTGCTAGTGGTGTAAGCACGCTGAATATGTTGGTACTAAGTAAAGGTTATTATTATTATTACTATAACTACGTTTTCCTTGATTTAAAAAAACATGTCTTTTGCTTGAGTAGAATCCTGTTGTCTTTTTGAAGAGCATCATTTGGCTTCGTACAGTACATATGGTGTGTTCGTGTCAGGCCCTTGTGTCTTTAATGTATAGTGTGTAACTCCCATAGGATACAAGGTTGAAAGATGGAGGATGAAGAATCTAGACAGGTTATAATGAGGAGTCTGGTCAGAAACTGACTATAAATCTCTTTCAAGGAACTTTTTCCACCCCCACTTTCTTTAAAATACTTCTTGCAGCTTTTCATCTCTTTTAGCCGTGAGATGAGTTCATCATGTCATGATTATTTAGTCTTTTCATGTAGAGAACCCAGTCCACTGTCCGCAGTGTTCATCATCATGTGAGATTATGACGGACTGGCTGCATTGTTCTATGGTATCTACAGTATGGGATATCTATCAGTGGTGCAGGATTTTCACTGTCAAATTAAATTTATATGAGATATATATGATTGATCCTAGGAAAAAAACTGATCATGACAAAACTGATAAAGGCAAATCAGGTTGAGTCCCATAGAAATGATTAGGATTCCATTAATGGATTACCCCATATCCATTTTTATTTTTTTAACAAAAAACATACACGCAAAATAAAAATGAAAAAAAGATTATAGGGAATGTATTGTCAAATGACCTATTGTTTAAATTTACGTTTCATAAACATATTAGAGCAGATTTATTATTAATTAGTAATTAAAACAGATGTCTGTTCCTCACTGGACACAAGTCTTTAAAAAAGGGTGTAGCTTAGTGGTAAGGGGTGTGGCTTAAATGGGTTTATGATGCCTAAATCTTAGACAGTACTTGTAAACCTGCCCCATTTTGTTTTATTTATTGATTTTTTGTTACTGTTTCTTCTTTTTATTACTTTTTTATGTCAGTATCTATATAAAAACCAAAAAGGGACATCTCAGCTCCTTCTTCCTCTCCCTGCTCGATGACAACAGTTAGGGTATGTTCACACGAGCATGTTACGTCCGTAATGCACGGGACATATTTCGGCCGCAAGTCCCGGACCGAACACACTGCAGGGAGCCGGGCTCCTAGCATCATAGTTATGCCATGTTTTCAGTACGGGACAGTTGTCCTGCAGCGAGACAGGGACTCCTAGCGTCGTACATAACTATGATGCCCGGCTCCCTGCAGTGTGTTCGGTCCGGGACTTGCGGCCGAAATGTGTTCCGTCCATTACGGACGTAACATGCTCGTGTGAACCCAGCCTTAGCAAAAATGTCTGAAAATACGGAGCTGTTTTTAAGGGAAAACGCCTCCTGATTTTCAGGCGTTTTTTATTCAAACGCGCGTTTTTTACGACCGTTTTTGGAGCTGTTTTTCTATAGTCAATGAAAAATGACATGCACTTCTTTTTTGCAGGCGTTTTTTAACGCGGCCGTTTTTCACAACGGCCGCGTAAAAAAACGCCCCGTCGGAACAGAACGCCGTTTTTCACATTGAAATCAATTGGCAGATGTTTGGAGGCGTTCTGTTTCTGAAAATAAACCGTGTGAACATACCCTTTCACATACACACATGGAGAATTTTATAAGAAGCCAATTGACCTAGAAGTATGTTTTTGGAATCTGGAAAGAAGATTGAGTAGCCGGAGAAAACGTATAAGTTTAGGGTGAGACCCCCCACCAATCGCTAAAACGAAGCGGCAGAAGTGCTCGTGTGGCCGCTGAGCCGCTTAGGGTATGTGCACACGATGAGCGGCTTTTACGTCTGAAAAGACAGACTGTTTTCAGGAGAAAACAGCTGCCTCGTTTCAGACGTAAATGCTCCTCCTCGCATTTTGCGAGGCTTCTCTGACAGCCGTAAATTTTGAGCTGTGCTTCATTGAGTTCAATGAAGAACGGCTCAAATTACGTCTGAAAGAAGTGTCCTGCATATAATGTATATAAGTGTCCTGCATATAATGTATATAAGTGTCCTGCATATAATGTATATAAGTGTCCTGCATATAATGTATATAAGTGTCCTGCATATAATGTATATAAGTGTCCTGCATATAATGTATATAAGTGTCCTGCATATAATGTATAGAAGTGTCCTGCATATAATGTATATGTGTCCTGCATATAATGTATATAAGTGTCCTGCATATAATGTATATAAGTGTCCTGCATATAATGTATATAAGTGTCCTGCATATAATGTATATAAGTGTCCTGCATATAATGTATATAAGTGTCCTGCATATAATGTATATAAGTGCCCTGCATATAATGTATATAAGTGCCCTGCACTTCTTTTGCCGAGGCTGTATTTTTACGCGTCGTCGTTTGGCAGCTGTCAAACGACGATGCGTAAATGACAGGTTGTCTGCACAGTATGTCGGCAAACCCATTCAAATGAATGGGCAGATGTTTGCCGACGTATTGTAGCCCTATTTTCAGACGTAAAATGAGGCATAATACGCCTCGTTTACGTCTGAAAATAGGTCGTGTGAACCCAGCCTTAGTTTCTGTTCGGCTTTTTCTGGAAATCAATGTAGCGGTGTACGGGCTCAATAGGAAGTCTAGGAGCTCGTACTCCACTACAGCGGCTTTCTGGAAAAAGCCGAACAGAAACTAAGCGGCTCAGCGCCGACATGAGCACTTCTGCCGCTTCGTTTTAGCGATTGCTGGGGGTCTCAGTGCTCGGTCCCCCACCAATCAAAACTTCTGACGTGTCACTATGACATGTCAGAAGTTTGTTGAACGTTTAGTTACCCTTTATTTAGATAGCTCGTTACACGTTCACACTGCAGAGCACAAGCTGTTTCTTTGAAGTGGGCTTCTCATAAAATATACATTAATTGCCCAGAATTCCGAGATAGTCTTTGTTGTGTTTATCTAAGTGAGTGACCGTAGCAAGGAACAATTAAATTCTTGTTTTAGTTCCGCAGACCAAACATTTGTATTTTCAATATAAGCTTGCTGAAGTCTAGCAGGTGTTGTAGAGAAGGAACGCTCTGCGGTGAATGAGCTGAATCTGGCTGATTCTCATTGTACTCTCTACTTGGCCTTGATAGGACTCTCAGTACTGAATCCAGAAGCAAAATAATGTTCTCCCCCACTCTTGTGTCCTTCACCTCAGGAATTAAATGTTTGAGAGATTGCAAAAAAGAATAAAATCTAAAAGAAAATAAATCATCAAGTGACTCACATTTCGGTTTCAGATGCTACTTGTTAGGTCAGTGCCTGTTACTATGACCTGAAAACACTGATCTGTGTTATATGGAGTCAGTAATTTGTCCTCTGATTCCTCAGGAATCCTGTTTATACCATCCAGAGAACACTGTGAGGAAAACATTAGGGCTGAAATCACACATTACTTTTTTTTATGCAGTTTTTGGTGCAGTTTTTTTAACCAAAGCCAAAAATTGATCCAAAACAATCAGCCAGTCAGACAGTCAGCAGTGGAATTCTGCAGCGGCCGTTTTTCACATTTGTTTCTATACATTTTTAGTAAAGTTAGTTCAGACGTTGCGGAAAACTCCGCTGCGGACCATAGGCTACAGTGCAGATTTTTCCCTCCGCAGCAGCTCATTATGTTGCGGAGAAGAAGCGGAATTTCACTGCAGATTTCAGCCTTTGCAATGCAAAAACTGAAATCTGTGGCAAGTCCGCTGTGATATCCGCAACGTCTGAATTACCTGGCAAATATGCAAATGTTGGTGCAGATTCGTTGCGTAATTGCCCCGAATCTGCACCAACATTTGCAGCGGAAAAATTCTGCCGTGTCTGAACATGGCCTAACGCATGATGTTTGTTTTAGGTTCATATTCTGCAAAAACTGTTGTTAATATTATTAAAAATAATAATAAAAATAATAATAACAATAATCTTTATATACCGCCACATATTCCGCAGCACTTTACATTTCAAAGGGAACATGTATAAACAAAAACAGATATTACAGAGTGAAAAATTAATTAATAGCTCAAACAAGGGAGTGAGAGCCCTGTTCACAAGAGCTTACAATCTATGAGGAAATAGGGATGAAACGAGGTAAAAGTGTTTGTTCTGTACAATGGTCCAGCCATCATTTTTACAAGTTAAGTGTTAGCCTAGAATTATGGTGTGAGCTCCAAAAATCATATCAAGAAATGTCAATGAATATAAACTGCACATTTCTGTACAAAGTGTATAAAAAACCAAATGCTCATAGGTGTAAACTCCAACCAACCAATCAGAAATCAGCTCAAAATAATCTAGTTACTTAATCTGACAACTAACCCAAAAGTGTGATGGGCAAACAGCATGAGTGAGTAAATATTCCTTAGATAATAAAAAAATTTTTTTTTCTGAGTACGTTTTTTATAATTATTAACTATTTCATAATCTTTTTTTAAGTTGGAACGCGATTGCATGAAACGTAACAAATAAATTAGAAAATAACTCTAATATTTCCCATTACATTCTCCTTGTTGTTATATTGCTCTACACAATAAATTTAAAATAGCAAAATATATTACTTTTCATTTATGGTCCTTGAAGCCTTTTCTGAATAGTGAATTAATAGATAAAAAAAAAATGATATGAGGCTGAATTTCTTCAATTGTAAATTAGCTTAAAGAAATTTCAATAAAAAAAAGAATATTATTATTATGAATATTATTATGTATTATTAGGATAATAATAATAAAAAAAACAATGAAGCAAATATATTTACTAAGAGGCTAAAAATAATTTTAATTACCATCAATATGATATTTTTTTAAATTCTTTATATACAATAACTGTACTGTAAAAATATATAAAATAAAGCATTTTAATATATGCGTATAAAAAGTACAATATTAAGTAATACTAATACTTAACAATAGTAATTATTACTTGTATTATTTGTAGTAGTAGCAGTGCGGGTGCAGTCACACCTGGCAAATTTTGATGCAAAATTGTCTGTGTTTGTGCAGCAGGTGCATGGATTTTTACAAATTCCTTTTACTAGAATGGAACTGATTTTAAGTCGCAGAAAATTTCTGCAACAAATTGTTCCACGTGTGACCGCACCCTTAGGCCAGAATCACACACACACAGTTTTGATGCAGTTTTTGTATAGTTTTTGGATACGTTTTTTGAGGAAAAGCCAGAAGTGGATCCAAAAAGTAGGAAAGGTATGAAGAAAAGACTAAGGGCGGGTTCACACGTGGCGGAATTTCACTTAAATTCCGCTGCGGACACTCCGCAGCGTTAATCCGCAGCGGTGCCGTTTGTCCATTGACTTACACTTTAATTTAGCAGTGTTCGTTTAGACGAGGCGTAAAATTCCGCTGCGGAGCATAGGCTGCGGAGCGGAATTTGGTGTCCGCAGCATGCTCTGTCTGTTGCGGAGCAGTGGCGGACTCATGGCGGAATTTCTCCATTGACTTCAATGGAGAGTCAAAATTCCGCAATGAAGTCCGCAGATCTTATGTGTGCTGCGGAGCGTATTGTTTTTACTACCATGACATTTCTTCATTCTGGCTGGACCTATGTATTTCTAGGTCTACAGCCAGACTGAGGAAGTCAATGGGGCTCCCGTAATGACGGGAGCGTTGCTAGGAGACGTCTGTAAATAGTCACTGTCCAGGGTGCTGAAAGAGTTAAGCGATCGGCAGTAACTGTTTCTGCACCCGGGACAGTGACTACCGATCTCAATATACATGTATCTGTAAAAAACATATAAGTTCCTACTTACCGAGAACTCCCTGCGTCTGTCTCCAGTCCGGCCTCCCAGGATGACGTTTCAGTCTAAGTGACGGCTGCAGCCAATCACAGGCCAAGCACAGGCTGCAGCGGTCACATGGACTGGTGCGTCATCCAGGGAGGTCGGGCTGGATGCCGAAAGAGGGACGCGTCACCAAGACAACGGCCGGTAAGTATGAAATTCTTTTACTTTCCCTAGGGAAAGTGCTGTCCCTTCTCTCTATCCTGCACTGATAGGGAGAAGGGAAGCACTTTTCCCGCAGTCCGCAGCTGCTAGTCCGCATCAATTTTCTGCACATTTTGTGCAGATCCGCAGCAGAATCTGCAACGCAGATTCTGTGCGGCATTGATGCGGACAGTTGCGGAGGAAATCCGCCACGTGTGGTCATGCCCTAATACATCTTCTTTCTTTTCTATCCACTCCTGTGTTTGGCTAAAGACAACGGAGAAAAAAAACTGAATCAAAACTGTGTGTGTGTGATCCTGGCCTTAGCGTTTCAAAATATTTTCTGTTTTTGTATATTGAAGCTATATTTGTATAAATTATACTTTATATTGGTTAATATAAATAATTGCTCTTGAAAATAAATATAACGTGCGACATGAAATTCTGATTTTGTTAATCTTGGTTTTTTTTAAATTAAAATATTCCTCTTTAAAGACACGTAAAGAACGTATTAAACACTGACATTTGCAAGTTAAATAATATTTTGTATTAAAAATGTAAAAATGAAATGGAAATTCTGCATTTACTTTAATATCTCAAGATTAAAAAAAATAAACCCTTTTATTATTACTATTATATATATATATTTTTAAAATATGATAATTAAAAATCTACAATATAAAAAAAAAATGCTTTGCAAACAACGGAACAAGAAAGACTGACAGAATAGTCCAAAAACTTAATTAAATAAATAAATACTGTAGTAGCAGTGGATTTTTCTATTTTTTTTATTTGATAAAATATGATTGCATAAATATAGACAGCCTATATTTTACATTTTCCAAAAATTTTATTTCAATGAAAAAAAAAATACAAAGTGTCATCATTGTAGCATATAACTAATTTCTATCATGGGAACTCTGCTGTTGGTCACGAATAAATGATCTCGCGCCCACTCTGTTTTTGTTAGTTCCTGTTTAGCTTTGATTAATTGTACTAAGAAATATACACATTGCAGTCCTGGGATATTACAGCCATGTAAAAACAGTAAGCTGTTGTGATGTCCTTTTAGGTCACACAAATTCATACATCTTTCCGCTCTCAAATACTTTTTTTTTTCTGTCTTTATATTAGCAGATAAGAGCATGAAGGATAGAAAAACTGAACAATGTTTATCTCGAATATAAGTTGCCGAGCAACAATTTGGCAAATGTGGACTTCAGGATAAAAGAAAAATGTAAGAAAAAGTTTGTGCCCAGGTGGTCATCGGGCGTTTAATATGACTCTACTTTAGAAAAGATGTCTTCACCGGTATTAAATAAGAGCCTGTCAAAAAGTAAAAACATGAGATGTTACCCATTACACATAAAGTCATGTGTGAAATGGTCTAGATCATCCTGATAGAACGCAGCAATGGAAAAGCAGAAGAAATAGTTTACTAAGGGAAAGGCTTTTTTTTTGCCAATTCCAAAGTAAATTTTGAAAACAAATTCTTGGCTGGAAACATGAAAGGATAGGTGTGGAATGTTATCTGGAAGAACAAGGTCCTTCCTTAATCACTAAAAATGTTTGACTTCCCTCTGTATTTAACTCCTTCCATTGTGTCCTTCTCAACATCGACCGAAATTCCATTTTGCATATCCGAATATTCAGGCGGGGGTTGGACGCATCAATCTCTCCATAATATTTCTAGCAGTCGTGTATCACAGGGAATCTGGTCTGAGTTGTAGTGAGGCTTTACTTCACCCAGGGCAAAGATTCAGTTTGCTAACCCTGCCCTGTATCTAAATACCCTGGCCAAGGCAGAGTGACTTGTTGGCAACCCCCGGCTATCCAACATCTTAGGCATATGACTGCTAGCTCTCCTCAAGCTATGCCCGTGAATATCATCACAAATGTAACAATAAACTAGAAAATTGGAAACATTTCATAATATTTTTTTTATTAGCTGACACTACAATACCAAAAAATAATAAAAAAATAATAATGAGCCCAAAGGACTGACCAGCTAGTGAAAATTCTAGGGGTGTTCAACCATCAATCTTCAGATTATTTTATTAATTTATTATTTATACATACTTTGCAGGCGATATTAAAACAGTTCTATTATTTTGTACATACTTTGCTCATGTATATTTTTTAACTATAAACCCTAAGTAGCCATTTTCTTCAAGGCTAATTGCCGCCTCCATGGCAATGAATGAGAGGAACGCACTGCGGTGTAACTTTGGTAGTAACAAACACAAGACTGGAGAGTGGAGAAGTATGATGGCAGTATTTGTATACGTATTTACTGCTTTGTGGTAAAAAAAATAATTCTCCGTAACCACCAAAATGGGCGTCCATTGCTGAAAATTCTTAGCACCATTTACAAATGAGAAGGTGCTCTGGAGTACAATCTTCTACTCTTTCAAGGGACACAATGTTCAGAAAAAATATGGTTTGAAAACGTTATAATTATCTTGCATTACTAATCTTGTATTGATTGTGAATTACAGTCTATATATTAGTTCAGAGTTGCATTCACAATTTTGCTAGCTTCAGAGCTGAAATTGCCCATTCCTGTTATCCCAGAACTTGCTCTGCCATTCCAATTACATCATTAGACCTCAGCTAAGGTGTTAAGGTTGTCAACTCTTTCTAGCAGCAACCAGCAGAATTGTGAATGCAGCTCTGGACTAAAATACAGGATCTCCGGATTAGTAGAAGATACCTGTTACATTGTCCCCATATGTTTTGCTGTGTCTTCAGATCTCTCTAGCAGTTAATGTGAACAAGGAATAAATAAGTTATATTATGGATTTTCCTTCATTTTCAGCTCACTTTAACCGTGAATTTTTATGATTAGAAAGAGTTTTACCTTGGGGTTTAAGGCACAATCTATTCTAGACACAATTGTATACAATGCTGAGAGCACAGCAGATTTATGTTGTGTCTTGTTATAATGAAAATAAACTGATCAGCCAGTTGATAATAATCCGTAGCCCAGTATCACATAAAGAACCACAAAAACTTTGGGGTCATATATAATAAATAGTGTTGCTTGTATGACACACATATTACTTATAGGTATACAACAACTGTTTAGTCACTCCCCTTGTCTTAATAAATATAGTGTACACACTGATATATTTACAAAAAAAAAATATTTTAAGATGCTTGGCACAAAATGTTTTGTAAAAGTTGCAGGACGGTATATACAAAACATGGCATGAAACATGTCTGAATATGGGAACTTTAGCAATCCCAATATTGCTGACTGAATTAGTTAAGTTGCTCAAGTTGTCTCCTATCATTAAGCTAAAGTTGACCATACAGTAGACAATTTGCCCTCGATCAGTATTCTGATACTTTTCACAATTGCTGGTCATGTAAAGAAGCCCTCCGGGTCAAAATCTTTTTGTTCCCCTTCCTATTTGTAAGCTAGTTTAGGTAAAAGGTAGTCAAAGTTATTATGTTACCGGTGACTTTATTGTAAAGTTATCTGATCCGTTTCGGCCCACCGTTATGTCACATGACCCGCTCTCTGACCCTCTGAATCCCACAGAGGTCAGTCTCTCTAGGCAAGCCTATGAGCCTCACATCAAGGCTCCCGCGGGCCCCTCTTTAACTTTATTCTGAAGATATGGTCACCACTGCTGTTTTTATACATCCTCTTGCTATCTCACTGCCATGCCAAGCACTGTGCATGATGGTGCCCAATGGCATTGTTTTTGTCTTAGTAGAGCCACCTGACCCAGGAGCTATTGACTAACTGCAGTCAAGAACGCCCGATTGTGGAAACCATGTCTACATATTTGATATTTTGCCCTTTAGCAGGTGAAATATCTCCATGGCAGACCCTTCTTCCATATTTCATTATCTTTTACATTCTTAAAAAATATTTTAATTAGTTAATTGCTAAAAAATAAAAAAGTTCCTGAAATGGTCCGTACATATTTATAGCACATCGCTGACTTTTAGTGCATACCACTATGGTTCATATTAATTTATTGCTTTCTGGGAAGGGCAGAAACAAATACTCTCCTTATGATTTCCTAAAGAAAACTGAACTGAATGCATTTAACTTGAACCGCAAGGTCAATCCTACTGCTGTAGTAGAAGGACAGGGGATAATTAATGTCTTTGAAGCTGGTGGTACCACTGTTGTTTTTTGTAGATGCATTTTCTTCTATATTTCTGTAGTTCATAGAACTAATTCTGGAAAGGATCCCATTTTTTTTCTAAAGCACAAAAAATACTTTAATCCCAAATGGTAAAATGCCAGACATTTATAGGGAAGATGAACTGTTACTTCCACAAGTGATCTTTATACCGTCGTTAAATCTACATAGATTATTTAATGCATATAAAGGACATTTTAGACCTTTATATTCAAGAAGAAAAAAAAAATGGTGAGTGTGTGAACTTTATTTTATACAGGGTAGCGGGGCAGGTTTATTAGTAGTGTGGCAGGAACAAGTTTGGATGCTATGATTAAAATAGTCTTTAATATGAAAGTCTAAAAAAAAAGTTTAAAATCCAGATTTGCCCACAAAGCCCACCACTATTGACCCAGTATTCTCGATCTGGTAGTTGAAATCACAAACAGATTGCAGAACCAGTTGCTGGCCGAATCCCAATCCAATTCCCAATGGCAGTGGTATAAGGAACAGTGGAGGTACTAGCTTATTGGCAGCATGTCCGACCACTACACGGCCCGGACAGGGTCTCTTGCCTGGTGCTCTGGGCACCAGGTTTTTCAATTGTATCTTCTCACTCAGGATGCATGCGACAATGGCAATCCAGAGTGATCTAAGCTCCCACTGAATAGGATGATGCTATTGAAGGCGCTTTAGGTAAAAGATGCCCCTGTGTACCCCTAGCTTAAACTGCCCATACACATTAAGTGTCAGTGTGGGGGCCTACAGTCATGTCTATTGACGGCAGATGTCAGGATATCTTTTTGTTCCACAGGAATGTCTGGCATTGCCTTTTCTTCCTCCCCTCTTGTTCTAGCTGAGTGGTATACTAGTACGGAAAGTGGGGCATTAAGAGCTGCATTCAAGTTGCAGAACTTAGCCCTCACTATCAAATAACGCCAGATCTATTGCATTCTTGTCAACATTTTAAAACCGAACTACTGGACTTTTACGCTTGGAAATGCCCCCAAAACGCACAGAAATGCTCCATTGTGCATTATATTAGCATAAACCCTGTTTTTTCTACAGCCCGGTTTTTCAGGACTGTCTTGTGAAAATCGGGACTATTGGCAACTATGCAAACAAAAAAGTTGGGGCCGTTTTTTCCATGCAATGACATCCTATAACTGGCATAACTGCATTCATACATGACTCCTCTTGTGTCCTATTTACTCCAACTTTACCTCAGTGTACATATATATTCCTCAATGTTTTACATGACAGCGGATCTTTCTCCAAGGACTAATTAGAATTTTTTGTCCAGACTAACTGCACACCAGTTTCTCATTTACAGTGGGTGGAAGGAAAAGCGAAGGTTAGCGAAACAATCTAGTCTCCAGCATTACCAGCGAATCTTTGCTTCTTTCCTGCTCTGTCATCACTATCAGAACCGGGAGTTAATTATTTTTTCTTGTTTTTGGTTTGTTAACAAATTGTAATAAATGAAAACTTTTTTTCCCTACTAGAAGATGTCGTCTATATGTAAACATTGATGGCCTTGCAGTGAGGTGCCTGTGAGGAAGCACTTTTTTTCCAGTCTTTTTGTACATAATTGCAGCCTATGCTGCTGCAATGGGGCCTATAGAAAGGGGGGCCCAGCCTAGGTTGGCTGAATCCATTTTTTAATGGGTGGTGAGAAACGGTTCAGGGACTCCTTTTCCACAGGTCTTACAGCGTTCGCAAACAAGAGATCGTGGAAAGGAGTTGTGGGAGGAATGGGGGCAAACAAACACCAAGTCTTCCTGTGCTCCAAGTACATACACAAAGGGCCTCAATTTTTACCTTTGCTACGGGGCCTTCTTACCTCTACGTATGCCCCTGTTCCTTATGTAATTTGATTATTGTTCTCTAGAGTTCCTTCAGAAAGGTGGGCAAATTTGGCTAAATATTTATATGTATTTAAAGTACAAAGGTTTTATATTAGCATTTTTGTTCAGAACGTGATAATTTGATCACTGCAGTATTTTGTGCCACGTAGCAAAACAAAAAGTACATTACAGTAAGCACCTTTAAGAGTTAAACTTAGAGGTCCAAGTTCCGTCCTCTTTCAATAAAGCTCAAAACATAAGTATTGAATCTTATGCCCCCTTGGCCAACCCCATGGGGGCTTTATTATATATATTTATTTTTTTTTCCATTTCCTATATGGCGCCAATATATTTCTCAGTGCTAATTAGAAATTGGCATCATATATAGAGATCAATAAATTCATACAATCTAAAATAGTCAGAATGAAATTAACTCAAAATGTTAAAAATCCAGAAAATTACTGTTACTTTTTCTTCTTAATATTATTCAAATTAATTTTGGCATTCATTTTTAATCTGTAAAAAACAAACAAAAAAAACACCACATGCCTGACATTTTATCTGTATGAAAACCTCGCACATATTTCCCAGCTCTGCAGAGACAATATAGTTTGATTGATGGGTGTGTAGCCTAGAAGATCTTAGTTATGTGACCATTTAAACTCTGCCGGAATGAGTTGTTAATTTCAGAATTTTAATGGGAAAAAACATAATAAAAACAAATAATCTGATTTTTTTGTTATTTTTAAAGTGAAATTATTTCTTTCTTATATTTTCTTTAGTTTATTTTGGCTCTGCATATTTGTTACAATTTTGGAGCCTCTTACACACCTGACCAGCAGCCAAGGAGAAAAGGACAGAAACTGCAGACAATTTGAATGACATAAATCTCCGGGATTTGTGGGTGGAAAGAGATGAGAAAGATCCAAATTTACATCAAAAATCACCTACTGCGCTTTATGTGGTCCAAAGGAGAGAATGCCTCTTGATTAATGATAATGTTTTTAGAATAGAGAAATGCTATAATTCTACACAGATGGCAGTTTTCAGTGAGATACAAAATGCATTTTGTGATAAATAATATATGGAACTAAAGTTGAACATGACAAATGATATCAACGGGATCGCACGTATGTACATATATCATCGTCTTAGAAGTAAAATTCCAAGCCATAACTCATTTGTGGGGATACTTTCACATGTTTTTAAACATATCTTTCACTTATACTTTTTTTATGACTGCCCCAAAAAGTTGTTTTTTAGTTGACTTTGAATAATACATTTTTTCTCCTTTTTTTTTTTTTAATATAAATATATTAAACAGAAAATTGGAAAGTCAGTAACAAAAAAAGAAAATGAAAAAGTAAACAATATAAAATATGGAAAAATGTATTAGAAATCTTGAGCACCTAAAACCGGGTATAGTAGAATAGTCACGTAGAATATAATAAAATAAATACTCACAGATTAAGGCTCAGCCAAATTTTCTAGACGCTTATTAGAAACTTGACCTGCAAATAATCTACTATTCTTACTTGTGGAAATAGGTCATGAGTGGAGTGATACAGTAAATTCATTGTTGAATGTTTTTTATTACTTTAGATATGATGTCATGGACCACCGTAAGGATTTATTGGTCAACCTCGTATGAGTATTTATTCAAAGTCTTTATTCATTTGGCTGTATTAAAGTGAATAGATAGGTGCCAAAAACAGGATTGGACCCTACCAGGGGACTTTTTCGCAATAAATATATCCTTAATAAGCTTATGTGAATAAAGCTTAAAGGAGTTGTCTGATGTCGGATAGATGCGGGTTCCACTACTGGGCCCCACACCTATCTCTCGGATGGAGGTCACCCGACCCCCGTCCTGCCTGGTGGAGAATAGCTGCACAAAAGGAAACAGCTGAGCTTGTTTTTCTGTAAATCCCATAGAAATTAATGGGAGTTATGGAAATAGCATAGCCTGGCAAGCTACGCTGTACCTGTAACTTGGAAACTACAGATACAGGGTAGTTTACTGTGCTGCGGTGGTCCATAATTCCATAGTCCCTTCTATGGGAGTTACGGAAACAGCATAGCTAAGCGAGCTCAGCTGTTTCCAGAGTCCCGTCTTGTTGTGTGTCTATTCTCCACCTGTATGCGGGGTCCAGCCACAAATATCTGTTGTGACACAACCCTCAAGTCTAGGAATTAGACAACACTAGTCAACTATAGATGCAATACAGCTGCCAAGGGCCTATGTACCATAGAGGCAGCCCATGCCAGTGGTATTGGGCCCATAGAGAGAGGGGGCCAATTGCAGGTTGTCTCATCCTCATTTTAATGAGTGGGGAGAACCTGCACAACGATGTACAGATGCCTGCTGTAAAGCAAATCTCTGCAGCTCCTAATAAGTAAAAAATAAATAAATAGGGTGATACATTCTGTTTATCTGGTTCAAATCCGGGGCATTTTGGTCCTTCAGGACCAGACACGTTTTAGCCATTTATAGTGCAGCGTTTTTTTTTTGTCGGCTTTTTTTGTTTTTTGTTTTTTAAATATTAGGCCATTAGTTTGTAAAAGTAGTAAAATAAAATGCTTCTTTAATTCTAGCTTTTTTTTTCTCTAAATCATAGAGGGTAACACTTAAATAGATTTTATTTTTTATTTGCTATTATTTAACGTTTATTTTTATATATTACATGTAAAATTTAGGGTAATTGGGTCAGTGCTAGGGCTAAGGCAATCACTAGGGGGGCGGTGTTTACTTTATTTTGTTAAGCTTTTTTTATTCTTTCTTTGGAGGAATTTATAATGTAAAAAAAAAATAAAAAAATGACACTCTGATTTCCAACTGGAAAGTCAAGTTTAATGACCAGGATCACCAGTGTAAATATACATCAGGTGGTTCTTAAGCGGTTAATAAAACATTCCAGGAAAAACATATACACTGTTTTATGCCTAGCGGAGGGCCTACAGGGCGAAGCATGACTCAAAAAAATTCCAAAGAGAGAGATAATGGTCCACCCTCTCTGGCCCTGCACTAAGTATATAACACAGTGTTGTGCCTGGAGTGCTCCCTTAAGTTTCTCCTTGTAATATGTTTTCTGGATGTTACTGTTTGAATAGTAAATAGTCAAAAATTAAGAGACATGTGTATGATATTGCATAACAATCAGTGGCGGATTAAGTAGACCATGGGCCCTGGGCTGTTACCCAAACTTGGGCCCCCCTTCCTCACCGCCGCCCTGCCGTAACTATTTTTGACACTACTTTTTTGGGCAAGCATTAACAGTGTTACGATTTCCCTTGTCACAGGGCTGTGTCCCTACATACTGACAGGATCACACTGTGCAGGGACACAACCTCCTGACAAGGGGAATTGTCTATCAGTCCTGGACTGCAGAAATACTTTTTGTGAAATACAAGGATTTCCTATAATAAACATGTCAGGAGAGGTGACAGATTCTCTATAAATCTAGTGACTCACAGGTGACGACGTCTCAGATTCTAGTAGTTTTTTTCCTCTTTTCTTCTCCATCCGGTCCAGCGCTCATGACGACTTCTCCCGGCCATGACTCATTTCTGCAGAATTTGCCACTCAGACGTCTCCTCACTTTTCCAACATTTCCACACCTATAAACGAAAATAAAGTTATCATGGTGCCACATACTGTGCCCCTAAATATAATAGCACCAAACACTGCGTGCCTGAATATAATAATACCACACACTGTAAAACACCACATACACACAGCCCCCTGTACATAGTGCCACACACAGCCCTGTAGATATTACACACCCCCATAGATATCGTCATACACAGCCCCCTCTATATATCACACATCCTCCCCGTAGAGAGCGTTACACACAGCCCCATATAGATAGTGCCATACAGCCCCCTGTAGAGAGCGCCACACAACCCTCCCCCTCTTGTAAATAGCACCAAAAAGCCCCCCCTATAAAGAGCGCCACACACATACCACTGTGGATAGCACTACACAGCCCCCCCTTGTATATATTGCCACACAGCGCTCCCCTTGTATATAGTGCCACACAGCGCTCCCCCTTGTATATAGTGGCACACAGCGCTCCCCCTTGTATATAGTGGCACACAGCGCTCCCCCTTGTATATAGTGCCACACAGCGCTCCCCCTTGTATATAGTGGCACACAGCGCTCCCCCTTGTATATAGTGGCACACAGCGCTCCCCCTTGTATATAGTGCCACACAGCGCTCCCCCTTGTATATAGTGCCTCACAGCGCTCCCCCTTGTATATAGTGCCACAAGGTTATGTACACATTTAAAAACTTAATATCATAATTTTATATATATATATATATATATATATATATATATATATATATTACCCAATTACCCTAATATAGACATGTAATATATAACAATTTACGGTAAACAATGACGATTACAAATAAAAGGTCTATTTTAGGGTAAAACTATGTTATTACCAAAAAAAATAGCTGAAACGTAAAAAAGCTTTTTTGTTTACTATTATTTTCAAACTTTATGAATAAAAATTGTAAAATAGCAAAAAAGGTGTGTATAAAAACGATAAAAAACGAAACCTGCATTGTCTACGGAAAAAACGTCGCAAAAATCACGTCGTTTTTATTTCTTTTTTATAAAAATGTGTGTTTGGTGCAACTTTGTAATTACGTTTTATTCACTTTTTGAGATACAGCTGCTTTGTATCCTGTATCAGTCAGGTCAGCAGGACTGACAGGATCAGTGACACGCAGGATCCACCTCAAATCTATCACATCTAAGATTATAATTTAGCGCAGGGCCCGTTTCACTGATCCCGTCAGTCCTGCTGACCTGACGGATACAGGATACAAAGTAGCTGTTTCTCAAAAAGTGAAAATATTTTTTAAGAAAACGTAATTACAAAGTTGCAGCAAACACACATTTTTATAAAAAATAAATAAAAACGACGTGATTTTTGCGACGTTTTTTCCGTAGATAATGCAGGTTTCTTTTTTTTAATCGTTTTTATACGCACCTTTTTGCTATTTTAGAATTTTTATTCATAAAGTTTGAAAATAATAATAAAAAAATAAGCTTTTTTACGTTTCAGCTATTTTTTTTGGTAATAACATAGTTTTACCCTAAAATAGACCTTTTATTTGTAATCGTCATTGTTTTCCGTAAATCTTTTATATATTACATGTCTATATTAGGGTAATTGGGTCAGCGCTAGCGTTACAACAATGATTGGCGGGGGGGACGACGGTTTTTATTGGGGTGGGTATTTTATGTGTATTTATTATTTCATTTTTTTTTGCACTTTACTTTCCTATTTTTTTATTACTGTGGTCTGTTCCTCAAAGGTCAAAAAAGACCTTTGGGGAACTTTATATATTTTTTTTCTTTCTTTTACACCATGTTTTTCCCCTGTAACTGGAGCTGCACAGCAGCCCCAGTTACAGGGGAAATCAGCCCTCTCATAGTGACGATTGTCACTAATAGGGCTGTGCTGGGTCTTGTTAGACCCAGCAGCAGTCTGCCACTAACGGCACCCGGCGATCATGTGACCAGTCACATGATCACCGGGAGGAATAGAGACAGCGCCGCTGCTGCTGCTGTCTCTATTCCTATACACAGCGTTCATTGAACGCTGTGTAAGAAGACATCGGAGAAGACAGAAGCAGCGAAAGCTGCTTCTGTCTTCTCCTCAGGGTCCCCGGCAGTCACTGACAGCCGGAGACCCGACATTCAGCTGCCCGATCGCGCGGGCAGCAAATTAAAACCCGAGCCGTAGAAAGTCTATGGCTCGGGTTTTAAGGACCCGTCCCTGACCGCTGGCCGTAAAAATACAGCCAGCGGTCGGGAACCAGTTGGGCAGGAGGATAAGCCTGCTGTACTGACCTGAGCGCCGGTGACCGACCGCCCGGCTCTTGTCTTGCAGATTCGGAGTAACAGAACAGCCGTCCGTCGCTGTTCTGTTACTCAATGGCGGCGGCCCGCACTTGTCAGGGAGGCGTGTCCTACCCCTTTCCCGGCTAATTCCCTGCTCCTCCCCTCCTCATCTTCGTTAGTTAGCAGCGCTAGCGCGCTGAATAGGTGCCTTTGCAAGATGATGTGCGGTTCGGGCTGCCATGGGCCCCCTGGGAGCCTCGGGCCCCGGGCGGCCGCCCGAATCGCCCATATGATAATCCGCCACTGATAACAATATATGTTTATATTGTCTACTGGGATGACAATGCTAAACAATAGGTGTCCACCCAATGCAAATCCTTCCAAATGCTATTTAAAAACAGAAAATAAAAATGTCTCCGCAAGGATTATACCACGCCACTAAATTATTGCTCAAAAGACAGAAAGCGTCAGTGAACTTGTGTCATCTGCTGCTTGAAGCCAACTTATAAAACTGTATTTATGTTGTCTTTATATGAAAGTAAAGCTATTTCTCCTGTATATTTTTGCAAAAATCGCTGCTAAAAACAAAAAAGTAAAAAAAAGTAATTATATATTATATTTAATTTATTTTATATACAATGCATTCAGAAAATCTTCAGACACTTTCACTTTTTTCACATTTTGTTATGTTAAGGTCTTGTGCTAAAATAAAAAAAAAAGTTTCCCCCATCATTCTGCACTCAATACCCCATAATGACAACGTGAAAACAGAATTTTAGAAATTTTTGCAAATTTATTAAAAATGAAAATCTCTGTCTTTATGTGTTACATTTCCTATGAACATTGATACTCCTTTTCTCCGCTTGTTTTTGGGGTAAAATCTCTCGTACCGTTTTAACAAGGATCATTTGTAATAATTTCTATTACTTGTAGGATATATTTTCTGCAATATATTGATATCAGTGTTCAGAGATGTTATTGCCATGGGACATGCTGTTTGAATTTTTGAATATTTGTTTATTTGTCTGTAATTGTTGGAAAATAAAAAATACATACTTTAAAAAAAAAAAATAAATGAAAATCTCAAATTTCGCATGGACATAAGTATTCAGACCCTTTGTTATGGCACTTGAAATTTAGCTCTGGGGGCCTCCTATTTCTCTAGATCATGTTTCAAATGTTTCTACACCTTGATTGGAGTCCACCAGTGGTAAATTCATGATTTGGAAAGACAGACCCCTGTCTATATAAGGTCTCATAGCTGACAATGCGTATCAGAGCAAAAACCAAGCCATGAGGAGGAAAGAACTGCCTGTAGACAGGATTGTGTGAAGACACATATCTGGAGAAAGGTACAGAAAAGTTTCTGCTGCACTGAAAATTACCAAGAGCACAGTGGCCTCCATAATTCTTACATGGCAGAAGTTTGGAACAACCAGGACTCTTCCTAGAGCTGGCCGCCCCACCAAACTTAGTAATCGGGGGGAGAAGGGCCTTGGTTAGAGAGGAGACCAAGAATGCAATGGTCACTCTGGCTGAGCTCCAAAGATGCTTTGTGCTAATGGGAGAAACTTCCAGAAGGTCAACCATCGTTGCAGCACTCCACCAATCTGGGCTTTATGGCAGAATGGCCAGAAAGAAACCTCTGCTCAGTAAAATACACAAGAAACCCACCTGGAGTTTGCAAAAAAAGCATCTAAAGAGCTCTCAGACTTTGAGAAACAAGATTCTGTGGTCTGAAACCAAGATGGAACTTTTTGGCCTCAATTCTAAGCATCATGTCTGGAGGAAACCAGGCACTGCTAATCACCTGCCCAATACCATCCCCACAGTAAAGCATGGTGGTGGCAGCATCATGCTGTGGGGATGTTTTTCAGCGGCTGAGACAGTGAGACTAGTCAAGCTTGAGGCAAAGAACAGAGATATTCTTCATGAAAACCTGATCCAGAGTGTTCTGGATCTCAAACTGGGCTGAAGGTTCACCTTCCAACAAGACAATGACCCTAGCACACAGCCAAGACAACACAGGAGTGGCTTAGGGACAACTCTGTAAATGTCCTGAAGTGGCCCAGCCAGAGCCCTGACTTGAACCCAATCGAACATCTCTGGAGAGACCTGAAAATGGCTGTCCACCGACGGTCCCCATACAACCTGACAGAGCTTGAGAGGATCTGCAGAGAAGAATGGCAGAAAATCCCCAAATCCAGGTGTGCAAACCTTGTGGCATCATACCCAAGAAGACCCGGAGGCTGTTATCGCTGCCAAAGGGGCTTCAACTAAAGTACTGAGTAAAGGGTCTGAATACTTATGTCAATGCAATATTTTAGTTTTTCATTTTCTATAAATTAGCAAAGATTAGTAACATTTTGTTTTCCCTTTATCATTATGGGGTATTGAGTGCAGAATGATGGGGAAAAACTTGAATTACTTTTTTTGTTTGCCCAAGGCCTCAACATAACGAAATGTGAAAAACGTTAAAGGGTCTGAAGACTTTCCGAATGCATTGTAGTAAAAAGCTGCTCTAATGAACATTTCTGCCAGAGTTGTAGGGGTTTTGTTGGCATAGATTGTCTTGTATAGAGGAGACATTTTCATTATGTATTTGGGTGAAATCACAGTTAGGACATCTCTCTCAGAAGTAACATTGCAACGCTTGCTTTATTATTAGTCATGATATTATTCATATTTTAATATTATACTATTATTTTTTATCTTCTAAACATCTCCCGCACCTCATAAAACTTTTTTTCCCGGGGTCATGCAATTTAGAATTGTAAGTTGTACTCCTAGCCTGTGTCACGGCACTGCCATTGTCTGCATGGAGTGATATTATGGTCTGATCCTTTTACTATATAGTGATATGTTCCCACTGTTAAACATTACAGGATCCATCAGAGAAAGTATTTCTTTTTACAGATTACAAGACAGTCCATAATACCAACCAGTGCAGCCTTGATAAATCCTCTTCACCAGTTAGAGGACGAGCTATAACAATAAGGGGTGTTGAGGTTACACACACCTGAGCTCTAGTGGCTTAGAAGTCCCAACGGCAGTGTTTATTATCTCTATGTTATGACTATATTCAGCCTTTTGCTGTAAGAAAACTATGTTTATTATCCCTGTTCTGTAACATCTTTCCTGTTCTGACATCAGCATGAATATTATCCCCATGCTGTGACATCACTGTGTGCGATCACCCTTTCTTATGACTTCACTGTGTTTATCATCTCTATTCTGGTAAGTAGGTGAACCTTGTAACCATGGCACTGCAAACATTCTGGCGCTGACTAAAGTGAGGTATGGAGTCTAACGTTTCCTCCCTTTCTTCACCACAAACTCCCACAAGAAAATTCGGACTTAACCGGTCGGATCCCAAGGTCATGGTCCTCAAAATAGTCACCGATTGGCAGCAAGACGCAACAGCAATTAAAGCATAGGACTCGGAGGGAGCCCAAACGGCAGCCGTGTGTCAGAACAGGGTGATCAGCAAGAGGCAACATATTCATAGGTGAAGCTGAGGCAGAGCCAGAAGTCCAAGCGAATGGGCAAACTAAGGGTATGTTCACACGGCCTATTTACGGACGTAATTCGGGCGTTTTTGCCCCGAAATACGTCTGAAAATAGCGCCTCAATAGCGCTGACAAACATCTGCCCATTGAAAGCAATGGGCAGACGTTTGTCTGTTCACACGAGGCGTATATTTACGCGCCGCTGTCAAATAACGGTGCGTAAATAGACGCCCGCGTCAAAGAAGTGACCTGTCACTTCTTTGGCCGTAATTGGAGCCGTTATTCATTGACTCCAATGAATAGCAGCGCTAATTACGGCCGTAATGGACGCGGCGTTCAAGCGCCTGCACATGCCTGTACGGCTGAAATTACGGGGATGTTTTCAGGCTGAAACATCCCCGTATTTTCAGCCGTAACGGACGCCCTCGTGTGAACATACCCTAAGAGGCGAACAGAAGGTGACAAATTCTAGGGGCGAGGCAGAGTTCAAACACAAGAAACTAGGTCAAACACAGGCAGGCTACTAAAGAAAATATAAAGGCTAGAGACAGGATCCAATAACAGGAACTGATACTTAGGCAAGGGTCAGAAGAACCTTGTTTGCGTTAAAGAGAACCATTCACCTGCCCATATATGAGCAGCTGAGTGCAGCATGTAATAGGGTGGGCTGCACAAACCCTGGGACACTTTACATTTTTTTCCTACCCTCCTCCGTTATTTAGATATTTGGCGCCCGATATTTAATTAACCCCTTGAACTGTCAATGGGGCGTGTACTGACAAGGGGGCGTGTAACATCCCTGTGACAATGTCCAATCCGCTACCGACAGTGCCACAGAAAGAGTTGGAGAGAGGAGAGCGTGTGCGTGTGCATGCGCAGCTCGGAGCCGCGAGAGATCACACAGTCTTGTACTTGTCTGCCGAGAGCAGAAGAGTGAGTAAGAGCGTGCGTGCGCATGCACGCAGGCTCTGAGCTGCGCGTGCGCGCGCACACACGCTGTCCTCTCTCCAGCTCTTGCTGTGGCACTGTTATAGATTTTGCATGGGTCCAGAAACTTCAAGTTACACCTCTGGTTGGGCCATGCTTTATCCAGGCACTGATGATGTCATGAACCAAAGGAAGAAGGCAGGGAAAATCTGACCCAAGGTGTTATAATGACTTCTTAAGTTGTGATGATTTCACCATCATTTGTATATTATTATTATTATAAAGTAGAAACTAGAAACTTTATTATGTATAATGTCTGCTATTAATGTATTTATGTAATTGTTTTATTACTTTATATGTGATTATCCATTATCATTAATATAATTAATTAGAAATTCAAATAATTCATAGTATACTGTATATTAGTAATTAGTAATAATAATGCTAATAATAATAGTTATAATAAATTAAATATTTAAGTATTATTTTATATGATGACTATTATTAATAACAATAATAAAAATGCTACATTATAACAAAATAATAATTAACAATTATATTTTAACCATAAGGACGTATCGGAATTGCTGCATATTTTCCGTCCGGAATTACGGACAGAAAATACGCAGCAGAATACAGTAGTAGCAAAGTGGGTGAGATTGAACAAATCTCATCCACACGCTTCGTAAAAATTCAGACTAGAAATTGAGCTGCGGTGCGTATTTTTTGTCAATTCCTGCTGCGGAAAGTGGATTGAATTTCTGCGTTTGCCATCTCCCAACATTGAGAAAAACGCAGCAAATGGTGCGTTTTTTTCCGCAGCAGAATGTCTGCTACTTTTTTCCGTTACTTGTGGACTATACCTAATTGTTTTATTTTATCTTTATTAGTATTTTATTTATATTAACAATATTATAATAATAATAAAACTAAGTTTACAATTTAATAATAATAACAAATCCTTATAATGGTTATAATAAAATTATTACATATTATTATTATTACTTTTATTAGTACAAATAATTAATACTATAACATAATAAAATAATACTTAATAATTATTTTATAACTATTCAAATTTTATTACTATTAATAGTAATATTTTCTATTTATCAATAATAGTTATAATAAGTATTATTTTCACTTTTCTATTATTATTATATTATAATTATTACAAATAATCATAATAATAAAACTAATAATAAATGCTATAATATAATAGAATTATTCTTAATCACTAATAATAATTCTATAAAATATGTACTATTTATTATATATTTAATTATAAATTATTATTTTATATTATTATTACTAATATTAAACAAATTAATATAAGAACATTTTTAATAATTCAAAAATAACAAATATTAATAATAATAATAATTATATTAACTGATTATTGATAATAATGATAGCTGTTAATTATGATTAATAATAATAAATAATGCTAATTAGATTTATTTTTTTTACTCCCCTCTTCCTACAGGTGCAGTGTTTATGTTCTGTACTGTTTTTTCTCTAAGAAAAGTTGAACGTGGGGTCAGGGGCTCTTCCCTGTAACCTCAGACTGAAATTCCAGATGGTTATTTAGCCCTGTGCTAGTCTCAGTTCATCAACTTCATGAAGCTGAGAATCATCTCTGGTTATAGCCCCGACTATGGCATTAATGTAGAACAAATTGAGACATATCCTCTGTGTAATTAGTTCCAGAATTGAAAAGATTTACGGTGAAATAATAGAGAGGGCCACAAATAACCGCTAAATGTTTTTGACTCCGTTTTGAAGTTGAAGCTATCTATTTAGTGTCGTTTTTTGCAGCACCTACAGTGGAGGGGATTACAACCCATCAAGTCATTTGTAAAAATCCAAATGCCTGGCTGGCTTCATGCTGCAAAACGAAACATCAATACATAACAGACACCACTCTGAGACACATGAGCCTATGAGTCTGCATCAGGGACGTAGCTGTAAAGGGTGCCAAATGTAGCAGTTGCAACTGGTTGCTAGTGCCTAGGGGGGCACAAATGCCCCTCTGCCACATAAGAAGACACTAGCAGAGGACGGACATACCACCTGTGCGGAGTGGATGTGGGGCCCTTTCTGCCTTGATAATCAGTCTAGTGAGAAGTAGTTTTGTAGAAACAATTAATTCCCAAGACCATGGAGAGTACAGTGACTTTAGATTTCACAGCGCCTCGAAGGGGCTTTGCATAATGAGTGGGCGGAGCTTACGCATATTGAAGGCGGGGTTTTGTTTCAGCAAGAGATGTTGCTCTCCTGCTTGCATTGATTCTAGCTTTGTGACATAAGCATGTGTGACATTTGAATATATCCAGCATGAGTGGGTGCATGTGCGGCATGTGTCCAGTGTGAGTGGTGCATGTGCGGCATGTGTCCAGTGTGAGTGGTGAATGTGCGGCATGTGCCCAGTGTGAGTGGTGCATGTGCGGTATGTGTCCAGTGTGAGTGGTGCATGTGCGGCATGTGTCCAGTGTGAGTGGTGAATGTGCGGCATGTGCGCAGTGTGAGTGGTGAATGTGCGGCATGTGCCCAGTGTGAGTGGTGCATGTGCGGCATGTGTCCAGTGTGAGTGGTGCATGTGCGGCATGTGCCCAGTGTGAGTGGTGCATGTGCGGCATGTGCGCAGTGTGAGTGGTGAATGTGCGGCATGTGTCCAGTGTGAGTGGTGCATGTGCGGCATGTGTCCAGTGTGAGTGGTGCATGTGCGGCATGTGTCCAGTGTGTGTGGTGCATGTGCGGCATGTGTCCAGTGTGAGTGGTGCACGTGCGGCATGTGTCCAGTGTGTGTGGTGCATGTGCGGCATGTGTCCAGTATGAGTGGTGCATGTGCGGCGTATGTCCAGTGTGAGTGGTGCATGACGGCGTATGTCCAGTGTGAGTGGTGCATGTGCGGCGTATGTCCAGTGTGATTGGTGCATGTGCGGCATGTGTCCAGTGTGAGTGGTGAATGTGCGGCATGTGCGCAGTGTGAGTGGTGAAGGTGCGGCATGTGCCCAGTGTGAGTGGTGCATGTGCGGCATGTGTCCAGTGTGAGTGGTGCATGTGCGGCATGTGCCCAGTCTGAGTGGTGCATGTGCGACATGTGCGCAGTGTGAGTGGTGAATGTGCGGCATGTGTCCAGTGTGAGTGGTGCATGTGCGGCATGTGTCCAGTGTGAGTGGTGCATGTGCGGCATGTGTCCAGTGTGTGTGGTGCATGTGCGGCATGTGTCCAGTATGAGTGGTGCATGTGCGGCATGTGTCCAGTGTGTGTGGTGCATGACGGCGTATGTCCAGTGTGAGTGGTGCATGTGCGGCGTATGTCCAGTGTGATTGGTGCATGTACGGTATGTGTCCAGTGTGAGTGGTGAATGTCGGCGTATGTCCAGTGTGAGTGGTGCATGTACGGTATGTGTCCAGTGTGAGTGGTGCATGTGCGTTATGTGCCCAGTGTGCAGTGGAATAGCTATAGGGGTTGCAGTGGTTGCAGTTGCAGACCCAGCACTGGGCTCGGAGCCAAAGAGGACCCAGTGCTACTCCCGGAGCTGAAGAGGAACGAACTCAGGAGCAGACAGGGTAAGTATATGGATACTGTCTGCTGAGTATCTATATCTAAGCATATCATGTGTAATACTGTCTGCTGAGCTGGTGTATCTTAGCCTATCATGTGTCATACTGTTTGCTGAGACCGTGTATCTAAGCTTATCGCGTGATACTGTCTGCTGAGGCCCTGTATCTAACCCTATCATGTGTGACACTGTCTGCTGAGGCGCTGTATATAATCCTATTGAGTGGTGCAGCTATAGAGGTTGCAGTCATATAGATATGTTGTCTTCAATATATATTTGGCATAGAAGGAGTGGGCAAAATATATGTCTTGGGGCTTGTGACCCTGATCTCTTAAGACCCTAGCGATGCCTTTGGCTGCTGATGCTGCATCCATGGGTTACTTAAGAGACCCAGTGATGCAGCAGAATGTTACGGGTGAGCCGCAGCCAGTGTTTGGCATGTGTCCTTAGTGTCAGGGGCACATATGCGGCATGTATCCAGCATCTAAATGTTGTGTGTGCAGCATGTGTCAAGTGTGAGTGGCATGAGTCCACTACTTGGTCAGGACCACCGTTCTAGTGATCAGTGGCGGTTCAGTGGTGGGGTCCCCAGCGATCATACATTTATCTCCTTTCCTGCGGATAAGTAATAAATGTGATTAGTAGGAAAACCCCTTTAAGTGTACACAAAAAGTTGTCACCTTGTAAATCATTTGCTTTACTTATGTAGTGACACTTTTTAATTACATGATGTGTTATTGGCTGTTTAGACTGTAAGGTAAATTCAGAAATCTGAGCAGTGCATTGTGGGAGCTGTGGTGACGGTTAAATATTTTTGCCTCATTCACATGATAGAGCCATGGAGGCTGTAAGGAGGCACACGGAGTCCCTGTGGCTTCATACTACAGAAGCATAGTCGCATGTATGCCGTCATATGCTGCTCCGTATAGAGCAGTATTATGGAAATATATTCTCCCGTATACAAGATCATACAGCCCGGGACTTGTACAGTGCCCTAATATGCCCATGTCCATGAGACACTAGAATTTAGCAGTTAAGTCACATGACCGACATCTGAATGCAAATAAACTGATGTCTGGTCCGAGCAAAACAAGCAGAATTCTAAATGCAACTTTGTATATGAATGAAGAACACATGAAAAAAAACATGATATTTCTTCATTCTGGCTGGACCTATGTATTTCTAGGTCTATAGCCAGACTGAGGCCCCATGCACACTAACGTAAAAACGCCCGTAATCACGGGCCGTTATTACGGCACGGGCAGGCCCATAGAAGTCAATGGGGCGCCCGTAATTACGGGTGACTACGTGTGTGCACCCGTAATTACGGGAGCGTTGCTAGGCGTGCTGTCCAGGGTGCTGAAAGAGTTAAACGATCGGCAGTAACTGTTTCAGCACCCTGGATAGTGACTTCCGATCACAATATAGATTAACCTGTAAAAAAAAATAGAAGTTCCTACTTACCAAGACATCCCTGCTTCTTCCTCCAGTCCGGCCTCCCGGGATGACATTTCAGTCCAAGTGACGGCTGCAGCCACTCACAGGCCAATCACAGGCTGCAGCGGTCACATGGACTGCCGCGTCATTCAGGGAGGTCGTGCTGTATGTCGAAAGAGGGACGCGTCACCAAGACAACAGCCGGGTAAGTATGAATTTCTTTTACTTTTACTAGGGAAAGTGCTGTCCCTTCTCTCTATCCTGCACTGATAGAGAGGAGGGAAGTAGTCTTCACCTGAATACGCAACGGCTAGTCCGCATCAATTTCCTGCCCATTTTAGGCAGAGCCGCAACAGAATCTGCAACGCAGATTATGTGCGGCATTGATGCGGACAGTGACGGCAGAAACACGTCTGGTCATGCCCTTATATTGTTTTTCCCTGCACAGCGTCGCTCGCAGCCACCTGCTGTACAGGGAACTTCAGCACAGCCCCATTGCGTTGTCCAGGGAACACTTTGAAGGTGGCCCAGCACTAAACCAGCACTGCAGACCTTTCATTCTCAGGATGAGTGGGTTTTGGAGCCCCACCGATCAGAAATTGATGGTATATCCCAGCTATTTGCCATCACTTTATGAGATCGTAAAAACCTATGGTTTAGGAATTCAGGGGCTACAAAAAGCATCTCTTCCTTTTGGAGGACCAGGCATGTCTGTGCATTACATGGACAGCCCAATCATTTTAATGGGAACTGTGTAATTCCTTATTTCCCCTGTGGAAGTGCTGTAGGGAAATTGAATACATGTTGCTGGGGTCCCCCACAGATTACAGCTGATCTCCGGGGATACTCTGCTTATCATCAGGAAACACTTCTAACAAAACAGAACTTTCCAAATCAGACAACTCATTTAAAAAGCTATAGAGGGTTAAATACTTTTTATAAGCACTGTATAATAATATACTGTACACTTTTACATATTTTGTTTTATTGTTTTATACATGTTAGATGTAGTTCATCTTGGCATCCCTTCTAAAGTCAATTTTATTGTGAAGACAAGAATGCCCCCCCCCCCACACACACACCAAAACTTCTGAAAACTGCCTAAGTTTGAAAACAACTTGGAATCGGGGCAGGATCCTTCTCTCATCTTTGACTATTACCATGCAAGGTGCTGTTTTCTTTCCTCACCCGTAACTTTATCATTTTTTTCTCTTCTCTTTATCTCTAGGTCCTCAGAAAAAAAGAACATCAAAGAAGCACAGCTGATAATGGACTTCCACATAAAACACATCATTCATCCAGAGCAGACAATGGTGCCATAAGTGCCCATCCCCAATCACCCTAGCAGTGCCATGATTTATGTGAGAGATGGATGTCCACATACCTTACCATCTCATAACATATTAACTTTTTGTGTTATAAGAGGTCCAAATTTTTGCACTGACGCCGTAGGACTGATCTCGAGAATTCAGCAGCTATTGGGCCCACACCATGTAGCGTTTGATAATGAGCTCTGTCTGTTCATTAATTCCGCGTTCATTTGTCTTTCAGGTGCATGTTGGAATTCTCAGACCAATAACGTTCACTGTAGGATGGAGTATGTGCATAGTTTGGTTCGAGTAAAGGCCACCGGGAGGTCATAGGCACTATTTATTACTCTACTAAGTTCCTTCACAGTCCTGACAGATAGCTGGTCTCCTGCCTGTTTTTACAGTTGTACATTGCTTGTAAGGTTACAGAGGAAGTACAATATAGACAGGCGGAGAGTGATTCAAATCCCCCGGTGGAGAGGGCCTAACAGGATCCAACTCTCCAGTCTTCAGATGTTGATGACAATATGCCAAAGTTTAAAGTAGGGGGCAGTGGGAGACTTACTCCCTATGTGCACGCTCCTTCTGATCTCAGAATAATATATGAAGTTCAGGTTCTATTGTGTTCTAGCTGAATTCTTTATCTTTGCGGTATTAAAGCAGAATGAAAGGAAAGCGTCATCTAGTAGTAAAGTGTTAGCTGGATTTTCTTACATGTTCCTCTGTGCCGGGAATGACGCGTGTACGGGAAAAATAATTGAGGTTGATCGCTGTTGAAGGCCGGGTTCACACGCATGAATTTATATAAATGTTAAACATATACGTCATAAACTCACGACCCTGTTAATGACGTATACGTTCAATGGATACCATTAAAGACTATGGGCGATGGGTGACACTTTTAGGCATATGTTTAACGCATACGTCACCCATAGACTATAATGATATCCGTTTAATGTATATATCATGAAAGGCTATTGAAAAGCCTGTGACGTATACATTAAACGGATGCCTGTGACTTATACCCTACAGTGGCATAATTCACACGTAAGGTCCCTATTAAAAAAAAGTATACAGTGAGGTGTATGCTTTTTTGTGGATCCATCGTGGTAGAACAGCGCATTCTATGCTATTCCATCCTCCAAAAAATATATACTGACCTATATTAGCCCGATAGATGCCAAAAGAACAGGACATTTTTTGACGCCACTGTTTTTAAAAACGGCGCGTAAAAAGACGCCCCGTAAAAAGAAGGAGCATGTCACATCTTGAGACGTTTTTGAAGCTGTTTTTCATTGTGTCAATGCACAAGCAGCTCCGAAAACAACTCAAAAAAAGTTTTCGGCTACAAAAACGGCTGAAAATCGGAAGCTGTTTTCCCTTGAAAACAGCTCTGCCATTTTCAGTCGTTTTTGATTTTTCATGTGAACACAGCCAAAGAATGGTTTAAAAGAAGAAATAAAATGGTAACAAGTGTTTTGTAAAGCCACCTCAAAAGTGTCGACAACGCCATGTGTGAGCACAACCTTGAACTACATCTCACTGAACAATGGAAAATTACACTGATGTGAGTACTTTAGAACTGGATTGTTAAACACTCCACCATAAATGTTCCTAGTTTTGTTCTCTTACTTGACATTGTCTAATAAAGGGGTTTTCCAACCACAGACCAATTGGTGATAGGTGGAGGGAATATGGAGGTCGTGTCAACCCTGTTGCGCAATTTTAAGTGGCCGGTGGCAGCCGATATCGGGAGGAGAGAGCAGACCGAGCAGGTGCGCTACGCTCTCCGTTACAGTCTATGGATACACCATACATATCTATGGTTGGAATACCCCTTTAACTTCTGAGTATGTTCCAATTATATTAGGTTATATGGTAAGACGAAATTATATATGGCACTGACAGTCTCTGTATAGCCCCATTATCTTTCACAAATTAATAATCTTGTTATCTCATTAAGGAGACCATAGACATTAAATTGGTGGCCATAGACATAAGATAATTGTCTGCTATGATGTATTACTCTGACCATGCTAATTGTCGCCATTGTTTTGTTTCCTTTGGTCCAGCAGGCTGACGATGGTCTGACATATGGGTTTTTGCTCAAATTAGCCGCCATCTTGGATTTTCTAGCAAGTAGTCCGTCATAATCTGAAGGACCCCCCAGGGTTCATCCATTGTTGTATCTGATGATCCTTGTCTTTCACTGTCCATTATGTTTGTAATGCTATTGGCCAAAAATATTGTTGACCGACAATTCGTTGTCCATGTGATGACCAGTTCCATCTCATGTCTTTTTCCAACTTCAGATACTTGTTGGCAAAATCAGATATATTTAATGAGACCGTTCTGGTGATAATCTAAAGCTGGGACCCTCAATGCCGTTTTGTGCAGCCCCCAACCATTGGAATACAGACAGACTTTTTCTCTTCCGATGCACAGAACTGTGCCGTCACTAGGCGGCAGCTGCGTTCTCTCTTCCTTGCACTGATAGATCTCAGTGCAGGTATTGCAAGATATACGTGGAAGCCTTTTTTTGCTGCTCTCATGTATCTACCATGTCAGAGAGAACAGATGCAGTGTACAGCACAGGAACAGGTAAGTACTAATGGTGTACTATGCAACTGGCAGTAAAGGGGGGGATAATGTGTGGCTGGCACTAATAGTGGACACTTTGTGGCTGGTACCATTATGGGGGGACTGTGTGTCTGACATTGTTATGGGGTACACTGTGTAGCTGGAATGCATAACCACCTGGTCTCCAAACGGAGAGCAAGAGAGTCCCATTCACTTCAAAATTGGAAGTCCCAGAAGTGGAACCCCCACCTACATTTATGACTTATACTGTCAATATGTATGAATGTCTAAGATGGGAAAACCCCTTTAAGCTTTATTGCAGCCCTTGCGAGTGGCCCTCAAACCAGAAAAGGTTGTGTACCCCGATCTAAAGTCTTCTTTGCCCTATTCATAATTAATATTTTCGTTTTACATACGTGACCACCTACACTTTCTGATTATTAACACGAAGGATAAAAGTAACAATAATCACGTTAATAAACAAGAAAAATATTGTTTCTAGATATTTGTGATATTGAGTGTTTTCTGCAACGTCTGCACTAACTTAACTAAAACTATAGAAACCAAAAGAAAAAATGTCTGCTGCAGATATCCACTTTGGCCTGTCTACCGCAGAATTTCGCAGAAAATCCTCTATGTCTGAACGTGCCCTTAAAATTTTACATCTGCGTCAGGGCTCCGTCCAGGCATCCCGTCTGAGCTGAAAAAAAAAAATGGAAACCGTAGGTTTCCGTTTGCATCACAATTGATTACAATGGGGACGGATCTGGTTTCCATTCGTCTCCGTGGTGCAAGGGTTCCGTTATTTTTAGCGCAGTCGACTACAGTACTGCTTCCGTCAAAATGACGGAACAAATGACGGAACCCTTGCACAACGGAGACAAATGGAAACCATTTGCACCGGATCCGTCACCATTGATATCAATGGTGATGCAAATGGAAACCTATGGTTTCCGTTTGTTTCAGGCAGGGTTTTGTTCATTGGTTCCCCTGACGGAAAGCTGATACGGAACCCCTTACTATGTAACATATACTATGGAAATATAATGCTTTACTAGTGACCTATAATAATATATTATGGAAATATAACATAATACTACACAATGGAAATATAACAATATTATAGTATAGAATATAATATAATACTATGGAAATATAACATATTACTGTGTAAATATAATACAATAGAAATATAATACAATACTATATTATGGAAATATATTTACTATGAAAATATAATATAACATAATCGTATACTATAAAAATATTACATAATACTATACTGAGAGTATCTAATCTAATACTATGGAAATATAACATAACATGGACATCTAATATGATACTTTTACTATGGAGATTTAAAATAATAGCATACTTTGGAAATATTACAATACTGTGGAAATATAGTATAATACTATTCTATGTAAATATATTATGCTATACTACGGAAATATAACATAATACTACACCTTGGAAATATAACATAATTATATACACATATACTGTACAGTATAACACAGTTAGGCCACGTTCAGACATCGCAGAACTTTTCCGCTGCAAATGTTGGTGCAGATTTGGGGCAATTACGCAACTAATCTGCAGCAACATTTACAGATTTGACAGGTAAGTCAGACGTTGCAGATATCACAGCGGACTTTCCACAGATTTCAGTTTTTGCATTGCAAAGGCTGAAATCCGCAGTGAAATTCCTCTTCCCCGCAATGTAATGAGCACGCTGCGGAGGGAAAAATCTGCACCGCAGCCTAATTTCCGCACAGTTATTTTCTGCAACGTCTGAACCAAGTTTCCTAAAAATGTATAGAAAGAAATTTAAAAAACGGCTGCTGCAGAATTCCACTGCGGACTTTAACAGCTATTCCGCCACGTCTGAATGTGCCCTTACCTGTAAAATATGCAAATGTTGGTGCAGATTCGTTGAATAATTGCCCCCCAGTCACCAACATTTGCAGCGGAAAAATTCTGCCACGTCTGAACATGGCCAAATTCTCCAGTCTATGGATACATTTGTGACCAGAATCAGGTGCTTAGATGGTGGAGGGGGCTTAGCGCCAGGAGGGCGCCAACAAGCCACTCTTTTTTTCTAGATGGTTTTTAGATGCAGTGTTAGAGCAGTGAAATGAATTTTTGCCCCAGGTGAAGGAAAGCCTAGACTGTAGTATACTGGTATGTATCACGCACAATTTATTGCTTTTAGTTTTTTTTGTTTTTTTTTTTACTAATTTGATTGTTAGGGCATGGCCAGACGTGGCGGAATTTCCTCCGCAACTCTCCGCATCAATGCCGCACCTAATCCGGGTTGCGGATTACAGCTGCGGATCTGCCCAAAATGTGCAATAAATTGATGCGGACTAGCTGCTGCGGACTGCGGTAAAAGTGCTTCCCTTCTCTCTATCAGTGCAGGATAGAGAGAAGGGACAGCACTTTCCCGAGTGAAAGTAAACGAATGTCATACTTACCGGCCGTTGTCTTGGTGACGCGTCCCTCTTTCGGCATCCAGCCCGACCTCCCTGGATGATGCGGCAGTCCATGTGACCGCTGCAGCCTGTGATTGGCTGCAGCCGTCACTTAGACTGAAACGTCATCCTGGGAAGCCGGACTGGAGACAGAAGCAGGGAGTTCTCGGTAAGTATGAACTTCTATTTTTTGACAGGTTGCTGTATATTGGGATCGGTAGTCACTGTCCAGGGTGCAGAAACAGTTAATGCCGATCGCTTAACTCTTTCAGCACCATGGACAGTGACTATTTACTGACGTCTCCTAGCAACGCTCCCGTAATTACGGGAGCCCCATTGACTTCCTCAGTCTGGCTGTAGACCTAGAAATACATAGGTCCAGCCAGAATGAAGAAATGTCATGTCAAAAAAGCAAGACGCATCCGCAGCACACATAACATGTGCATGACAGCTGCAGACTTCATTGCGGAATTTAGAATCTCCATTGAAGTCAATGGAGAAATTCCGCCATGAGTCCGCAACCAGTCCGCCACTGGTCCGCAACAGACAGAGCATGCTGCGGACACCAAATTCCGCTCCGCAGCCTATGCTCCGCAGCGGAATTTTACGCATCGTCTAAACGAACACTTCTAAATAGAAGTGGAAGTCAATGGAGAAACGGCTCCGCTGCGGATTAACGCTGCGGAGTGTCCGCAGCGGAATTCAAGTGAAATTCCGCCACGTGTGAACCCAGCCTTATAGCTAAAAATGCATTTCCATTCTACTACAATAGCGATGTACAATCTATCACACACTGCAATGTGCAGCCCCAGTTCAGGTTATAAGAGGCGGCATGTTATATACTGGTATGTGTACTGGAAGAGGATCCCTAACATGGACACACACTTTTGAGAGGAGACAGATTCCCTGTGTTATGACTTATCAGTGTGAACAGATATCTATAGGTGCCTGTAAGATTTATAGAGCTGATTGTAGGCAGAAGTGCGGCACCAATAGTGAAAGGAAACACAAATCCCTCCAGACTATTTCCTAAATGATAGATAAAGGGCAGACAGCTCTGGTAGAATTAAAAACCTCAGCAGTGGCAGAACATGATTAGCTCCCAAACACCTGCGGTGGCATATATGCTCCTAATACAATAAATTACAAGATCCACATAGGTATATGAATTTTATATATATATAATAATAATAATAATAATAATGCACTCCCTACTGTAAATTTTAAGGATATCAGAAGTCCCCATCTGTCATCATAAAAAAGCACAGGGTGTATATTTTTACAGGCAGGGCCAGTGGAGATGGCAAACTGGGCAATTTTCCAGGACCCTCGTTTCCAAAGTGGCCCTGAGGAGTGGACTGGAAATATATTATAGTGTTGTGTGGGCAATATATGGTAGTATTATTTGACATTGTTTGGAGGTATTATTTAGGCATTGAATATCTGTATTGTGTGGGCAATATATGGCAGTATTATTTTGTATTTTATGGCAGCAATAAGGGTATGTTCACACGCCCTATTTACGGAGGTAATTCAGGCGTTTTTCGCCTGGAATTACGGCCGAAAAATCGGCTCCAAACCGTTGGCAAAAATCTGCCCATGGAATTCAGTGGGTCTTATGGTGTTCTGTGCAGACGGGCTTTTTTTTTTACGCACTGCTGTCAAAAGACGGCCGCCTCAAAGAAGTGCATGTCACTTCTTGGGACGTCGTAATTGGAGCCGTTTTTCATTGCCTCCATTGAAAAACAGCTACAATTACGTCCGTAATGGACACCGCGAAAAACGCCTGCACTTGCAAAAACGTCTGAAATTCTGGAGCTGTTTTCGCCTGAAAGCAGCTCCATAATTTCAGATGTATTTTACGTTTGCGTGTGAACATACCCTTATAAGTATTATATGGCAGTATTATTTAGTATTATATGGCAGTATTATTTAGTATTATATGGCAGTATTATTTAGTATTAGGCTATGTTCACACGGAGTATTTTGGGGGAGGAATATCTGCCTCAAAGCTCCAAACGGAATTTTGAGGCAGATATTCCTCCCCCAAAATACTCCGTGTGAATAGCAATGATCGCGCCGTTTTTCGCCCGCGGCCATTGAGCGCCGCGGGCAGAAAACACGCTTTCTCCTGCCTCCCATTGAAGTCAATGGGAGGTCGGAGGCGGAAGCGCCCGAAGATAGGGCATGTCGCTTCTTTTTCCCGCGAGGCAGTTTTACTGCTCGCGGGAAAAAGACGCCGACGCCTCCCATTGAAATCAATGGGAGGCGTTCTCGGGCCGTTTCTGCCGAGTTTTGCGACGCGGTTTCCGCGTCAAAAAACTCGGCAAAAGACCCCGTGTGAACATAGCCTTATATGGCAGTATTATTTAGTATTGTATGGCAGTATTATTTAGTATTGTATGGCAGTATTATTTAGTATTGTATGGCTGTGTTATTTAGTATTATATGGCATTATTATTATTAAGTATTATATGACAGCATTCAGGTACTGTGAAACTACAAGAAAAACGGTCTAAAAATGGCTAGTGGGGGACCCTACTCTGCTTGATGCCCATTGCCCCATTTTCTATAAAACCTGCCCTGTGTACAGGTCACGGAACATGAAGGTGACCTCTTATATTCTTCTAATTTATAGTAGGAGGTATATTATTCTTTATAATACACACCTCTGAAACTCTTTGTATACCATTAATTGATTGAAGCGCTTCATCCTTTTCTAAAAAAAGATCTGCAGCCGCTGAGATGTCTGTGTTTTATGATGTTCTGCAACAACTGGGTTACAGAACTGTATAAACAACACTGCAGCTGCTGAAGAACCTATTCTCTTTTTTTTAACAAAAAGAAAGAGGGATCACTACATGTCAGTCAATCAGTGGTTGTACAGAAGTAACTTTCTGCAAAAGTAATCTGTGACAGACCTCTCCTGCAGGAAGAGATAAGCAGTGTCAATGTAGCACCACTTATCTCTGTATAATTGTCAGGTTCTGACATCAGAATGTGATTCTAATATTATTTATAGACATATTAATGGGAAATCTATCTATCTATCTATCTATCTATCTATCTATCTATCATCTATCTATCTATCTATCTATCTATCTATCTATCTATCTATCTATCTATCTATCTATCTATCTATCTATCTATCTATCTATCTATCTATCTATCTATCTATCTATCTATCTATCTATCTATCTATCTTCTATCCACACTGATCAGCCATAACATTAAAACTAGTGATAGGTGAACTGAATTGAACAGTAAGGGCATGACCAGACGTGGCGTATTTCTTCCGCCACTGTCCGCATCAATGCCACACAGAATCTGCATTGCAGATTCTGTTGTGGATCTGCCCAAAATGGGCATTAAAATTGATGCGGACTAGCCGTTGCGTATTGAGGTGAAAGTACTTCCCTTCTCTCTATCAGTGCAGGATAGAGAGAAGGGACAGCCCTTTCCCTAGTAAAAGTAAAAATAAATTCATACTTACCGGCCGTTGTCTTGGTGACGTGTCCCTCTTTCAGCATCCAGCCTGACCTCCCTGGATGACGCGGCAGTCCATGTGACCGCTGCAGCCTGTGATTGGCCTGTGAGTGGCTGCAGCCGTCACTTAGACTGAAACGTCATCCTGGGAAGCTGGACTGGAGGAAGAAGCAGGGAGTTCTCGGTAAGTATGAACTTCTATTTTTTTTTACAGGTTGCTGTATCTTGTGATCAGAAGTCACTGTCCAGGGTGCAGAAACAGTTACTGCCGATCGTTTAACTCTTTCAGCACCCTGGACAGTGACTATTTACTGACGTCGCCTAGCAACGCTCCCGTAATTACAGGTGCACACACGTAGTCACCCGTAATTATGGGAGCCCCATTGACTTCCTCAGTCTGGCTGTAGACCTACAAATACACATAGGTCCAGCCAGAATGAAGAAATGTCATGTTAGTAAAACCAATACGCTCCGCAGTACACATAACATCTGCGGACTTCATTGCGGAATTTTGAATCTCCATTGAAGTCAATGGAGAAATTCCGCAATGAGTCCGCAACAAGTCAGCCACACGTCCGCAATAACCATTGTATGCTGCGGACACCAAATTCCGCACCGCAGCCTATGCTCCGCAGCGGAATTGTCCGCAACGTGCAAACGAACCCTACTAAAAAGCTGTGGAAGGCAATGGAGAAACGGGTCCGCTGCGGATTTCCGCTCCGGAGTATCTATCGCAGCGGAATTCCAGAGCAATTCCGCCATGTCTGGCCATGCCCTAAGGCTGGGTTCACACAACCTATTTTCAGACATAATGGAGGCGTTTTACGCCTCAAATTACGTCTGAAAAAATGGCTCCAAAACGTTGGCAAACATCTGCCCATTGCTTTCAATGGGTTTACGATGTTCTGTGCCGACGACCTGTCATTTTACGCGTCGCTGTCAAAAGACGACGCGTAAAATTACAGCCTCGTCAAAAGAAGTGCAGGACACTTCTTGGGACGTAATTGGAGCCGTTTTTCATTGACTTCAATGAAGAACAGCTCCAAATTACGTCTGTAAAAGATGCCTCGTAAAACGCGAGTACATGCAATTACGTCTTAAATTCAGGAGCTGTTTTCTCCTGAAAACAGCTCCGTAATTTCAGACGTAATTGCAGTTATCGTGTGCACATACCCTTAAGGTGGCATTACACGGCCCGAAGTGGACCGTGTAAACGAGCGCCGATAAATGATACAGCTTGTTGATTGGCGCTCGTTTGTTCCTTTCACAAGGAGCCAGTATGGGGACAAGCGATTGTTACTCCGATCGCTCGTCCCCATACATTTCTATCATGTTGGCAGCGCCTCTCCCTGTTTACACAGAGAGATGTGCTGCTGACAACGATAAACGTTTATGCATTTAAAACTATGCAATCAGCCAATGAACGAGCATTTGCTCGTTCATTGGCTGATCGTTGCCCTGTTTACACAGGAAAATTATTGGCAATGAGCGTTCTATGAATGCTCGTTTGCCCGATAATTGGCCAGTGTAAAAGGGCCTTAAAGGGGCTCTGTCACCACATTATAAGTGCCCTATCTTCTACATAATGTGATCGGTGCTGTAATGTAGGTGACAGTGTTTTTTATTTAGAAAAACGATCTATTTTCACCAAGTTATGAGTGATTTTAGATTTATGCTAATTAATTTCTGAATGCCCAACTGGGCGTGTTTTTACTTTTGACCAAGTGGGCGTTGTACAGAGAAGTGTATGACGCTGACCAATCAGTGACCAATCAGCGTCATACACTTCTCCCCATTCATGTAATCAGCACATAGTGATCCTGCGTTGTTCACTATCTGCAGTCACATAAACACACTATAACATTACTGAAGTGTCTTGACAGTGAATAGACATCACGTCCAACCAGGACGGAATGTCTATTCACAATCCCGACACTTCGGTAACGAGATCATGCTGTAAATGACAGCACAACGTGATCTCAATGTGCTGTAAGTCACACACAAACGTTACCGAAGTGTCGGGATTGTGAATAGACATCCTGTCCTGGCTGGAGGTCAAAAGTAAAAACACATCCAGTTGGGCATTAATAAACTCATTAGCATAAAGCTAAAATCACTCATAACTTGGTGAAAATAGATCGTTTTTCTAAATAAAAAACACTGCTGTCACCTACATTACAGCGCCGATCACATTATGTGAAAGATAGGGCACTTATAATGTGGTGACAGAGCCTCTTTAAGTTCTTGCAGTTGATATGTTGGAAGCAGGAAAAATGGGCAAGTATAAGACTGAGTTCACATGGTGCTTTTTTTGTTTCGAATTTAGAATGCAATAATTTTTGTTTTGGTTGAGAAATTCCCATTGAGAGGCATTGGAGATTAACTACCAAAATGTAAAAAAGCATTCTTAAAATGCACTAAAAAAAATGCACCATGTAAACTCAGCCTAAGAATCTGAGTGACTTTGTCAAGAGACAAATTGTGATTCCTAGATGACTGGGTCAGAGCATCTCCAAAACGGCAGGTCTTGTGGGGTGTTCTCAGTATGCAGTAGTTAGTACCTACCAAAAGTGGGTCAAGAAAGGAAAACCAGTGAACTGGCTACTGGGTCATGGGTGTCCAAGGCTTATTGATGCGCTTGAAGACTGAAGGCTAGCCCATCTGGTCTGATCCCAAAGAAGAGCTACTGTAGCGCAAATTGTTCAACAGTTACTGCTGGTAATGATAGAAAGATGTCAGAACACACAGAGCATCACAGCTTGCTGGGTTTGGAGCTGTGATGCTTTGGACTGGTCAGAGTGCCCACGCTGACCCCTGTCCACTGCCAAAAGTGCCTAGAATGGGCATGTGAGCATCAGAACTGGAGCATGGAGCATTGGAAGAAGGTGCCTGGTCTGATGAATCACGTTTTCTTTTACATTATGTGGACGCGGTCGGGTGCTTGTGTGTCACTTACCTGGCGAAGAGATGGCACTGGGATGCACTATGGGAAGAAGACAAGCCGGCGGAGGCAGTGTGATGCTCTGGGCAATGTTCTGCTGGGAAATCTTGGGTCCTGGCATTCATGTGGATGTTACTTTGACACGTACCAACTTCTTTCAGCAGGATAATGCTTTTGCCATACTGCAGAAATTGTTCAGGAATGGTTTGAGGAACATGATAAACTATTAAAGGCGTTGAAGACCTCCAAATTTCCCAGATCTCAATCTGATCGATCATCTGTGGCATGTGCTAGAAAAACAAGTCTCATCCATCTCATCCACCTCGAAACTTACAGGACTTAAAGGATCTACTGCTAACATCTTGGTACCAAATAACACAGGAACCTTCAGAGGTCTTGTGGAATCCATGCTTTAATAGGCCAGAGCTGTTCTGGCGGCACAAGGGGGTATACAATATTAGGGCATGGCCAGACGTGGCGTATTTCTGCCGACACTGTCCGCATCAATGCCGCACATAATCTGCAGATTCTGTTGCGGCTTTGCCTAAAATGTGCAGTAAATTGATGCGGATTAGCCGTTGCGTATTCAGGTGAAGAGTATTTCCTGCTGTCTTTTAAAACATTTCATCACAGTCTGGCTAGAGACCTCGAAACACATAGGTCCAGCCAGAATGAAGAAATATCCTGTTTGTAAAACCAATATGCAACGCAACACACATAACATCTGCGGATTTCATTGCAGAATTTTGAAACTCTATTGAAGTCAATGGAGAAATTCCGTAATAAGTCCGCTACACGTCCGCAACAGCCAGTGTATGCTGCGAACACCAAATTTCGCACCGCAGCCTATGGTCCGCAGCGGAGTTTTCCGCCATGTGTGCACGAACCTAACTAAAAAGGTGTGGAAACCAATGGAGAAAATGTCCGCTGCGGATTTCCACAGCAGACTGGCCATAGCGGAATTCCAGAGCAATTCCACCACGTCTGGCGCTGCCCCTAGGCAGGTGGTTTTAATGTTATGGTCAATCAGTATATATATATATATATATATATATATATATATATATATATATATATATATATTATATATGATATATATGTCTGTGGAGTATATATATATATATATATGCACACATATATGTTTATATATGTGTGGAGTATATAAATATATACATACACACACATATTTATAAATATGTATAGATTTGTACATGTGTGTGTGTGTAATATATAGAAATACATATGTGAATTATTTTATTTATATATATATATATGTATATATATATGTATATATATATGTATATATATATATATATATATATATATATATATATATATATATATATAGGCACATTTACTTATATTTTCATAGACAGGCTATATGGACACATTTTATGAGCTCACATATATTGTAAATATAGGCGCACACTCTGTATTGCTGTCGGGACGCTCCCCATGAACTTCTTCTCTATTCCCCAGTGATCCCCAAACCTGTGAATGAAGTTGTTATTTAGTCCCCACTGACCTTGACATTCATGCCCGGACAGAAAATAGCTCTGCTACAATAACTGCTCTATTTTTGGTCCGGTAACCTTGTAGTGCTTTTCAATACGAGGAAATGGAGGTAAATGTGTCTGCCAATTAACACAGGGCGGCTATAATTCCCCTGCTGGATATTAAATCAATGCACGGGCTTCACAATGGCAGGGGCTGCTTAATTGACCGGCAAATTGACTCCACTACAATCCTTTATTACACTATTCATTGATTACTGACCACAGACCTCATGGAGAGGGGAGGGGACATAGGGAGAAAGCCACCCAATTACATAGACATCCAGTGCACTTACTAATTGCCTTTCTGTAAGAGATGTTCTAGCAGATTGTAAAATATACAGGAGGAATGGATAGTGGTAAAGAGAGATAAATAGAGAAAGTGGAAAATGATAGATAGATAGATAGATAGATAGATAGATAGATAGATAGATAGATAGATAGATAGATAGATAGATAGATAGATAGATAGATAGATAGATAGATAGATAGATATTCTAAGTATTCCCTCATCCTGTATCTCAGCATCTGAGAGTGTTATACAATTTAGGAACATACATCTGTCATTCCAATACTCGCAGAGTGGAGAGATTTGTTATAAAATAAGGTTACAATTCTTAAATTATCAATAACAAAATTAAAAAAACAATACATTTATAAAATAAAAAAATAACAGTTGCTAACAATAACAACAACAATAATAATAATAATAATCATCATAATCATAAAAATATCACTAACAATACTACCTAATTATTATTATTATTATTATTATTATTATTATTATTATTATTATTATTAATAATAATAATGTTATGTACTACTGAAAATTAGTTATTTTCTATATTATTAATTGCTAATGCATCTAAAATTGTCTAATTATGTACTGAAAATGGTGGATTCTTTATAGCAAATTATAACAGCGAAAGTTACCTAAACATTTGTTAAATATATATATTTATTATATAATATAAACGATATTATATTACATTATAATATACATATATTTTACATTATAATAAAGATAGATAGAAAAATAATAAAAGTATAATATTTTTATATATTTTTAACGACTTTGAGCACAGATATTTTTAAATTCTATTTTTCTTTTTGTGTAGCAATAATAAGAGTAATTTATGTCCATAATTTCCCCCCAACAGTAAATAAATAGTTGTAAAGCGTAATGTTATAATATCCGACGCTTTGTGAGTCAAAAGCAATAACGAGGTACATATAATAATATACAGAATAAAACAATTTTTGATACAATTGAAAATAAAATGTTGTGAAACTGCTGGAATTCTGTTGTAGATTATTTTAATTAGTAATATTAGATTGATTAATAATGAATTCATGAATTCCTTTATTTCTCCGTTTTCACGCTCTGGTACATAGTTGTGGGGTCACTTGTTGATGACTGCTCCTGTCCCATCCTGTATATTATAATGATGTTATCCAGTGATAATGGCTGGTGCTGCTGGATCACAGGGGGCACACAACCCCCCAGGAGCGTGTGAAAGTGCAGCAACAAGTGACACTAATAAGTGATAGGAAGAAGGTGAAAGTTCATTATCGTATAATGTGAAATTAAGGACATGCCACTCCGGCTAATTGATAGCTGACAGATCCCTATCTCCTGAGAGCATCTTGTCTATTTATGCAGAAGCAAAGATGGTCACTAAATATACAGATCCTTAGCTGGTATTTACCTATATTTATATAATAATAGTTATCATAATAGTAATAACAGTAATAATACAAACATATCTATCTATCTATCTATCTATCTATCTATCTATCTATCTATCTATCTATCTATCTATCTATCTATCTATCTATCTATCTATCTATCTATCTATCTATCTATCATCTATCTATCTATCTATCTATCTATCTATCTATCTATCTATCTATCTATCTATCTATCTATCTATCTATCTATCTATCTATCTATCTATCTATCTATCTATCTATCCATCTATCTATCGTTGTACTGGAAAGAAAAAATTACTTTGCCTCCACGAATACACGTATATTTAGTTATCCCATTTCCCGAAAAGTTAATATCATTTCATTCTTACTAAATACTTACAGGTCCCAATTAATTCCCGGAGTCTCCTTGAAGCACCACACAGCCCAGTCTTGTCATTTTTTTTAGCTCATCAATGACTCAAATGTATCACTAGCATTTTTTATAATTGGGGTAAATGATCACCCTCCCTCCCCCTTCTCTTTCTTCTTTCTCTGAGGCTGGGGTCTGGCTCAGTTCAGGAGAGTAGTGATAGAAGCCTGTGATGTGGATACCAGGGGATGTGTATGAATGGAGATGGGGCTGGGGCTCCACCTCCCAGTGAGGAGAAGCCCCTATTAGAGCATTAGGGACCTGGCAAGTAGGAGACACAAGGAGAGGCAGCTCCCACTCTCCACAGCTCTTGTATGACTCTGGTCATAGTGAGAGCAGTGATATCCCAGGGAATTATCAACACATATTGCTGTTGGCGGTGGAGCTGGACTATTGATTGGACTCCACCATCCCAGCAGTGATCTCCTATCAGCTTGGAGTCCAGCATCAGTCCCTGTAGTATTCAAATGGGGTCTGATGTGAGGGACATGAACACCCTGCTCCCCCCTGTCTCTTCTCTCTCCGGGAACAGTAGCTGTAACATGCCAGTTAGCAGCAGTGGGCAGTGGGCACCAGTTCTGGACTTCCCCCCAGGTGCTCCATACAGTTCTCTCGCTCCACACTCTTTTATCAAGCAGGAGCCCAGCTGGAACCCGGATCTCCATGAGGATCAATGTCTCAGCGCCTTCACTGTCCACTTCTCTGGGCAGTTCACTGGCACAGCTGCTGGAGCCTGCAGGTATGGGGCATTTAGTGCACCCCCTCCAAGCCAGGCGTCAACTGGGCAGCCGAGGATGTTCACCAATGCTCCTTACTTGTCCAACTGCTTGGAGAACCAGCAAAGTATCAGGAACCAAGGTAGGTCCATGGCTTTTAGTCTATTGTATTTTATTGTTACGTTATATACAAGATCGATCTATCTATCATCTATCTATCTATCTATGTATCTATCTATGTATCTATCTATCTATCTATCTATCTATCTATCTATCTATCTATCTATCTATCTATCTGGTTTTTTTGCTACTTATAGTAATATAATATGTATTAAAACAATTTGTTATCATCACCAGCATTAGATTATTATTATTATCATTATTACATTTTGCAACATTTGTTTTACTATTCTCTGCGCAAAAAGTGGACTTCTGCTATATTTATATCGTATATTTAAAAAAAAGTATCTATATATTTGTCTGTCTATATATATATAATCTGGCAGCTAGCTCATATCTATTTATCTATTTGTATATAATATCTATGTTCCACTATATATTGTCTATATTACAGTTAGAACATACTGTTGCAGCCTATATACAACCTATAGAAGGTGCTGGGTCCTGGGTCAGTCTGAGCACATGCAGGTCCTTCAGGTTCAAGTTCAAACTGACTGTCATCATTGATGTTACAAAATAAGAACGCACAGGAGATTTATCAGTATACAAGGGAATTAGGATTATCCCTCTTGAGTAATCTCAGTGCACACACAGGATCACCGCAGGGACTGGATCACTGGATTTACAAATTATTGTCTGTATAGTTTATTGGATCTCTAGTAGAATAATGCTGCGCCTGCTGAACAGTATTCCCAATGCTCTTGCATTATAAATTGTATAGAATATGAATCCCATGCAGTGCTCTCCTATCTCCAGAAACTCTGTACACTGAATGTTCATGATGTTCGTTACTTTCCAATATGAAAGTATTCCATCTATAGATAGATAGATAGATAGATAGATAGATAGATAGATAGATAGATAGATAGATATAAAGATATATAAATATTACATAGATAGACGTAGAAAAATAGATATTAGATATAGAAAAATAAATTTTCATACAGTTCAAGCTGTAACTGTTTAAAGCTGATTCAATTTAGAGAATATCTATCTATCTATCTATCTATCTATCTATCTATCTATCTATCTATCTATCTACACATTATTATCTGTGTATGATATTGAATTACTATCTATCTATCTATCTATCTATCTATCTATCTATCTATCTATCTATCTATCTATCTATCTATCTATCTATCTATCTATCTATCTATCTATCTATCTATCTATCTATCTACACATTATTATCTGTGTATGATATTGAATTACTATCTATCTATCTATCTATCTATCTATCTATCTATCTATCTATCTATCTATCTATCTATCTACACATTATTATCTGTGTATGATATTGAATTACTATCTATCTATCTATCTATCTATCTATCTATCTATCTATCTATCTATCTATCTATCTATCTATCTATCTATCTATCTATCTATCTATCTATCTATCTATCTATCATCTATCTATCTATCTCAGAGTGGAGCTGGTCAAGGCTACACCATGATTCTTGGTCTCCTTCGTGGGAAAGATGTTACCTTGATGGAACAATATCCCATTTTGCCAAGTTTTGTAGCATTGCACTGTGAACATCTCCTCCAGTCCTTGTTCCCTCTCTCCTTCAAACCCCTGGCCAGGCATCCAGCTGGGGAGCATTCTAGTTTTCAGCACCCTGTAATCAGCCCTGGTGTGATAAGACTCTAATTACACAGAATTTGGTATCTGCAGGGGATTTGCTCAGAGCCACAGTTCCTTATCACATTCCTTAGGTTTTGGGTCAAGCAGGACCAGGAAATGTGACCAAAACATCATTCTGCCTTTCATATGGACTTGTCAAGGTCACAGATGAGACTCATCATCTGGATACACTGTAACCAGCACAGCAGCAGTCTGTGTATCGTTAGGGAATACCAACCTATTCTCTTATAGGAGCATCACGGTAAAATATGCAGTACATATAATGAATAGAACCAAGAACAAATTCAATAGAACCAAACAGGTACTTAAATAGGTTGGAGACTTTTTATTTTAAATGTGCAGAAAATAATAGAATAACGAAATAATAATAAAACAATCAAATAAAAATGAATAAAACTATATAAAGTATATATATATATATATATATATATATATATATATATATATATATATATAAAAGACAATTAATAAAATAAGTAAATTAATACAAATAAATAGAAATAAATAAAAGTATATGTATTAAAATTTAATAAATTAATAAAATATGTAAAACTAAATCAAATAGATTATAAGAAAATAAATGTATTTATTATAATATAAATGTAATATACGTGCGCGCACACACACACACACACACACACACACACACACACACACACACAAACACACACACACACACACACACACACACACACACATATACATATACATATACATACACACACTAGTATTGTATACAGTCGTATAGTGCTTTTATCGGAAAACATGTTTCAAGATCTAATTTATGTTATTCAAACAATAAAAAAAAAACCTTTATAGGCCATTAGAAAAGAAAAGTATAAAAATACAAAAAATTATAACACCGTATTATTATGGCTGCTGTTTTTATTATCAATTATTATGTTTTACATAATAATTAATGTGGAGTTTGTAAAGTTCCACAATTGTGGATGAATCTTATTTTCCCATATTTGCGGTAAAGAGGAAGAAGGACGGAGGGCAAAGAAAATATAAAATTGTAATTAGTCCGTTTACTCTCTGTTGAAACTTTGTATTATTGCCACTAACTGTCCCCATGTAATTAATGGAAGTGCCTGTCTAGAGCTTGATGGATTATCTCAGGGCTGAAGAAAGGGCTGACTCCATTTGTTTGGTATAAATATTGAGAGGTTATTTTTGACAAGTAATTTTCCATTCACTGGGGTTAATTCTATTTATTTCTAATTCTTTGGGAAAAAAAAAGGAAAAAAACAACAGTAAAAACTAAACCAAAACAAAAGAGAAAAGTAGAAAAAAAAAATCGAGTTAGCTCACAGGATGCATTATCAATAATGATATTTCTATATTTATTTTTTCATGAATGGAAAGTTTGGATACTGTCAAGATTAAATATGAAAAAATATTCCATAAATATTATTATTATATTATTATTTATATTTTTATCATTATAGCTGCAGCTTTTTTTATTTTCCCAACTATCTTGCATACTATAGGTCATGTGTATCCCTACTTATATATACCATGTAATGTGTCTTAAATTATAAATACATGAAAATAAATTCGAATTCTAGATGGACATTGTTTTATATTTCTCCAAATAATATAATATTTTTACTATTACTATTTTTACTATCACATAATCTAATGCTAATGAAAATTTACATAAACCAACTACAATGGTAAAGGTTAGGGTCTGTTCACGAAGAAATTTCTGCAGATGCAAATTCATTCTTTACTTGCTTCTGCAGCATGCCATGGTTTTTTTTGCAAGCCCCATTCAGATAAATGGAACAGTCGCAGATATTTCTGCAGCAAATCGACCAAAATGTAATTTACCCCTACAGATTTTACTCAGTAACCCTCGAGGTCAGCCATTGTATGGTAAAGCTGCACTAAAAAGATTGGATACGTTCATTAAACCGAGACCATTGGGACATCATATAGGATAGTTTTATAAGGCTGGGCTCACATAGGGATTATTTGTGCATGCAAAAAAAAAAAATGTATGTAAATACACCTGCAGTTTTCAAAATTTGAAGGTGGTTTTTGTGGCGTTTTTGAAATTATGCCTTTTTGTAAGTGCGTTCTTTTGTTTTTAGTCTTTTGGGGCATTAAATATCCTATTGAGGTCTATGGAGCAAAACGCCACTGACTTAAAACATGTCACATGTTTCCATAGACCAGTCTTCGCCAACCTGCAGCACTCCAGCTGTTGAAAAAATACTACTCCCAGCATGCCCTGACAGCCGCATGCTGGGAGTTCTAGTTTTGCAACAGTTTGAGAGTAAGTTCATAAATGTTAGAAATTTCTGCGCCTTTCGTGTTTGTCTGAATAGGGCTTGCAGAAATCCATGCACATGCTGCAGAAACATCCCCATTCAGAAATTTCGGAAACAATTCTGCCGCATGTGAACACACCATGTGTACAAAATCATTTTCATCCTTATAATCAATCAGTTCCCTTATGTGACGCTGAACTTTTTACTTCCCGTTTGAAAAGATGCGTCACAAAAAAAATATTGTCTTGTTTAGGTCTCATCCTCATTGCATTGCAAAGGCTGAAATCCGCAGTGAAATTCCGGTGCTTCTCCGCAACATAATGAGCTGCTGCGGAGGGAAAATTCTGCACCGCAGCCTAAATTCCGCACAGTTATTTTCCGCAACGTCTGAACGAAGTTTCCTAAAAATGTATAAAAAACAAATGTAAAAAACGGCTGCTGACAGCAATTCCGCCACGTCTGAATGTGCCCTTACTGTATGTTTTTGGTTTTGTATCTTTTTGTGTCACAAACTATTTGGACTCATAATGTACATGACTGGACTCGCACATATCGTGTACATCGGGTTTTAGTTTTTTGGTTATTTGTTGGTTGCTAAAAACACAGTGACCAGAGTTTTGTAGTAGACCATATGAAAATCTAAAGTTCTCTACACACAATGGGGGAGATGTATCAAAACTGGTGCCAAGGAGGAGCAGAATAGTGGCCCATGTCAACCAATCAGATTCAATCTTTAATTATCTTAAGGCCCTTTGGAAAATTAAAGCAGCCACCTAAGGGCATGACCACACGTGGCGGATTTCCTCCGCAACTGTCCGCATCAATGCCGCACAGAATCTGCGTCGCAGATTCTGCTGCGGATCTGCACAAAATGTGCAGTACATTGATGCGGACTAGCTGCTGCGGACTGCGGGAAAAGTGCTGCCCTTCTCCCTATCAGTGCAGGATAGAGAGAAGGGACAGCACTTTCCCTAGTGAAAGTAAACGATTTTCATACTTACCGGCCGTTGTCTTGGTGACGCGTCCCTCTTTCGGCATCCAGCCCGACCTCCCTGGATGACGCGCCAGTCCATGTGACCGCTGCAGCCTGTGCTTGGCCTGTGATTGGCTGCAGCCGTCACTTAGACTGAAACGTCATCCTGGGAGGCCGGACTGGAGACAGACGCAGGGAGTTCTCGGTAAGTATGAACTTATATGTTTTTTTACAGATACATGTATATTGAGATCGGTAGTCACTGTCCCGGGTGCAGAAACAGTTACTGCCGATCGCTTAACTCTTTCAGCACCCTGGACAGTGACTATTTACAGACGTCTCCTAGCAACGCTCCCGTCATTACGGGAGCCCCATTGACTTCCTCAGTCTGGCTGTAGACCTAGAAATACATAGGTCCAGCCAGAATGAAGAAATGTCATGGTAGTAAAACCAATACGCTCCGCAGCACACATAATATCTGCGGACTTCATTGCGGAATTTTGACTCTCCATTGAAGTCAATGGAGAAATTCCGCCATGAGTCCGCCACTGCTCCGCAACAGACAGAGCATGCTGCGGACACCAAATTCCGCTCCGCAGCCTATGCTCCGCAGCGGAATTTTACGCCTCGTCTAAACGAACACTGCTAAATTAAAGTGTAAGTCAATGGACAAACGGCACCGCTGCGGATTAACGCTGCGGAGTGTCCGCAGCGGAATTTAAGTGAAATTCCGCCACGTGTGAACCCGCCCTAATCAGTTGCTATGGGCAAGCGCTCCAATTGTTTGCACCAGTTTTTATAACTCCCCCCTAAGTTTTTGTATATGACATCTTCTTTGGGTGTTTAGGTGTTCAAAATGTAACAAAATAAAAACGACACCAAAAACACATGTAAAAAACACTTGAAAACCATGGCTTTTAAAACGCTGAAAAAATAGTGTCCATTGTAACTATAACCACATCCGACAGGTTGAATTACTGTTATCCCCTGCATTAGGATTTTTTTTTGTCTTTGCTGAATTTTTTAAGCTAATTTTTTATTTCTTTATTTTTTTTTAAACTGGAAAATGATGCATGAAACAATCAGTCTGTTTGTCTCAGTTTTTCATTTAGTGTTTGGGATCTGGTTGCATGTACCGGACATGAAGATATTATGTTGTGTTTTTTGGATCTTGTACAAGATTTTGACTGAACTGACCCAAACTGTGAACTCGTGTTTATTTTCAGCCACTTGCATTCATAGAGATACTTAATCAAATATTAAGCTTTTTTTGTCATGAAAAATACGGTTTAACAAATAGATAATTAGGGTGGGATCTATCTATCTATCTATCTATCTATCTATCTATCTATCTATCTATCTATCTATCTATCTATCTATCTATCTATCTATCTATCTATCTATCTATCTATCTATCTATCTATCTATCATCTGTGTATCTATCATCTATCTATGATATTTAATTACTAACAATCTCCTTACTCATGTTACATTATTAATGTCTTGTTTTTGCAGGTTATAGTGCAGTGGCATTTGATGGCACCCCAAGTTATGGTCATACTCCATCTCACCATACACCACAGTTTACGAACCACTCATTCAAACACGAAGACCCCATCAGCCAGCAAACCTCCCTAGGTAAGTGTGTCCTATGCATCTTATATATTGTATATAGCCCGAGGGCAATGTACGTCTGTATGTGTCAGATTATTTAAAATAAGTCTTACAATTGTGTTACTGCATTGCAGTACAGTATGTATGTGTATATATATAAATTTTGAGATGACTCTATAATGCTGAAGTGGCCTTTATACATATATAGCCAAGCTAAATGTGTCATTTACCACTTTGGAACAGTGTAATTGTGCAAAGCTATAAGAGTCAAGGTATACCTGCAGTCATATATAAAATCACATAGTAACAAACTCATCTCTGCTAGACGCCTGGGGAACACAGCACATTGCATAGCTTAAAGAGGACCTCTAACCTCTCCTGACATGTCTGTTTTAGTGAATACTGGATATCACTCATGAAATCACAGTTCTGGAGCATCTCCTCTTTATTGTGCCATTCCTCTATTGCTCTTCCTAGAAAATTATTAATAAATTGACAACTGGGTAATACCATTCCCCTTGTCATAGGGATGTGTCCCTACACAATTTGAAACTGTGAGCGCTGATTGGACAGTGTCTGTCTGTATAGGGACACCCCCCAACTGGTAACACCCACTTGTCTATTTCTTCATACATGTGTAGGAGGAATAACAGAAGGACGGCATAACACAAATTTGCTCCTGATTCCTTATTGTATGGGGAATAAAAGTATTTACTAATACAGACATGTCAGGAGAGATGACAGATTATCTTTAAGAAATTCTGCCAAGCCAAGATTTCTATAATATACAACCGCCCTGCATGTGGTTCTTCAGCTTCAGGCAGGGCTTGCTTTAAATAAAACATAAAATCTATCAATAATTTACAGACTCCTTTTATTTTACTTTTCATCTGCCAAGCCATGTAACCCTAGGTAGACAGCTCTATCTATCTATCTATCTATCTATCTATCTATCTATCTATCTGTCTGTCTGTCTGTCTGTCTGTCTGTCTGTCTGTCTGTCTGTCTGTCTGTCTGTCTGTCTGTCTGTCTATCTATCTATCTATCTATCTATCTATCTATCTATCATCTATCTATCTATCTATCTATCTATCTATCTATCTATCTATCTATCTATCTATCTATCTATCTATCTATCTATCTATCTATCTATCTATCTATCTATCTATCTATCTATCTGTCTATCTATATGCTGAATATAAATAAATATGCATTACTGCTAAATCTTCTTACAAATAGTGGGGTTCTTAGCGCACATTTTGATCAAATTGTGTGAGCCCACCTGCCACACTAAGGCGACCTCTATGAGGTGGGAACCTACGCTGCACATACACCCAGAACTGGGACTAAACCTACATATTCTTGGGGATGGAGCATTAAACAAATTAAAATCACCCAGGGCAGAATGGGAGGAGTGCAAGATCAAAAATAGAGGCAGCCACTAACCCCACATATATGGATCACATAAACAACACAAAAGTTTGAACAGCACATTCCAACAAAATGAAACATCTATCTATCTATCTATCTATCTATCTATCTATCTATCTATCTATCTATCTATCTATCTATCTATCTATCTATCTATCTATCTATCTATCTATCTATCTATCTATCTATCTCTCTCTTTCTCTCTCTCTCTATCTATCTATCTATCCATCCATCCATCCTTTCTTTCTTTCTTTCTTTCTTTCTTTCTTTCTTTCTTTCTTTCTTTCTTTCTTTCTTTCTTTCTTTCTTTCTTTCTTTCTTTCTTTCTTTCTTTCTTTCTTTCTTTCTTTCTTCCCCACATATGATTTGGGTGGATGCATGATTATATCAAAACATTCTGAAGATATATTTGTAGATAGTTCTCTAAGTTGTAGGCATGTGGATAGTTAATTAGTTGCTTCAATTCTTAAATCCCCATTGCAGTTTTCATATTTTGCACAGTCTATCAGTCAGTGGGACTCAATGCATTCAATGTGATTTGTATGAGGAATTTGTGTAAAAGGCAATTGATATAGATGATGATAAATGACGAATGACCTGTTGGGGGATGTTTGTTAATTGGGTATGATTTCCCTGCAGGAGATCAACAGTACTCTGTGCCTCCTCCAGTGTATGGCTGTCATACTCCTACTGACAGCTGCACGGGCAGCCAGGCTCTCCTGCTCAGATCTCCATACAACAGGTATGTTCCTCAGATGTCTAGATCAACACTGTATAACACTGGATTTTTTGTTTTATAGACACAGCGCCACCCTTGTCTATGAACTGTGTCTGGTATTGCAGCTCTGCCCCCATTCACTTGAATGGGGTTTAGCTGCAATACCAGACTTAGCCCATAGACAAAAAGGGCACTGTTTCTTTAAAAAGACAGACATTATTTTGTAATCTCATACAACTGCCGGCCATAGACTGTGCAGGGGACTGCAGCATGACCTCATTCACATGAATAAATATGTGTTGCAGTTCCCTGCACAGCGGGTGGCCAATAGCACCACTGTATAGGGAAAAACAGTGAAGGGGTCACAGTGCTAAAGCAACGCTATGGACCCTTTAATCTCAGGATCGGTGGGGGTCCTGGCCGTCCGACCCCCACTTTTCGCAAAATGATGCCATATCCTAGCCAGAAGTGGTTTCTCTGCCTGTAGTGTAAAAAGAAAAACTGTCACAACTGTTGGAAATCAAATTAAAAAAATTATGCGATTGTATATATATATATACTTTAAATACTGTGAATATTTATTTCTCAATGCAATAGGGCTTGCTCGCGTAGCTGCTCGGTTTGTCACAATGTATCACCACTACCAGCTTGTAATATAAGATTGGTGCAGCTTGATCGCGTTGTTAGGCCCTGTGGTTTACTGATGTCACAATGCTGGACAAACCCTTACACAATGGGGACAAACGGAAACCATTTGCACCGGATCCGTCACCATTGAAATCAATGGTGATGCAACAGGAAACCTATGGTTTCCGTTTGTTTCATGTTTGGATTCCGTTCACGGGTTCCCCTGACGGAAAGCTCAGACGGAACCCATGAACGGAGCCCTGACGCAGATGTGAACGAAGCCTAAGGTGATAAGAGGCACAACCCCGGAGTTACAGAATTGTTAGGCTGAGTTCACACGTGGCGGATTTTACACTTTGCAATGCAAAAGGGTGAGATCTGCGTCAAAACCGCAACAAAATCTGCGACAAATCCGCAACGTGTAAACTCAGCCTTAGGCCTTATTCACACGAACATGTTATACGTCCGTGCTACGCGCGTGATTTTCACGTGCGTCGCATGGACCTATGTTTGTGAATGGGGCCGTTCAGACTGTCAGTGAATTTCACGTAGCGTATGTGCGCTGCGTAAAACTAACGACATGTCCTATATTTGGCCGTGTTTCACGCAACACGCACCCATTGAAGTCAATGGGTGCATGCAAATCGCGCACGGCACACGGAAGCACTTCCGGTTGCCGCGCGTGATTCGCGCAACAGTAGTAAAAATAATGAATGAAAACAGAAAAGCACCTCGTGCTTTTCTGTTTGTAAACATAAAACCAGAGTGTCATAATGATGCCGGCTGCACGAAAATCACGCAGCCACGCACCATATGCTGATGCCACACAGACCTATTGCGCGCGCCCCAAATCTGCACCAACATTTGCAGCGGAAAAATTCCGCCACGTCTGAACGTGCCCTTAATCTTAATCTAAAGATCACTGGAGTAAGATGCGCCTAATTTATTAATAAATTAGACGCACCACCGCGTGTATGCATTAGAAAGTTAAATCTTCTCCAGCTATGACCCTAAATTTATAGTAAGGCTGGGTTCACACAACCTATTTTCAGGCGTAAACGAGGCGTTTTACGCCTTGAATTACGCCTGAAAACACGGCTCCAATACGCGTCGCTGTCAAAAGACGGCGCGTAAAATGACAGCCTCGTCAAAGAAGTGCAGGACACTTCTTGGGACGTAATTGGAGCCGTTTTTCATTGAATCCAATGAAGAACAGCTCCAGATTACGACCGTAATTGACGCCTCGCAAAACGCGAGTACGAGCAATTACGTCTGAAATGCAGGAGCTGTTTTCTCCTGAAAACAGCTCCGTAATTTCAGCCGTAATTGTCGATATCGTGTGCACATACCCTAATAGTAATTTATAGTAAATTTGTTGGGCCGCAGGATGGCCCTGCCCCTCCCACATTATAGAACTGCTCCATTGTCTGGTATAGGAAAAATATTACTGTTCCTGAGCCGGAACGTATGTAGGAAAGTTGCAGGTAATGACTGAATTGGTCAAAGCTGTCTGAAGGTGGCCTGCCTTTAAAAGCAGAACCCTAAGGCTGGATTCACACGAGCACATTACCTCCGTAATGGACGGAACGTATTTCGGCCGCAAGTCCCGGACCGAACACAGTGCAGGGAGCCGGGCTCCTAGCATCATAGTTATGTACGACGCTAGGAGTCCCTGCCTCTCCGTGGAACTACTGTCCCGTACTGAAAACATGATTACAGTACGGGACCGTTGTCCCGCAGCGAGGCAGGGACTCCTAGCGTCGTACATAACTATGATGCGAGGAGCCCGGCTCCCTGCACTGTGTTCGGTCCGGGACTTGCGGCCGAAATTGGTCCGTCCATTACGGACGTATTGTGCTCGTGTGAATCCAGCCTTAGGCTGGGGTCACATGTTGTGGTAGTGCTGGAAGTAAATCAATAAATGGAATAATCAAGTTTTGTAGCAGTAAGCAGTGCCGTTGTTTCCTGAACACTTATCTTTGTGACCACCACGTTGTTATGTAACGCTTATAAGGCCAGGGTCACACACACAGTTTTGATGCCGTTTTTGACCACAAAAACCAGAAGTGGTACCTAAATGAAGGAAAGGTATAAAGAAAAGACAGATGCATCACCTTTGTTTTATGTCCAATTCTGTCTTTCGCTAAAAAAAAACGAACAAAAAACTGCAACAAAAAAACTGCGTGTGTGATCCTGGCCTTACAGTGGTAAGTGGTTATTGAGTTCCCCTAAAAACAGTTCTTAGAATTCTTGTTCAGGGTTTTAATGACAACTTCAATTTTCTCCACTGAAGTCAGAATTCTCAAATAAAAAGTCAGAATTCTAAGATAAAATTAAAATTTTGACTATGTGAAATTTTCAACACATGATTCTGGCGTTTTATCTCTTACTTACTTAATTTACTTATTTAATTCAGAATTCTTTTTTCTATTTTATTGTTTCTTAACAACCCAGGTATCTTCCGTATAAAATACAACATAAGGGCTCATTCAGACGAGCCCTTATGTGTTGTTTCAACGGAGCGTGTGAAGGGTCCGTGAAAAAATAGGACATGTCCTATTTTACTGCGTGTTACGCATCCCTCCTAGTCTATGGGGGATCCGCGACAACTCGTCCCAGATGGGTGCACCTCAAATGTGAAAAACTGCAGTTTTTCACGTCCAAGTTTAGCTACGCTCGTGTGAATGTTGCCTAACCATGAGAAAACTATGAAAGATAACCATAGCATGCTCCAAACATGGTGACTTTTTATTTTTTAATATTATTTCTGAAAATCCTATTCACTTTAGTAGAATGTTTTTTTTTGGTCACAGTGAAAAAGATAATGATAAAAGTTGTGTGAAAGTTTCCTAACTGCAACAGTTGTCACATGTCTGTATGAGACATCAGAGGTGATTTACAATGTTGAATTTATAGATTTTAATTCATTGGACTTTAATGGACCCTGCTATGTTTGCTGGTAAATTTCAGTTTCACCAAATATTATTGAAAAGCTTTTAATCATAATTAACTTTAGAGAATTTCCACCTTTTATAAGTGCAGAAAAGATATAGTGCAGGTTCAAGACACACTTAAAGTATCACATTCCCTTTCCTAACAATTTCAGCAGTGAATAGGAAATCATTTCTCAACTCTCTGTGAACTTGGATACAGTCTTGTATCACTCCGATAAGACTTGTCTGGCGACTGGTACAAACTGCACCATAGAACCAGTGGGGAAAATTAAGTCATACTGTGTTTCCCCTAGGATGACTCCATCTCCAATAATTACTGATGCAATCTACTTTGCCATACTTCAGTAGTAGCTTATGATGTGAAGGATAAGATCTAATGTATAGAAGAACATAATCTGCTACATTCTATTCTGCATGTTTTGGTGGCAGATTAAAGGGCAATTTCATTCCACGAAAAATTAAATTTTTCAAAAAAAAAAAAACTGAATTCTATTTGCATAATGCCTCATGGTGGACAAAATTGTAACATCTTTAAAACATCACCACTAACTCTTATATTGCCCCTTGTACACAAGAATTTGGATCCTGATAGGTAAAAAAATTATCATATTTGACTTGAGATCCACGTAAGATTGGCTGTAACTTCTTCTGCTTTCCTGGTAGTAACATAAACATAGGAGAGATGATTTACTCATCCAGTGGCATAATAAAAAAAAAAAAGGGAGCACCATTGCAGAGATGAATCTGGCCCCCCATTATGTTGTTAGGTGTTTGTTCCCCCCCCCCACACTCCCTTTCCATGGCCCTTGGGCCAATACCCCACCCCTACAATGGAGTTTATTTGGAGAGAGGAGTCTTGCATAGGTTCCTACTACCCAATAGTCTATGGGATGAAACCAGCCCTCCTCTCTCCAATGTCTCCTACGTTTGCCCTTGTACTCATCCGTGCCACAAAAACGTAAAAACTCATCAGATAGTATTTATCAAAAGTTGATCAAATGTTCTACCATATATACATTGAAAACTGGCTGATGGTAAGGAACGTTGTTCATGTCTTTTCTAGAGATACAAGAGGAAAACGAAATAATGTTTAGAATCGTCATCTTTATAATAGCCCAATCAATGATTGTAGATTTTAGCTTTTGTGATATAAAAGGGTTAATATATACTCTACATAATGTTGGTGATTGTAAAATAAAACTTTTCATATCGCCTGGAACGTACTCTATGAGGGATTAGGGATTAGAAGCAGTAGTACCTGTGGGAGATGACCTGAAAGCAGTGGACGAGAACAAAACATCATCATCCATGGAGCATTTCATGAAAGAAAGGGTCACATTTACTAGATGTTCAGCGGGTAAAGAATCAGCAGAGAATTAAAAGTATCTATAGCAGTGTCATATATTTTAAAATGATTGTAAATGAAATAAGGAACCTGTAAAAAGTAACTAATTAAAGTCCCAAAACTATAAAGAAAATCATTACATGGGGCCCATTGAAACCAGTGGGCATCCGAGTATTGGTGTCAGGGGTTTAAGTAGTAACCATGGAGCCTGTTACATGTTTACATTGTTACATAATAAGGTTGAAAAAAGACAAAGGTCCATCAAGTCCAACCTATAATCTTACCGTGTTAGTTCAGAGGAAGGCAAAACCCCATTGCCAATTGCCTCATTAGGGGAAAAATTCCTCCCCAACTCCAAATATGGAAATCAGAATAAATCCCCGGGTCAATAACCTATCCCCAGAATCTAGTACTCATAACCTGTAATATTATATTTTTAAAGAAAGGCATCAAGGCCCTTCTTGAACTCTCAGTGATCAACCATCACAACATCCTGTTGCAGAGAGTTCCATAGTCTCACTGCTCTTACAGAAAAGAATCCTTGTCTGTGATGATGATGATGATGAAACCTTTTTTCCTCTAGCTGTAGAGGATGCCCCCTTTCCCTTGTTACAAGCCTAGGTGTAAAAAGATCATTAGAAAGTTCTCTGCACTGTCCAATTATATATTTGTACATTGTAATTAGATCGCACCATAGCCATCTTTTTTCTGAACAGGATAGCCCAAAGTTTGGTAACCTTTCTTGGTACTGCAAGGGACCCCAATCTGCAATGACCACCATGAGCAGTGACTGAGCTTATGAAATGGAAAGGTTATGATTATTATGCTTAATGGTCATTGCTCTTTCTCGAGGGGGCCTTTTCCTGCCTTCTTTAGACATTCTTGCCTCCTCCTATAAACGGCCTCCTCACCCACCTATGTGACTTTGCTAAGAATAGAACTGGGTCTTCTCAGCAGTTGGGCCCCATACCAGCTGCTATACCTGTTACCAAGGTAGTTAGGCCCATGATAGGGGCATGTGGTCCTCCGGAGTTAGAGCTGCTCTTTACAGTAGCTAATGGAGGTGGTTCTAAACAGGGACACCCCTTATTACCTCTATATGCCCTAATAAGTCATATGGACAGGAGATGTCTAAACCACATAAACCATTGGGATACATATGAATAAAAATGTTTCACTGACCACCAAAAATACGATTTAATATTTTGAACAGAAATCCAGACCTATTGCTTAAAGCGACCCTCTGATCCCAGGACAACGTTTTAAATATGATGGAGCATATGGAGTAATATTACTTGATGCCCTCCAGCTGTGCCCCTCTGCCGTCGACCCGCTGTTTTAGGGTCCCCTCTCTACTGTCCCAAAATGGCTGCAGTGCTTGTTAGACTATAAGTCTGAGACACTCCCAGTGTTCTTGGATTGGCCAAAGCTGCTCACATGAGCAGTTCTGTCCAATCCGTGATACCCTAAAACGGCGGATCCACAGTAGAGGGGCACAACTGGAGGGCACCAGGTAACATTACTCCATATACCCCATCACATTTAAAATTTTGTCCTGAAACCGGAGGGTCGCTTTAAAATAAAATATATAAAATGTCAGGGATTACATCTGTTACCATAGCACCATCGTTCGTTGGAGGGAATGGTAGTCTGAAACCTTACACTTCGACCCTGATGATTTAAAGGGGTTTTGCAACAAAATAAATTTGGAATATCCACAGGATTCCTTGGTGGTGCATGAAATGTTTACTATTAATAATATGGAGTAGATTATATAATGGAGGCTTAAACAACAACAAAAAATGACAAGGTTTATCCATGCACTATATACATTATGAAGTAAAATGTAACAAATATTTTGTAGATATTTTGTTAACATGCATTTTCTGTCATTATTATTACATTTTATATATTATTGATTATGAATTAATTATTATTATTATTATGTTTGTTAGCCAAGTATTCCACTATCCATATACTTGGCTTGCAGCTGTTGAACCTAGCCCGTTGCAGGCCTCTCTGGCAGTGAACAAGCTGTCCCAGCTACATGAGTCACACTTCCAGGGTTTACAGATTGAGGGAGTTGTAGTGTAGATTAAAGCTTCATCCACTGCAGGGGTCAAGAACTCGTCATCCTTACTCTGCATGCCAAGACAAACTCAGAATGATCTACTACTGAGTTCCTTTAAAGTTCCTCTTTTTCACTTGGACTTGGTTTCCTTTTATTTGTCTCCAAAGTACATCAATCCAATTCAATCTTTCTACGCATTTAGTGGTAGAGAAGAAATGGATTTGCAGGAGTTTGATATCAGATTATTTTTAGACGGAGGTGAATGGAAACTATTTTTTATACAATAACCTAAAGTAGTGAGATGTGGAAGGAAGAAGACTGATAGTTATACTGCATCCATGTGAACATTGGTTACCACTGGTGCCCCCATGAGCCCACGGCCGTGTCCGAGTTTACAGCTGGAGTACCATCTGAGATTTTTTTGTTAAGAAACTGAAATTTAGTGTAGTGTTACCTCACTAGTGTAATGACTCTCTGTAGGAGGAATCAACAGGACTTTTAGAGTTGCCTGAGTTCCCCCATATTCCTACAGATTCCCCCAAGCAAAATCCATATCCCTATGAGGCTGTTTGCAAGGTATTTCCAGGGCCAATTATAGGTAGGCCATATAAGACATGTGCTCTACTACCTTGGGGGCTTATCAGGCCTCTACCACTCACCCTTTCTGATGGCCATTTTGTGATTCCATCCAGCCTAGATGTGGTGACCACCCATGCGTGTAGCTCTCTTTTGAAGTCCGAGGGAGTCGCCGGCTTGGCTGAATCCATAGACTTCATTGTAGAGGGCTACACATGGTTTTTATGGGGCTGTAATAGGGGATCTGATGGAGTCTGGGTCTCAGAAATGGAATAGGAGGGACCCACCAACCCTAATCTGGCCCTTGATACCTCATGTAGCTCACTAGATCCCTGAAAGCTAAAGTGTGTCTGACTACAGATAGGTATCTCTGCTAAGATAATTCTGAAATTATGTTCGAAAACTCATTTTGGAAGGAAACAATTCATAGAGACAATTTTTGTTTTTCAGAGAAAAACTATTGGCATATAGGATTATTTAAATTGGTGGCTTTTCCAGATGGCTTCAATGTTTCTTCTCTGTGACCATCTCTTGCATTATTCCGATATGCAGATGCATTATTAAAGTACAACCACCACTGCGAATAACCCATTAAGGTTTTTTTTTTACACCATAGAAGGGGGTCAAGGAGCCCCCTTTCTCATGAAAGTCATTTCAGACCTCTCAGACCTTTTTAATATTGATGATTGCAATTGAGTGACTTACTTGACAACACTATATAGTAGGAAAAAAAAAAACCTACACCAGGTGTTATATCCTCATGTTCATTAAAGGTGTTGTCCAGTTTAGAAAAACAATTTTCACATATCTCTCATAAGTGAATGCTGAGTATATAGAGGGGGGGGGGGGTCCTCTGTTCAGGACCAAAGACGAGAGTGGTTACAAAGTTGGTCTCTCGCTCTGGAGGACCTATCCTGTCCTGTATTACACAGCTAACCCATTGATATGAATGGGCACTGTGTAATGCTTAATTTCACCAGTGGTGGCACTGCAGAGAAATGTAACCCTTCAGATTTGGCCACAGATTACAGCTGATCGTTTGGGGTTCCAGCAGGGAGACATTATGTGATCAGCTTAATGTCAAGGTACCCTCTTCCGACAAGTTGTCTAAAGCAGAGAACCCCTTAACGATCATTGAATAGATCCTTATAGATAGTTCCAACTAGTAGAATAGTTTCGATAAAAATTGATCACCTACCTGCCCCAAAGAAGCAACAACCCCACATATGTCTAGTGACTGCTTCCATATATCCCTGTCAAAACATGTTTATTAAGAGATCGCCTTGTGCACCTGGGTTGTCACCAGTGTTTATGCTGGGAGATAAGTATTGTCAGATTGCACCGTCAATACTTGTACGGTGCACTGATGTTTGCACACTTGTCACATTTATTGTGTAGGCTTAAGCATGAAGAGGGGAAGGGTCAATAACTCACATGCACTCAGAATAAAGAAAATACACATGGTAAGGAGATACATGTGAAGCACACACAACCTTCTCCAATGGATTTCCTCTGGTTGGTCTGGTTTCCTTTCACAGCCTGAAAACATACTGGTGGAGTAACCGGCTTCTTGTGAGAGGGTCCTTCATGTGTTTGTCTGTCTGTGATGGGTAAAATGGATTTACATAACTGGTCAATAAGTCTGCACTACTTAAGTATAATAGTAATTTCTGCTATTCTTCTTCTTCTACTTATTATTATTAATATTAATTTCAATTTATTTTACCTTTTGTATATTGAGGCAACGTACAGGATACAGCATCATAGTCACCGGGGGTCAATTTCATAGGAAGCCAATTGGCCTTTTAGTGTTTTTGCATAATGATCAAACTGAGAATCCATAGCACAGATATTTAAAAGCTTTTTTATTATTAAATAAATATGTTATTTGTTTTGAAGCAATTTTCCAATTGACTTTTGTTATATTTTTTTTTACTTTTTACGATTCAGCTTCTATTTATCCTGTATACATAGAAGCTGTATTGTTCTCTCTTAGCCAATTCCGTCAGTGCAGCTGTAATGACGGCTCAGCTGAAAGCAGATCCTGTGTGTCTCTAACACAGGGGATTCAGGTAATATCAATCACATCTAAGTTATGAACTTATCATAAAAAGTAAATTTAAAAAATACATAAAAGTCCATTAGAAAAAGTCTTAAAACCACATAACACAGTGATTTAAGAAAATAACAATAAAAATTATTCTTTCCAAAGGTGTACATAACCTTTAAATTAGGCCATCTTTATGATGCCCTAAATAAGCTAGACTAGAGGGTCCTGCTACTAAGAGCCCCTCAAAGGGCTAAAATAGAAAATGCTAAAAGCTTATGTCATGGTTTCCCTCCCCTTAATCAATTATCGGCTAATGAGCAGTTATAAGACAAATCACTTAAAATTCTCCTGAAGAAAGTTTCCTTAGAGTCCTGAAAATGTAATGCGATCCCTTTTGTCGCTGGTTAGCATATATGGCATTCCTGACCTCCGTCTCCCATTCTGCATTTTGGGGGACTATTTAATGGTTGCAAGAGCAATTTATATTTCCAAAATAGAATGTATATTGGGATTAGATTTCATATATACCCACACTTCAGATTTTCCAGACAGCAAAGTAACATAAATCTATCTATCTATCTATCTATCTATCTATCTATCTATCTATCTATCTATCTATCTATCTATCTATCTATCTATCTATCTATCTATCTATCTATCTATCTATCTATCTATCTATCTATCTATCTATCTATCTATCTATCTATCTATCTATCTATCTATCCATCAATCTATGAGAGTATCAACAATATTTTACTTTCGATTAGTAAAATATGGGCAGAAATTTGTTGCTTTAGATCCTAATGATTTCTGCAGGTTTATATAGCAGTCACCCTTTCAGCTTTGACTTATATGTGTTCCATTCAGAGGCATCATTCAGTTCCAAATTTACAGAAGAATACAAATCACTTCATTTATTTCTGTCTCAGATGATCCCAGATATCTGTTCCGTCTAACAATGGGTAGCCCAGATCTCCCATTTAAAATGATGCAGTATAGTAAACCTGTCGTCACCTTTATACTGCTGGAGGGTTTCACTTGTCAGACGCCCAGAGCATTCCAAACTTTAACCCTCCATGTTCTCTCTAATTTCCCCAATCATACAATCAGCTGTGTAAAGAAAAAAACATATTTTCAAAAGAATATTTTCCCCAAATAAAAAGTTATCTATCTATCTATCTATCTATCTATCTATCTATCTATCTATCTATCTATCTATCTATCTATCTATCTATCTATCTATCTATCTATCTATCTATCTATCTATCTATCTATCTATCTATCTATCTATCTATCTATCCATTTACAATGAATTCAATACTCCTAAATCAGATTTGTCTAGATTACTAACCCTATTTTCAAACTCAAAATCATTTTTTTCAGCAGATTTTTGTAAAACAGTATTAAAAACGAAAAAAAAAAAAATGCTGCTTTCATAAGTATTTTTCCACTATGTTGTAGAGGCTCCAATTTTTGTACGGCACTGTCATCATATATCAATCTGAATAAGCCCTAAGGGTAAGACCAGAAAGAGCAGAGATTTCTCATGAATCTGCACTGAAAATCTGCAACGTCTAAACTAACGGTCATTTTGGTATTTAAAGGGCAATGACTAATTAAACAGTCTGTGTGTACTATTTATGGGGGTACTCTTCCAAGGAAACACAGTGATCTGCAACACATATACACTACTGTTCAAAAGTTTAGGGTCACTTAGAAATTTCCTTATTTTTGCAAGGAAAGCACAGTTTTTTTCAATGAAGATAACATTAAATTAATCAGAAATACACTCTATACATTGTTAATGTGCTAAATGACTAATCTAGCTGCAAACGTCTGGTTTTTAATGCAGTATCTACATAGGTGTATAGAGGCCCATTTCCAGCAACCATCACTCCAGTGTTCTAATGGTACATTGTGTTTGCTAACTGTGTTAGAAGGCTAATGGATGATTAGAAAACACTTGAAAACCCTTGTGCAATTATGTTAGCACCGCTGTAAACAGTTTTGCTGTTTAGAGGAGCTATAAAACTGACCTTCCTTTGAGCTAGTTGAGAATCTGGAGCATTACATTTGTGGGTTTGATTAAACTCTCAAAATGGCTAGAAAAAGAGAGCTTTCATGTGAAACTCGACAGTCTATTCTTGTTCTTAGAAATGAAGGCTATTCCATGCGAGAAATTGCCAAGAAACTGAAGATTTCCTACAACGGCGTGTACTACTCCCTTCAGAGGACAGCACACACAGGCTCTAACCAGAGTAGAAAGAGAAGTGGGAGGCCCCGCTGCACAACTGAGCAACAAGACAAGTACATTAGAGTCTCTAGTTTGAGAAATAGATGCGTCACAGGTCCTCAACTGGCAGCTTCATTAAATAGTACCCGCAAAACGCCAGTGTCAACGTCTACAGTGAAGAGGCGACTCCGGGATGCTGGCCTTCAGGGCAGAGTGGCAAAGAAAAAGCCATATCTGAGACTGGCTAATAAAAGGAAAAGATTAATATGGGCAAAAGCACACAGACATTGGACAGAGGAAGATTGGAAAAAAGTGTTATGGACAGACGAATCGAAGTTTGAGGTGTTTGGATCACACAGAAGAACATTTGTGAGACGAAGAACAACTGAAAAGATGCTGGAAGAGTGCCTGACGCCATCTGTCAAGCATGGTGGAGGTAATGTGATGGTCTGAGGTTGCTTTGGTGCTGGTAAAGTGGGAGATTTGTACAAGGTAAAAGGGATTTTGAATAAGGAAGGCTATCACTCAATTTTGTAACGCCATGCCATACCCTGTGGACAGCGCTTGATTGGAGCCAATTTCATCCTACAACAGGACAATGATCCAAAGCACACCTCCAAATTATGCAAGAACTATTTAGGGAAGAAGCAGGCAGCTGGTATTCTATCTGTAATGGAGTGGCCAGCGCAGTCACCAGATCTCAACCCCATAGAGCTGTTGTGGGAGCAGCTTGACCGTATGGTACGCAAGAAGTGCCCATCAAGCCAATCCAACTTGTGGGAGGGGCTTCTGGAAGCATGGGGTGAAATTTCTCTCCGATTACCTCAGCAAATTAACAGCTAGAATGCCAAAGGTCTGCAATGCTGTAATTGCTGCAAATGGAGCATTCCAAGACCAAAGCAAAGTTTGAAGGAGAAAATTATTATTTCAAATAAAAATCATTATTTCTAACCTTGTCAATGTCTTGACTATATTTTCTAGTCATTTTGCAACTCATTTGATAAATATAAGTGTGAGTTTTCATGGAAAACACAAAATTGTCTGGGTGACCCCAAACTTTTGAACGGTAGTGTAGATTAATAACAAACTGGAGAAAAATGACATTACTTGTTGAAAAGCGCCCAGCAGAACGTGAAGAATAAGAAACATTTAATGTTAATAATCACTTGCAGGTTAAAAAGAAACTCCTGCTGCAAGATCCCGGGCTGGTATTTCTAATAAAAAAAACTGGTCTTGAACATATTAATTACACTGCGTTACAGGAAGAATTTGTGGAATTGCTAAATGTAATGGTACAGACCAGCACGGGATGACGGGGAAACTGCAGGAGAGCTGCCCCTTTTAGAATTGATATGAAAGATATTGTGTGAGAAATCATGGGCCAGATGCTGCAATGAGCGACGCTGCTATCCTTGTCTATATCACTCAGGCTTTATTCTGTTGTAAGTTGGCTACTTGCAAAAAAAAATAAACCACCAAAAAACAATAAAAACAAGTATATACAGTTTACCTATAATGTTGTAGTATGGCATATTATACAAGTTTACATTTTGCACTGTACTGCCCATTGCTATACTATTCACACTCTATGCTGGGAAGTACATAGAAATAACAGGACCCCATAGAAAATAACCCCCAACTCCACTGAAAGCTCTGTGCTGATGAATTTCATAATATATCTTTATAGGGGTCGTAGCTGTTTTTTTTTCACCTACAGAGCTCCAAATTAATTGCTTCCATTCACACTGTCATAGAGTTAAACGACAAAAGTTTGGATGCCTGCAGCCACCACTAGGGGGAGCTCATTGCATATAGATTTATAAAGCTAGCATTGAACTCAAAGGGAGCTATAAACATCTGTATGCTCCCCCTAGTGGTGGCTGCAGGCAAATGGCATGCCTCTATGACTGACAGCGAAGAATACATCTTTGAAGAGCAATTTTTTTCTTATATATATAAAAAGGTTAGTCAATGTGATTAGTGCAACTTTCTAAATAGTTTTTATTAACCCCTTCGGGACTGAGACATTTTTTGAGTTTTCATTTCCGTTTTTCACTAACCTCTTTCCAAGAGCCATAACTTTTTTATTTTTCCGTCAATATTGTGGAGTGAGGGCTTATTTTTTTTGCGGGAGGAGTTGTAGTTTATTTTGGTACCATTCATCGTTCCATATAATGTACTGGGAAAAAGTAAAACAATTCTTTGCGGGCTGAAGCTGGAAAAACATTGATTCCTCAATTGTTTTTTGGGTTTAGTTTTTACGGCTTTCAACATGTGGTAAAAACAACAACTTATCTTTATTCTGTGGCTCAATACGATTATGGTGATACCAAATGTATATAGTTTTTTTTTATATTTTACTACTTTTATTGATAAAAAACATTTTGTTTAAAAAAAAATGTTTGTGTCGCCACATTCTGAGAGCCATAACTGTTTTATTTTTTTTACCGGTTGAGCGGTGTGAGGGCTTATTTTTTGCGGGACGAGCTGTAGATTCTATCGGTACCATTTGGTATGTAGAACTTTTTGATCACTTGCGTTTTACATTTTTATTTTTTACGGCGCTCACCGTGCGCGGTAAATAATGTTATATTGTAATAGCTCAGACTTTTACGGACGCAGCGATACAAATTTTGTTTCCTTTTTTTATTTTTTACATTACTTTAGGAGAAAAATGTGAAAAGGGGGGTCATTAGATTGCTGGTACAATACACTGCAATACTAACGTATTTCAGTATATTGTAATTTTTACATGCTTCTGTTAAGCTCCGCCACAGGCAGGGCTTAGCAGAGGCACAGTGAAGGCAGCCCTGGGGGCTTTCATTAGGCCCCGGGGCTGCCATGACAATGGTCGTCACCCCCGATCTCGTTGCGGGGGGGATGAACTGTCGGAGGGGGCCGCCCCCTCTTTTTAACGCCTCAGATGCTGGAGTCATGATTGACCGCAGCATTTGAGGGGTTAAACAGCCAGGAACAGCGCGATCGCTGCTCCTGGCTGTTAGTCCCGGGTGTCGGCTGTAAAATACAGCCGACACCCGCAGCATATATAGCGTGCTCTGCGTGTAAGCGCGCTCCAAACATCAACCCCCGCACCCGGACGTAATAGCACATCTGGTGCGCCAAGGGGGTTAAAATTGTTTTGACTTTTTGAGATATCTTTGTATTCTCTATACAGATCAGCTGTATTGTTCGCTATGACCTGAATAGCGAACTTAGATGTGATGGATTACAGGTGGATCCTGCATGCCAGAGGACTTAGGCTCTGTTCACATCTACGTTGGGGTCCCATTCTGACGTTCCGTCGGAGGTTTCCGTCAGAACGGGACCCTGAACAGACACAAACTGACACCGACGGAAACCAGAGGTTTCCGTTTCCATCACCATTGATTTCAATGGTGACGGAGCCGGTGCCCGTGGTTTCCGCTTGTGTCTGTTGTGCACCGGACCCGTCGATTTGACGGAAGCAATAGTGTAGTCCACTGCGCTATTGCTTCTGTATTGCTTCCATGCTTTGGTGTCAGTTTGTGTCTGCTCAGGGTCTCGTTCCGACGGAAACCTCAGACGGAACGTCAGAACGGGACCCCAACGCAGATGTGAACGAAGCCTCAGTGCTAGATACAGCAGCTCTGTATAGAGAATACAAATCAGCTGTATCTAAAAAAGTAAAAGGAATTTTTAATAAAAACTATTTAGAAAGTTGCACTAATCGCACTGACTAACCTTTGTGTATATATATATATAATTGCCTTTCAAAGGTTTACATAGCCTTTAAAGGAGTTGTCCAGTTTAGAAAACACATTGGCATATACCCTATTGGGGAATTCTGAGTTAATAGAGGGGGGGCCCTCTGTTCAGGATCCTCATCTATTGGCCACAGTGGAGAGCAGTTACAAAGAACGTATTTCGCTCTGGAGGACCTGTCCTGTTTTGTATTACACAGACAGCCAATTGATTTGAATGGGCACTATGTAATGCTTCATTTCTCCTGTGGTGGCGCTGCAGGGAAATTAAACACTTACTGCCAGGATTCCCTACAGATTACAGCTGATCACTGGGGTTCCCAAAAGAGGGACACTTTGTGATCTACTTAATATCAAGTGACCCTCCCAATAAATAGGGATTGTCCAAGGTGGATAATCCCTTTAAGTAACGTGTCCTTTTTTTCCAACATGTGCACCATAGCAGTTGCATGGTCTTCCTCTGTGGTATGATTGGGTTTGAATACATCCATTATATCAATGTATACATATATTGTGAGAAGAATAAAGTGCCCATAGCCTACAATGTTTATCATGTTTGAAATATAGTACAGTATGTAATGTCTGATATTCTTTGTTTCATGTCCCCTCTAAATTGTAAAGTGCTGCGTAATATGTTGGCGCTATATAAATAAAGATTATTATTATAAGTCATTTTTGTCACATATGGGACTATAAATAAATATTACTTGAGTCTTACTTGGGGTATTCGCACATTACCAGGTTATAAAATGAGTCATGAAGATGCCCGGTATTCATGTTATTAGTCATCCATACCAGGCTCACGTGTGCGAACACGATTATAAGAATCTGCGCCAGTCTGATCCATGTGTACGATTGTTGGATTCCCTCAAGAGATGAAATATGTTAAATAATATATTTACACAGTCTGTTTAATAATAACCAAATAACCAGTGAGTTCTCTTGTCGTTACTTATAATTGGAGAAAAGGGGGAGACAGATCCTACAGGAATTCCAAGAATTTTCAAATAAACAAGATGGTTACATCCATAACTTTATTTAACTTGTTTCTGCTTTTTAGAGGAATTAATCCCAGAAAACATGTATTTTTTTAAAGAATTTAGGCTACACTGGCTTACTATTTTTTTTAGTAAAGTGATACAATTAATAAAAAAATAATAGAAATAAAAAATATATTTTATAATATAAAATATATCGAAAAATATATATAATGTATTGTAATAAACTTAAAGGGGTATTCCTATATTAGACTGTTAAGACATATCCACAGCCTAAGCCTAAAAAAGACTCTTCACATATTATGGGTCGAAACGGTGCTTTTTTTTTATGCCAGAGTTTTGACAATAAATTCCACCTTTTTACTCTACTCCTGGAGATGTGTGCTGCTGTCTACAATATTACTTTTTGATGATATCCACAGTATATGTCATAAATACCCCACCTCTGGCTCCTGCACCTATCTCCTGAACAGGGGTCCCTCGACCCCATCCTTCCTATGAGGCCGCAGTCAGTTCCAGCTAGAGCCCTATTTGAGTGGAGTCAAGCTGCAGTACCAGACACAGCCACATGGACGCAAGAGCTATTCTTACATTCTCCTGATAGGAGGGGGATCCACACCGATCCCATACTAATGGCATATCCTCAGGATAGATCATAGATGTTATATCCTGGAAACCCCCTTTAATATTGTGTGGCATATTATGACTGTAATTTGGAGGTCGCTGCCAAGTTCCAGCTATCTCCAATTTACCGTCTTTATCACGACCAGGACACAGTGCGGGACCATCACCTGCAGCCATTGGGGCAGTGGGAGTGTTGTCACTTGGGCTACAGGTGACAACTTGCCACCATGCGCCAAAGGGTCTAATACTCCGCAACTGGTTGAGAGGAGGTGGGTGGGCACAAAAGGGGCAAATATGTCTTGAGATATTATTTGTCTGTTTTGTACATTAAAATAACCGGTGTCTCTTGTGTTGGGGTTTTTCCAGTGATAACCTCTACCAAATGACCTCACAGTTGGAATGTATGACATGGAATCAGATGAACTTGGGTACATCACTGAAGAGGTAAGACTCTACCTAATCTACTTTATAGTTTTATCCCCTTTACTTTCATATAGAAATATTATAGTCTGTGATTTGAAGAACTCGTAAAAGCTCGTCCACCAAACAGGTTGTGATCAACACTATATAAATTATTTACCCTCATAGTAATAATAACACGACTCAATACATACTGTGATAAATAGGTGTTTTATAGAATGGTAAACCATTTTTCCTATTACTGTCTGAGCTGGCTGGGATTTACCATCATAATCAACCTCAGACTAAGTTTTGCCATGTTTTATACATACAAAGAGCAACAAAGCCGAGAAAGATATAGTTCTCCGAACCCATTTATTCTAGAAACAGCACCACCCTTCTCCATGAATATGGTTGGTATTGGAGCTCAGCTTTATTCAAGTTATTGGGGCTTAATTTGCAATACCAAACACAGCCTGTGGACAAGAGTGGTGCTGTTTATGGAAGAAAGCAGGCATGTTTTTTTCCATCTCACAACCCCTTTAACAGACCCAGGCATTTATATGGAAACTCTGGCGTTTTGTATTGAAGCGCGGCCATAGGGTGGAGATTTTTGGACCCCAGTACTAAACCCATTATAGTGCCCCCTCAACTTTCAAGGGCCATTGTGTGCAAAGATGTCATGTTTTGGGGTATATATACTTTATAATAGTCACTTATTTTTCTCATAAGATAGATGTATCTACAAGCTCATTAAATTATGTAATAATATGTAAATTATGTATAATGAACAGTTATGTACATTTTTTGTTTATTGTAATTTGTATTTTTAATTTCACATAATTTTCAATAACTGTGATATGATGAAACCATTCTTGTTTATATCCCGAGGCTGAAAACCCATATAGACCTAATATTTGTCACATCTGTATCCAATACCTTAATACAATGATTATGCTTTATTTACAGAAGACCAAAAAACCCATTTAAAGTATTCTCCTACACTAGTCTGATAATTTTTGTTTAGCTGGTTTGGGGGATGGAGTGACATTTGGCCTATTAGAACTTGTATAATGTACAGTCTGAGCTACTATATACAACCAGCATCCCAACCCCCATGTAGCTAGATAAACTAAAAAAAAAGTGGCAATCATAGGTTTATATGCTATGTAAAGATTTTAAATATATATATATATATTTTTTTTATTTTTTTTTATTTTTTTCTTTAATAAAAATTTGTATCAATGTGTTTGGTTCAACTTTCTAAATACTTTTTATTAAAAAATATTTTTACTTTTTGAGATACAACTGCTTTGTATCCTGTGTACAGAGCAGCTATATCTTGTGCTGAGACCTGAATCCGTTAGGTCAGCGGCACTGACGGGTTCAATGACAGGCAGGATCCACCTGTAATCGATCACATCTAAGTTATGAACTTAGATGTGATCGGTTACAACTCGATCCACGCATGATCCGCTTTCACTGAACCTGTCAGGTTACAGGTTTTAGAGCTAGATACAGCTGCTCTGTGTACAGGATACAAAGCAGCTGTATCTCAAAAAGTAAAAAAAATGTTTAATAAAAAGTTTTTAGAAAGTTGCACCAATCACACTGTTAGGCATTTTTATATTTTAAAAAAACAAAAACATTTCAAAGGAGTACGTAGCCTTCAAACCATATATTTGCTGAAAGCTTTGCACTTCCCTGTAAAAACAAGTGTATTGTGAATGTGGCTTCTCTTACAAGGCACGACTGTCCCAAATTTTGGGCCTTTTAAAAAAGATATTAAGGGACGTGTTTAAAAATTTGTCAGTAAGATTATACATATATAGAAATGTGGATTTTAAATATACAGTCTACTACTAATGTTTAAAGCTGAGTTCAGACGTGGTGGAACTGTCGTGGGTTTGCGTTGCAAATTGTGGACCGCAACTTTGTGGCGATTTACAGTACAGTTCACGTGGATGGGGTTTTCAAAACCAAATATACAGTTTGCAGAAGAAAAATAAGTGTGGAAATCAGAGCATGCTGCGGAGAAGTGTGCCACATCTGAACTCAGCCTAAAGGATATAACTTATATTTTCCAGTTGTATTAATACTACTAGCTGATATTATATAAGTGCATGCAAAAACCGTAGAAAAAAATAATTATATCATATTCTAGCACTCACTGGGCAAACATCTTTGAGTGATTTTCTATGTGAAAAAGTATTCCCACTTTCATAAATATTGTCCATGAGCACATGTATTGTTTCCCATTAAAGTAATGATCATAGTGTATATCATAAGCAATTGTAGCCACCACTAGGTGGAGCTCTAGTTCGAAGTTATCTATGATGATGTGATAGTGAATTTTTCTAAGAAAGTATGGAATTGCTAGAACTAGGACATTTTCTGCAAGTTATTATCGAAATCTGTACAATGCAATTGCAAGTAATGCAGTACACACTTGCAGTTTTTGTGCGAAAGCCAGAAGTGGATCAAAAATGAAAAAAAAAAATGTATAAGGTATAAAGGAAAGAAAAAAACTGATACTTTTCTCTTTTGTATCCACTCCTGTGTTTGGCTAAAAAAAAAAAAAGCATCGAAAACTGCATGTGTCATTCTAGCCTTAGGCTGGATTCACACACACAGTTTGGCTATGTTTTTGTGCATTTTTGGGGCGTTTTTAATAATATTTTTTGCAGTGTTTTTTTTAGTACGGACAGATGTTACATTAAGGTTTATAGTAAAATATAAAATGCACTACATACAACTGCGTTTTGGTTTGTGGCGTTTTAGAGGCACTCTTGTGGTCAGTGATGTTTTTCTTTCCATATCCAGCATGCTCTGGGTATGGCGTTTTTTTCCAGGTATTTTTTCGATAGGCTTCTGTTAAGGACTTTAAAAACGCTAGAAACAAAAGCATGTACAAAATAACACCAAATGAAAACACCACTAAAAACGCCACTAAAAATGCCAGTAAAAATGCCCTATAAAACGCATGTTACATTTTGATGCAGTTTAAGACACCAGAAATTTTTAGGGTGGGAAGGAGGCCTAGGGCTACGATCACACACGCAGGTTTGATGCAGTTTTTGGTGCTGTTTCTTTTAAACAAAGCCAGAATTAGATCCAAAATGAAGGAAAGGCATAAAGAAAAGGCTCATTTCTTTTGTGTTCACTTTTGTGTTTGGCTAAAGAAAACCCGAGCAAAAACTGCATAAAAAAATATGTCATCCTGGTCTAAAGTGGTTCTAAAGGTGGAGTTTTACTTTAAGTTCTTCTCTGATTTATGTTATTTTTTGGTTCTCTACAAGGGCTACAGAGAGGAAATGCACCAACCTTGACCCATATCTGAACTCTGAACATAAAGGATGAGGATGGGAGTTTATCTGTAAGGAATGGCTAACATATAGAACACAATAGAAATAATAGAGAACCTCAACTTTATAATTAATGGAATACAGCCCATCTAAAAGTTCACAGCAACAAAAAAAAAATATCTGACCTGAGCATGTTTTCAGGATAAAGGAAAAGTATCTGTATGGATGATCTACAGCCCTGCAGGAAAACATGAAAGGTTTTGTTCTTTCTTTAAGTCCAAAGCTGCAAAATCTGTGGAAAATCAGTCCGAGACATGGCCTCATCTTCAAGATGTAAAGCCAACATTTTTATCTGTCTTTGTTTGGCTGAGAGTCACAATGCACAGTTTAGCTCGTCTAGTATCAGTGGCCATAAACATAAGCCTTATGAATCTCTAATATGGGATTTTCCAAAAATTCCCTCCCAGATTTTTGCTCCATTTCACAGTCTTTCTTCGTGAAAGTTTCTTATTCCATGTGTAATAATAAAATTATTATACTTTCTACTCCTGTCTTCCAAAGGTGCTGTGGAGTGGGTCACATGGTCCCTTTTGGCCAATCAGTTGAGAGGGAAAAACAGATTAGCATCCTATTCGTGATCACTTACGCCCCCCTACACAGGTGTTCTGGGTGTTGTACATTGGGTGAAATTGCAAATAGTACCATAGCTTTTTAGGGCATCTGATTCAAAGGGGCTGCTGTACTTTACTAACTGTGGGGGGCAAATTGTTCTAGCAATTGAGACATCAGACCCCCGGCCATCAGTAAGTTTTTGCATATCTTAGTGTTATGTATACTCTAGTATAGCGGTAAAATCCCTATAAAGAAAATAACCCTCTCACAGTACAAAAGAGATTTATGATATAATTCTAATGATTTGTACAAAAACATTCAAAATCAGCATTTTGATGACAAATGTTCTCCAAAAATTGTTTCACAGCACAATCCTTGAGATGAAGTTACAATGTATCGGTGTAAGCACAGATCTTATCTTATGTATGTGACTTATTACTAATACTATTGTCTACAATGAAACAAAAAAAGAACATAAAAAAGACTGTTATAATGCAATGTTTTCTATTTACAGCCATGGGACGACTTATGAAAATGACAGCACCCCAATGTTATACAGCTGTGGGGGTCAGTATCGGATACACACGCATGGAGTGTTCAGAGGCATACAAGTAAGCACGGAATCTTTAAGTCATGAATATTACCAAACTTTTTGTTTTGACACTGAAATGTGACATTGCTAGAAAATATCTGAATATATATAAGGCTATTAGTAGCAAGGCCAGATTATTGGGACTGCATCCACCACCTTGGGGCCTCCACCTCCCATTTCCCTCAAGCATTTCCATGATGCTCCCTGCAGGAAGACATAGGAGTCAAAAGTCCTTTTGCTTTGATAGTGTCATAAAATGCGCCCACCAAATGTTTTTGCCCAGGGGCCTCCACCTACCTTGATCTGGTACTGATGAGTGGACGCCGGCAAAATATTTGGCTGAACACTTTACCCCAGTAGATGGGACCCAGTATCGTTTACGTTCCAGGACTGAGATCTCATACAGGTAAAGAACAAAAACAGCAAAAAGTTCCGGGGCAAAAAAAGCATGTAGTTCTTTATAGAGTGCCTGCTTCATGGGCTTCTAGTTAAACCATCACCTGTGGGAATATTTCTTGTAAAGTTAACCGTACATAGCATAGGCCATTTTATTGTAGCAGGGCTTCTCTAAATTTTTGGTGCCTCACCAGTTCAACTAAAGTGATGCCTGGCCCTCACGAGCAGTCAGCATTCGTGCCAAAAGAGTAATATGTAGATGTGGAGTGGAAAGTGTGCTGTGGAAAACGACATAGGTCCCATATCACTCCCATTACAATGCCAGCCACAGTACTAGTCACAATGCCCACAGTGCAAGCCATGGTGCCCCTTCAGTCAGATACTATTTTCTGTTCCTGGCCCGATCTGAGACAAGTCTAAATAAAAATAATGAAGAGCCGTAGAGCCCAACATGTTTATCCTTGGGCTATTATCAGAAGATTATATGAGGATTTTTTGTACAAGATACTTTATTCATGGCTCGAATGGCTATAAGCCTCAGGTGGATAACCATACAATCTCCCACCATTCCTTTTTGGACACCATTAAGATAGAAATTGCTTAGAATATTATTATTTTATTCAAGAATAGGGATTGCATACTGTCATCTGTGATGATCATGATGGCTTATTTGGGCATTGTACAAATTTTGAGGGTTAGATTATCATTTGCTATACTTCATGATTGTTTCTTGGGTTATTTTATGTACATTCTTACTCCATGCTCATTATATTTGACATATTTTATATTTTACATACACCATATTTACCTTGGGTGCAGTTCTGCAACATTGGCACCATGCCCGCCTCTTTATCACTTTTATGGTTCATTGCATCTGTTTATCTCTATTTTGAAGTTTTAAATAGAAAAATAAATTAATTATTTAATGGGATATGGTGATCCTATGTAAATAACACATAATAATAAATATTACATTAATAATAATAATAGTAATAATAGTAATAATAATAATATAATAATAATAGTAATAATACTTCTACAGTTAAACTTGATAATCCAATGGTCTGGAATTGCCATTGGTCCAACATGTATTCAAACACAAATGTGAAATTGCTGGACACAGACCTCTGGTGACAGATTTTAAAGCCAAAGCTCTATAGTCTTATCTGATAAGAAAACAAACATGGCTGATCGTCCCATCAATAAAGGTGTTGACATTAAGAATGTTAGGACTGAGTGATGTTCATTGAGGCAGATAAGAAATTGTAGTTAAGATGCTCGTACAAGTTGTTAGGGTGTCTATAAATTGTATGACTGGTCTACATAATATGGGCGCCAGACGACTGAACTAGCAGATGTTCACGATTGTCTACATAAGTAGAGAAAGGACCGCAGCTTTCAAATGTTTACAAGCTCCAGTAATAATTTTTCTCTACTAAAAGAAAAAACCAAAGTAAGACATATTTCCACTATACATATATTTCCAAATTCTGGGATTGTACAGGATTCTTCCAAAAACAGCGCCACATCTGTCCATGGGTTGTATGGGGTATTGCAGCTCTTTCACTTCAAAAGAGCTGACCTGCAATACCAAATATAAACAATGGACAGGTGTGGAGCTGTTTTTGGAAAATAGCATCCATTTTTTTTTTATAATCCTGTACAACCTCTTTTATTTATTACTTTTTACATTTTGGCTCAACGTTTCCAGTTAACTGGTTGTTAAAGGGGAGCTTTACTTTAAAGGAACACTTCACGTTAAAATGGTACACAGTGTTATGCCCGGTGCATGGCCCGAGGGGGCGGAGCATGACACAGGAAGCCAAAAGAGAGTCACTGTGTCACGCACCGCCCCTCAGGCTCTGCACTAGGAATAACACAGTGTTTTAGATTTGCCTGAAGTGTTCCTTTAGGCTTAAAAACCTGTAGCCTATTAGCCTAAAGTAACAGTACAACACAGCTTTGTCATTCCCTAACTTTTCAAGGTAATTAAATAGTTTTACCAAGATTAGGGGATATTAGCACAATTAAAGGAACACTGCGGGCAAAACATATAAACTGTGTCATGCACCATCCCCTCAGGTCTTGCACTAGGCCTAACAGTGTATCAGTTTTGACTAGACTGTGCCTTAAATTCCGGCTCTATTAAATTCCAGTTCAATTTTTCATTAGGTATTTGGTGTTCTGGGAAGTACAAGGCAGGTCAAGTTACAGTGGTCAAGTGAGATTTTTTAACGTTCCCTTTAGCCACTTACTTATCATTAACCAAAAACTGCTTTGCGTCCCCCATCATGACTTTGCTCCGTGTCAGAGTTTCTGGTCATATCAAATTAAAGTCTGTTTTGGGAATACTATAAGTCGATGGCAAACCACTGAGGTTTCCAGCTTACTAACTACCAGTCTCTAGGAATTTTGTATTAGTGGTGCAGGAAATGTTTTCACGGATACCGATTCGATTCTGTAGCCTGAAGTGGTTTATATATCTAACTCAACTATCTCAAATCATAAAAAAACATTTATCAAAGTAACAAAGACCTTGGTTGTTTACAGAAATATCAACGCTGTCATCAATCTGCTCTGAGCAAAACATAATACCCGCAATATTGTATCACAACTAGGAACAAATAACACAAACAAACAAAAGGAATGTCACAGCTGACGTTACATTGTAGCTAAACACATTACATAATGCTGTCAGGGTGATATAAATAACAATATCAAAACCATCCAATCATTCTTAAGGCCTTTTGCTGTGGAAATTCATTTTATTTTTTTTGCCATACAGAATACATAGGTTTATTTATGCATTAAAGGGGTATTCTGGTTTAGAGAACCCAATTTCATACACGCTATTAGGGAATTCGGAGTTAATAGAGGGGGTCCTCTGTTCAGGATCCTGATCTTGTGACCAGTGTGGAGAATGGCTACAAAGAACGTCTCTCACTCTGGAGGATCAGTCCTGTCCTGCAAAACACAGACAACACATTGATATGAATCGGAACTGTGTAATTCTTAATTTCCCCTGTGGTGGCGCTGCAGGGAAAGTGAACACTTACTGCAATGTTTCCCTACCCGCTTACAGCTGATCACTGGGGGTCCCAGCAGGGGAATTCTTTGTGATTAGCTTATTATCAACTTACCCTTCTAACAAGTACGGATTGTCCAAAGCAGAAAACCCTGTTAAATAAAAAAACAAATAATAACTTTAAAAAAAAATAAAGGGCAGTATACATTCATTAATTTAATTGAGCTGAGCTGCAGAACAAGGCTCAGAATGGATAAACATTGAAGAGACATTTGTTCTGCTGATCGTGGGGGGATTCGGGGGTCCCACCCATCACACATCGATGGCCTATCTTTAGCATAGGCTATCAATATATATCTTAGGAAAACTTCTTTAACCAGTTGACGGCAAGTGGTGCAGGTGCTTAAAGTCTGCGCCAATGTGTACATATGGTGTGGGTTCAAGCTGGCTGCCCGAGCGAGTCTCTGACTGCCCGGGACTTTGAAGAGAAGACAAAAGCAGTTTTCACTGCTTCTATCTTCTCCCACATACACAGTGTTCAATGAGCGCCGTGCAGGGAATAAAGGCTGCTTGTAGCGCAGCTGCCTCTATTGGTCCCGTGGTCATGTGACTAGTCACATGATTGCTGGGATGTCGGTAGTAGGAGGTTGCTGCTGGGTCTAACTAGACCCAGCACACCCTTAGCAGTGACAATAGTCACTATAACAGGGCTGATTTTAGTATAGTGTAAAAAATAATTATGTATATAAAGTCTTTTCTGACCTTTGAGGGGAAGAATATAATCAGAAAAATATGAGAGTAACGAAAAAAAGTGTTTTTATAAACATATACACATAAAATACCCCCCAAAAGAGACCGCCTCCATCAATCACTGTCATAATGCTAGCCCTGACCCAATTAACCTAACATGGACTGTTATATGATGGCGATCACAAATAAAAATTCTAACACTAGAATAACATTATATATTAGTAAAAAAATGAAAAACCAAAAGCCTAAAATTTCTAAAAGGCAATTTTTAAAAAATAATAATTTGCTACAAAGCAAAACCTTCATTGGTCCTGAAAAAAACACTGCAAAAATCATGTCGATATCCGAACAAATAAAAAAATGATAGCTGTTAATATTACACATACTAGAAATGGCTAAACTGTGTCCGGTCCTTAGGGTGCAAAATACACCGATCCTGAACCGGTTAACATTGAATTCAAATTGGTGACTATGAGGGTAAAGACCCAATACATTAACCACCATAAAAGATCAGGGGGAAGCGCTGCTCTGGAGCTTCTAAATATTATATTACGCAAATACCAATGTTACATTTTGGTGTTTCCTGCCTTAGCAGTCCGTCGACAACCCATTATCTATCATCTGTCACCAACAGCAATTCTTATACAAATACAACACAACATAACATCTGACAAGTAATTGTATAGACGGTCGGGTGTATTCGTGTATAGATAGTCATAAAAGAATAATCCAGCTGCTAAATTTCAGATGAATATTTCTTGTTGTAGGATGTTAGACGTGTTCCTGGAGTAACCCCGACTATAGTAAGGTCGACATCAGAAGCCAATGAAAAGCGACCCTTCATGTGTGCGTATCCCGGATGCAATAAGCGATACTTCAAGCTGTCCCATCTGCAGATGCACAGTAGAAAGCACACAGGTAATACAATATTCTGCATACTGCTCTGTCTATAACTTCACGTCACATGACAAAGGTATAGGAACCATTCTGTATATATGAAAAAGTTTTATAAATCTCGTGGTGTAGGCCTCAATTCCATGTATATATGTAGATACCTCCGCCAATACCATGGATGATATGGGGGTGCCGTATTCTTCTCTGTGCAATAGCCTTGCCTTCTATTTGGGAGCAATTAAACTCTTATATATTCTCCTAAGGTGAGAAACCCTACCAATGTGACTTCAAAGACTGTGAGAGGAGATTCTCTCGTTCGGATCAACTGAAAAGGCACCAAAGACGACACACAGGTTAGTAAAATAACGTTTATGTATAAATCCGAACTCTCTTAGGACAAGACCTAATACTCAATCGAAAAAGTTATGTGCTTCAAGGTCTTTGTTGAGGTTTGTATGGACAGAGGGAAAGAATTGACATTTATATATTATATATTTTTATACAGGGGAGTATACAGAAATAACAGGGCCCCAAAAATAATCAGCCCCTCTCCCCACTAAGAGTTCCAAAAAATACGGAGTAAACTTTTGAAGTTAGTGTTTACCGTCCATAATTCTGGGCTGATTAATTTGATTATATGTTATTTTTCTGACTTGATGAAATTCTGACGTATTCAATATTTCCACATTCAAAATAATGTCCATTATTTGTCTTGCCAAGAGGAAGAAGGGAAGTTGACAATTGTTTTGAATACATTTCTTCGTCAGTGCCATATGGGGAAAGTACAGTGCCATATGGAAACACCGTATGGTGGCACATCGAGTGCCTTAGGTCCGTAACAATGACCCATAGAGACTCTGTGAGTCGACATACAGACTCCATGCTTTGCCGTGTGCATGAGGTCTAAGTAGAATATCTTGAATATCAGAGATACTTTGACACTGCCCCATATGGACCCGAATATAGATCTGAATAGGAGGGAGAGTTTTCAAACCTGAGCGAAATTGGTCTACTAGTCAGAATCAAATTAAGTATCTTTTCTGAGAAAAAGAGACAAGGAGCCCTGGGTCAAAAAAGGGACCTTATATGTGGACCATATGGTTATACGGTACTGGTGACTGCAAAGCCTTCCCATTGATGTGAGTCCAGTCTGTTAGTACGATCAACTTTGTCGGTATGTCAATAAGCTACATGAATATAATAAAAAATGCAAATACTTCTTAATAACCACATTATTTTATTGGCCTCAGGTGTCAAACCTTTCCAATGTAAAACTTGTGAGAGAAAGTTCTCCCGCTCTGACCACCTGAAGACGCACACCAGGACTCATACAGGTAAAACAAGTGCGTAAACCTTTATTCACATTTATCTATTCATGTACTGTCCTATTACTAACATCATATCTACATACGATAACAGATAGTTCAGATGATACTAAGCAAAATTTATTTACTCGACTGAGTAACCACACGTATAATAGTCTATTCTCATCCACAGCTGCGATCACAAATCTGCCGGTTGCTGAGCTGAAATCTACCGGCATCCCGTGTTTATTCAGTACTGGCCCCTAGCTTTTTCTGGTGGTTTGCATTGTGATATGTGTAGTCCTTACATAGGGCACTGTAGAGAAATATGAAAAAGAAAATTAAACTTTCATAAATTGGAGAGCAACAGTAGTGTGTTTGTTGATAGTCGATTGGTGTCAGCAGCAAGCAGAACTGTGAATGCAGCTCTGGTCTATAAAACAGGCTAAAACTTAGGCTTGCAGGTTAAGTAATACAATGTATTTGCAAAGTTCTTGAACTTTTTATGTAGATTATGTTTGTGTTCATATGTAACTATATGTTTGAATTACTATAATGTGGCTTATCTAGATGATAACACTTTAATATAAGGGCTAGTTATTAAATTGCCTCCGTGTATGTATCACAAACATAGGGGCTTAGCCATAAGGGGTAGGAGCTGCACTCGGGCCTTGGTGCCTGAGGAGGGCCAAGGACCCCTATGCCACATGAGAAGACACCAGTATTATAAAGGGCACATGGTACAAGGGGGACCCTGTTACAGATTGTTCATTAGGGTCCAGAAGCATCAAGTTTTGGCTCTATCTATAGAACCACCTGCATAGATGAATTACATATTATTATCTTCCTCATATAGTGTCCATAGATTAGATCTAAACTGTAATATTAATTTCATATAGCTGCAATTCGCAAACCTCGAGTAGGAGTCTATTCCACTATTTGTTTATCAGCAAACGGAGATGTGTAGCGCAAATTCTTTATCTAACTTATTTCTCAATTATTAATACGAGAAGATGTTGCTCCATGATAACTGGACATTTCTGTGTTAACAGGTGAGAAGCCTTTCAGTTGCAGATGGCCAAGCTGTCAGAAGAAGTTTGCCAGGTCTGATGAGTTGGTCCGACATCACAACATGCATCAAAGAAATATGACCAAACTTCAGCTGGCTCTATAGATGTTCAGGGCTGAGGTCAATAAGACTTAAATATCTACTGTATCATAGATAAAGCTTCCAGCACATCCATCCAATGGACTTCTCAGATACTAATGAAGAAGTGGGATTCTGGCCGGCTGTCATACATAAGGATTGACCTGACTACAGGAAAGGGAGTGTTCATCTATTTTAAGGGCCATCAAGCGAGAGCCCTTCAGGTTAGATGGATCTTCTGACTCACCCTTAGGGCCTGTCACTATCTTGGAATGCTCCATAGACACTAGAGGAGAAAAGTAGTGTTTGGCCCATAAGCTGAATGTGGCTCTTCATATGGAAAAACTTGGACAACACTGGGCAATTGAATGGCTATATCCTTTTGCTTTGTATATAAATTTTACTTATTTAACTTGCAGAGATCTGCAGCATGAACAACAAATCTATAATGGTATAATTGATGTAGTGTTGTTGTGTGGTGAGGTGTCAAAGCTACTGATTTTCCTTTCAGGGGACTAAGCGTTGATACCTGTTCATAGTTTATTCTGCAGATGTTCTACTTCATGCAAAAATTTTACCGGCACCTTAATAATCTATAAAATCCTAAATATCCATTAAATGTATCTTTATATGTCATCTAGTTGGCACTACAGGAGGCTCCATTTAAGTCTACAGAAATTTTAAATAGACATGGGGGCACTGATGTCTTCCAGGGGCTACCAACTGTACACTGATGGCAGTACACATGTTGACTTTAAAGACGTTGTCCACTTTGGAAAGTCTCTGTTATAAGGGTCAATGTCGATAAACTGATCACAGACGATCTGGCTCCTTGGACTCCCAGCAATCAGCTGTAATCTGTGATGGAACCCGGAAGAGTGTTCAGTTCTCCTACATCGCCACCACAGGGGAAGTGAAGCATTACACAGTTCTCATTGAAATCAATGGGCCGTCCATGTAATAAATGGACATACTGGGTCCGCAAGAGCGAGAGATGCTCTTTGTATCCACCCTCTACTCTGACAGAATCCTCAATGGGCCACCCACCTCTTCAAACTCAGAAATCCCTAATAGGTATTTAAAATTGGGTTTTCTAAATCGGACATCCCCTTTAATTCAGGACCAGGTTAATTCACATTCGGAGGGCGTGCACAGGGCCAATTTTTTTTATAGTTTAAAATATGTTTCAAGAAGGAGACAAGTTGAAATGGGACAGGTGCCATCCCATTAAACCACATCCCATGACTACTTTCTTTAAATGCATCTCAATGTATGCAAAAAAGCTGTAGTCATGGAAGATGCATCATCAGCTCGGCTGTTGTATCAACTATCTCACTCCATAGATGGCAATTGACGTTGTCTATGGAATTGGCTTGGAAACAGGGGAGAAGAATTATAGTTGCATGGTTCACAAATGAGAGTTCAGTTGGGTCAAGTTTGGTCTCCATCAAGATCTAGCCTAAGTCAAATGAAGCCATCTCTAAATCAAGATGTTTGAATATTAAAAGTTTTAGAACTAGAATTTCTTTACAAATGGTTGTAAATTTTGGTTTTATGCCTGAAAGCCAAATCTTGTCTTGTCTTGTCACACTGAACAGCGCATTGGATTTCCACTTTAAGATTGGTTGTCCAAGGACCATATCTCATTCCATCTCATTGTCAAGACTGCACATCTTCAACGTTGTTTTTTATGGAACTCCCATTATCTTCACCTATGATCTAGTTTTCCATTATGGAAAATTAAAGTTGGAGTGACAAAGGTCCTCCTCTACAGTTATGTTGCTCGCAAAGAAGGATTGAAACTAGAAGCCTCCATTATGGGAAGGAGGTTTGGCTCCCTCAATCTGTAAGAGTGCGTCTTATTCTTAAGGGGCAATATAGGAGTCCAACATGTTACTATTGTAAGAGTGTGTAAGTGTGAGTGAGTGGGATGTTTTTATATTTTTATCATTGAATGGTGCATTAAAGAATTATTTTTTGTAGACTTTAATTTATTTTACAGCTTAGACTAGAAGTAAGCAGTCTGCCAATAAACATGCTTAGGGACCAAAAGCGCTTTCCAACTTTTCCATGGCACTATAATTAACTCTGGAATAAGTCACCTACCAGTCTGAAGGGCAAATGATAAATGTCATTTATTTCAGAGGAAAAATTGTCATTTTCAATTCTTGGAAGCGGTTGGGCGCATCAGTTTGACATTTGTGAACAGTGTAAAGGCTGCACTGGTTTTGTGGCCAATAATTGTAAATATGCTGCTTAAATGGTATTAAAATGTAATGAGAAGTAATGAAATTGTTGTTCTGTCATTTATTGACATCGCAGTTTATGCTTATTGTGTCCCATATACATTTCTATGCTGTAAGTGTAACCCTCCAAAGAAGTGATGCAACTTATATGTGCATGGCCTGCCTTAGGTTGTGTCACGATCTAGGGGTATGTGGACCCACTAGGCCGCTCCGCCGTAGCGGAGAGGCAGCTTACCAACTCACAGTCTATGCAAAAGTCTATGGAAGGAGTGTAGCACAAGGGTACCTGGGATAATCCAGACCGCGGTAAGGGCTCTGGCACAGATGGGGGAGATGTGGCGGGTTGCGCCAGACGTGGCGGATGGTATCCGGGATGGCAGATGACAACAGATGTGGCCTATTCCAGCAGTTGAGGCAAGGCATGGCTCAGATACGAAACAGACTCGGGAACAAGACACAGCACAGGATATAGGAGATTGGAGGCAGGGCACAGGAACACTGGGAGCAGGTAAACACTTCGGGACTATTTGCAATACAAACATGGGAAAACTACAACAATGCTCAGGCAGGGAGTGGAAGGGTGGAACCCTTCTTATAGTCCAGGATGATCAGGGGTTAATTAGGTAACTTTAACATGTGCGTGCTGGCCCTTTAAGGCCGGGCCGAGCACGCGCGCACCCTAACAGACAGAGCAGGGCTGGACGGCAGGGTAAGGAACGTCGGCGGTCTGCGACCATGGCCGTGACAGGTTGGTTGATGACCTATACAGTACCTTTTATTATAGGCTTCACCACTATGGAGTACCATATAGTACCGAAATAATACAGTGATGAAGGAAGGTTGTAATAATAACGCTGTCAGAAAGTTTCCTAAACAATACTGTGCAATCACTGAACTGGGCATTGTGGCTGCATCGTGTACAACTGCTTTTTCAGATACCAATTGTAAGAGGGTGCAAGCATATAAACCCCTGGCACCCCTATCAGTAGTGATAAGTGATGCGCCCAATACGACTGCACAGGAGGAATGAGGGATGCGCCCTGTGTGACTGTGGTTGCACACCCCTAAGGCTGACTCTGTACATGTGTGCATGGTTAAATATTCCCCTTCAAATAGTCTTTACAGCATCTCACTTGCTAGAACAGAAACTTGAGCTTCAGAGCTACTCTTCCAACTCCAAATGTGAACAAAAACTTCCATCCATAGTCAACCATTATAGCGGTTAATCGTAGCTAATAAAGTGTTTATTCACCTAGTCACAGGCTGAAAACAAATCTGCACAGACTTGCTATACCCTTCTCTCCATTTTCTTTCCATGCTACTCATAAGTATAATCATATAACCATAATCGCATTCAGGTGCCTAATTTGAGAAGTATACAAGGCCTACTATGAGGCAAAAATATCAGAACCCATATACAACGAATGGAAGCTAGCAATACAAAGTACTTCTCTTAGAGTTTCCATTCATTTCAATGAGAGGCGCAGTCTAAGAAAAAAACCATATATAATATATATATATATAAAATACTTTTAAATATAAATGAAAAAGGACAACCTGAGGGAAATCTATACAAGAAATAACTGGAAATGAAATGTAATTTGCGTGCTCTCATCGTAATAATAAAACAAAGGTCAACTTTAATTTGAAATCTGATTTGCTATAGTGGGAAATCTCTATGACTATGTACGTGGCTTCAAACATTGTGTTAGGCCTTTGTACATAAGACAGCAAAAAGAGGCAAAGATCTCTGGAGAGGCTCAGAGGACACAAAACCAAAAATATTTGCAGAATGTCAAGCTGTGCATTTTCTTGAGATGCTCATTCAGCGAGGAGGTCAGGAATAACAGGATTTATTGCCTTATGTTGAGTAAATACAATGGAGGACGACAGTTGGGAAGTGCATGCACTCTCAGAAAATATGTGTCTGCAGTTTCATTAGATCCATCAAAAGGAGACACAGAAATGCAGCAGAAACAAGAGATTCATGGCTGGTTGTCCTCGAAGTAATTATGTTTGAGGTGCGCTATAATGTGGTCCAGAGACCTTACAATACTTTGCGTACATAATGCAGTTTTATTTCAGGAACATCGCCTCTCTTGTCCAATGGCTGTGCCTGGAACTACAGCCATTAAGTTACATAGTTACATCGTTAGTACGGTTGAAAAAAGACACATGTCCATCAAGTTCAACCAAGGGATGGGAAAAGGAAGTTGAATTGGACTGAGCTGCAATATCAGGCACAGCCAACAGACTGGAGTGGCACTGTTTCTGAAAAAAAAAGACAGTGTTTTCTAAGGCCTCATGCACACGACAGTGTTCGGTCTGTGATATACGGACCGCATGTCAGCCGCATTTCCTGGACCGAAAACAGTTCAGGGAGCCGGGCTCCTGGCATCATAGTTATGTATGACGCTAGGTGTCCTTGCCTCCCCGCGGGAATATTGTCCCGTACTGAAACATGTTTTCAGTATGGGACAGTAGTTCCGCGGGGAGGCAGTGACTCACAGTGTCATACATAACTATGATGCTAGGAGCCCGGCTCCCTGAACTGTGTTCGGTCCAGGGGAAATGCGGCGGTCATGCGGTCCGTATATGACGGACGGTACACGGTCGTGTGCATGAGGCCTAAGGCTCAGTACATATCAGGCTTCCGTTAAAGGTATATGTTGGGAGGATACCTCCAATGTAAGGCTGCAATGTATGTCACTGGATAGGCATACAGTGGCATACGTCACCAATAAGCTGCAATTGTAAAAACATGATTTTTTACTGTATCTGTCTGTATAAAATAGCGTGGTACTATTCTGTACAGCAAAGGAAAGTTATGATAACGCATACCGGTCCGGCATATGCAGGAAGGACACCCTTTTTACATAAGCCGGGTGAATGGGCCGATATGAATACGTTCAGCAAATGGGAGCTTTCTCAGCACATACACAGAACGTAGTTCACAAACAAGATGTGAACAGAGCCTAATTCTACAATTCTTAAATACATGAGCAACGCCTATTGAATATATGCCTGCAGCTGTACAGCAGTAAGTAGTCCCTGCTCATCACTACAGAGGTATCATCTTGCTTATTTAATTATTTTCTCTGTTTGGGGCAAGTACAAAGTTTGCACCATTGCAATAAGAATTGATATACAATAATTAATACATAATTCCAAATGTACAGATGTAGGCATCTTTATATTGACTTTTAACACATTAAATACACAGAATCAGGAAATTTTAACTTGATGTTTTCAATAGCTTTTCTTGTGTGATATCACGCTGCAGCAAGTTATCAGAGTCAAGATAAACTTGGCTACATCTGTACACTGCTCGAATATTTTAAGAGAACACTTAAGCATCACAGTGTAACCCCAAGTCAATTAAACTTCATCTATATCAATCTGTCCAGTTAGGAGGCATAATCGATTGTGAATCAATTTCACCTGCTCTGGTGCAAACAAAAGTGACAACAGGTGTAGTAGAAATGCGTAAGCAAGACAACTCCCAAAAACTGAATGGTTTTGCAGGTGGTTGCCATAGACAATTCCTCTCACCTTATCTTTCCTGACTGTTTCTTCTCCAGTTTTGCATTTTGTTCTTGTCCTTGTCACTACCTGTAGCATAAGGCAGTATCTGCAGCCCATTCAGGTTGCACAGGATGTCAATCTACTCCAGGAAGGCATATGTCTCCCAGCCAAGTCTCAAGAACATGCCGTAGACCAGGGGTCTCAAGCACGCGGCCCGCATGCGGCCCCTGGTGCTGTCATCTGCAGCCTGCGGGACACAGAGCCGCTAGTATCGGCTCTGCTCCGAGACTCTGGAATTCCCTGACATCGCTGTCCACATATGAACAGCAATGTCTGGGGCTTCCCCAGAGCCGGAGTCCCGGGCAGAGCGCTAGTACAGGCTCTGCTCCGGGACTCTGTGGAATTCTCTGACATCGCTGTCCATATATGGACAGTGTGTCAGGGTCTTCCCCATAGCGGAGTCCCGGGCAGAACGCTAGTATCGGCTCTGCTCCGGGACTCTGTGGAATTCCCTGACATCGCTGCCCATATATGGACAGTGTGTCAGGGTCTTCCCCAGAGCGGAGTCCCGGGCAGAGCGCTAGTATCGGCTCTGCTCCGGGACTCTGTGGAATTCCCTGACATCGCTGTCCATGTTTGGACACACGATGTCTGGGGCTTCCCCAGAGCCTGAGTCCCGTGCAGAGCACTAGTATAGGCTCTGCTCTGGGACTCTAGGGAAGCCTCTGACATCGCTGTCCATACATCGACAATGATGTCAGGGGCTTCCCCAGAGCAGGAGTTCCAGTGATGTCAGGAGCACAGCTGGAGTCCCAGGAAGAGCCTACTAGCGGTTGCCCCTGACATCTCTGTCCATATATGCACAGAGCACATATATCGACAGTGTGTCAGGGTCTTCCCCAGAGTGGAGTCCCGGGCAGAGCGCTAGTATAGGCTCTGCTCTGGGACTCTAGGGAAGCCTCTGACATCGCTGTCCATACATCGACAATGATGTCAGGGGCTTCGCCAGAGCAGGAGTTCCAGTGATGTCAGGAGCACAGCTGGAGTCCCAGGAAGAGCCTACTAGCGGTTGCCCCTGACATCTCTGTCCATATATGGACAGTGATGTCAGGAGCAGAGCTGGAATCCAAGGCAGAGTGCTAGAAGCGGCTCTGCTCCGGGACTCCAGCTCTGGGCAAGCCCTGATATCACTGTGGTAGCATCTGCGGAGGGCACTGTGGCAGCATCTGCAGAGGGCACTGTGGCAGCATCTGCGGAGGGCACTGTGGCAGCATCTACGGAGGGCACTGTGGCAGCATCTACAGAGGGCACTGTGGCAGCATCTACAGAGGGCACTGTGGCAGCATCTACAGAGGGCACTGAGGCAGAATCTACCAAGGGCACTGTGGCAGTATGTACAGAGGACACTGTGGCATTATCTAGGGGTGTGTTGCATTATCTACAGAGGGCACTGTGGCATTATCTACAGAGGGCACTGTGGCCTTATCTAGGGGTGTGTTGCATTATCTACAGAGGGCACTTTGGCAGCATCTACAGAGGGCACTGTGGTAGCATCTACAGAGGGCACTGTGGCAGCATCTACAGAGGGAACTGTGGCAGCATCTACAGAGGACACTGTGGCAGCATCTACAGAGGGAACTGTGGAAGTATGTACAGAGGACACTGTGGCATTATCTAGGGGTGTGTTGCATTATCTACAGAGGGCACTGTGGCATTATCTACAGAGGGCACTGTGGCAGCATCTACAGAGGGCACTGTAGCAGCATCTACCAAGGGAACTGTGGCAGTATGTACAGAGGACACTATGGCATTATCTAGGGGTGTGTTGCATTATCTACAGAGGGCACTGTGGCCTTATCTACAGACGGCACTGTGGTCTTATCTAGGGGTGTGTTGCATTAGCTACAGAGGGCACTGTGGCAGCATCTACAGAGGACACGGTGGCAGCATCTACAGAGGACACTGTGGAAGCATCTACAGAGGACTCTGTGGCAGAATCTACAGAGGGCACTGTGGCAGCATCTACAGAGGGCTCTGTGGCAGAATCTACAGAGGGCACTGTGGTAGCATCTACAGAGGGCACTGGGGCAGCATCTACAGAGGGAACTGTGGCAGCATCTACAGAGGGCACTGTGGCACTATCTAAAAAGGGGCTGCCCAATCTTGACATGTGTGTCTGCCAAACGCTGCTAACTGAGCCGCCGGACTGCATTTAGCGACACTTAAACTGGAAAGCTGGATTGTTGAAATAAGCACGTGGAGAAATATCTCAAATTTTAAACCTAGCGGTATTATTATAGTAATGTAGTATTATTATAGTAATATAGTGTTATAGTAGTTCAAATAACTAATTGATTAACAATAATTTTGTATTGTATCAAATTTGAAAGTAATGCGGCCCGTCAACTTCCCATTTTTTCTATATGTGGCCCACTTACCCGGCCGAGTTTGACACCCCTGGCGTAGACAGTACACGTGAAGAGCCAAACAGGGCCTTAGAAAGGCATCAATCCATCAACAGGACCGGTATCTGCTCCTTTGTGCGATAAGAAACAGGAGGAGTACGTCCAGAGCCCTAGAAAATGACCTCCAGCGGGCTACTTGTAGTAGGACCTGTGCTCACAGCCCAGAACCATGCGGATCGATTGGCATTCACTAGAAAACACCAGAATTGGTAGGTCCCCCATTGACTCCCCATTCTCTACACAGATGAGAGCAGGTTCACACTGAGCACATGTGACAGACGTGAAAGAGTCTGGAGGCGCCATGGTTAACGTTACGATGACTGCAACGTCATCCAGCATGATTGGTTTGGCGTTCGGTCAGTGATGGTCTTGAAAGGCATATCCTTCGAGGGTCGCACAAACCTCCGCGTGATAGCCAACGGTACCCTGACTGCTATCAGTTACAGAGATGAAATCCTCAGAACCATTGTAAGACCTTAGGCTGGTGCAGCGGGTCCTGGGTTTCTCCTGGAGCAGGACAATGATGGCCACAAGTGGCCTGAGTGTGTATGCAGTACATGGATAATGAAGGCATTGATGCCATTGACTGGCCCTCATGTTCCCCAGACCTGAATCCAATGGAGAACCTCTGGGACATTCTGAATCAGTGCATCCGACGACACCACAGACTGTCCAGGAGCTCACTGATGCCCTATTCCAGGTCTGGGAGGAGATCCACCAGGACACCATCCACCGTCTAATTAGAAGCATGCCCAGCATGGGGCTATACACACTACTGAGTCACATTATGATTAGCGGTAATGAAATTCACAAAAATATGGTTCCGCCTGTGATTTGCATTTTTTACTTTGATTTTTGGGGTGATTTGGAATCCAGCCCACAATTGGTTGATAATTTTGCACTGATCGTTGATACGTCATTTGATTCTCAACGAATTACACAATTTATGTTAGTAAAGATTTTCAACTTTTTGAACACTGTAAAAAAACTACCACATAAACATTAAAGGATAAATATGTAACATATATAATGCATGGGAGCGTCAAAAGCACATATTGAACAAAATTTAGACAGGCATAGATAGTTCCTCAGTTAACTCGCTGACAGCTAGTCATCCTTTAGCGATGACATCACTGAGAGCAGAGGATGGTGCATGCTGGGGGTTTAGACTTATCCATTCACAGAAGTCACTGGCGAGTGCAGCTCATGTGCAGTCTGCAACATTAAAGTGATAGAATTAAGACAGAGTATATTGAAAAATATCCAACCACCTAAAATACTTAATGTCTTCCTGACATTGTCCTGACATTGTCCTGACATTTGGGGGGTTAACAGAAATGGGATGAAATCTAAAAAGAAGGGGATTCATTCCGATTTTTTATTTAAAAAAAATATGGATGGAAATGCAGGTCATAGTTACTGCCATGTGAATAAGCTTTTTTACTTCTGCATTGGGACAACCAGTCAATTTTCCATAAAAAATTGGTTTTGGACTATGTTAAGTGCATGCCACAAGAGGGGAATTACTGAGCCACTGAATAACGGACTTTGTAAATAATGTTAGACAAGCTTGGTTCACGAACTTAGAGAAAAAAACCTTGGGTTACTAAAAACAGCAAAACATCATAAAAACAACACGGAAGAAGAAATGGCAGAAATATTAACTAACTTACAACACTTAATAGTTGTCTGCTTTGGACAATCCCATTTTTATTCTTTTTAGATGGGTCTTCCCAAAAATATACTGATTGCAGAGTATTTAATTTACCTGCAGTGCCACCACAGGTGAAATTAAGCATTACATGGTTCCCATAGAAATAAGTGTCACGATCTGTGGGTATATGGACCCACTGGGCCGTACCGCCGTAGCGGTATAGCAGCTGGCCGAACCGTGTACCAAGTAAAGTCTATAGTCCAAGCAAGGGTACCTGTGGTAGTACAGACAGTAGCGATGACTAGGCTCAGATGGGACCTTGGCAGCAGACACCAGGCGTGGTGTAACACAACACGACTCCAACTCTTTTAAGGCACAGGAACAAGGTAGAATGGGATACAGGATACAGGTAGCAGGAACGGCAACACTGGGAACAGGAAAACACTAAGGGACCATTTGCTAGACTGACACGGAAAAACACAACAACGCTTAGGCAATGATTGAAGGGGGCAGGGCCCTTCTTATAGTTCAGGGTGATCATGGGTTTATTAGGCAATTCTTAACATGTCTGCGTGCTGGCCCTTTAAGGCTGGGACTGAGCTCACGCGCGCACCCTAGTGGTCACTGCAGGCCAGGACCGCCGCATGTGCTGGCATCTCTGGGGAGGAAGGCGTCGGCAGGATGAGAGGAGTCTTCGGTCAGCGACCGCGGCCGTTACAATATCCCCCTCTTATGCTTCCTCTTCTTGGGACCAGAGCTAGAAAGGAACTTCTTAATGAGGATAGGAGCATTGAGGTCCTCCTCTGGCTCCCAGGACCTCTCCTCTGGACCAAATCCCTTCCAATACACTAGATAGAAGGTTCTTCCTCCTACTTTTTTGGTGTCCAGGATCTCCTTAACTTCAAATGTATCTGATGAACCGCAGGAGGTAACTTCAGGACCAGGAGTCTTGGAGTAGCGGTTCAGGACCACAGACTTCAGGAGGGAAACATGAAAGGAGTTGGGGATCTTGAGGGTAGGAGGTAGCCGTAGCTTGTAGGAGACAGGGTTGATCTGTTGCAGGATCTTGAAGGGTCCGAGGCACTTGGGAGCAAACTTATGTAAGGGCACCTTCAGCAGGATATTCCTAGAGGACAGCCAGACCTTGGTACCTGGAAGAAACTGTGTCTGCCTTACGCTTCATGCGGTCGACCGCCTGCAGAATAGAGGATCGGGTTTGCTGCCAGATCTGCAGGAAGTCCTTGAATGCAGAGTCAGCTGCGGGTACCTGGGACGTAACTGACACCGGGAGAGGAATTTGTGGGTGTTGGCCATAAACGATGAAGTACGGTGTGGCAGCAGTGGACTCGCTTGTGTGGTTGTTATAAAAGAACTCGGCCCAAGGAAGAAGCTGCAGCCAGTCATCATGCTGCCTGGAGATGAAGTGTCGTAGGTAGTTCTCCATGATCTCATTGATCCTCTCGACTTGACCATTGGCAGAACTTAGAGGTGAACTGAACCCCCGATCAGACACGATATGCAGTGGTAAGCCGTGCAGGCGGAAGATGTGTTGGATGAAGAGGTGGGCCAGTCGAGAAGAAGAAGGTAGGCCGGTCAGCGGAACAAAATGAGCCATTTTCGAGAATCGGTCCACCATCACCCAGACCCTACTGCATCTAGCAGAGGGGGGCAGGTCCGTGACAAAGTCCATTACTATATGCTGCCAGGGGGCATTGGGCACAGGCAGCGGCTGGAGCAGACCAGCAGGCTTGGAGTGAGCAACCTTGTTAGCCACGCACACCGGGCAGGACGAGACAAAGTCCACGATGTCTTAGGGCAGTGTGGGCCACCAGAACTGACGAGAAATCAGATCTCGGGTTGTATGTGCCCCGCCAGTTTGGAGCTGTGTCCCCAGTGAAGGATTCTCCTCCTGTCTGCCAGGCGTACAAAATTCCTCCCCGGAGGGATGTCTCTAACTTGCAGGGGATTAACAGAGATGATGCAGGACAGATCAATAATATTTTGCAGAGAGACCACGGAGTCCTCTGTCTCGAACGACCTGGACAAGGCATCGGCCCTCACATTTTTGTCGGCAGGGCGGTAGTGGAGCATAAACAGGAACTGAGCAAAGAACAGCAACCACCTGGCTTGACGGGGGCTCAGTTGGTTTGTTGGGCCGACTGGAGATAGGTGAGGTTCTTGTGGTCGGTATATATCAGCGACTGCGGACATTACAATAAGTAGGTTGTATGTGTAATGCATGAATTTGTTGGGTCCTCTAGAGCGAGAGATGCTCTTTGCAGCCACTCTCCACTCTGGCTAATAGATAAAAGACCTAAAGTGGGACACCCCTCTATTAACTCAGGGTATTTGAAGTTTGGTTTTCTAAACAAGACAATCCCTTTAAGTATAAAAAATAAAATTAAGTCTGAAAATACGAAGATTCATTTGATATTCAAACATGGAACTAGACTATATATTAAGTGATGACAGACAACTGTTTTTATAGTTTGATACATAGTCATTTTTGTAGCCAGTGCTTGCAATCTGGAACCTCCTCATGAATTAAATACAAAATCCCACAATACTGCAGTAACTTAATCATCAAAATAATTTGTACTGTACGACTTCTCAAGCAATAGGCTAAGCATCCTTGTAACATTGCACCATCTCAGCACTGCCAAAAAGTATTAATATCAGTAAATGTATCTGGCCTCCAGCGTGTTAGAGGAATTCATTAGGACAATATGAGATATGGCGGTGAAACAGAAGGCTTGCTGTCTCAGACTAGTGACGAGGAAGTGTGGTCCCAGATGAACTCTAACAACTGATAAAGACTGTGTGTGCTTGAAGGAATCATTTTTTACTGGGCCATCTGTATCCAGTCAAGGATAACTCAAGTTTCTAGAAAACCATCCATCAGAGTCAACCAACGCAAGACAACTTTCCTTGATGGAGCGAGGAACACAAAAGAACTGGAGATGGTTAATATACTCTTCACAAGCCAGAGGTCAAGGCTGGTTTAGACAAAGCCATGTCTTAATAATATACAGAAGCATTGAAGTTGCCCCTTTATTTATAAAACTGGTGTGTTCACCATTGTTATCAGGATTTGCTATGGTTTATTTAGTTGGGTTTCAGCCTCTCTATAAATCCTCAAATCAGTGTTTCTTCTGTACTGATCTTGTCTCGGGGGATTTCCTTTAATTTTATCACCTGTTTATGTGTAGTACATTTGCAGAATGAGAAATGACTACAGCAGTTTATTTTTTTGGTTAGTTGGTGTCTAGACTCTTTTAGTAAACTAGGGTTGGGGGATAATAGATTCTTCAAAGACATGTTGCAGTATAGTTACTAATTGGACCCCAGACATGACTCTTATAGGTGAAGGTGAAACATGCATCAGATAGTCGTACAGTTAAAATGACAAAGAAATTAGACAATCTAAACTGAGACAAATAAATGTTTTCCTTCTAGTTTTAAAAGGAGTGATAATCTTAAATGTAACACAATAGCATACCATGCAACCAAGGTATACACAAAGAATAGGGTATATTCACACGCAGTGTTTTCAGGTATTTTCGGGGCATAAACGCCTCGAAAAACACCTGAAAAAATGGAAGTTGAACGCCTACAAACATCTGCCCATTGATTTCAATGGGAAAAACGGCGCTTTGTTCAGACGTGGCGGTTTTATATTACGGGCGTTTGAAAAAACGGCACGTAAAAAGACGCCCCGTAAAAAGACGTAGCATGTCATTTCTTGAGCCAATAGAAAAACAGCTCCAAAAACGGCCACAAAAAACGCATAAAAAACGTTTGATGCTTTAAAAACGGCTGAAAATCCTTGAAAACAGCTCCGTATTTTACAGCTGTTTTTAATTTTGCGTGTGAACATACCCTAAGGGTCCTCTTAGTGAGCAATGCATGCTGATGAGTGCTCGTTACTACGATCGCTCATCCTTATACATTTATATCATGTTGACACCGATAATATTTCTTGCAGCATAAACTATACAATCAGCCGATGAACGAACGTTTGCTTGTTCATCGGCTGATTGTTGCCCTCTTTACACAGGACAATGATTGGGAATGAGCATTCACATGAACATACCCCGGAAGCCGACACAGCGAAACCCAGGGTCGGGCAGAGACTTGGCGTGCTACGTTTTTATTGATATATGCTGGTTTTTAATCCCCTTTTGTGAGAATAATAAAAACCTTTAAAAAATTGTGGTGTGCCGGCGGTGCTATCCTATTATCAGTTTTCCTAATCAGATTTACCTGAGGATTGAGGCGCCGTTAGAACCACAAAGCCCACCCGATTTACATCTGATGAGGCTGCACATCGTTAGATGGTGGAGAAAAGAAGAGAATACGTTTTATTACCAGAACGTTTAACTTGTACATTTGCGGACTCATTTGGTCGTCAGAGCGGCTAAGTATATATTTTATTTGTTTAATCAACAACCGCAATGGTTCATATGAACAGCTCCTCCACTTTTTCTTTCAAATTGATGAATGAATGAATTTCCCCAAATGTACCTTGAAAGCTTAAAGGAGTTATCTGAGGTCAGAAACAGTGCCACCCTTGTTCATGGGCTGTGCCTGGTATTGCAACTCAGCCCCATTTAAGTCCCATGTGTATTGTCGTACTGTCCTCTGATGGGGATTACTTTGGGCTCGCGTCTCAGCTTTGTCATTTTCTAGAAAAACTCCTATGCACAAAAAGCAATGAAACGTAATAAACTTCTGTGTATACAAAACCAACTTGTACTAAACCTAAAAAAACGAAAATTGCTTTTCTATCCCACAGTCATCCATAGGAAAGACACATGTTCAGTAGAAAGAGTAACATTCAGGTGATTATACAAAATATGACACACCTATTAATCATCAAGAATTTCGGAATCGGCCGTAAGATAAGATAGCAACAATTCTCAGTATCGGAATAAGTGAGTCCAATAAAGAAACCTCACTTATCCAGGAATGTAAGCAAGGAGCATCCGTGTTCCATTAAAAGATTAAGATTTTCTAAATGATCGGTTGCATGTTCAGGAGATTTATGAAATCACTGTATTAAGAGGTCTCAATATTCAATATTAAAAGAGAAATTTAGTAGCTCTCCGTTTTGCCAACTGTGTGTCTAAGATTTTGTAAGAAATTGAATATAAAAATAATGAACCAGAGCATTAAAACCTAAATTTAAAGTTTAATTTCAAGTCTAATTTTCTATTAGATTGAACACCCAAAATCCTATGTTTTCTCATATTGACTTGTAAGCTCAATGCCAGAAAGCAGATCTTAAGGATCCCGGCTGTGAAGGTAGAAGTGTAGTAGTTCAGATCGCACTAGACTTGATGGGTGCACGAATAGAGTCCCAACCCAAATCACATAGAAAGAAGTATTCAGCACACAAGTTTTGAAGCTGAAAAAATCTTATTTTTTTATTAAATGCCAGTGGCTTGGTGCGACGTTGCGGTCACAATCGACCTTCATCAGACACTGAGCCGTGGTGGGAACTGGTGCATCCTGTAAATCGGCGCTATTTGATAAATGACGGCTTACCGCTTGGCACTGAGAAGGTAGAAGTGTTTGTTTGTTATCAAGACAAACCACTTATGTTTGTTTCGAAGTATGCAGCTATATAACACAATTTCTTCTGCCTGTGATGGTGACCACTATGTCTAAGTTAATTATGGAGTTGTTGCGAAATGTAAGCACAACGTAAACAGTGTAGGCACTAAATGAGCACCGTAGGCAAAGTTTTGCACTCCCTGGACACTGTTTTGTGATATTGGCTCTATGTGGGAACTCTTTGGCACTATGTGGGCACTGTATAACTCTATATGGACAATTTATAGTACTGTCTGGGCTCTTTTTGGTACTGTATCGCCACAGTAAGGCACCATGTGGGCATATATGGCTCTATGAAGACAAAGTATGACACTGTGTGTATTGTATGGCACTGACTGGGGACATGCACTATGTATCTGGGCAGTGTGTACACTAATTGGGCACGGTATGTACTATTTGGGCACTGTATGCTCGTAATGGGTATTACATGGCACCATCTGGGCTCTACCTGGCATTTTTTAAGCATGTCTCTCTCTGTCTCATGCATTATTTTTAGTATGGTCAGGCTTGCTTTAGTTTTTCTTATAGCATTAATAGAAGAAGTACAGCAGGACTGGGAGCCTGGGAGACTAGGAGACAGAGTGAGCTTTGCAACTTGTAGGTCTTGATAATAGGAGAGGGGTAGGAAAGTGACAACTGCTCTGAGCTCATCTATAGGTCCTGTGCTCTTAAATACTAATAGATTAATTATTAAATGATACAATAAAGATTTTCCCATCAAGGACAGATCTTTGGTGGTTTTTTAGTCAGTTTTAATTGTTTTTATTCCTTGGCAATGAAGTGATTCTTTCATATTTCTGTTTCCTTCTCTTATCGGCACATTCTTTACAGAGTAATTCATTTCCAATATACGCATCAGTAAAACACTGTATTCCCTTTATTTCAGCTGCTGACACTGAGATAACATTCATGCCGACTGATACTGAAACTTCTCTGGATGGCAAAAATCCCTTATGGCAGATTTCTGTGACATCGTTTTTGGATGATCTGCAGACAGTCATAGCCCATTTACTGATAATAAATGTATACGTTGCTAGCAGTACCATAGACAAATATAGAAGAGTTGTGTCTCTTGTCTCCATCCTTTCAGGATGACATGAACATACTTAATAATTTTTGGTCTTTGGTATGTAATACAACCGCAGCACGACACATTTATGAGACCTTTCCCTTTTCATGTTGGTTCTGAAGTAGCAGTCACACCTGTGCCTGGTGCCTGGGGAGGCCCATAGGCCATTCAGCCACATAAGAAGACACCAGTATTATAGATAGGACATGGTAGGTGGGGGGGCCTAGTTACTAATTTTGCATTGTGGCCCATGAGTTTCAAGTTATACATCTGGTTCTGATTTTGGGGTCTCCAAAATTGGACTGTTTTGCAGAAATTAAAATGGTAGGGAGCAATATTTAAGAAATGTATTACTCACTGCTACCTAGGTTCCCTAAGTGGCTTAGGCATATTTAGCAGAGCTGACTTTGTCATTTGGTAGAGTTCTTCATAATCTAAAAACGGGGCGATGGATTTGTTAAAGGGTAACTAAACTTTTTAAAAAACTTTTGACATGTCATTGTGACATGTCTGAAGTTTTGATTGGTGGGGCTTCGAGCACTGAGATCCCCACCGATTGCTAAAACAAAGTGGCAGAAGTACTCGGGTGAGCGCTTTGCCGCTTTGTATCTGATTGGCTTTCCTCGGAATGCTGAGTGAGCGGTGTACGGACTTATAGACTTTCTATTGAGCCCGTAAACCGCTCCGAGGAAAGCCGATCAGAAACAAAGAAGCACAGCGCTCACCCAAGCTCTTCTGCCTCTTTGTTTTAGCAATCGGTGGGGGTCTCAGTGCTCAGACCCCCACCGATCAAAAGTTTTTTAAAAGTTTAGTTACACTTTAAAGAGGTTATCCGGATTACATTTTTTTTTCGTAATAACTGAAAATTTTATCAATTAACAAAACAAGCAGTACTCACCTGTCCTTTCCGCCAGTGATCCAGCGATGATGTTCTGGCGGCACTCCCGGGGATTGTTTACATACAGGCAGCATGTGACCACTGCAGCCAATCAGAGGGTTCAGCGGTGACAAATTTTATTTACGGTATAACCATGACCGCTGAGCCCTCTCAAACGGGAGTGACCATTCAAGTGCGAGAGACACTCTTTGTAGCCGCTTTCCTCTCCGCTAGATGAGGGTCCTGAATGGTGGACCCTGCTATACTAACTCAGAATTCCTGAATTGGGTAATTGATAATGGGTTTTGTAAACCTTTAAGTATAAAGTGCTAGTAAATGATAATTTGCAAGTCTAGAGTTAGATTCTCTGATCCTCTTAACAGGAAAGAATTTGAGGATTGAGAGGCAGTTGATGGTGTTACATTAAATGTATACAATATCTACATTATTACTAGCACCGAAATGGTTAATAAGAAGAAAAGTTATTCCGTTCTGCACCACCGTGTACCATGCAATGATTTCACCCCTGACATGAAATTAAAAAAAAGTCTTCTGTACAGTGACACGCAGCATCTGCTCCGGATGATACTTTCAGGCCTGTCAGGAGCTTATTTTCTGAAGCCTCTGCACTTTTTCCCTACAAAACATTCTTCAGCTCGGAGTCAGAGGGAAATCCACATTATGTTATAATAAAAGATGTCAGGTTTAAAGGCAAAGTGCAAAAACCTACTTTATTACCTGGTCTTAAAAAGCTGCAACATTTGACCAAGATACAATTTATATAGGACTGTGTGCGATACAATAAAGCAAATTTCCAGCCAAAATACGCCAAATATTAGTAAGTTAGAGAAGCAGACAAATTTTAGGTTCTTTTACTTTTTTACTATTCAGTTCTGGCAGCCATTTTTCCAAAAGTGAAAACATAGCAAGAAGTGCCGCCATATTGGTTGTCACTTTAACCCCTTCCACAGTTAATTAACGTGAGCTGCTGTACTATTACAATGCTGTGATGGCGTGGGCTCAGGAGCGACACCCTGCTCTAAGGCTATGTTCACACAGGGCGGATACGCTGCGTAAAAGCACACAGCATTTCCGCCCTGTGCGCCGCAAGGAAATTCCATCCGAAAATCCGCACCAAATTGTGGTGCAGTTGTCCGGCCGGGAATGTCTGCTGCAGAAAACTGCACAGAAAAAAAAAGGATACTTAACATTGCGACGCGCCCCTCCGACCTCATGATGCTCTGCAGCCCTGGGATGACGTTTCATCCCATGTGACCGCTGCAGCCTGTGAGTTGCATTTTTTGCGACGGAATCACAGCGATTCTGCCACAAAAACCGCAACGTCGGCTATTTGTTGCTGGCTTTACCTCCCCATTGAATTCAATGGGAAATCCCACAACAAATAAGCAGCGTTTCCGCAAGTACAATTGACGAACTGCGGATTTTAAAAAAAACACTGCGTATCAATTTCTGAGCGAATTTTCGCTCAGTATTTACGCAGCGTGTGGATGACACTTTTTCAAATCTCATCCACTTTGCTAGCACTGTATTATGCTGCGGATTTTCCGCAATGAAATCCGGCGCGGAAAATCCACAGTATTTACGCTAGGTGTGAACTTACCCTAACAGAGATAACTCAATGCTGACGCTCGTGGTTAGACTGAGGGAGGAATCACCCTCTGTCACACAATTGGAGCCCTGCGAATGTGGTTGCTGGGTGTTGATGGGTTGCTATGGCAGCTGGGGGCCTAACAATGGCCCCCAGTTCTAACATACACTGAAGCCCTATTAGGAAACGCTAGTGGCATGGTCTAAAAGGCTGCCTGTCAGTTTTACACTGAAGTATTGCAATATGTAATATGAGCGATCGGAAGATTGGTGGAAGTAAAAGAAAAGTTATAAAAGTGTAAAAAACTGTTTTAGAAAAATATTTTAAAAAAATAAGTAAGGGTGTGTTTACATCAGTGAGGTTTCCGTTGATGGGTTCCGTCAGACCTTTCCGTCAGGGAAACCCATCAACGGAAAGACAAACGGAAACCGAACGCTGATTTTATTTTATTTTGGAAAAAGTGTAAAAAAGTATGTATATTTGGTACCGCCACATTTGTAACAACCTTTACGATATGTACAACCCCTGGAACTATTGTAGTAATAGAACAATGTATCAGTTTTGCCTAGAGTGTTCCTTTAAAAAAGCACCAGATTATTCTATGAAGTATTAAAATCGATTTCTCAAGATATACATGTTGTCACCTTAACTGGTTGCCGACCCAGGATAAGAATACTCATCCTGAGCGGTGGGTACTTGGCGCATTAGGACGAGTATTCTCCTCCTGTGTGACAGCCGTCTGTGCGCGCGCCACGATGAGCGGGGCAGCGGCTGTAACGGCTGTGATACACAGCCGCAGCCCCACTCTATCGGTGGAGAGAAGAGAAACATCTTCTCTCTGCCGTTAACCCCTTGAATGCCGCGATCAAAGCTAAAGTGAGAAGGGGGTCTCCCCTTTGATCGCGTCACAGGAAATCCCTGTGATGCGATCAATGGCTATACCTGGTATGGGCAGACAGCCCAGGGTCCATTGAAGGACCCCAGGGCTGTCTGACCATATTTCCCGTTGTTAGGGCATACTGAGGTATGTCCTAACAACTGGCTGTGTACAATCAGTACACAGGCTAATGTGCTGGCGTATAGATCTATGCCAGTACATTACAGTTCAAAAATCAAAAACAAAATGAAAAATCCCTCTATGGGACTAAAAAAAACAAGTTAAATTAATAATAAAAAAAAGTTTTGTTAAATAAAAAAAAATATATTCAAAAAAACAGAAATACTCATTTTTACAAAAAATTAACTTTTCAAAATATAAATCCCAAAACATGAAATAATATACGCATATTTGGTATCGCCACATCCGTAACAACGTGAAAAATAAATCTATAATGTTATTTATGATGATCGGTGTATGGTGTAAAAAAAAAATAAAGAAAACTGCAGCGGAATTGCTTTTTTTTCTACGTTCTGCCAAAATAAACATTTATAGAACTAAATGATAATGTGAATGTACCAAAAAATGGTACCTACATAAAGTACAACTCGTCCCGCAAAAAACAAAGTTTCATACAGCTACGTCAGAGAAAAAATGAAAAAGTTATGAGCGCCGGGATGCAAAGAGGGAAATATAAAAAAATTGTTCGGTCCTCAAGGCCAAAACTGGCCGTGTCCTTAACCGGTTAAAGGAATTGTACAAGATTACAGAAACATCGTCGCTGTCTTTCAACATAGCGCCACACCTGTTCATGGACTGTGGCCGGTATTGCAGCTCAGCTCCATTGATTGAATGGGGTTGAGCTGCAATACCACACACAACCTGTGGACAGGTGTGTCACTGTTGTTGAAGGAAAGCAGCTATGTTTTTCTAACTCTTTTAAATATATAAAGTCTAATGCTTTGGTTGTGATTTTTTAAGGTTGGCACAATCAAATATCAGGTAGAATAATGCACAATCTTAATATTTTTACTGTATCCTTGGACCCTTTGTTTTAAGCATGGACATATGAGTCTAAGACTGAAAGCATTGAATTGCAGAGAGTATGTGGAGATTTAGTCAATAGTCTAATGGATAAGCCTCTTTTCTCTGTTTCTTACACTATAAACTAGAGAGAATTATGGTGCAACTACAGGACAGCGATACTAAACTTCCCCAACTATAAAACATTGTGACAGATAAAAACAAACTCTGGAGATAAAATGTAACATTACAGGGTAGAGGGCATGAAGCACTGAAGACGACCTGGCTTTGGTCTTGGTTACACACAGTTTGCCTTCAGTAGGTCAACAAGGTACTTGCAAGACAATCTTAAAGGCTATGTAAACCTTTGAAAGGCAAATATTTTTTTAATAAAAATGTCAGTCAGTGTATTTTGTGTAACTTTGTAAATACTTTTTATGAAAAAATATTTAGACTTTTTTAGATACAGCTGCTCTGTATTCTCTATACAGAGCAGCTGTATCTTTCGCTAAATCCTGAATCCGTCAGTCCCGTGGACCTGACGGGTTTAGTGTCGGCAGGCAGGTTCTGCGTGTCTCTAACACACAGGATGCACTTCTAATCTATCACATCCAAGTTATGAACTTAGATGTGATTGATGACAGGTGGATCCTGCGTGTCAGAGACATGCAGGACCCACCGACACTGAATCCGTCAGGTCCACGGGATTAAAAAAAGTAAAAATAATTTTTAATAAAAAGTATTTATGAAGTTACACAAAACACACTGATATACATTTTTTTTTAAGAAAAACAAAACACATTTTTTACCTTTCAAATGTTAACATAGCCTTTAAAGGGGTTTTCCAAGTTCAGGAAAACATGGGCTAATAACAGGAAATGTGTTAAAATAATAAAATAACCAATACTCACCTGGTAAATACTGTGCCGCTCCGGTGTAACCCGTCGGGGTTTGTCCTGTTGAGCCCTGCTATGTGCATGTAAACACCCCAATTGAGTTGTCACCAACACTTATATTTAATATATTATATTTTTCACTTTTTCTGGATCCAACCTATTGCGACAGTAATTCAAATGCTACTGAACTCAAACATAGTATGAAGCCCCATTCACACATGTCAGCTAGGCAATGAGGTCACAATTAGATGGTGAACAGAAAAAACTAAAATCTTAAAGAGGACCTCTCAGCTCTCTTGACACATCTGTTTTAGAAAATACTAAAGCATCTTTTCTTAGAACTCTGTGCTGTCCCGTTCCTCTGTTATTCCCCCTACTAATATATATGAATAAATTGACAACTGGGTGTAACCAGTTGGGAGTATGTCCCTACAACTACACAGTCTGACAATATCAAATCCGTGCTCAGTCTCAGACTGTGTAGGAACACACCCTCACCTGGTAACACCCAGATGTCAATTTATTTATACATTTCAAGGAGGAATAATAGAGGAATGGCATATTAAAGAGTTTTAATCCAGAATTGTGATTTTATAGGGAATATGAAAATTAACTAAAATAGACATGTCGGGAGAGCTGACAGGTCCTCTGAGTCATTAGGTAAAACTGAAAGCGTGCCCCCCATAAGTTACAGTGTGGAGAGGCGCCATAAAAATGATAATCACTGCTTGCAGCTCTGACTGGGTAATTGTCACTTCCTTTCCCCCACATGAGGGGGCAAATAGTTTTTTTTAAGTGTAAACAAAGAGCCACCCAGGACAAGAGTTGCAATGCAGAATTTTAATTTTGAGACCATGTAAACTGAATCAAAATAATGCTAAATGTAGAAATGTATAGATGGCCAATAAAGGGAAGTTTTTATTGTCCTGATATGTAGAAAATTACTTATAGTGTTCAGAATTATTAGGTCAAAACTAATTATATATTTTTTTTATAACAAATCTTTATAGGGATTGAAGCTCTAAAGCTCCAAATGTTTCTCTTTAGACAGCCATAAAGTAAGGCTTCGTTCACGTCTGCATCAGGGCTCCGTTCATGAGTTGCATCTGAGCTTTCCGTCAGGGGAACCCAGGAGCAGAACCCTGACTGAAACAAACAAACAAACAAACAAACAAACAAACAAACAAACAAACAAACAAACAAACAAACAAACAAACAAACCATAGGTTTTCATTTGCATCACCATTGATTTTAATGGTGATGGATCCGGTGCAAATGGTTCCCGTTTGTCACCATTGTGTAAGGGTTCCTTTGTTTTGACGGAATGAATAGCGCAGTCGACTACGGTATTGATTCTGTCAAAACGATGGAACCCTTAATCAACGGTGACAAACGGAAACCATTTGCACCGGATCCGTCACCATTGAAATCAAAGGGTGATGCAAATGGAAACCTATGGTTTCTTTATTTCAATCAGGGTTCCATTCGTGGGTTTCCCTGACGGAAAGCTAAGCTCCGACGGAACTCATAATGCAGATGTGAACGAAGTCTTATAGCCGTTTTCTGACCACAGACAGTTATGGAATAATCATAGGGTAGTTAACCAATCTACAGTGGCTGGGAAAGGAAGACTGTTCTCTCCACTGCAATCTATGGGTGTTACAGAATCAGGCGAGCGCAGGGCAGCGCTACAAATGTCCATGGTCGAAATACAGATTTAAATGATAAAATAATCACTAGGAAGATGTTAGGAGCTTATGGTCATACAAGATTGGTGGGACCATCTGAGCTGGAGAAGGGCATAGTGTCACTGCTTGCCTGTCCATGAGTTTGTGTTTTGTTTTTTCATTGTACCTTCTTGGTTGATTTTACCCATCATTGCCCATAAAGAGTGTGAGCAGCACAATCCCAAACACATAAAACAAGACGGCTCGTCTTAAAATTAGAATACCATAATAAAGCCCTTCCATTCTCTACTACTGCTGTAGGACGCCTGTGTATGGACCTGTATTAAGGAGGTATGTTCCCCTAAAAAGCAATGATATGCCATCCGATGGAACGTGGCACTAATTTTTTCCTCTGCCAGATTCCATATGAAATCATAAAACCCAGCTGAGGATATAAAGCTAGTACACTTTCATGTAGTTGTATATATGTTTGTGTTTTAGAATTGGTTACAGGTGACACTCACGTTGCATTTGTCCCTGTGGTCTTTGCAGTTGATGCCTTAAGAAAAGATTTGTGAAGCACCTGGGAATTATCAGCCCATGAAAAGTCATCCTAATTTGGTTTGAGTTCTCCTTAATTGGGTCCGGCTTAGCAATAACCTATGAGAATGAACGTCACTGACCACATTAATAGACGGGGTCAGCCCAGAGTCAACAGCTAATTGACCTGTGTGGCTTTTCCGCAATCCTCAAGCCTGGGAAGAGGGTGCTTGTATTCATTCCTGGACAGTAACATCTGTCGGCTTTAAAGACAACTTTGTCTGTCCAACCTATTGCTGGGTAGTAACTTATTTATTTCTGTTACTTATATAGCGCCAACATATTGCACAATGCTGTACAGAGGTTGCCCTTACTTACTGTCCCCATTGGGGTTCACAATCTAAATTCCCTATTGGTATGTTTTTGGGGTGTGGGAGGAAACTGGAGCACCCGGAGGAAACCCACACAAACACCACATTGAGCTACTGTTCTCACTGTGTCCCGTATCACTGTGTCCCGTATCACTGTATCCCGTATCACTGTGCCCCGCATCACTGTGCCCCGCACCACTGTGCCCCGCATCACTGTGCCACGCATCACTGTGTCCCGTATCATTGTGTTCCTATATCACTGTGTTCCTGTATCACTGTGCCCCAAAATATATATACAACATGAGCTTGAGAGGGCTTACACCTTGTAATATTCTTCATATTAAAAGTTTCTACTAGAAAAAAGGCTATAGAATAGTGAGGTGAGGAGATAGCGGGTATAGGGGAATAGTTACTTAGTTGCTCTTGTAAGATGCATAAATTTGGTGATTGACGAAAAATATTCCCTATTATGTATAGATCTGCATACAAGCTCAACACTAAAGCTGGCCATATGCATTAGATAAAAGTGGATTGGCGTTATTTATTGGTTGAAGATCTAACATGTATGGAAGCCCACTGATGGTCCCCTGGCTGCAGATGTCAATGGTAAAGAGGGATTATACTTGATAGATTTTAAGATGCCTCGATTCTATGTTTGCATAGGAGATAATTGACAGAGCGGTCTGGCAGTGGCTTATTCCAACCTCCCCATTTAAACTAACATGCACCCTCGGCCGAGTACCTTCTTTGTGACACACCTGCCTTGCGTTGTTCCACCGGACCATGGCTAGAAGAGGCCCATGCTAGTGGTTAAAAGATGGCGTAGGATCGTCGGCAGGTGTTTTCTTTACTGAAGTTGGCTGGGCTTATTTCAATCAGTGGGCACATCTTTTTTATTCAAGGGGCACAGCGTAGCTATTTTTTTTTATTAAGGGGCAGAGTGTGGACATTTCTATTATTCAGGGGCAGAGTGTGGCCATTTTTATTATTCAGAAAGCATGGATGGGCATTTTTTTTTATTCAGAGGTACAGTGTGGGCATTTTTATTATTCAGGCATACCTTTACCATTGTTAATGTCATGTTGGAAGGTGTAGATTTACATAGAACAAACTTATACGGCAGGGGCTAACCTGACTTTGCTATTAATCTTTCTATTGCTTTGTTCTGGTGCTGTATATATGCACTGGTCATTGTTCTGGTTCTGTATTTATGTACTGAGCTTTGTTCTGGTGCTGTATTTATGTATGTGCTTTGTTCTGGTGCTGTATTTATGTATGTGCTTTGTTCTGGTTCTGTATTTATGTACTGAGCTTTGTTCTGGTGCTGTATTTATGTATGTGCTTTGTTCTGGTGCTGTATTTATGTATGTGCTTTGTTCTGGTGCTGTATTTATGTATGTGCTTGGTTCTGGTGCTGTATTTATGTATGTGTTTTGTTCTGGTGCTGTATTCATGTATGGGTATGTACACACGGTAGCAGGCTTTTACGTCTGAAATGACAGACTGTTTTCAGGAGAAAACAGCTGCCTCGTTTCAGACGTAATTGCTCCTCCTCGCATTTTGCGAGGCTTCTCTGACAGCCGTAAATTTTGAGCTGTGCTTCATTGAGTTCAATGAAGAACGGCTCAAATTACGTCTGAAAGAAGTGTCCTGCACTTCTTTTGACGAGGCTGTATTTTTACGCGTCGTCGTTTGACAGCTGTCAAACGACGACGCGTAAATGACAGGTTGTCTGCACAGTACGTCGGCAAACCCATTCAAGTGAATGGGCAGATGTTTGCCGACGTATTGTAGCCCTATTTTCAGACGTAAAACGAGGCATAATACGCCTCGTTTACGTCTAAAAATAGGTCGTGTGAACCCAGCCTTAGGGTATGTTCACACGAGGGCGTCCGTAACGGCTGAAATTACGGGGATGTTTCAGCCTGAAAACATCCCCGTAATTTCAGCCGTAACGGCATGTGCAGGCGCTTGAACGCTGCGTCCATTACGGACGTAAATGGCGCTGCTATTCATTGGAGTCAATGAATAACGGCTCCAATTACGGCCAAAGAAGTGACAGGTCACTTCTTTGACGCGTGTGTCTATTTACGCGCCGTCATTTGACAGCGGCGCGTAAATTACGCCTCGTGTGAACAGACAAACGTCAGCCCATTGCTTTCAATGGCCAGATGTTTGTCAGCGCTATTGAGGCGCTATTTTCGGACATAATTCGGGGAAAAAACGCCCGAATTACGTCCGTAATTAGTGCGTGTGAACATACCCTAAGTGTTTTGTTCTGTTGCTGTATTTATGTATGTGATTAGTTCTGGTGCTGTATTTATGTATGTGTTTTGTTCTGTTGCTGTATTTATGTATGTGCTTTGTTCTGGTGCTGTATTTATGTATGTGCTTTGTTCTGGTGCTGTATTTATGTATGTGTTTTGTTCTGTTGCTGTATTTATGTATGTGCTTTGTTCTGGTGCTGTATTTATGTATGTGCTTTGTTCTGGTGCTGTATTTATGTATGTGCTTTGTTCTGGTGCTGTATTTATGTATGTGCTTTGTTCTGGTGCTATATTTATGTATGTTCTGTTGCATTGAGATCAATACTTCTTTTTATACTGTATCTGTAGTGTTCATTTTTTTTATTTGGGTGTGGCAGTAAGGTGGGGTATGGATCATTTATAGGAAATGACTGTTACATACAATAATATTTATGTACATTCCACATTAATATACAGTGTATTTGGAATATGTAATTATTTTATTTGTTTATAGATTTAGGAATAATTTTCCGCGTGTATATCTGTCATTCAAGTAGGGAACCTGTTGTTAAAAATGTGAATCCTACCCCTGAGTACAAGGGCGCTGGGTTCTAATCTGCATGGAGTTTTTATGTTCTTCTTGTAAGTCACCAGATTCCCAGTTCACTCACATGCCCCAACCAATAGGAAATTTATCCTCCAAGAGAAATGCCCTAAGTGTGGGTGTAATAGGGAAACTAGTTGTGACCAAGGACTGATTGAGTGAAGGACTGACCAAGGACCGATGAGTAAATTTATTCTGTACACAGCACTGCAAAATATGTTGTTGCAGGAAATACAAGAACAATTTATAGATTTTTTTATTATATTTTAACAGCCCAATTTTTCCTTACTACTGCCTTCAAGTAACAGAGCACAGATATGCTGACATCTAAACTACCCATAGAGGGTAACTAACCTCTTATAAGTAACAGATCAGAATCCTCTGCCTGTGTGAGGTTTGTCCGGACAGTAGGAGAACATTACATTTAACAAGTTAACAAACAAAATCAATGCAACCCAATGAGCCACCTATGATTTGTTGTCTTACACACTCATTACCAGTGCAAGCTGTTGGATTCCCCCTTATCTGTCACCATCACACTGGGAGAAGGGGATCACTGAGCTGGAAACAACACCTACCACATTCACCTTCAATTACTGTATCTGGTACACAAGGTGGGAGGTGGCCGATCCTTACAGACTCAATGTTTTTCTTCCCAAGCTTCTAGTAATTGTTTTACTCTTTCTTGCAAGCAGTACAATAACACTATCTAAATTAGAAATGTTGTATCGGAGAGCATGAGATTTAAATAATGGCATTATGTTAATTGCTATACCCATTTAGCCTGGGTTCACACTGTGCCTTTTTGTTGCGTTTTTAGCATGCATTTTTTTTTGTTTTTGTAGATAAACTTCCATGTATCTCAATGGGAGGTTTTCAACCAAAAATACATGTTAAAAAATTAATAAAAACGCATAGTGTGAACCCAGCCTTACTGTATTGCATTTTAAATAATCAGTAATCACGAGTTAAGAATTTACAAAATATGATACAGATAATAAATATCATGGATCACGCCTGAACATTTCATAAGAACATATATCTAACGGAGAATTGTCTGTGGTAGAGGTGAACGTTGCTACCTATATCATTATTGTGCTTTGTAAGATATTGTATTCTTTTGATGTCTAAAAATATAGAGAAGCTTTTTGTAATTCGCATATTTGTTATTTTTGTTTCATAAAATATAAATAAAGAACTAATAAAAAAACATTCGGAAGGAAGGCACAAAATATATATATATTTGCAATAAATAAATAAATAAGTAAAACATAATAAAATATGTAATAAAAAATACTAACTATAATATTTTTGAGGAATTTTTTCTATTACTTTTTTCTTCAGTTTTATTTAGTGATTGAACATTTGTTGGTTTTATCATATTTTGAGATAATAGCGTAAAATAAATCATGAGCTTAAATAATTTTGTAAAATAAAGCTGTATTGAAAAATTAAGTGGAAAATAATAATTATTAGCTAATTATGTAATGCATTGATATTTAAAATGATACATTGTATTTTTATGTAATTCTATTAAATTTTTTTTTATAATTAAATCATGAATTAATTCATAATTAGAGAAGAGTATGTCAATTCATGAATGTTTAATTTTTCGCACTAACATATTAGTATAATTATTAAATACATTTATGAGTTTAGGGGACTGTCTGAAAGAAGAATCAGATGCATGTGACTTCATAGGTATTATGCCGCTGTTCTAAGGCTGGGAAATTTGTATCAACGATTGCAGTGCCACCTTGTGGAATATTTGGGAATGACTACAACTTTAATCAAAACAACCCAATAATTTTTTTCATTGAGTATTTTTTATTGTTCTAATTCATATTCTCACATTTTGTTAAATTGTACCTTAATTGGATTCTCTAAATTTGATGCTCATTATAATGCATTGTACCTCACAAATGTTTACTTGTGTATATATATATATATATATATATATATATATATATATAGATATATATATATATGTATACACAGACACACACCTGTTGAAGCAAATTAAAGTAGGATTCCTACTTAGGGGAGGTCAGGAGATCGTAGTTGAGATCCACAACGCTTTTACACAATGAAGATTGCTGCAAAAACTACATTAAAGTGGCTTAAAGTTCCTAGAAATATTTCAGAGCCATACCACATGGAAAATATTTTTACATGTTCTTTTTTTATTATTATTACATTGTGTTTTCACTCTATTGAAGGTATAGAAGCTCAACTAATCTCTTAGGGATGTGTCTGTGCGCCTATGTGGGGGTCTGTCATATATACGGTATAGATCCATTCAGATATATTAACGAAAATCCACAAAAATTTACAGTACAATAAATGTGGATAAGATTTTCAAAACCCCATCCCCACATAGCAGAAAAAATAGACATGGAACGCAGGGGATGCTGCAGCCTTATAATTTAGTTGCAGAAATATTGTGGATTTTCACAGCAGATATCACTCTTAGCAATGCAAATCCGGAGCACAATCACCATGAAAAAACTCACATGTTAACGTATCCTCACTCAGGAGCAATCTGAGTAATGTTTTCTAATACAAAGATGTAAATAATAAGATTCTGGCTACCTGCAGTCACCACTAGATGGAGTTTAGGAGATTACTGCGTACTGTGTTATTATTGAGTGCAATGTATGAACAGTATGCAGCAAGCTCCTAAACTCCCCCTAGTGGCAACTGCAGGCAGCCAACATGTTTGTTTTTTTTTACTTTATGGGAAGTTGTATTAGGACTGCTCCAGTTTTAACTAAAAACAAAATAGAATAAGATGCAACAAATGTATTAAATAAATTAATTTGTTGCATTTTCGGCTATCCATGCGACACTAAATGAAATCTATGCCAGCCAGGAACTGGTTTCTGGTGTAAATTGTAGTAAATGCATTGGGCAGCGGTGGCCCCGCACCCTTTTGCTAAGCTCCACCCACTTGAGAGCAGAGGAAACAGGCCAAAAGTCGCACATTTTGCAACTTTTGAGCCGTTTGCAACATTTATATGCCAGTTTCTGCCGTAGGAACCTTGTTAAGTTTCCCCCTATGTTTATGCAGGAGCTTTGGAGATCTGTATAAAAAAAGAGCTCCGACCTCTATAACTATATATTAAAAAATAAATAATAATCAGCACACTATTTTGATACTATTTAAACAAAAGAAAAATGTTTTTTAAAAGGTATTATAAAAGGGTAGACATTCACTTGAAGGATGCAATTTTTTAATTTTCAAATTATGAATTAATTTTTTTAAATAGAATTAATTTGCTCTTAAAGTGGCAGCGTAAAAAAAACAAACCTTTATTCCTATTTAATGACTTGCATGGCTGTTCTATGAAAATCCCAGGCACAAGTCTTCAGTTCTTCCCTGTGAGAAGTCCCAACACCTGTGACAGAGACTATCTCTTATTTACATGGTGGACTGATTTAGTATCTTGGCAAAGGCAACATCTGTGTCCAATTACTGAGATATATGGAAGACAATCTGACACTGGCAACAGAAGAAGAATGCATCTCATTTACACAAGGTTAAGGGGAATTTTTTTTTCTCCTATCAGGTTAAAAATTTGGCGTCAGATTAAAATGCAGCTGTATATCTCTCGTCACACAATCATGACCTGGAAAATAATTCGGAATATTGTCATAGACAATTGCCAACTGAGCTTTAGAGATATTATTATATATGATATCTTGTGTTATAGGAAAGACAAACATGGCCTGGGACTTCAAATATGGGTTAATGGTTGTTAGAAAATATTTCTGATGGATCAGCTATTTTTTTGCTTTCTGAGTTCTATGTCACTGGCAGGCCAACTACTTACTGGCTCCCAGAGGCATGGTGTCCCGCGCTGCTCTTCTGCTCTGTGCGCCTCCCACGCAGCCGCTCTTCTTCAGGTTTGGCGTCTGGGTTTTGCTTTCTTAAAGAGCCAGCGTGCACCAAAATTTTTACCCAGCATTCCCTTCCTATTTAAGGTCCTCCCTCGTCTTCCTTCTTTGCCAGAGCAAGTTGGTTTCCTAGTGTTCCTTGGTGTCCCTAGTGTATCTCTGCTATTTTGTTGTTGGATTCCTGTGTTTTGACCTCTGCTTGTTTCTTTACCATCTGTGCCTGCCACCTGCCCTGACCATTTTCTATGTTACCCATAACAAACCTCTGCCACCTACTCTGACCATTTGCTACGTTACGCGAGACGAACCTCCGCCGCCTGCCCTGTCCTTTTGCTTACCAGACCACGCTACTACTGTTAAGTCAGCTGTCACCAAGAGTGACTACTCTGGGGGTATTGACCTGTGGTGCCCCTTCAGCGAAATCCAGATTCCTGTACAGGGGTTAAAGGGTGAAGACCAGGGGTTCCCTTATACCCCACTCCCCAGAGTAGTCCCAAGTCAAGTCTTCACACCTGCTTGCCCAGTGGCAGTCAATTCCAAGGGCTCCGTGACATCCTATATATTGTTAACATGCGTGTAGATAACATAGAGGCAGACTATGCGGCTGCTATGGGGCCCTGGGGATGGTGAGGACTAGCCCAGGTTGGCCTCAATTCTTATCTTAATGGGTGGTGAGAACGTGTACAGAGATTCCCTATCCAAAGACCCTACAATGTTAGACCACAACTGTGGGGGATCAGCCCAATGATCATGGCAAGAAGATGAAAGGCAAACAAGCATCAAGCCATCAATGACAACCAGCACCAGAGCAGGGCCCCATTTTAATATTTACTATGTGGCCTCCTTTCCTCTATTTAAGCCCCTGAATGTTAATACAATGCTCAATATCCTCAGGGTTTAGCATTGTTGCCTTGCAGCACTGGGATCCTGGGTTTGAATCCAACCAAGGGCAACATGTGAATTGTTTGTATGTCCTTTGGTGGTTTGTGTGGGTTTCATCCGATTTACACACTCTAAAAACATACAGACAGGTTATTTGTCTTCCCATTAAATTGGCCTGTGTGTGTTTGAGAAAAAGAATTTACATTGTGAGCCCCAATTGGGACAGGGATTGATATGAGTTATGACAATATCTGTAGAGCGTTGAAGAATATATTGGCGCTATATAAACAACGAGAGAAAATAAATATTCTGTTTTATATTATAAAAAGTCCAAAGATCCATACCTGGTAAGCTTTCTGTAAATGAAGATGTGGCTGAAAATAACAGAAGCGCAAACATTAAAAAGTGTAGCTTTTTCACTAATTTTTACCCAATATTAGACCCAAAAATTCCTAAAAAAATCAGAACAAAGCTACAAAAATAAAACCTTATGTGTCTACACTTATCAAAGACATATCAAAAGTTTGGATCAGTGGGGTTCGGGTACTGAGACCCCCGGCGACACTAAAACACAGGTGCACAGTAGGCTCAGCTGAGCGCCCTGCAGCTTTGGCTATGATCAGTGCTTTGTGTCAGGCTGAAGATGGTTCACAAAGGCGTTCTATGCGAGCCGTCTTCAGCCTATCAAGAAGCACCGATCACAGCCAAAGATGCGGGCGCTCAGACGGTGGGGGTTTCAGCACCCGGACCCCACCCATCCAAACTTTTGATATGTCTCTAAGTCACTCTTTAAAATGACATAAACGTTCAGACAAATAAACCATTTATAGTTGTTAAACCAATCGATAGCACTAAATCCAAAAGTCCACACGGTGCCGCCATCAGACCAGTAAGGTGGTACGGCTATCAGGGACCCAGGCAAATAAGGGTCTCAAACTCGCCTGTCGGCTGCCATCAACCTGCCCACCAGTCACTGCATGGGAGAAGTTGGGAGAAGTTTCACTTATAAAATTAATGGACACTATGTAACAGGTAAGAATGGGCAAGCCTGGTTCCCAACATGGTGCCCTTAATTTCACATAAGGCCTCAATTAGTATTTTGGCCCACAAGGACCCACTAAATTTATGATTTGGGGTTGAGAGGCTGCATTAAGATCATATTATTCTTTTTGATTTCAAAATCAGTGTGGGACACATATACTTGTCACACTCCTGGTTGACACATTCCCTGTTACTAAGCAAGGGCGGAAACATATTGGGGCTTCTGCCTATCTAATGACTCCCTAAAGAATGACAATGGGATTTTTGGTTTTACCTGAGTTTCCCTTTACTATTATGTGACAATGAGTACTTCTAATGCTCGTAGCTCCTCACTAAGCCACCCGGGATTGGCAATTTATAATACCATTATCATGGCAGCTTCCATTGAAGACTGATATGGACCAAGTAATATAAGTCACTTTACAAAACTCATTTTAACTAATGGAGACAGGTCGGAGGGATTTCTCACAACAACACTTTAGCAGGTCACATCACCCACTTAATGTCCTGACACTTGTGAAAGATGAACTTTGAATGGCTACATTTGATCCTCATTAGAAGGAATCTTGCACACATTTGCCTTGTCTGGATAACAATTGATCAATATAAAGATCTGTCAAAGTATGAGAAGACCTCCGTTTTTTGTACTGATAATTTCTTATCATTATACTAACGGCAGCCGGCTCGTGAATTGTCGGTGATACACTGGTGTCAATATCACCCACCCCCATGCTTCATATCAATTCTTTCCAACTGAAAAGTCATTTAATGTATTTTCTTAAGACATGCATTGGTTAGTAGAAGTTTTACCTTTTAGGTTTTGATTAATGGGTTGGGTATTCTAAACATTTGTGGCATAGCCATAGGATATAACATAAATGTTTGATTGAGTCCAACTTCTGGGGCCCCACCAATGACAAGTATGGGGCTTTTTACACCTCCTGCCCAACTTTAGGGAGCTTGTTTTTAATCCAGAGTTATAGTTAGGCTTTCCTTCACCTGGGCAAAGATCCATTTCCAAGCCCTTGCCCTATATCTAAATGCCCTTGCCAAGGCATCGTGTCTTATTGGTGCCCCCCTGCCGCCCAGCACCCTGGACACATGTTTAGTTTGCTCCCCTCTAGCTACTTCCCTGTTCAATGTGTACAATAGGGACATTGATCACTGGGATTGTCCGATGTTCACATTGTACACATCTTAATGCTAAACAAATGGGAGAAGAGGATCAGAGATTTGGCCTTGCATGTGGGGACACCTACTACTCTATGCAGTAGGTCCGGTGCCCATCTGTCATAGACAGCCAGACACTTACAAGAGCTGGGGAAATGTCTATCGTCCACAGTTTACGCCGGTGATAACTGCTGATTGTTGGGGGTTTCACCTGCTAAACCATGGAGCCTTATGTTTGAGAAGTTCGGAGAACACCTTTAACGTCTGTATCTCCAAACCACACATACACCCCACCCCATAAAGAGGTTATCCGAATTGTAATTTTTTTTTTTCATTTAGGGCTGCAAATGTCCTGAAATAAAATAAAAAAACCAGTACTCACATATACTTCACACTTTTCAGTGATGACGTTGCGACAACGGGGTCAATACTAATCCTGGATTTCACGTCATCACTTTCTGGCAAATCGAAGCAGGCACAGCACCACGTGACCGCATCATAGAGGAGGGTGAACGTGGCCAATTTGGGAAAGAATGATATTCAAAAGATGGATCTTTGTTATGTTTGTAGCAAGGGGGAGATGGGAAAAAGAGTCGGAGAACCCCCTTAATGACCAATTTTTACATAGATGCTAATTACATATAACATATACTGTAGAATTTGCTGTTCATTGGGTATATCCTAAAAGAAATGTCTTCAGGAATTGTGGGAAAGGCAGTTCCCATAATGAATCATTATGATTTATTTTAATTACAACATAGATTTTACACAGGTTTAATAAAAATGAATATATCGGCAGGAGGCTCTCAGAAATGGCCCAGTTGCCCTTTGGGGAAGTGATATAACATTGTGTGTGATGTGATGTTTCTTATGAAGATTTTTCTTCATTTAACTCATTTATGTCCAGGAAGGGAATGCAAAACCGAGAGGTCATCCTGAGAGAGACATGATTAAGGGTGAGATTAAGAATGTGACAAAATGTTTCATGCATTTTATTGATGAGAAGGGTCAAGCGTGATTTGCCATTTTCTTCCCGCTGGTCACCAGTCAGTGCTTCTCTGGAATGTGTGCATGGAGTTCAGGGAGATACTGAATCAGCTCCCAGATTGATGATGTTAACCAGCAGACCTTAGCGTTTTCTTAGTCCATCACCAGGCGCCTGTAACAGCTCACTTCCCCAGTGGGTCGACTGTGAGGAGGGCACATCACACAATCGCAGTTATTAATTGATGACTTTGTCTGATGAAGGAGATTGAAGATGGAATCAGCTCTCATTACAATTATCCCTCTAGAAAGTTCCCAAACTCAACAGTTCTGAGATCGCCTCTAAGTCTTAGGGTATGTGCACACACACTAATTACGTCCGTAATTGACGGACGTATTTCGGCCGCAAGTCCCGGACCGAACACAGTGCAAGGAGCCGGGCTCCTAGCATCATACTTATGTACGATGCTAGAAGTCCCTGCCTCGCTGCAGGACAACTGTCCCGTACTGTAAACATGATTATACTACGGGACAGTTGTCCTGCAGCAAGGCAGGGACTCCTAGCGTCGTACATAAGTATGATGCTAGGAGCCCGGCTCCTTGCACTGTGTTCGGTCCGGGACTTGCGGCCGAAATACGTCCGTCAATTACGGACGTAATTAGTGTGTGTGCACATACCCTTAGGGTAAGCCCACACGTAGCGTAAATACTGCGGATTTTCCGTAATGGATTTAGTTGCGGAAAATCCACAGCATAATACAGTAGCAGCAAAGTGGATGATATTTGAACAAACCTCACCCACATGCTACGTAAAAGAATAAAAAATCGCTCAGAAATTGACTTGCTGTGCGTGTTTTTAATCCACAGCATGTCAATTGTATTTGCGTAAATGCTGTTTTTATGTTGGGGGTTTCCTCCATTGAGAAAATTCACAACAAATAGCAGATGTTGCATTTTTGGCGTCGGAAAAGCAGCGATACCGTTGCAAAAAACGCAACTCAGGAAAAAAAATATTGTATACTTAGGGCTCGTCCAGACACTGCGGAATTGCCGCGTTTTTTCTGTCCGGAATTTCGAACAGGAAAAACGCAGCAGAATACAGTAGCAGCATAGTGGATGAGATTTAACAAATCTCATCCACACGCTGCAAAAATATTCAGAGCACAAAATAACCTGCGGTGCGTATTTTTCGACCGCAGCATGTTAATTCCTACTGCGGAATGTGGACAGAATTGTTGCGTTTTTCAGAGATGTCACCATCTCCTTGCATTGGGAAAAACGCAGCAATTTACGCACAATTTTCTGCTGTAAAAAATGCAGGAAATGGTGCGTTTTTGCCACAGCGGAATGTCTGCGTTTTTCAGCAGAATTGCTGCAGAATTTTTCTGCAGAAATTCCGTTGTGTGTGGACAAGCCCTTACACAGAATTCTGTGTTTCTTCGTCTAGGCTGGCCTCCTGGGATGACCTTTCATCCCATGTGACTGCTGCAACCAATTTGGTGGTCAGATGGGATGAAACGTCATACCAGGAGGCCGGTCTGTGCTTCTTTTTTTTTTTCTACGTCCAGTTTTCCACAGCTGACATTCCGGCAGAAAAACTGCACCATCATTTTTTGCGGTGTTTCATCCAGAATTCCCTGCCATGCCCAGGGCAGACACGCTGTGTGCTTTTACGCAGCGTATTTGCCCTGTGTGAACATAGCCTTAGTTGGTTTACAGAAGACTTAGGCCACATGTGTATCGCATCTGGATTTGCAGTGCCAATTTTCCTGTAGCAAATCCGCAGCATAACACAGTACCGGCAAAGAAAATGAGATCCCATGCAATCTCATCAACACAATGCAGCATTTTTCCGCATGTAAACTGACCTGCAGTGTGGATTTTAAAATCTGCAACATGTAAATTTATCATTCGTTTCCATCTCAGAATTGTATCCGAAGAGGTTCATAAATAAAACACACCAAAATCTGCAACAAAAAAATCTGCACCTGTTTCCACTTGAAAATATTAACTCTGAGCCTAAAAACTCCAAAAAACCATTGGCACCCCCTCTTCCTAATGACTTACATCCTGCGGTCGCTATAGACCGCAGCATCTATGAGGTCAAACCAGCAGTATCCCGCTCATTGCAGTGTCGGCTGTCTCTACCTTTCCTCTATTGAACGATCGTTTGGCCGACAGCTGTCTAAAGTGTTTGGCCTGCCTAACAGTAAACCTGAGCTCTGATTGGTTGCTATGGGCAATGTGACCATAGCAACCAATCAGAGCTCAGCTGTAATTTTTCCACAGCAGTTTAAGAAATGAAAGATGAGCTCTGATTGGTTGCTATGGGCAACAAGGACGGTTTTACTGTTATTTAGTTATAGACAGTTTTAATAAATGAGGCCCAAGTACTTGTGTAATCTGTAGGTCCCACTGGATAAAATCGAAAAAGCAATAATATGATCTTTACGCAATTTTTCAGTCCCATACTATATATTTGGTGGGTTTCTTTGGAGGGGACAGAAGACTAACCATGGCCTGTGAAATTGATGGGGCCTATGTTTGCACACTACTGCTTATTAAATGGAGATAATTCAAGTGTAAGGGCCTGTTTACATCTGCGTTCGAGGCTCCGTTAAGGTCCTCTGTCACAGATCCGGACCAAAAAATGGTAATGCCACAGACATGACGGAAACTGTACGGTACCCATTAATGTCAAAGGGGTTCCGTTGAGCGCCGATGGTGTCCGACATCGGCGCTTCCGTCATATTCCTTGTTCTGCTCCTCTGATGGAGTAGAACAATGAAAACACCAACAAAGGTGTGAACAAGCCCTAACTATGTGAGCCCCATTCAGTGATTCTTCGGCAGCAAGTGGCAGCTGATGACAAATGTTGGCCCTTCTTTTGAATTCAGTAGCCCAGGCCCCCAGCTGCAGTACCACCTGCCCACCAAATGTCTGCAGTAGGGTACAAAATTTAGGTTGATGGACATAATAGAGAATTTAGGGGTCCTGACCATTTGCCTGTATGGGGCCTAGATATTTCTGATGGTGGCCATGATCTCTCCACATAAAGAGTTTTTCCTAATTAATGTATTTTTACACCTGATTATAATGGCAGTCACCCCAAATACTTGCTAGGATAATTTCTACCTCAGTTTGGCACTTTAAAGTGCCAATGCAATTTGCACCCACTAGTATTGGGGTGTCTCATAGATACTCTAATTTAAAAAAGCCTATTGTATTGAGAGATCTGGTATAGAAACGCCCTTTAATATGCCCTATTAGAGGGGCAATGGGCTCTGTCTACTGCTTGTAATAAGAGGTTAAAATTAGTATATCGTCTTTAAGAAGCCCACATAAGATATTAATATTTTATAGGTCACATATTGTATTTTTCATGACTTTCTAGGTTTCCCACAGAATAGCACTTTCTACTAACATGCACGTCTAAGCTTTTAACAGTTTTTACCAAGTTGTTAAAACTACAAATGTTATAAATATTTTACAGTAAAAGGTGAGAATACAGGACAGACACATTCCCTGTTATAAACGCCAAGCAGAAGTGATATTATTTTTATCATCAAAAATTTGGAATAATCAATATATTAACATATGGTCGCTGGTATCAGTCGATCGGCATACAATAGATAAAGAAAGGCGGGTCATTGGTGAAAAAACTAAACCATACAATAGAAACCTGAGGGTTCCGAAAACCATGAATAACTGGTTACAGGCCTTTTCAGTCATTGGTTGAGTCATAAGTAAGCAACATCCAGAAAGATGTGCAGAATTTTTAATTTATATGGATATTATTTACAGCGCGTATAAATCTCATGGCGGCTCCGCATGGTGGCACTGTGATGAAGACTTTTGGCGGCACTTAGCTTTGCAACCGGATATAGGTTGGGGCGTTAAATCTACAGATGTATGGTTGCGTCTCATGATGGCTCAAAAAACCCACCCCTTTTTGGTTGCCTCCTCAGTGTTTTACACACAGGGGTCAGTGGCCGTCCGCAGGCCTGGCGCCTGCTGGTTATTCAACGAGGGCATTGTGGAAATATAAACATGAATGGTCCGCATGTTGAGGTCCACATACAACAGCGTACCCGTGCAGCCTCAAAACCACCTTCAAAGCAAAATGCCCCAGGTGCCTCCAAGGACCCAAGTGAGCGCAATCGCGATTGGGCCTTGGCTAGACAAATACCCTGATAAAGAAGCGTTTTTATTTTACTTTCGTTTTTTTTTATTCCATTTCATTTAAGCAGGTATCCTTTATTTGCAGATAACTTGAAATCGGTTAAGGAGCACTCGGATGATCTCAGGGAGAAGTTGGCAAAGGAAGTATCCTTGGCCCGAATCGAAGGCCCTTTTACCTGCCCACCTTTCCCTAACCTCCGGGTTCCTCCTTTGGGAGTGGTTCCAAAAAAAGAGGTTGGTAAGTTTCGACTTACACACCATCTGTCATTTCATAAAGGTCTGTCAGTTAACGATGGAATTTTGCCGGGGGATTCCTCGGTTGCTTATGTGTCTTTTAATCGTGCAGTTGCGCTGGTCCAGGATGCTGGCCGAGGTGCCCTTATGGCAAAATCTGACAGCAAATCGGCTTTTCGTTTATTGCCAGTACATTCAGACTGCTATCATTTATTGGGTTGCTTTTTTGAATGTCTCTTCCTCTGATGCCTTACGTACGGAGATTACTATTGAACAATACTTTCCCTGCAATCCATAGGTACATCCGGTCTAAACGGCTCAGAGGCGATTATCAGGAATTGCTTTCTATTTCAAATTATTAGGTTGGAATGATGAGACAAAATGCTTATTAATTACACAGGCTTTAAAAGGTTGGAAGAAGTCTTATATTCAAAACTAATGTAACGATTAATTTCATATAAATTACTGTCAGTTAGTCCTAGCTGGCCAAGCAGTCTGCGTATCTCCTTTTCCGAGCACTTGATTTTCTCTTCGCTTTAGTCTTGCCTTTTTCGGCGCCTTTCGAATTAGTGAATTACTACCACCCTCTACGAACAAGCCAGGTGGTTTGCAAAGCATAGATGTCACTATTGGAGTCACTATTGGAGTATTCTGCACTTTGTCCTCCCCACCATAAATTTTTAGTGCATATGGACGGGAGTCCTCTCACCATTTACCAGTTTAGAGCTATTTTTACTCGGTGCCTAGTTCTATCTGGTGCATCTCCAAAAGAATTTGGTACACACTCATTCCGAATTGGTGCAGCCTCTAAGGCCGCTAGGGCAGGGCTTCCAGGGGAAGACGTGCAACTTAGAGGTCGTTGGCGCTCTTCTTGCTTCGCTAGGTACATACGCCCTGATCTCCTGTTATAAGGTTGTTATCACTGTGCATCTTCTCTTTTAAATCACACAAAGCCCACCATATGGATGCTTGGACATTCATATATATTTTGGGCGGAATGTAGGCCTGGTGGCCGGGCTCTGGGTATTCGTGATTTTAACATTAAAGTGGCTTAAATTCGTGTCAAATCCTTCCTGAGGGGGTGAATCTCAGTAAAACTGTAACGGGCCCAGTCATCCTTGTCATCCACGCGGGTGCAATGATCTCTACTTTCTGCGAATTGCTGAACTAATTACTTTGATGCGCTCCGATATGGAGCGATTTTCTTCCTTCTTTCCAGGAAATGAACGTTGCGTGGTCAGAGATTGTGCCCCGAGTGCTGTGACAGGGTGCGCGGGATGTAGACGCGGTTGAAAGAGCTAGACGTACCGTCAATAGCCGCATTTCTAGATTCATCAGGTCCTGTTCTGGAGTAGCCATTCGTCATCGCCATCTAGAAGGCGACAATAGTAATTTGATGAGAAATGATGGTGTACACCTAAATGATATTGTTGTTGACATGCTTCTTTTCGGTCTACAGGACGGGATAGAACAAGCCCTTTTTTTACAGGGAGGGGGTCGGAACACTGGTAGGCCTAGAAGGACTCCTTCATGGTGGTCTTTTGGAGAATTCGGTGGTGTGATGAGGAGTTGCGAGGGCGGACTTGCCTGTCGGCCAGCATAACGCTTCATATCTATGCTGAAAATAACGGTTTTACCGCAAAGCGGTTTTGGTTATGGATTTTAAAATAAAAGCTGTGGCCGATCACCATCCAGCAAAATAAATTTTGCGTCCTGGTATTTATTATTCGTTTAACTAGCAAAGCTGCCCTCTTCGTTAAGGTCTGGTTAAGGTCATGCTTGCAGTCTGCGCTATAACCTGCAGGAGTCAGTGGTAACCAACAGCTGACATCCTGCGGTAACTCAGATTCCGTCTGTTTAACTCATTAGATGGTGTAAACAAAGAGAGGGGCTCTCCTGTGTAACCCCATCGGTGTCCCCCACAAAGCGTTTACGGGTTCCCAATGGGTAGCTATGCTAACCCCCAGGGCTGCCATTAGCAAGTCTCTAATAGATGCCTGTCAGTTTTATACTGTTAAGCATTAATGCTTTACCGTACAGTATTCCAATGCACAATTTTTTTAAAACTGAAATAATCAGTAAAAGTCCCCTAGGTGAACAATGAAACAAAACATAAAAGTTCAAAAAAGTAGAAAAATAAAACAAAAAAAAAATGTATAAAGTAAAAAAAAAAAGGGAAAATCCTAAATCATTTCCGGAAAAAACAATCGAATAGTTGAATAGGCACTGTACATTCAATAACATAAATACACAAATATAATGAACACGTTGTCTTTTCCACAGTAGCCACTAGGTGGAGCTTTATGATTAACTTTCAATTCAATATTTTTGTTAAATCTGCATATGTTTGTTGCATAAAAGGTACATGGAATAAAAAATAGTTCTTCTGGCTGCCCTTTTTCTGATTATTAGTTAGTTTTTAATGTTAATTACCCCAGTTTCTTGACAAAAAAATTATTTAATTCCATTAATTGGGCTTACATAACTACAATGTGTTAACAGTCTTGGTGCAAACTTAAACAAAGTAACTCTTGATGCCCAGTGTCAATGTTCGTTTAAAAAAAAGAGTATCTTTTAAGACATTTCATAAAATTTTTTGCTAATTACTTGTTTTTTGTTCTACCTAAAAAATAAACGGTAGTTATGTTATTCCAAATTGAACACAATGCATCAGGCAATCTAATAACATTATTGCATGCCCACCTAGTGTACCAGTAAAGGTGGTCATATAGATTGTGTCTTAGGTCTTTACTGCTAGAATCTCTACTTGTTGTTTTCAAAGACATATAGGATATCCTAGTGCAGGAGTTTAAAGGCCCATTTACACGAGCCAATGATCGGGCGAACGAGTGTTTGTACGTACGAACGAACCCTCATTCCCAATGATTTCCTTGTGTAAACGGCTGAGCGATCACTCGACGAATGAGCAAACGCTCGTTCATCGGCTGATTTAATCTTTTATTCTGCCCTGAAAATCATCATGGTCAGCAGCACATCTCTCTGTGTAAACAGGGAACGTGCTGCCGACTTCATGTAAACTGTATGGGGACCTAACGATCATATTAACGATCATTCGTCCCCATACAGTTTACATAGGCCCGTGTAAAAGGCCTTTAAACGAGCGCTGATACACGTGTTATTATAGTTGCTCGTTATGGGCACATATCTGCCTGTGAAAACCGGCCTTCAGCTGGGGTCTCAGATAAGTGCTTGACTGGGGCTAAAAGGAGGAGCACTTGTGGCAAACACAAAGGAGGCACTTGTGGGAGGCACTGAAGTAGAAACCTGTGGCAGTCACTGAAGGGGCAATTGCGGCAGAAGCACTAAAAGGGGCAACTGCGGTAGAGGAACTCAATGGGCTACATGTGGCAGAGGCACAAAAATTGGCACCTCAGGCAGGCGCTGGGGGAGGAATATGGATCAGAAGCACTAAATTGGATACCTGGGCCAGAGTCAATAAAGGGGGCATCTGTGGCTGGCACACAATTATGGAGATGGTTTAATTTAGGGTTTTTGGTCAATAAAAGAGTAAATGCAAAAATTCCACACTGAGTACATAATATGTTTACTGAAACTTGCTGTGCAGCATAATTTTGTTATTCCACCTCAGGGAGGTAGAGGGGTAGTCTAACTGGTATTTACACAGGATATATCTTTATGTCTGTTTTTCAGCTCCCGCTAGTCTATTCTGCAGGGTGTGTAAGTTTAGGTTGTCTAGACTTGTAAGGGTGGCACATCCAATACAATATATGAGCACAGGAACCAGACAGGTGGCAGATTTTACACAACTTTACTTCAGAAATGAAATGAGTATCTGTGGGTTATACAGTGACACAATATCAGTCTCTGCAAATATCCACATGTCACAGTCACAGGCTTCTCCTTAGTTCCCACCGGCCACATCCGTGAGGACAGTTCCAGCAGTTCTCAGCTACTCCTGTAGCTGTCTCAGTCTCTACAGTTTCCTCTACAATTCTGCTCTCTTTCCAGACTTTCCATTCAGGGTTCTCTCTGTAGTCTCTCTTTATACTTTCCTCTCATGAGTCTCTCTACAGTCCCTCTTTATACTCTCCTCTGATGAGTTTCTCTGCAGTCTCTCATTATACTCTCTTGTCTGCTCCTCTAGCACAGAGCTCCTCCTCCTGCTCCTCTAGTACAGAGCTCCTCCTCCTCTAGCACAGAGCTCCTCCTCCTGCTCCTCTAGCACAGAGCTCCTCCTCCTGCTCCTCTAGCACAGAGCTCCTCCTTCTGCTCCTCTAGCACAGAGCTCCTCCTCCTGCTCCTCTAGCACAGAGCTCCTCCCCTGCTCCTCTAGCACAGAGCTCCTCCTCCTGCTCCTCTAGCACAGAGCTCCTCCCCCTGCTCCTCTAGCACAGAGCTCCTCCTTCTGCTCCTCTAGCACAGAGCTCCTCCTCCTGCTGCTCCTCTTCCTTTCTAGAACTTTCCTCAGTCTGCTATGCTGGACTTTCTGGGCATGCTCAGTACAATCTGTCAAATTATTCATTAGTAAAAATATTTCTTCTACAAATATAACCAGACAGATAACAGTAATAACAAACTGCATACAGCATACACATAGTACAGCAGTATACAGGTTACACAGACTACAAACATTTATCCCAGCCATGTTCACACCTCTTACAGACTTCCTGTCTAGGTCACCATCCATATCCCATAACTAGCTATATACACTAATAGAGTGGTCACAGGAAGTTATATCTGCCATACAATAGACTGCCACTTCATGCTACATAGATTTGCATTACGCATAAGAAATATGAAAAAAAACAGGTAGAGGATTGAGGCTTAAAGTGGTGTTCCGGGACAAACATGGATGACTTATTCTTAGGATAGGTCATAAATGTTTGATCAATGGGGATGGAACGTCATGGTCTCTTCATTGATTACACAGGCGCAGCCTGGCATTCCGGTGATCAGTGAGGGTCCAGGGGCTCGGACCTCCATAAAACAAACATTAGGGGCAGCAGTTCAGGAACAGTTTTACAATGAAAGAAGGCTGAATTGGTTAAAGGGGTTATGTGGGGACCAAATATTATTAGCAGTGTTGTCACTGCAGTTTGTTAGTACACTCGCTAATATATATTCCGGTCCCACGTCATGCGATTTTTATAGATTTTTATATCGCTGCCAAGGGACCGGAAGTCTAGTTGCACAGACTTATTTGATGACGATATCACTCTTCGTCACATGACTGAGACCGCTGTATTCCATGTACTCGCTGTACTACGGCGCCTGCTTGTATATAAAGTACAACAGGGCCGGTCACATGACGAAGAGTTGTATCGTCATCAAAGAAGACTGTGCAACCAGATTTTCGGTCTACAAAAATATATGAAAATCTCAGAATCAGCGTGACGGGACTGGAATATATATTAGTGAGTGTACTCACATACTGCAGGGACTACACTGCTAATCATTTTTGGTCCCCACATAACCCCTAAGGATAAGTTTAGGCCCTCATTGTTTTAGTCCCCGAGAAATCCCTTAAAAGGGAGACTTTTTGTAGCGAGTGAGTATTGGTAATCTGCGTGATGCTATCAAGTCAGGATTAGTCAATCTGCTGTACTAAAATTATAACGTTCACTGTCATTTTCAGCTACAAAAGACATTATGGTGTCATGGTGCTAAAAGGCTGAATTTCAACTCACCACGGCAAAATTATAGCATCTTCCGGTAGATAGTAATTTGGTTTCCAAGGTAAATGTTTTGTAATGTGTCATTTGCATGCGGTGCCCCTGTCTTCCCAGTGGCGGAGGTGGATGAGCTGGCAATGGTCAAAGGTTTAGCACCTGGCTAGAACATTGTACTGTCATATAATTATATTGTACAAGGGCTCTTAGAAACTGGAGCCTGACATTACAATAGTAGATTCTGTCATGTACGGAGGGTAATTGACATTTGTGACCTTTAGATTACATGTCAGTGATTGTAGAGTCGCTAAGACACAAATAGTGACATTAAAGTGAGCATATTTATCGACCCAGAAGTCCTTTCTCCATTTGGACAGTTGCCTATTAGCTACAATATGTAACTGATGTATGCATTGTTACTGGTATGCTACAATGTCAATTAGGTTTTGGAAGTACCAATAGGGTTTTTGTCAAATTTAATTTAATTTATACAGGACAAATATATTTGGCTGTGCTGTATAAACAAGGATAACTAATAAAAAATACAAGCACTAATATAAAAAACAGCACACAAGTAAACATAATGAGAAAGGATCCCATTGTATCTTACAATAAAAAAGTTATTCAAAAATTTTAAATCTGAAGTTGGCTTAATCTACCATGACAAATGGCAATGTGAACCTGTACGAGGTTTTCTTTTGCCACATGCAGTATTAGCAAACAAGGGAATGTGAAACCAGCCTTAGGCTGGGTTCACACGACCTGTTTTCAGACGTAAACGAGGCGTATTATGCCTAGTTTTACGTCTGAAAATAGGGCTACAATACGTCGGCAAACATCTGCCCATTCATTTGAATGGGTTTGCCGACGTACTGTGCAGACGACCTGTCATTTACGTGTCGTCGTTTGACATCTGTCAAACGATGACGCGTAAAAATACAGCCTCGTCAAAAATAAGTGCAGGGCACTTATATACATTATATGCAGGACACTTCTTTCAGACATAATTTGAGCTGTTCTTCATTGAACTGAATGAAGAGCAGCTCAAAATTTACGGCTGTCAGAGAAGCCTCGCAAAATGCGAGGAGGAGCATTTACGTCTGAAACGAGGCAGCTGTTTTCTCCTGAAAACAGTCTGTCTTTTCAGACGTAAATGCCTGCTATCGTGTGCACATACCCTAAGACTACATTCAGACGAGTGTCGGCAACCTCTGACGTGAAAAATTGACATTTTTTTCACATCCAAGGTTCACCCGTGCGGGACGCCTTGTCACGGTTCCCCCATAGACTAGGGTCTATGGAGGGATGCGTGACACGCAGTAAAATAGGACATGTGTAAGTCTTAGGCCCCATGCACACGAACGTGTTTTTGCGTCCGCAATTCCCCCGAAAATCCACGGGAGAATTGCGGACCCATTCATTTCTATGGGCCCATACACACTATCCGTGTTTTCACGGGTCCCCGCATGTCCGCAAATCCGTGCCGCACAAACTCAGGACATGTCTTATTACGGCCCGCAAATTCGATGCGGACATGCCCATAGAAGTCAATGGGCCCGTTGAAAATGCGGGTACACCTCCGTGTGTCAACCGCAGTTTGCGGATTTGCGGAAGTGTTGCTAGGCGATGACTGGGAATGAGTTCTGTCGTCATCCTGTTTTACCTAGGCTTTTTTTTTTTATCCGCATTTTGCGGATTACATACGGATGAACTGCGGAGGACATTTCACGGAACACGGTCCTGGAATTTGCGGACCAGAAAAACACTACGGTCGTGTGCATGAGGCCTTACTTAGCAGGGGCTCCGTCCAACTGACTTCAAAATAATGTCCTTAATTAAAACAAAAATAGACAGAACTCACATCTTGATGCAAAATAAATATAGTGGTTTTTAATCCGGTCGTGGAACTTTTCGGCTTGAGAAAGGCTGCTGAGCAGAAACGTTGCATGACCGATTAAAAACCACTATATTTCATTGTGCATCAAGATGTGAGTGCTGTCTACTATGAATGACTTTATGGACAATATGAAAAGATAGGGAAATGTGGGACCCACAAGCTGTGAACAGGGACGTAAGGTCAAACGGGGCAATTGTGCTTGGGCCTCCATCATCTTGTGGCCAGCACACCAACATCATGTGTGTATATATATATATATATGTATATATATATATATATATATATATATATATATATATATATATAGGTTTTGTATATCACTATAATTTTTGGGCAATGTTTGGTTCCTTTTTACCACTACATGGCAATATTATCTAGCCGAGGTATGGTACTGTGTTTGGCCTTTGTATAGCACTGTTATTATTAGAGTAGATTTCTTTTTCAATCTATTTCCATTGTTTAAAAAAAAAAAAAGGGACGGCTTTCCTAGACATGGTTTTTCTCAAGTTTCTGAAAAGACCTTGATTTATCTGCCAAAGGATGTTTCTTTAGAAAGTCGTACTTTAGATTCTGATTCGCTGGCACATGGACTCCTATTGCTTGGTCGACAGGTCCTGCCTGAGACCATCTGGTACCACCGACAACAGGACCTTCACTGCACTTAAAAAGCTCTTTTCAATAATTGGTATCATCTCTTACAACCCTAAAGCTGAGGGCTTAGAGCAGTTGCTTCATTGCTTTACCCCCTCTAACCCCTGAGATCTACAGCCTTGATTAACATGTACATTCTTACCACCTTGGCATATCGGAATAAGATAAGGACCAGGGTATTCTAGTTACAAATAAGCTAAGCAGCAGTACTCAATGTCAAGCAGCAGCTGCAAAAGCAAATAGGATTTTAGGGCATATAAAAAGAGAGATAAAAACCTGTGATTCAAATGTAATATTACCCCTCTATAAATCACTTGTAAGGCCACAGCTTGACTATGGGATTCAGTTTTGGGCTCCAAATTGTAAAAACGATATAGGACAACTAGAGAGGGTTCAAAGGCGGGCGACTAGATTATTAAAAGGAATAAGAGGTGTCTCTTACAATGAAAGGCTAGAAAAATTGGCCTTGTTCAGCTTGGAATAAAGACGCCTTAGAGGTGATCTTCTTAACATGTATAAATATATGTGTGGTCAAAACAAAGCACTAGCACATAATATTTTCTATCCAAGGATCAGGGGACATTCATTGCGTGTGTAGGAAAGACATTTTAGATATCAATATATGAAAGGGTTCTTTACAGTTAGAGTAGTCAAACAATGGAAAGCTCTACCCCAAGAGGTAGTAATGGCGGACACCATGTCAGCATTTAAAAATGAGCTAGATATTTATTTAAAGAGGCTCTGTCACCACATTATAAGTGGCCTATATTGTACATGATGTGATCGGCGCTGTAATGTAGATTACAGCAGTGTTTTTTATTTAGAAAAATTATCATTTTTGACGGAGTTATGAACTATATTAGCTTTATACTAATGAGTTTCTCAATGGACAACTGGGCGTGTTTTACTATATGGCCAAGTGAGCGTTGTGGAGAGAAGTGTATGACGCTGACCAATCAGCGACCAATCAGTGACCAATCAGTGACCAATCAGCGTCATACTCTTCTCTCCATTCATTTATACAGCACATAGCAATATAGCTATATCGCTATGTACAGCCACATAAACACACGATAACGTTACTGCAGTGTCCTGACAATGAATATACATTACCTTCTACCAGGACGTGATGTGTATTCAGAATCCTGAATCCTGAATCATGTACAATATAGGGCACTTATAATGTGGTGACAGAGCCACTTTAATGACGAATGACGTTGAGGGTTATAACTAATCTCGCAATAAAAAACGTATAATTGAGTGAGAAAGGTTGAACTTGATGGACCAGAGTGTTTTTTCACCCTATTTGACTATGAAACCTTCTACTACTACAAGTTAGCATCGGGTCCCAGTGCCAAACTAACTCCTTCCTCAAGAGAATACAGAATTGTTGTTTAGGGAGGAGTGACTCATTTCCACCCATTAACATGTACCATCGTAATGGAATTGCCTGCTTCTATGGCAGGCATGCCGCTGAGTATGACACTATTTGGCATTAAATATAACCAATTTTGTAATTATGACATCCTAGAATAGTGTTTTATATCTGACTGAATTCCCATCGTATGAAGGCATTTGCCGTTGTTTGCACTTCGTCCAGAGTCTTCCTAAGTCAGTGTCATAAAAGTTCTTTCTCATGTAGACATTGCACGGTAGCTATAATTTTCTCTTCATACCAGTAAATGTATATTCAAGGAGACAAAAAACAACAAACAGTCAATGTGTTGTGCTAATCCATAACTAGAACAATACGGTGATTAGTGCCAAGCGCTGAATAGAACCTTTTCTCTCTTAGAATGGAGTTCTCTTTTGGAGGAGTTGAGCAGTCTTTCCAATTTTGTGCCTTCTTAATGCACAGAAGATAATGAGTATATTTAAAATGACAGTTCTTGGCTGATTTTCTAAAGTAACGTCTTAAAGCAGCAGATCACAGTGAGAGGGAAGCGGCTGAAAGAGGGAAAATTAGAGGGACATGATAGATATTCACAGTCATCTCGAAGTGAACAGAGAAAATAAACCCTATTTTCAAGTAACAGTTTCTCTTTTTTTGTGCACGGTAAAACATTGGGTTATCTTGTTTGCAATCAACATATGAATGCTTTATATTTGCATTTAATCATGATTCTTTTTTGGAAAGAGTTAAGTTGAAAATCTTCCATAGATATCATCAGAAACACTGACATCTACAGCAATGGTGCTTCAATTTTAGGTTTCTTTACCAAATAGCTATTATTTCCTATTGTTCTGATGTCCCAAACTGTCAGTGAAGCATTGTTTTTGGGCCAGAGGCACCAGTGTGCCATTGTTCTAGGGATCCATACCTCCAGATTTCCATTGTTTCTGCCCTGTTAAAACAGAGCAGCAATGTTTTAAAGCCCTGAGTAACAATCTGCCTTGACTTATGTACACTATGAAAGCCTTTTTTTTAAAATTTTTATAAATAAAAACATCTATCAGTGTGTTTGGTGCAGCTTTTTAAATACTTTTTACTAAAAATTATTTTTACTTTTTGAGATACAGCTGTTTTGTATCCTAAATACAGAGCAGCTGTATCTAACGCTGAAACCTGCATCCGTCAGCTCAGCGGGTTCAGTGTTAGCGGGTACTGCGTGTCTCTGACAGGCAGGATCGAGCTACCGATCACATCTAAGTTCACAACTTAGATGTGATCAATAACAGGGTACACACTTGACCCACTGGCACTGAACCTGTCAGTGCCGCTGACCTGACGAATTCAGGTCTCAGCGCAAGATACAGTTGCTCTGTATACAGGACACAAAGCAGATGTATCTCAAAAAGTAAAAATTATTTTTAATAAAAAGTATTTAGAAAGTTACACCAAACACACTGATAGACATTTTTATGAAAAAGAACAAAAGCTATTTCAAAGATTTACATAGCTTTTAGGTTTACATAGCTTTTAGGTTTACATAGCTTTTAGGTTTACATAGCTTTTAAAGCTATTGGTGGCCGTCATCTTACAATTAAATATCAGAAGTGCTATAGTACCATTGTTCTACCGTTGTTCTAGGACAAAATCTTTAGTATGTAATTTTCAGATCTTTCCTATCCATATGGAATAGTAATGAGAATTTAGGTATCAGTGAGTCATCCTTCCAGTACCCACAAGCTCCAATTTACCATTGTTCTTGTGTCTTAATCATCAATATACCATTGCTCTGAGCCATCATCATGCCACCATGCTGGAAACTCAATTTTAATGGTTCCCTTATTTTTGTAATCCAAGCTACAGAGTTTTATATATAAATTCAAAATTGTTGAGAAAGCTAACAGTGTCTTATTATAAATCCTATACACAGGGCATACATACTGCATCATCTAGCAAAATACATCCTCCCTTGTAACGCGACTGTACTCCCAAAATATATTAGACCAAACAAGAAAAGGACCATGGAGTCTATAAGTCAAAAAATATATATAATCTTTTTATTACACAACAATATTATACTGGTTACACATATGTGTTTCTAAAAATGTCTTATTATATTGGATCACAACAGGCACAGCCAATAAAATTTATGCTATGGCTTACAATGGGAGGAGGCTGGATTGGCAGACAACTAATTTTAAAATCGAATTTTGTGTTTTAATCCACAGGTAGCCCACTAAGGGTATGTTCACACGGCCTATTTTCGGCATTGTTTTTCGGGCTGTAAACGCCCGAAAAATGGGCGAAAAATCGGAAGCAGAACGTTTCCAAACATCTGCTCATTGATTTCAATGAGAAAAACAGCGTTCTGTTCCAACGGGCCGTTTTTTTACGCGGCCGTTTTGAAAAAAAGAAGTGCAGGTCACTTCTTCTGACATTTTTGGAGCCGTTTTTCATAGACTCTATTGAAAACAGCTCCAAAAACGGCAGTGAAAAACGCAGCGAAAATCGCGAGTGGCTTAAAAACGACTGAAAATCAGGAGCTGTTTTCCCTTGAAAACAGCTCCGTATTTCCAGACGTTTTTGAGTTTGTGTGTGAACATACCCTAACAGCGTCGGACTGGGGTTCCCTGAACAAACCAGAGGAAATAATTCTGAGGATCCACTTTGCATCTATACCCTTTTAATCAGATCATAATCCTTGTTATTATCATTGCACACACAGGACATATCATTAGTAAGGTCTAGTAGGTTATTTGTGAATCATCTATAAGTGATTGGCTCCAAGGTCAGGTCCAAATGGGACTGTCTTCTCAAGTACTTTTGGGGCCATGTTGTATTAGGATCCCAATATTATTCCAGAGCCTGGGCACACCAGAGGATACTCTAGTGGGCCACTCCAATCATGCCTAGGCAGACACAACTGGTGATCAGTTGTTTTCACCAGGGAAGCTTCATGTGATCACTCATTTCCCATACAGCAACTACTGCAAGGAAGTATAGTATTCCTTAGTGCACACTCAAAGGAATGGGCAACCATGTAATACATGGTCATGCTAAGTCCACCAGAGCGGGAACTCCTTTTTCTATCACCTCAATGCTCTGGTTCATAGAGGGAGGTCTCAAGTAGGGCACCACACTTTATGACAATTATATTTCCCATATTAAAGTCTCCATAATTAAAAAACTTCCCAATGTAGATTGCATTCCCATGAAAAGCCAATGACATATACGTTGCGGCATACGTCACCCATAGGCTCCCAGGTTAAAGGGTAACTAAACGTTCAAAAAACTTCTGACATGTCATAGTGACATATCAGAAGTTTGGATTGGTGGGGGTCCGAGCACTGAGACCCGTACCAATCGCTAAAACTCGTGTGAGCGCTCCGCCACTTCGTTTCTGTTCGGTTCTTCCGGAAATCGATGTAGCGGTGTACGGACTCAATAGAAAGTCTATGAGCCCATACTCTGCTACATGGGCTTTGTGGAAAAAGACGAACAGAAATGAAGTGGCTGAATGCTCACACGAGCGCTTCTGACGCCTCGTTTTAGCGATTGGTGGGGGTCTCAGTGCTCTGACCCCCACCGATCAAAACTTCTGACATGTCACTATAACATGTCAGAAGTTTGTTGAACGTTTAGTTACCCTTTAAAAAAAAGTATACTGCACGGTATATGTTTTTTCGAGGGATCCGGCCGGATGGTATAGCTTAGTCTACTATGCTATTCCATCCTTAAAAAAAAAAGTATACTGATGAAAGAATACAATTTTGGCCTTCATCAGGCTAATGGAGCCATATGGACACATTCAGCGAGCTTTCTCGACGTTCACATTAAACGTAGGGCAAAAACATGATGTGAATAGAGCCTTAAAAAAGTATCAGAGGGAAAGTATATTCTCTGTGAATGCTGAAGAAAGCAAAAGAAGGAGAATGAAGATGCCAAAAATGGCAGTGGATTATAATTAACATAACATTTTTCATTCTTAAAAACAAGCGCTGCTAATGGAGTTCATCTTTGATGGACTTCATTCTAAGTTTTTAAAGGGGGCCCATAGGACAGGCAAGACTGCATACCAAGAGTGATGGGGACAGGTTAAGCTAAGTACCAGTAGCAGAGAGGACAGGAGTGGGCAGATTCATGGTTCTTGATGTGGCTCTAAAGGTTGGGGACCTCTAATATACACAGTATTTTTGTCAACTTTGCCAACCCTCAAAGTTTGGAGTATAAGAATAAATGTTAACGGGTGAAGCGCAAGAGAAGAAGAAAACAATTGCACATCTGTTTGTAGAAACCACAGAAAGCCGCATTATACCACATTATATAGATAAAACATTGTTCCCAAAGCAGGAGAACGTTATATTGAGTCTAGATACAGCATGTTTGGAGGCAGACTTGCCTTATCATTGGGTTGCACAATGTAAGTAGCCTTCCGTGGCTTCACTATTTATACACACATGCAGAGTAAACCAACGAGCGCCGTTGTTTTCCTTCTATTGCTGTTGATCTGTGCTGCCATCTAGCCCCTGGTATCACTCATGAATGCTATACCATGTGGTTCAGATCATGCATGTATTCATTTTATGTTCAGAACAAGGGACATTTCAAGGATTAGACAGTCCATAAATAAATATTTAAAGGTGTTGTCCAGAATAGATGAGAAAACAAAGGCTGCTCTTTTTTTTTACAGCGCCACTCTTGTCCATAGGCTGTGTTTGGTATTGCATCTCATCCCTATTTAAATGAATGAGGCTAACGTAATACTAGACACAACCCATAAACAAGGGGGGCGCTGTATCTGGGGGGGAAGCAGATCCTTTGTTCTAATCCTCGACAACCCTTTTAAAGACTCATAATATCTCTCGTAACTCAACTCAATCCATGACAGGTTAAATTAATGTGCATTGCTGCAATCATTTGCTTAGAGGTTAATCCATTTGTCTCCTTCGTTTTCAGCTAAGAAGCTTAGTCCCTCTTGTTTTGCTCCTACAGCTGAGATACGTGTATAAAATTATAATCCTATGTCTATGTGGACAGATATAATTAATACACACATTACAACGTAACCACATGTTATTTGTTATGTCCTCAACACCTAAAGGTGGTGTTTTATGGAAAAATCACTCATCGAGCAACCACCGGGACAAAAAAAAAGGACTCGTGGCATCAACCGCTCTCTGGGCACAATCCAGAGCAGTGTGGATATTAATTAAATTTATTAAACAAATAACGCAGGAACACAGGGAAACAGGGGTCCATCTGCCAGTTCCGCAGACTGATATCTGCAGAGACTTGAGTGGAATGGTAGTTTATGTTACGATGCAAGGCTCAGCAGATGGACTCCAGTCTCTGGTGGGAGAGTTTTGGTGGCAGTCCAGCAATTCTGTTCCCTCCTCCAGGATTTTTTCCAACCTTGCAAATGTGATTTGAAGAAGCACCTCTCTGACTCCTTCCAGATTTTCCCTCCCATTTGTTTGTATGAGCGATGTCTAAGATGCATTGATTTGTAGGGAGGCAAGTCCCGACTGATTTTGTTTATGTGCTGCAAGCTCTGAGCAGAAAAATAATTAGGAAATGTAATCCTATTGACTTAACACCTTGTTTTGGTTCATTGTTACCTCTCAGCATGAGGTCTGATTGTCTGCTGCATCGCTTCATTTCCCAATTTATGAAAAGTGTAAAGGTCCTTTTAGAAGGCCCAATACTGGTTGTAAAAACGACCGCCGATTGACGATATAGCACTCGTTTGCACCATTCACAAGAAGCAATTGTTGGTAATTTATGGGAACAAATGGTCGTTACTACGATCGCTCGTCCTCATGCATTTCCATCATGTTGGCAGCAAATTTCCCTGTTTGCCGACTAGCGTCCATTTTTTTGGGTAGCATAAAAGATGCGATCAGCCGTTGCTTGCTCATTTATCAGCTGATCGCTGCCCTGTTTACACAGGTAAATGATCGGGAACGAGCTTTCAAATGAACATTCATTCAACCGAACATCGGCCCGTGTAAAAGGGCCCTAACTTGAAGCCCAATGGAAAATCTGTAAAGGGCCCCCCAACTATCATGCAACATTTAGGTAGTACTTGTCTCCTCATAGTAGCAGAGGGATCTCTTTAGCCCCCTCAGGCTCCAGGTCCTGGGTGTGACCTTAGCACCCCTAAAGTTACTACCCTGATGGGTGACATGAGTGGTCCTTACTTGTAGTGTAGGCTTTAATATTGTGAGCTGCTGAATGAATGCAAACCTTGTGCAATGCTATATACAGATGTAGCACAACTGAATTCGCCATTAAGCTGTCGTAAACTTTTGTGAACCTTTATAATTTAGTAGATGCACCTGCAGTCCTAGGGAAATTCACTGATTCCACAGAGTAATATACAGATGTGTCCTTCCTTACCTTTCCTCTTATCTGAACATTAACTGAGATGTGTGGCACGAGATTACCAGTTTTAGAAAAAAAAACATGATTTCACCATACTCTGTCTCAAGATGTCTATGTTATATGTGTCTATGTGTGGCCACCCAGTGGTTGTGATGTGAGCTACAGCCTGTCAAGACTTTTGCTAGCATGTCGCGATATTGTATCAAATTGGTTTCAAGAGAAATTCAAGTCCTTAAATTTCCCCTGGGAGCCCTGGGCCCTAGGAGGCCGCCCGAACCGTCTTTATGATGATACGCCACTGGCTTGCAGAGATTATTAATTTTGGAGTCTGAAGGACTTACTATGATAAACTCACTTTTCTTCAGAGTTTCCATTTATAAAACACTCTTTAATTTACTTTGTTCATGTTCCTGCAATAAGTAACAGATTTATATATAAACATGACAGACTTCTCAGTGTTAGTTCTATTATGATCTATATATAAGTTGGAGCATTTGCCCAAGTTATAAAGACAATTTACAATTAACATTAGCATTCTTGGTAAAATAATGTATGGTATTGTACTGTGGCCTTTATTTATTCTAATATGCAATTATGCATGTGTTTCTATATCTAGAGAACACTTGAGAATCTCTTTATTGTTTTAATGTCATTTTTATATTGCATAATCATTAAACATCTCCATTCTTTTTCAAAGAGGCCGATAGTTAAAGCGGTTATCCGATTTATCAAAAAATATTAAAAACAGCATCAAATGCGTTAAAATAACTAAAAAAAGTAATACTCACCTCTTCGATCACCTGCCAATCCAGTGCTACTGTTTCGTGGTTTCCCCAGTCTATGTTTACAAGCAGCCACCTCCAGACCGCTGCAGGCAATCAGTGGCCTCAGCGGTCACGTGCTGCACTACTGACATCCTGTCTCTCATCACAGAGTGGTGAGAAGGAGCTTTGAAGCCTATCGGGCATGTGTGGAACTGCACACTGATGATTACCACACATGCTCAATAGGAAGAAGACTGCACCCGTCCCCTCCCTTTAACGCAGCGCCATTGATGTCCTTTTGACTCCCGAGTCACATCATCACTTTCGCACCATGTGACTCATCCCCAGAAAAGAAAGAACGCAGACACATTTTAAAATTACGGCAATGTGAAATTTACTGATTGTTAGCAATGTAGGATTGCGGGAAGAAAATATAAGTTGGAATACCCCGTTAAAGGCTATGGACACCTTTGCAAATGTAAGCAACTTTCTAAATAGTCTTCATTAAAAATGTCCTACCATTTTACTGCTGTAGAGTCTGTATAACTCCTGTACATAGCTGATTTTCCTGATGATTCTGACATAGATCCCAGAGCACTCCGCTCATGGTTGGTTATCCCTCTCTGGTAAGGGAGGCTGTTGAGTGTGGAGAGGGAGGAAAGCATCCAAGTTTTCAGAGAGGGCAGATCACACAGGCTGAACTGTAGCAGAGTTTACATAGGGCTGAGAGCATATACAAGGCAGTTTGCAGGTAAAGGAGAGAGAGATCACACAGGCTGTATATGAGTGTGAAGAGAGAGAAGAGCAGCCACACAGACTATGCAGGGGGAGGGAGAAGGAAAATCACACACTCCTCAGTACCAGTGCTAATGTATGCACAGTATAGGCTATGGGCTATAGAAGAAGAACGTTTTTTTTTATTTTTTGTGAAAGTTTTTACGCGCTTTAGCTAGTGACAGTGTTGTAGGGATAGTGACTATTTCTAATTATAGTGGATGACTTTTCGCAGCTGGTGCGTTGAATGTCCATTCTTTCCACAGGGGATTTAAAAAAGTGTCAAACAAATTTCAACTGCGCCATAGTGTAATATGCAAAGTAATCAGATTCACTGTAGATAAGATGCCATTACGTCAAGGTGGAAGATTATCTGTAGGTGTGCACCATTGGCCAGATCTTTGTTCTTCCTTGTCTGTTGCAATTCACTGTATTTTAACGATATATATTGTGCTCCCACAAATATGAACATTTGAAAATTCACTGAAGTGATAAATGAGTAAAATGTATCATTTTTATTTCATAGCTATCTAAAAACAGGGGTACAATCACCACTGTGAAAAGCCCAACTGTGTATTTAAAAACGTATTAAGCAGAATGCTCCCAGTCCTAGTTTGTTTGCGAACCCTTAATGACTGGGTATGTAAACAGAGATATCAAAATATGGAATCAGCGTATAACATTGGTAAAGCAGTGGTTTGGACCCTCGTTCACACAGGAGCCTGCGTTAACCGCACCAGATTCTCCCAATGTACAGATGCACAACAATGCCACTGCCCCCTACGCAAAATTCCCTCACTTCACCCGACCCTACGCGTTTCTATACTTATCATCAGGGGTCTGTCAGTCTGGCCAGGATGCCAGCGATATATCTTCAGCAGCAGATATTCTACTGCACAACACGGAAGCATGCACGCATAGATGTCAGCGGCATGCTTCACTCTGGGACTCTGAGTCACTATGAACTGAATACTCCGCCCCCTGGCTCCGGCAGCATACATCAAACAGCCAATCACACTGGCCCAGCACATCCATGATGCTAAACCATGTGACTCCCGGCTGTCAGCTGACATACCCGGAAGTAACAATGTAAACAACACAGAGCATGCGGACTCAATGGGAGGCTGTAGAAGTATCTATTTACTACACAAAGCCTCATGCTATTCAAGGAGTATAACACTATAATGTTGGATATATGTTGCGGATCAGCTCAGGGCCGCAATTGGACTACCACGATAGGAGCACCTACCCTGAAAATACATAATATATGGATAGAAGAACGACGTAATTGTAAACCTCACTTAAAACATTTGACACACTCCTGGACTCAATTGCCATACCTGCTACTTATTGATTGATATATTACAAGTGACTACACTGGGACTAGGAATGCATTACCATACCCCCACCCAGAGGACCAAAAAAGCCCTATGACTTGATATGGATAGTATATTAAATAAAACAGGTATAATTTGTTTGCTCGTTTAAACCTTCAGGATGTACGCAAGCCAGTCTGTAGATCCATTGGGCCTCTTTACGCAGAATGAGGTTATCCCAATCCCCTCCCCATTTAGGAGGACGTACCAATTCCATTGCCTGAAATTTTAAACATTCTGCCCTGCCTTGATTTTTTGCATGCACATGTTTTGATATGGAAGTATCTCTTTCATTTGTAACATCTCCAACATGTTCCCTAATCCGGCGCCGAAACTGCCGTATCGTCTTGCCCACGTAATTCAGTGGGCACGGACATGTGATTAAATAGACAACTCCAGCCGTTTTGCAGTTCACAAAATCTCGCATATCATACTCATCCTTGGTGGTAACACTTTTGAATTTTTTTTTGTATTTTTTTTTTGTCTGTTGCACTTTGATGATCTCACGACGTCCTGGGCTCGCGTGCTTTCAGAAACTTGTGTCCTGCTTATTTTATTCTGGACAGTGGAGATCTTTCCATTTAGGCTAAAAACTTTCATGAATGCTGTCAGGAACTCAGCCACTTTTTAGTAATATTAAAATAAAAATTACTGTTGTTTATTAAATAATTACAAAAAATATATATAATTAAAGTAGTAACAGAGCTTGACGTTTCATGGGATATGCCCACTTCATCAGGAAGTAAACTCAGGGTGAAGCGGGACTGTGCCGTGAAATGTGAAGTGTATATCAATATTGTAAGGATGCACTCCTAGTGTTTTCTTGCTGTACAGGTTCGGGTTGGAGTACCCACACTATATATATGTAAACCTAAATCAAAAAGCACTTCAGGAACACTTGAACTGTTTGGTTTTCAAGAAATTATTTTTAATTCCAAAATTAGTGACATAGAGTACATTTTTCAAAGCAAGCTATAATACAATTTTTCAACGTTTCGGCCCAACCAAGGCCTTTCTCACAATCGCTGTAGAAAAATAAGACAAAACAAGGATATTATATATATATCAACAGAAGAAAAAGTATAATAAATAATAGAGAATACATAAAAACTAGATTCTAGAATCTGTGTTTAAATCCAGTTTAGAATTATGAAAGTAACAGACATGGACATACCCATCACATATCAAAAACAAGAACATGTATAATTCAAAATTACTACAAGTAAAGAATCATAGACCTATTCTATAGTGTACGATATGCACAATATGTGATCAATATAAGCAAGTAACATATAGATAACGCATGTTTGGAAAAATTCCTATTTATGCATCTACAGCAGAATCACTAGGGTCTATATAATACAATGTGAGAATACATTAAATAATGGCAGATAATACATGTAGAAGCTATAGGAGAGGCATTGGCAAAATGCCTCTCAGGACCATACCATAAAGTACCGGTAATACAGAGTAGTGACCAGGTAAGAGAGATAAGGCAGAGTACAACAAAGAAAGTATGCGGACGAAGAGTATATATAATATAATATGTACAAGGAGAGCAATGATCGTGGCAGAGCACAAAAGAGTAAGCGCACAAAAGAATCAATAGGAGGCATACCTGCATATGGTTTAAGAAGGTGTAGTATAGGCGTCTTCCAGACGCTCCTGGTAAGTCAATATGTGTGGGTCCGAGAATGCTGGACGGATCCAGATATAGGGCGAGTACTCTCTAAACCGGATATCCGGTCCCGCTACGTGGGTGGAACGCAAGCTAATCACGGGGGCTGTCCCATATGCAGAAAATGTCATCGATGTATCTGTACAAGCATTTCGCATGTTGTGTAAAAAGAGAGTTATTATATACATATTCTTCTTCGAAAAATGCCATGTATGCATTAGCATAGGGTGGTGCTACATTTGACCCCATCGCAGTCCCACAGGTTTGTACATAATAATCGTCCCCGAATAAGAAGAAGTTTTTGTGTAGAATTAAGCTAAGTAGCTCTAGACATAGTGATAACGAGTCAGCTGTCATTGTGGTGGACCCGAGGAGATGTGTAACAGCCTGAATACCCTTCTGATGCGTTATGGAGGTGTATAGACTGCTGACGTCCAATGTTGCTAAAGTACAGGTGGAGCTAACTCTCAAGAGTTCCCTTATCTTTTGTAGAAAATGGCCTGTATCCAGAATAAAGGAACGTGTTGTCTTAATTAGTGGAGTTAATATTTTCTCCAAAAAAATAGAAAGTGGTGAGAGGATGGAATCGGTTGAAGCTACTATTGGTCTACCAGGTGGATTTTGTAAAGATTTGTGAATTTTAGGTAGAACGTAAAAGACTGGGATTATCGGATGTGGATTTTGTAAAAATTTGAAAGTTTTCTCATCTATCGTGCCACGGCCCCTGAATTCCTCTAAAATGGTAGTTATCTTAATGCGAATCTTCGCTGTGGGGTCACCATCAATTTTGTTATACGTATTTTGATCGGATAATTGCCTCTCAATTTCTGTCATGTAATCTTTTTTATCACAGACTACTATAGCCCCGCCCTTGTCTGCTGGTTTGATTATTATATCCTTATTATCGCTCAAGGATCTAAGAGCTTCAGATTCTAGCCTAGATAAGTTGTTTCTATGCTGGTATAACCCCATTCTGTACTTGACTAGAAGGGCTTGTGTATCCCTTTTAATCAAATCAATAACCGCCTCTGTGGCATGGTATGTCCTTGGAGGGGAAAATTTGCTACGATTACGCAGACCTAGTGAATCGATAGATAATGGAGACTGGGCTACAGTAGAGATGACTGGATTAGTATTACCTTCTGAGATACCAAAATGCGTCTTAAGTCTGAGGGATCTATAAAACTTATTCAGTTCTTGGAACCTCGTCTGTATTCCAGGTTCGCGACTTCTCCCTTCTCCTCCCCGATCTTCGGGTGGGGCGACTCTGCCCCTGCGGTTCCCTAAAAAACGCTGAGGGCGATATGCTGGTCTTTCCGCGGATGTGTCGCTCCCTGAAGTGGATCTGTTGCCGGTAGTATAACCTCTGCGTGACTGCCAGGAGTTGAAAGATTCCTGCCATCTGTATACTCGGTTATTGAGGTAGTCGTTGGCGTCTCGTTGAGGCTAAAAACTTTCATGAATGCTGTCAGGAACTCAGCCACTTTTTAGTAATATTAAAATAAAAATTACTGTTATTTATTAAATAATTACAAAAAATATATATAATTAAATTAGTAAAAGAGCTTGACGTTTCATGGGATATGCCCACTTCATCAGGAAGTAAAGGGTGAAGCGGGAATGTGCCGTGAAATGTGAAGTGGTTTACTGAGCACTGACTGCAGGAAAAGGACCTCCCAGGATTAAGGAGCGCTTGAAGTCTATGGTCCATAGTGAAACATAATAAAAGTTGAATTAATCCTTTAATGACCGTGCTTGAAAAGGACTTAATGACCAGCTAAATTTTTCTGTTTTTGCCTCTCTGCATTTCAGCAGCCATAACCTTTTTTTTATAACAAAGGTTTTTATTGTGTTTTGTATATAACAACATACAGACAGAAATATCTCATCTATTAAGACAAAAAATAAGATACATTGACATACATCAAGAACCATCATAGCTCCTAGTTGCATAGTAGGAGAATTAAATTACAATATGCAGGCAAGAAATGTATTATACAGTTGCATCATGTGATCTTAATTCTAAGGCGGTCCTGTGTCAACCCCTGAATAAGGGAGAAATAACCAATCAACTTAACAAAAACATTGCACACACAATTGGCATCTGGTATAAAAAGGGTCTATTTAGTACTTTACACAGTTGGCACTCATTGCCCATGATTTAGCCATAACCTTTTTATTTTTTCATTAACGAGGCTGTATGAGGCCTTGTTTTATGCGGGAAAAATAGTATTTTTTTCCCCGCAGTTTGTGGGTAAAAAAAAATTATTTTTATGGCGTGAATATAGGAAAAGCAATTCTCGGCATAGTTTTTCTTGTTTATTTTTTATCTCGTTGATGTTCCACACTAAATAACCTGTCAAATTAATTCTTCAGGTTATTACGGTCGTGTAGATACCTAATATGTGTAGGTTTTTTGTTTTTATGTAATGTAGGGGCAATAAAATATATTTTATGCAAAATAATGACACTTCTTTTGGGACATTTTTTTATTTATTTATTTTTTTGTTAATTTTTTTTAAAATCCCATTAAGGGATAACTTTACTTACAACTTAATTTTTTTATTTATAATGTATTAGTATTCTCCTGTATACTAATACATTATACTGTGTCACTTTGACACAGGCTTCTGTTAGGGCAGCACAAAGTGTGCCCAAACAGCAGGCAAATTGAACTAAGTTCCCAGGGCTGACTGCAGAGGGATACCCTGGTCTTTGATCACATCACTGGGTTTCCGATGACGAGATCAAAGAGGAGAGTTCCCTTTGATCATGCCACGGTCACGGACCACGGCGATCAAAGGGTTAAACAGCTGGGGTCCGAATGTTTTCCGACCCCAGCTGTATTCAGCAGGCTGCTCTAAGATCAGGAGCTGTCAGTAACAGCTCCTGCTTAGAGCATGAGCGCTCACACGAGCGCTCATAAGCCTCTTCTACAGCGATGCCAAAAGACGTCGCTGCAGACCAAGCACCTGCACCGCTTGCCGTCAAAAGACGGTGGGCGGTTGTTAAGGTGTTAAAGGGGTTGTACAGGATTCTAAAACACACCTGTCCACAGGTTGTGTGTGATATTGCTCCTCAGCCCTGTTCACTTCAATGAAGCTGAGCTGCAATATAAGATACAACCCATGGACAGGTGTACTGCTGTTTCTGGAAGAAAACAGACGTGTTTTTCTCATCCTGTACAACCCCTTTAAGAAAAAAGTATTAAACCAAAGTAGTGTCCTCTCCACCACCAACTTGCCAGTAGACTTCTCCCAAAGTTTACAAAGTTTTTTATTTTCTCTGTGATTCTTTTAGTTTCTGTTTTTTTTTTGTTTAGTATTTTTTTTTATCCAATAAGGTGAGCCTATTTTATTCTGCATACATTACTTAAACCTTATCCTTACACCAAACAATGCTTTTTACTGTAAGTTGTAGCTCCTACCTACCATGTGCCATTTATAATACTGGTGTCTCCTTTTGTGGCAAATGGGGCTTCGGACCCCCTCAGACACCAGGACTTGGGTGTGACAGCTTCCTCCGCACCCCTTATAGCTACACCCTTGCCCATTACTGATATTCTTTTGTACTAATGAATGTCTCTAGTAGTTTTATCACCTTATCCTAGAGTACAATATTTGAAGTAAGACAAATTAGAGGTGAAACATTTTTTTTTCTAGAGAATGAAATCAGATTCTAGTTGATATTAATATCAGTTGTGACTGATTATCATTATTATTAATCAAATGACGTAAAATGCTGCCCAATGTCCATCGATAATTTATGTTGCAAGAAATGCAAATTACCTAGTATTGCACAGTTAGACTTTGATATAAAGTTCCTTTATGCCTATATTCCAAACACTAGAGAGACCCTAGTAGGTGGCGGGCACATGAAAAATTCAAAGGATTACTGTTTTGCCTGAGGCAAAATAAGTCCCCTAATTTCCAGCTACCTAAACAGTGATATTAAATTAAACTAAAATATAACTTTTATTAACTTATATTAAGCACTTCCAAATAGGACATATAACTCACACAATTAAAAGTGGCCTATGTTAGCTAGCAGGGTGTATGAATCAGAACACGTTGCTGAGATATATTGAGTAAGTACATAAGGTGTATTAGTGCATCAGCCAGGGGCTGCAGTACGCTGTGCTGACACCAAATGACTTAGAAATTACCATCCAACTGCCAGCCAAACATAGAAATTAAAAAAGAAACAGCCGCCCCGACATGTTTAGCTACATAAGTAGCATCTTCAGGGGTTTAATGGGGCTATATTCCAAACATGACTCCAAAATATTATATTTTACAAAACACTGTTTTAGGGAGCACTATTATCACTTTGCGACTTTGTTTTTACATTTTTTTTCTTTTGTAACATTTTTTTTTTTCATTTATCGGAAGTGTTTATTTTATATTTGTCATTTGTATCCATGTAAAATTAAATGATGACATTTTGCTGTGTACAGGCTATGCTCCGTAAATAAAAATTAAAAAACATCTACAGTCTACAGTGATATTGAATGATATTACCTTATCACTAGTATGACAGGTTTATTGTGCTGCCTGACCAAGATAAGCAGCTTTCACACTGAAATAGCAATGGGAGGATTGTAGACAGCTGACACACAGCAGATTGCTCATCTCCTGTTACAGAATCTGCTGTAAGGTATACCCTCTCACTCTGTGAAGAAGCCGATTGGGGAACAGCTATATTGAGGACTGTCTACAGTAAGAAGATTCAGCATGATACAAATAAAATAAATATGAAATGACTGAATTAAGAATTTCCATGTTTTCCGTACCTTTTTCCTTATTGGTTGACAACATAGTATAGTTTTACCGAATGTTTTCTTTGAGGGGTTAAATAATTTTGAAACAGTTTATCACTCATCAATTGCAATTAAATATGTTTATATTAAATGATGTGCTGTAATTAATGTAAAATTTCCGAGCTTCTGCTGTTATTAGAAACAGATGCTAAAGTATCAACAGTATTACAACATGACTGTTTTGCCATGCCAGCTGTCTGATTGTAATTACTTTAATCTGCGCTTGTTATCTAATTATCACCTTTGTAAAGGGAAAGTACTCTCTAATGCGCACTGATTGTTCAGATGAGGATGAAGAGCGTGAAGCAGCTGTCAGACTCCTTAGGACCCTGCCTATCTATCTTATTCGTGCATTGTTTGGACTTCTTTGGACCCGCCAAACTTTTAAAAAACTGGTGAAAAAGTAATCAACTTCCCATAAGGCCCTTGAGTACATCTGCCATGCAGTTTGAATACATTGAGGAGTACAAATACAATGCTGCCTGGGGTGTTTAGTCAATGGGTGTTCTTTTAAAGGTGTTGTTCCATCATTAAATATCATATTAATTGCCTAGATCATAATAAATTAGCAATGTGTTAATTTACATACTGTTAAAAAAAACATCCAGTTAAGAGTTTACTTACGTAGTATGGCGCCAACTTGTGTTCAACATGTATAGCAATGTGGACATCCAACTACTGATCTAAATGCTGGTGAAAGCACATGCTCAGTCACTTTCCCCACAGCCATTTCTCTGCATAGTGATCCTCTGTTCACTGCACAGCAGCCAATAGAAATAGCTTTCTTCCCTGCTTGTCAGGGAAGGAGCAAAGCCTCTGCAGTGGCTTGGCAGTATAGCCAAGATACTCCTTTTCTTATTTTCTTAGGACTGTAAAGCTCTGCATCTTACAACATATATGAACCCTGCACATGCCCACTCAGTCTTCATTGTATTATTTCATGATATTCTCATTGGTTTCTAAGGAAGTGTTTACTGTGAATATCACATAGTATAGATCGTCACTTCTCTGGATTCCATGTTACCTACATGCAGGGAAAGTAATAAGGGAATATATTTTCAGCTGCCAGAGGTGGAATAAGATTAATTCTGCTCAGAGCCTCTCCCTTAGCAATACAGAATAGCAGCAGCACCAAGGGGGACACAGGGCAGCAAAAAAAAAAAAAAAAAGATTTGAAAGGTATTTGCATATGCTAGAAACACTGCAAGATATTTTAAGATACAGCTATAGGTTGGACTTGATGGACCTGTGTCTTTTTTCAACCTTACAAACTATGTAACGGCATTTCTGAACTTTTAGTATAAAACGATTTAAGGCATAATCACTTTAACAGCGCTATAAATCTTTTTGTGGTATTTGCCATTTCTTTTTAGAATCATAGAAATAAAAGTATAGGAATAAAAGTATAGGAATAGAAGTATAGGAATAAAAGCAAATGATTGCAGTGTATATCACTGTAGTATTAAGTATGTAACAGCAGGGTAAAAACCATATTAGGGTAGTACCTGGGAATTCATAACCAGAAAGGGCACATGTTAAGTTCCAGGGTAGATCAATTATTTATTTTATTCAACTGGCTCTGTCACTACATTTGATTCTAACAGAGATAACATGGATCAACTGACCAATACATATACTATTTTACTTATAGTAGATAGATATTTTCTTTGACAATATTTTATTTGTATTGTAAATAAATATGTATTTTGTAGTAACATAGAGATGGCTGATTTAGATCAATTACAATAGTTTTCTTAACTGCTGTCACAGTCATCACAGTGAGGAGAGCAATGGCTGACGGGTGTTATCTCTCAATGTACCTTTCTTAAAATTCACTCTTAGGGCTCATTCAGATGAGCGTGTATCACATCTGCGTGACGGCCGTTAAAACAACGGCCGTCACACAGACTCATGTATTTCAATGGGGCAGTAAACACGACCGTTGTTTCAACGGAGCGTGCGAAGGGTCCGTGAAAAAATAGGACATGTCCTATTCTACTGCGTGTCACGTATCCCTCCATAGACTCTAGTGTACGGGGGATACGTGACAACGCGTCCCCCACGGGTGCACCTCGGATGTGAAAAACGGCAGTTTTTCACTTCCGAGGTTGCCGACGCTCATCTAAATGTAGCCTAAGATTTATTCTTTCCTGAGGAATATGGTATCATTTCAGTCTAATCTAATGTGTCTATAGCATCTGATATTTACCTCACAGGTATCTGTACCTTTCTGGGTAATCAGACAAATCCTATTCTTGTCAGCAAATATGTCATGTTTCTCTTTAGTATTGATAGCTCTCTTCTGAACACACTTAATTTCTCTTATTTCTCTCTAGTTTATAGATCTCCCTTCTCCCTCTTGTTTTAGGTTTCTTCTCTTGTTATATTTTCAGATTTTTACCTCAGAATTTTTACTGCTTCTCTCTCCTTCTCTAAGCCCTTATTCACACGACAGGGTTTCCCGGCCGGGTGACGGCCGTTCATAAATCGGCCGTCACCCGGCTGCATTAGGAACAATAGACCCCTAATGGGGCTATTCACACAACCGTTTTTTTGACGGCCCGGGAAACCTGGCCGTCAAAAAATGGGACATGCCCTATTTTCAGCCGCTTACCCGGCCGCCCGGCTCCCATAGAAGTCTATGGGGCCGGGTAGTACACTGCCATCATCGGAATGTGTCCCGAGTGATGGCCATGTATTCCGTCACTCGCGCTCTCTCTCCTCCTTCTCCTCCTCACAGTGCATGTGAGGAGGAGGAGGGTCTTCTTTTGCTCCCTGTAGAAGTCGGAATCTCCAATCCCTGACTCCGTGGCCGGGGATTCCGCTACAGGAGAAGTGAGTGACTACACTGTCCATATATGGACACAGCGACGTCACTCACTTCTGAAGCGGAATCTTCGACCCCGTGGCCGGGGATTCCTCTACAGGAGAAGTGAGTGACTACACTGTTCATATATGGTACACACTATCTCTCCATGTTTCACTCACTTGCACCCCATTATCCACTTATTTCTATTGAGGCACTTCACTCATTACTGCCCCCTATATTTCACATATAGTATTACACTTGCACACACACTATTCATTTATTATTTCTTACTACACATCCCATGCACCACACACAACTCCCCTCAAGACTAGTGGGAGTGGCTATTATTATTTAAAGCACCTGCTCGCCCTTTCATCAGCGTTTCTGACCTGGCTGTGTCCATTTGTAAGTATGGCCTTTTTCGGTGTTTTTGTATATGTCCCCTTGTTTTTATCGGTTCTGTTTGTGCATCAGGAACGTTCTGTTCCAGTTTAGGAGTTAGGGACTCGCAAGTCTGGGGATCCTTGTCGTGGATTGCGAGCTTGCGTCCTTTTGGCCAAAATGATTACCAATACCCCAGGTATTTTTCATTATTATGTATATTCGCTTCTCTTGGACACAGCCGGGTCTTTGATGCTGGGAGAGCATGGTGTGTTGTTGTTTGGCATAGCAAGCAGGGTAGCCCGCTCTATGAATTATCAAGGCGTCACAAATAGGCTTCTACCTGGCTATACACGTTGTGCCTCATGACGTACACACTATCTCTCCATGTTTCACTCACTTGCACCCCATTATCCATTTATTTCTATTGAGGCACTTCACTCATTACTGCCCCCTATATTTCACTTATAGTATTACACTTGCACACACACTATTAATTTATTATTTCTTACTACACATCCCATGCACCACACACAACTCCCCTCAAGACTAGTGGGAGTGGCTATTATTATTTAAAGCACCTGCTCGCCCTTTCATCAGCGTTTCTGACCTGGCTGTGTCCATTTGTAAGTATGGCCTTTTTCGGTGTTTTTGTATATGTCCCCTTGTTTTTATCGGTTCTGTTTGTGCATCAGGAACGTTCTGTTCCAGTTTAGGAGTTAGGGACTCGCAAGTCTGGGGATCCTTGTCGTGGATTGCGAGCTTGCGTCCTTTTGGCCAAAATGATTACCAATACCCCAGGTATTTTTCATTATTATGTATATTCGCTTCTATTGGACACAGCCGGGTCTTTGATGCTGGGAGAGCATGGTGTGTTGTTGTTTGGCATAGCAAGCAGGGTAGCCCGCTCTATGAATTATCAAGGCGTCACAAATAGGCTTCTACCTGGCTATACACGTTGTGCCTCATGACGTACACACTATCTCTCCATGTTTCACTCACTTGCACCCCATTATCCATTTATTTCTATTGAGGCACTTCACTCATTACTGCCCCCTATATTTCACTTATAGTATTACACTTGCACACACACTATTCATTTATTATTTCTTACTACACATCCCATGTACCACACACAACTCCCCTCAAGACTAGTGGGAGTGGCTATTATTATTTAAAGCACCTGCTCGCCCTTTCATCAGCGTTTCTGACCTGGCTGTGTCCATTTGTAAGTATGGCCTTTTTCGGTGTTTTTGTATATGTCCCCTTGTTTTTATCGGTTCTGTTTGTGCATCAGGAACGTTCTGTTCCAGTTTAGGAGTTAGGGACTCGCAAGTCTGGGGATCCTTGTCGTGGATTGCGAGCTTGCGTCCTTTTGGCCAAAATGATTACCAATACCCCAGGTATTTTTCATTATTATGTATATTCGCTTCTCTTGGACACAGCCGGGTCTTTGATGCTGGGAGAGCATGGTGTGTTGTTGTTTGGCATAGCAAGCAGGGTAGCCCGCACTATGAATTATCAAGGCGTCACAAATAGGCTTCTACCTGGCTATACACGTTGTGCCTCATGACGTACACACTATCTCTCCATGTTTCACTCACTTGCACCCCATTATCCATTTATTTCTATTGAGGCACTTCACTCATTACTGCCCCCTATATTTCACTTATAGTATTACACTTGCACACACACTATTCATTTATTATTTCTTACTACACATCCCATGCACCACACACAACTCCCCTCAAGACTAGTGGGAGTGGCTATTATTATTTAAAGCACCTGCTCGCCCTTTCATCAGCGTTTCTGACCTGGCTGTGTCCATTTGTAAGTATGGCCTTTTTCGGTGTTTTTGTATATGTCCCCTTGTTTTTATCGGTTCTGTTTGTGCATCAGGAACGTTCTGTTCCAGTTTAGGAGTTAGGGACTCGCAAGTCTGGGGATCCTTGTCGTGGATTGCGAGCTTGCGTCCTTTTGGCCAAAATGATTACCAATACCCCAGGTATTTTTCATTATTATGTATATTCGCTTCTCTTGGACACAGCCGGGTCTTTGATGCTGGGAGAGCATGGTGTGTTGTTGTTTGGCATAGCAAGCAGGGTAGCCCGCTCTATGAATTATCAAGGCGTCACAAATAGGCTTCTACCTGGCTATACACGTTGTGCCTCATGACGTACACACTATCTCTCCATGTTTCACTCACTTGCACCCCATTATCCACTTATTTCTATTGAGGCACTTCACTCATTACTGCCCCCTATATTTCACTTATAGTATTACACTTGCACACACACTATTCATTTATTATTTCTTACTACACATCCCATGCACCACACACAACTCCCCTCAAGACTAGTGGGAGTGGCTATTATTATTTAAAGCACCTGCTCGCCCTTTCATCAGCGTTTCTGACCTGGCTGTGTCCATTTGTAAGTATGGCCTTTTTCGGTGTTTTTGTATATGTCCCCTTGTTTTTATCGGTTCTGTTTGTGCATCAGGAACGTTCTGTTCCAGTTTAGGAGTTAGGGACTCGCAAGTCTGGGGATCCTTGTCGTGGATTGCGAGCTTGCGTCCTTTTGGCCAAAATGATTACCAATACCCCAGGTATTTTTCATTATTATGTATATTCGCTTCTCTTGGACACAGCTGGGTCTTTGATGCTGGGAGAGCATGGTGTGTTGTTGTTTGGCATAGCAAGCAGGGTAGCCCGCTCTATGAATTATCAAGGCGTCACAAATAGGCTTCTACCTGGCTATACACGTTGTGCCTCATGACGTACACACTATCTCTCCATGTTTCACTCACTTGCACCCCATTATCCATTTATTTCTATTGAGGCACTTCACTCATTACTGCCCCCTATATTTCACTTATAGTATTACACTTGCACACACACTATTCATTTATTATTTCTTACTACACATCCCATGCACCACACACAACTCCCCTCAAGACTAGTGGGAGTGGCTATTATTATTTAAAGCACCTGCTCGCCCTTTCATCAGCGTTTCTGACCTGGCTGTGTCCATTTGTAAGTATGGCCTTTTTCGGTGTTTTTGTATATGTCCCCTTGTTTTTATCGGTTCTGTTTGTGCATCAGGAACGTTCTGTTCCAGTTTAGGAGTTAGGGACTCGCAAGTCTGGGGATCCTTGTCGTGGATTGCGAGCTTGCGTCCTTTTGGCCAAAATGATTACCAATACCCCAGGTATTTTTCATTATTATGTATATTCGCTTCTCTTGGACACAGCCGGGTCTTTGATGCTGGGAGAGCATGGTGTGTTGTTGTTTGGCATAGCAAGCAGGGTAGCCCGCTCTATGAATTATCAAGGCGTCACAAATAGGCTTCTACCTGGCTATACACGTTGTGCCTCATGACGTACACACTATCTCTCCATGTTTCACTCACTTGCACCCCATTATCCATTTATTTCTATTGAGGCACTTCACTCATTACTGCCCCCTATATTTCACTTATAGTATTACACTTGCACACACACTATTAATTTATTATTTCTTACTACACATCCCATGCACCACACACAACTCCCCTCAAGACTAGTGGGAGTGGCTATTATTATTTAAAGCACCTGCTCGCCCTTTCATCAGCGTTTCTGACCTGGCTGTGTCCATTTGTAAGTATGGCCTTTTTCGGTGTTACTGTTCATATATGGACACAGCGACGTCACTCACTTCTGAAGCGGAATCCCCGACCCCGTGGCCGGGGATTCCGCTACAGGAGAAGTGAGTGACTACACTGTCCATATATGGACACAGCGACGTCACTCACTTCTGAAGCGGAATCCCCGACCCTGTGGCAGGGAATTCCGCTACAGGAGAAATGAGTGACTACACTGTCCATATATGGACACAGTGACGTCACTCACTTCAGAAGCGGAATCCCCGACCCTGTGGCAGGGAATTCCGCTACAGGAGAAGTGAGTGACTACACAGTCCATATATGGACACAGTGATGTCACTCACTCCAGAAGCGGAATCCCCGACCCTGTGGCCGGGGATTCCTCTCCAGGAGAAGTCAGTGACTAAATCGTCCATATATGGACATTGAAGTCAGTGACTTCTCCTGGAAGGGGGGGGGGGTGGGTGCAACCTACAGGGGGCTGTGTGGCATCAGCTACAGGGGACTTGGTGGCATCACCTACAGGGAGCTGGGTGGCATTACCTACAAGGGGCAGGGTGTCATTACCTACAGGGGACTGGGTGGCATTACCTACAGGGGGCTGGGTGGCATTACCTACAGGGGGCTGGGTGGCATTACCTACAGGGGGCTGGGTGGCATTACCTGCAGGGGTCTGGGTGGCATTACCTGCAGGGGGCTGTGTGGCATTACCTACAGGGGACTTGGTGGCATTACATACAGGGAGCTGGGTGACATTGCCTGCAGGGGGCTGGGTGGCATTGCCTGCAGGGGGCTGGGTGGAATTACCTACAGGGGACTTGGTGGCATTACCTACAGGGGACTTGGTGGCATTACCTACAGGGGACTTGGTGGCATTACTTACAGGGGACTTGGTGGCATTACCTATAGGGGGCATGGTGGCATTACATACAGGGAGCTGGGTGGCATTACCTACAAGGGGCTGGGTGGCATTAGCTGCAGGGGGCTTGGTGGCATTACATGCAGGGGGCTGGGTGGCATTACATGCAGGGGGCTGGGTGGCATTACCTGCAGAGGGCTGTGTGGCATTACCTACAGGGGACTTGGTGGAATTACATACAGGGAGCTGGGTGACATTGCCTGCATGGGGCTGGGGGCATTGCCTGCAGGGGGCTGGGTGGAATTACCTACAGGGGACTGGGTGGCATTACCTACAGGGGACTTGGTGGCATTACCTTGCAGGGGGCTGGGTGGCATTACATGCAGGGGGCTGGGTGGCATTACCTGCAGGGGGCTGTGTGGCATTATCTACAGAGGGCAGTGTGTGGCAACAAATTTAAATGAAATTCATCCGATTTTAAAATGGACAGGGAAAAAAACGGATGCAAAACGGGTCAAAATCGGCTGGGAAAAACGGCCCTACACTCGGACTATGACATGTGAATGAGGCCTAACTGCCTCAGACCAGACTCTCTTCCCGCCTCTCACTCTCTCTGCCTCATCGGTGATGATGTCATTAAGCCCCACCCCCTCCACTTCTTGGCTGCATCCACAAAACAAGCGCTGCATCAGAGCATTTGTAAAAGGAGGAAGAGAAGAATCAACTTTCCTCCTTCACCTCTACACACCCACAAGACCCAACCTACATACTAGTCACATCCCGCATACTAGTCACATCCCACATACTAGTCACATCCCGCATACTAGTCACATCCCGCATACTAGTCACATCCCACATACTAGTCACATCCCACATACTAGTCACATACCACATACTAGTCACATCCCACATACTAGTCACATGCCACATACTAGTCACATACCACATACTAGTCACATACCACATACTAGTCACATACCACATACTAGTCACATTCCACATACTAGTCACATACCACATACTAGTCACATACCACATACTAGTCACATACCACATACTAGTCACATCCCACATACTAGTCACATCACACATACTAGTCACATCGCACATACCAGTCAGATCCCACATACTAGTCACATCCCACATACTAGTCACATCCCACATACTAGTCACATCCCACATACTAGTCACATCCCTCATACTAGTCACATCCCACATACTAGTCACATCCCACATACTAGTCACATCCCACATACTAGTCACATCCCACATACTAGTCACATCCCGCATACTAGTCACATCCCGCATACTAGTCACATCCCACATACTAGTCACATACCACATACTAGTCACATCCCACATACTAGTCACATACCACATACTAGTCACATACCACATACTAGTCACATACCACATACTAGTCACATCCCGCATACTAGTCACATCCCGCATACTAGTCACATCCCGCATACTAGTCACATCCCGCATACTAGTCACATCCCACATACTATTCACATACCGCATACTAGTCACATACCGCATACTAGTCACATACCGCATACTAGTCACATACCGCATACTAGTCACATCCCGCATACTAGTCACATCCCGCATACTAGTCACATACCACATACTAGTCACATACCACATACTAGTCACATACCACATACTAGTCACATGCCACATGCTAGTCACATCCCACATACCAGTCACATCCCACATACCAGTCACATCCCACATACTAGTCACATCCACATACTAGTCACATACCACATACTAGTCACATACCACATACTAGTCACATACCACATACTAGTCACATACCACATACTAGTCACATCCCACATACTAGTCACATCACACATACTAGTCACATCCCGCATACTAGTCACATCCCGCATACTAGTTATATCCTACATACTAGTCACATCCCACATACTAGTCACATCCCACATACTAGTCACATCCCACATACTAGTCACATCCCACATACTAGTCACATCCCACATACTAGTCACATCACACATACTAGTCACATCCCGCATACTAGTCACATCCCGCATACTAGTCACATCCTGCATACTAGTCACATCCCACATACTAGTCACATACCACATACTAGTCACATACCACATACTAGTCACATACCACATACTAGTCACATCCCACATACTAGTCACATCACACATACTAGTCACATCACACATACTAGTCACATCACACATACTAGTCACATCCCGCATACTAGTCACATCCCGCATACTAGTCACATACCACATACTAGTCACATACCACATACTAGTCACATACCACATACTAGTCACATACCACATACTAGTCACATACCACATACTAGTCACATACCACATACTAGTCACATACCACATACTAGTCACATCCCACATACTAGTCACATACCACATACTGGTCACATCACACATACTAGTCACATGCCACATACTAGTCACATGCCACATACTAGTGACATCACACATACTAGTCACATCCCACATACCAGTCACATCCCACATACTAGTCACATCCCACTTACTAGTCACATCCCACATACTAGTCACATCCCACATACTAGTCACATCCTACATACTAGTTACATCCCACATACTAGTCACATACCACATACTAGTCACATACCACATACTAGTCACATCCCACATACTAGTCACATCCCACATACTAGTCACATACCACATACTAGTCACATACCACATACTAGTCACATACCACATACTGGTCACATCACACATACTAGTCACATCACACATACTAGTCACATGCCACATACTAGTGACATCACACATACTAGTCACATCCCACATACCAGTCACATCCCACATACTAGTCACATACTAGTCACATACCACATACTAGTCACATACCACATACTAGTCACATCCCACATACTAGTCACATACCACATACTAGTCACATCCCACAAACCAGTCACATCCAACATACTAGTCACATCCCACATACTAGTCACATCCCACATACCAGTCACATCCCACATACTAGTCACATCCCACATACTAGTCACATCCCACATACCAGTCACATCCCACATACCAGTCACATCCCACATACTAGTCACATCCCACATCCTAGTCACATCCCGCATACTAGTCACATCCCACATACCAGTCACATCCACATACTAGTCACATACCACATACTAGTCAAATACCACATACTAGTCACATACCACATACTAGTCACATACCACATACTAGTCACATCCCACATACTAGTCACATCACACATACTAGTCACATCCCGCATACTAGTCACATCCCGCATACTAGTTATATCCTACATACTAGTCACATCCCACATACTAGTCACATCCCACATACTAGTCACATCCCACATACTAGTCACATCCCACATACTAGTCACATCCCACATACTAGTCACATCCCACATACTAGTCACATCCCGCATACTAGTCACATCCCGCATACTAGTCGCATCCCACATACTAGTCACATACCACATACTAGTCACATACCACATACTAGTCACATACCACATACTAGTCACATCCCACATACTAGTCAAATCACACATACTAGTCACATCACACATACTAGTCACATCACACATACTAGTCACATCCCGCATACTAGTCACATCCCGCATACTAGTCACATCCCGCATACTAGTCACATCCCACATACTAGTCACATCCCACATACTAGTCACATCCCACATACTAGTCACATCCCACATACTAGTCACATACCACATACTAGTCACATCCCACATACTAGTCACATCCCACATACTAGTCACATACCACATACTAGTCACATCACACATACTAGTGACATCACACATACTAGTGACATCACACATACTAGTCACATCCCACATACCAGTCACATCCCACATACCAGTCACATCCCACATACTAGTCACATCCCACATACTAGTCACATCCCACATACTAGTCACATCCCACATACTAGTCACATCCTACATACTAGTCACATCACACATAGTAGTCACAACCCACATACTAGTCACATACCACATACTAGTCACATCCCACATACTAGTCACATCCCACATACTAGTCACATACCACATACTAGTCACATACCACATACTAGTCACATACCACATACTAGTCACATACCACACATACTAGTCACATCACACATGCTAGTCACATGCCACATACTAGTGACATCACACATACTAGTCACATCCCACATACCAGTCACATCCCACATACTAGTCACATACTAGTCACATACCACATACTAGTCACATACCACATACTAGTCACATCCCACATACTAGTCACATACCACATACTAGTCACATCCCACATACCAGTCACATCCCACATACTAGTCACATCCCACATACTAGTCACATCCCGCATACTAGTCACATCCCACATACCAGTCACATCCCACATACTAGTCACATCCCACATACTAGTCACATCCCACATACCAGTCACATCCCACATACCAGTCACATCCCACATACTAGTCACATCCCACATCCTAGTCACATCCCGCATACTAGTCACATCCCACATACCAGTCACATCCCGTATACTAGTCACATCCCACATACCAGTCACATCCCACATACTAGTCACATCCCACATACCAGTCACATCCCAGATACTAGTCACATCCCACATACTAGTCACATCCAAGATACTAGTTACATCCCACATACTAGTCACATACCACATACTAGTCACATACCACATACTAGTCACATCCCACATACTAGTCACATGCCACATACTAGTCACATGCCACATCCTAGTCACATCCCGCATACTAGTCACATCCCACATACCAGTCACATCCCGTATACTAGTCACATCCCACATACCAGTCACATCCCACATACTAGTCACATCCCACATACCAGTCACATCCCAGATACTAGTCACATCCCGCATACTAGTCACATCCAAGATACTAGTTACATCCTACATACTAGTCACATCCCACATACTAGTCACATCCCACATACTAGTCACATCCCACATACTAGTCACATCACACATACTAGTCACATCCCACATACTAGTCACATCACACATACTAGTCACATCCCACATACTAGTCACATCCCGCATACTAGTCACATCCCGCATACTAGTCGCATCCCACATACTAGTCACATACCACATACTAGTCACATACCACATACTAGTCACATACCACATACTAGTCACATCCACATACTAGTCACATACCACATACTAGTCACATACCACATACTAGTCACATACCACATACTAGTCACATACCACATACTAGTCACATCCCACATACTAGTCACATCACACATACTAGTCACATCCCGCATACTAGTCACATCCCGCATACTAGTTATATCCTACATACTAGTCACATCCCACATACTAGTCACATCCCACATACTAGTCACATCCCACATACTAGTCACATCCCACATACTAGTCACATCCCACATACTAGTCACATCACACATACTAGTCACATCCCGCATACTAGTCACATCCCGCATACTAGTCACATCCTGCATACTAGTCACATCCCACATACTAGTCACATACCACATACTAGTCACATACCACATACTAGTCACATACCACATACTAGTCACATCCCACATACTAGTCACATCACACATACTAGTCACATCACACATACTAGTCACATCACACATACTAGTCACATCCCGCATACTAGTCACATCCCGCATACTAGTCACATACCACATACTAGTCACATACCACATACTAGTCACATACCACATACTAGTCACATACCACATACTAGTCACATACCACATACTAGTCACATACCACATACTAGTCACATACCACATACTAGTCACATCCCACATACTAGTCACATACCACATACTGGTCACATCCCACATACTAGTCACATCACACATACTAGTCACATCCCACATACCAGTCACATCCCGTATACTAGTCACATCCCACATACCAGTCACATCCCACATACTAGTCACATCCCACATACCAGTCACATCCCAGATACTAGTCACATCCCACATACTAGTCACATCCAAGATACTAGTTACATCCCACATACTAGTCACATACCACATACTAGTCACATACCACATACTAGTCACATCCCACATACTAGTCACATGCCACATACTAGTCACATGCCACATCCTAGTCACATCCCGCATACTAGTCACATCCCACATACCAGTCACATCCCGTATACTAGTCACATCCCACATACCAGTCACATCCCACATACTAGTCACATCCCACATACCAGTCACATCCCAGATACTAGTCACATCCCGCATACTAGTCACATCCAAGATACTAGTTACATCCTACATACTAGTCACATCCCACATACTAGTCACATCCCACATACTAGTCACATCCCACATACTAGTCACATCACACATACTAGTCACATCCCACATACTAGTCACATCACACATACTAGTCACATCCCACATACTAGTCACATCCCGCATACTAGTCACATCCCGCATACTAGTCGCATCCCACATACTAGTCACATACCACATACTAGTCACATACCACATACTAGTCACATACCACATACTAGTCACATACCACATACTAGTCACATCCCACATACTAGTCACATCCCACATACTAGTCACATCCCACATACTAGTCACATCCCACATACTAGTCACATACCACATACTAGTCACATACCACATACTAGTCACATACCACATACTAGTCACATCCCACATACTAGTCACATCCCACATACTAGTCACATCACACATACTAGTCACATCACACATACTAGTCACATGCCACATACTAGTCACATGCCACATACTAGTCACATCCCACATACTAGTCACATCCCACATACTAGTCACATCCCACATACTAGTCACATCCCACATACCAGTCACATCCCACATACCGGTCACATCCCACATACCAGTCACATCCCACATGCTAGTCACATCCCACATGCTAGTCACATGCCACATACTAGTGACATCACACATACTAGTCACATCCCACATACCAGTCACATCCCACATACTAGTCACATACTAGTCACATACCACATACTAGTCACATACCACATACTAGTCACATACCACATACTAGTCACATCCCACATACCAGTCACATCCCACATACTAGTCACATCCCACATACTAGTCACATCCCACATACTAGTCACATCCCACATACCAGTCACATCCCACATACCAGTCACATCCCACATACTAGTCACATCCCACATACTAGTCACATCCCACATACCAGTCACATCCCACATACCAGTCACATCCCACATACTAGTCACATCCCACATCCTAGTCACATCCCGCATACTAGTCACATCCCACATACCAGTCACATCCCGTATACTAGTCACATCCCACATACCAGTCACATCCCACATACTAGTCACATCCCACATACCAGTCACATCCCAGATACTAGTCACATCCCACATACTAGTCACATCCAAGATACTAGTTACATCCCACATACTAGTCACATACCACATACTAGTCACATACCACATACTAGTCACATGCCACATACTAGTCACATGCCACATACTAGTCACATGCCACATACTAGTCACATGCCACATACTAGTCACATGCCACATACTAGTCACATCCCACATACTAGTCACATCCCAGATACTAGTTACATCCCACATACCAGTCACATCCCACATACTAGTCACATCCATGCTCAGGATCCTCATCTCTTGGCCGGAGTGTCGAGCATTTTAAAGGGCATCTTTGGCTCTGGAGGGGCTGTCCTGTCCTGCATTACACTGACAACTTGTTAATTTGAATGAGTACTGTGTAATGCTTAATTTCCCGTATGGTGGCGCTACATAATGTGACACCTACTGCCATGTTTCCCCACAGGTTACAGCTGATCGCTGTGTTTCTTGTCATACATAACATAGGTTTGTTAATCAATTAAAGGGGTTGTCCAATTTAGAGAACCCAAAACATGAAGTAATATAGACATAGTTGGTATCGCCACGACCGTAACAACCTAAACAACAAATGTATAACATTATTTATGATGATCGGTGTATGGTGTAAAAAAATAAATATTAAAACTGCAGCGGAACTGCTTTTTTTCTGCATTTTCGCCAAAATAAAAATTTATATTAATTAAATGATAATGTAAATGTACCCAAAAATGGTACCTACATAAAGTACAATTCGTCCCACAAAAAACAAGGTCTCATACAACTACGTCGTACAAAAAATAAAAAAGTTAGAAGTGTCGGGATACAAAGAGGGAAATATAAAAAAATTGTTCTGTCCTCAAGGTCAATATTGGCCGTGCCCTTAAGGGGTTAAGGTCATCACGGTGCTTAGAAGCTTAACTCCTTATCAACCTAACTAATTTTGGGCTTAAGGACTAAACTAATTTTTCCGTTCTTACCCCTTATCCCTCTATTGCTCATAAATGTTTTTTGTTATTTTTTGTTGTTGTTTTTTTTTACTACAGAAAGCTACAGGCGAAACGCGCGTCGGGGCGCTCTTCTACACCTTGGGTCACACTAATCTCCCATACATGGGTAAGTGCATCTGTTAGACCTATTCTGGCTTTATGCCGTTTTTCAAAGGCACTAGTCACTTTAAGTAATTACAGGTTTTGACTCTTGAGTTTTGTATACTCTGTTTTTTGTACCACTTGTACTTTAAACTACTAATATAGATGCACCCCGTGTTGGAGTTACATTGAGCTATATTAATCTTACATACTACAAGCGTAATGTATATATATACTGTAATCAATGTATATATTGGTGATCCAGACAAGGATTTATTTTAGATTCTCTGTTTTTGTTATTTTTTGTATTTAATGTTATCAATAAAGATGTTCAATTTTTTCATACTTTGATATGTATGGACTCTTTTTTTCTCTAGTTTAATAGCTATATGATGCCTTAGATATTTTTCACAAAAGTTGTACTTTATAAGGCAGCATTATGAGGTAATTATACATTTTCTAACTGTTTATACAAACACCAGAATGTAATTGTTAAAAAACAATCATAACTTTTGCCATTAAGTTTTCTGTTATTTGCCAAAAACCGTAAATACAAGGGGTATATTTATTGTACCGTTTGTTACAGTTCACACAATACAAAGTATGTGTATGTTATTAATTACCATGGTATTGCATGCCCAATAAACATTATTCATGTTAAAAGCATTTATTCTGTGAATTTTCTTAAACCATTTCATTCCACTAGCAACTTTTTTCTATTTTACACAATCTGGCATATGTAAATATTTCATAATATTAGATTAAATGGATTATATATCTAATTTTAACGCATAGTAATATATGCCCCAACATCTGGCATTATAAGTAGACATTCCTGGAGATAGCCCTCTCGATGACCTAGGGCTGCCTGATCATGGAAGAAACTCAGGTGATGACGTCACTAGATGTCTGCTCCAATGTGTGAACACATAAAAAAAATCTTAACAGAATCGTATGAAGTAGAAGTAGATAAAAGGGTCTATTTTTTTCCAGAAATAACGCCATTCTGCCTATGGACTAGAATGGTGTGTTTGAAAAACAAACAAACTTTTTTTATTACTCTCATAAAACCCCTTTAAAATTAAGTTTTATTAGTTTTAGTGATAATCTGATATTTTTGACCAAAATAAATATTTTCCAAAGATAGTGTATATTCTAAAAATCTACTTTTGGTTGCTGTTTGTTATTGATACAACCATAACAAAAGTCAACCAATAATTTTCCATGATGGTCGGAGTAAAAATCCAATAGACTTGGAGACTTTCTTTGCAATTGTATTAATTGATAGGATTATATAAAGGATTATTGGTTGCTTCTGATTTCAAATGGAGGCTTATGAAGTTTATTTTATCTTAGATTCCGCATGGGTCCAAGAGGGAAAGAAATCGTGGCATGCTCCATTGGATGCCATATTACCAAGGTATTTTCCACTCCAAGCCTTGTTCTGAGGACAATATTACCGTAATCTGATGCAAAGTGGAGGCACCATATGGAAGCAGGGCTGCACCATCCATGAGGCCAGATGAGCTTCTCGCCTCAGGCGATGGCCTGCTGCCTCTCTGAGGGGGCAGCAGCGCCACTGAAGCCAGCCGCCACCACCCCCTCCTGCACTATAATTGTACCTGTGTCTATAGCTGCAGAGCTTTGTTCTGGTGCTGTATATATGTACTGAGCTTGGTTCTGGTGTTGTATATATGTACTGAGCTTTGTTCTGGTGTTGTATATATGTACTGAGCTTCGTTCTGGTGCTGTATATATGTACTGAGCTTTGTTCTTGTACTGTATATATGTATTAGCTTGGTTCTAGAGCTGTAATTATATAGGATATATTTATAATAACAAAATTGCAGGGCAGATGGAGTTGTTTTCAATTCATTGTATATTTAATGGAAACCTGTCTGGTAGTTTTAACCCCTTGCGGTAATACATGACCTAACAATATTTCCAAACATTCCCCTGAAATCTAAAAAAACTACTTTTTGAAATGCAAATATGCTAATTACTCATTAAAGGGTCATGGGGCGGTGCCCCTATCCTGAAGTGTCACATAGTCCTGCCACCAAACCCACCTTTCCATGCTTGATTGACATCCCCCTGGCGGTTATACATCACTACCAGTCTCCTCTAACTTTCTCGGATGCGCAACTGCCATGTACTACTTGGGCACGCACCATGCAGCGAGGTGTACTCTGCCCATCATCACTGCTATACCACGCATGCCACGGGAATACAAGGCAACGGCGCATCCACAAGAGTTGGAGGAGTCTGCTAGTGATGTAGAACAGCAGGGGGGATGTCAATCAAGATCTGGGGGCGCCATTTCAATATTCGTCTCAGGTAGCAGAAAAGCTAGAATTGGCCATGTATGGAAGCACAAGGAGTGCTTACAGATACATTTACTCGTAGTGGCTCTGTTGTAGTAAACTGCGACAGGTTAAGGCCAGTTTCCGACGGCTATAACGTGGTCACATTTTAACATCAGTGTTACAGCAGCAAGACCCAGACCCCGTGGTTCTACTGAAATAAATTGAAATTACCATGGAACCCCATGGTGATTTAACTCAGTTCCGTATAACCTCTGGGTGGCCGAGACATGCATCTAAAATAAGAGTGCTAAAATATAGCTGGATATAATACTGCCATCTGAAACCGGCCTAGACAATTTAGAATATTGTCTATCAGTGTAATGACGGGGTAGGGAGACAGACAGGTGAGCCCTAATCTACCCGCCACTCAGTCCCTGCCTAGTTGCAACGGCCCGTCCTAGGCGACGGCGTACAACTGGGCGACGGTCCCTACGCTCAATAAGTGCATGACAGACAAACAGACAAGGGTACACAGAAGCTAAGGGAAATGGGGCAGTTGCCCACGGCAACACAGTGAGCAAGAAGAGTAGTGAACGAGCCGAGTCAAACCAGGAGAGTACGAGGTACAAATCGCAGAGCAGGAGCGTAGTCAGTAAAGCCAGGGTCAAAATGAAGCAAGATCAATAATAATAGCAGCAGCAGAGCCAGGAAACAGGAAAGAATCACAGGCACTGGAGGAGCAGGAAATGCAGGTATAAATAGACAGAGGGCGGGAGCTAGCTCCGTCTGGCCAGGCTGTGATAGGCTCTCCCACTCCTCAGCCTCCCAGCCTGACTGGTAGAATATCGTGTCACTCTTTCAGACTTAGGAGCAGGTGCAGACTGATTACCCACGGGCGTCGACACAGAAGCTGTGTCTGGCAGATCCTTTACAATCAGGAGGGGCGTTACAGGGTTTGGCTCAGTTGTGCCACATCAGTGTCCACGGAGAGAATTGTGTCTTACAAAAGAGACCTTAACCCCTTTAGGACACAGCCTGTTTTGGCCTTGTGGACACAGCCTATTTTTTCAAATCTGACATGTGTCACTTTATGTGGTAATAACTCCGGAATGTTTTTACCTATCCAAGCGATTCTGAGATTGTTTTCTCGTGACATATTGTACTTTATGTTAGTGAAAACATTTGGTCGATAAATTCAATATTTATTTGTGAAAAACTTCAAATTTTAGCAAAAATTTGCAAAAATTAGCATTTTTCTAAATTTAAATGTATTTGCTTGTGAAACAGATAGTAATACCACACAAAATAGTTACTAGTTAACATCCCCTATATGTCTACTTTATGTTTGCATCATTTTTTTTCACGTACTTTTATTTTTCTAGGACGTTACGAGGCTTAGAACTTTAGCAGCAATTTCTCATATTTTCAATAAAATTTCAATAGGCCATTTTTTCAGGGACCAGTTCAGTTCTGAAGTGGCTTTGAGGGCCTTATATATTAGAAAGTCCCCATAAATCCCCCCATTTTGAAAACTGTACCCCTCAAGGTATTCAAAACCACATTCAGAAAATATTTTAACCCTTTAGGCGTTTCACAGGAATTAAGGCAAAGTAGAGGTGAAATTTACAAATTTCATTTTTTTTGCCGAAATTCATTTGTAATAAAAAAAAATCTGTAACACAGAAGGTTTTACCAGAGAAACGCAGCTCAATATTTATTGCCCAGATTCTGCAGATTTTAGAAATATCCAACATGTGGCCCTAGTGTCCTAATGGACTGAAACACAGGCCGCAGAAGCAAAGGAGCAGCTAGTGGATTTCGGGGCCTCCTTTTTTTAGGAATGTATTTTAGGCACTATGTCAGGTTTGAGGAGGTCTTGTGGTACCTAAACAGCCGAAACCCCCCCAAAGTGACCCCATTTTGGAAACTACACCCCTCAAGGCATTTTTCTAGGGGTATAGTTAGAATTTTGACCCCACAGTTTTTTTGCAGAATTTAGTGGAATTAGTCTGTGAAGATGAAAATCACCTATTTTTCTGTGGAAACATAGAATTTTTTCATTTTTACAAGGAATAAAGGAGAAAAAGCACCCCAAAATTTGTAAAGCAATTTCTCCCGATTACGGCAATACCCCATATGTGGTCGTAAACTGATGTTTGGACCCACAGCAGGGCTCAGAAGGGAGGGAGCGCCTTTTGGATTTTGGAGCGCAGATTTTGCTGGATTGGTTTTCAGTGCCATGTCGGGTTTGCAACGCCCCGGAGGGACCAAAACAGTGGAAACCCGCCAAAAGTGACCCCATTTTGGAATCTACACCCCTCAAGGAATTTTTCTAGTGGTATAGTGATCATTTTGGCCCCTCAGGATCTTTTTTAGAGCTAGGCGCTTTAAATTCTTTATTTATTACAGCGTTCACCGTGCGCAATAAATTACGTTTTAATTTATTCTGCCGGTCGGTACGATTACGCCGATACCATATGTGTATAGTTTTTTTTACGTTTTGCAGCGTTTGCACAATAAAATTAAGTTTCTATAAAATAATTTATTTTCTGGGACACGCTATTCTGAGCCGTAACTTTTTTATTTTTTCGTCAAAAAAGCTGAGGGAGGTCTTGTTTTTTGCGGGACGGGTTGTAGTTTTTATTGGTACCATTTTGGGGTAAATGCGACTTTTTGATCACTTTTTATTCTATATCTTGGGAGGGGTGGTGACCAAAAAATAGCGATGCTGACAGTTTTCCGTTTATTTTGTTTGCGGCGTTCACCGTGCGGAAAAATTAACATTATAGTTTCATAGATTGGGTCGTTACGAACGCGGCAATACCAAATATGTGTACTTTTTTTTAACGTTTTCATTTTTTCCCTATAATAAATGACTTATTATAGGAAAACAAAACCTTTTATTTTTACACTTTTATAAAACATTTTTATTAACTTTTTTTTACTTTTTACACTTTATATTTTTGTTTATTAACTTTTCTATTACTTTTTACACTTTCTTTTTTTGACCTGCAGCTCTGATCGCTGCTGGAATACATTTCACTACCTAGGTAGTGTAATGTATTCCAACTGTCAGTGTGACGTCACAGTCACTCTGACAGTTGGTCTACGAGGATCAGCAGAGGCTGATCCTCATAGGCTGACATACATGGCAGACTTGGGGGCCGTTGTCTGGCCCCCGGGTGCCATCACAAGCATCAGAAGCCCCCACGATTGCATGGGGGCTGCTGATGCGCTACAAACCCGCTACATGCGGAGATCGCAATCGAGCCCCGCATGTAACGGGTTAATTGCCGAAATCAGCGGCGATGAGCCGCTGATCGGCAACACTGGTGAGTGTCAGCTGTCGGGGACAGCTGATCTCCAAGTTCCCGATGCACACTGTCGCCGACAGTGTGCATCGGGAACGGCACAGTGACTTTCTGTCACTCTGACAGGAAGCCTATCAGGACCAGCCGAAGGTTGGTCCTGATGGGCTTCTGTCCGTGGCAGACCCGGAAGCCATTGTTTGGCTTCCGTTTGCCATACTAACTATCGGCAGACCCCGCGATTTCGGACGGGGGTCTGCCGATATGTTAGAAACCCCTAAAATTCGGCGATTGCACCCGATCGCCGAATTTAAGGGGTTAATGCGCCGAAATCAGCGGCAAAGGACCGCTGGCCGGCAAGAGGGGAGTGTCAGCTGTCGGCGACAGCTGACCTCCTGGTTCCCGGTGCACACTGTCGCCGACAGTGTGCACTGGGATTAACTCAGTAACTGTACGTCCTCGTGCGGGAAGTAACTTCCCGCAACGACGTACAGTTACGTCCTGGTGCGGGTAGGGGTTAATATCAGCGTTTTCCTCCCAAGGGCTTTATTATTATTATTATTTGTAAAGGATCTGCCAGGCACTACTTCTGTGAATACTCCCAGGATTAATCAATCGACACCTGAGGCCGGACCTCTTAGACTGACTCCGGCTCCCACCAATCAGGGTGGCAGGCTCAGGAGTGGGAGAGCCTATCGCGGCCTGGTCAGTCGGAGTTAGCTCCGCCCCCTGTCCATTTATACCTGCCATTTTCTCTTCCTCATTGCTTGTGATTCTTCCTGGTTTCCTGGCCCTGCTACAGCCTTGCTCCAGCCTGCTACTGCCTTGCTTCAGCCTTGCTACAGCTTCCGCTTATCCTGCTTCGCTCTGACCCCGGCTTGCTTCCTGCTCCTTGCTCTGCGTTCGTATACTTCGTGACATCCTGATTTTGACTGGCTCGTTGACCACTCTGGTTTCCTCACGGTGTTCCGTGGGCTACTGCCCCTTCCCTTGCTTGTTCCCTGTTTGTATTCCCTTGCACTTAGTCAGCGTAGGGACCGCCGCCCAGTTGTACCCCGTCGCCTAGGGCGGGTCGTTGCAAGTAGGCAGGGACAGGGCAGTGGGTAGATTAGGGCTCACTTATCCCCTTCCCCTTCTTCCGGCCATAACATAACAATGAGGGACTATATATTAGAACCCCCATGGTAGAATATGAAAAAAGAATTGGCTTGTGATTATGTTATGGCCGGAAGAAGGGGAAGGGGATAAGTGAGCCCTAATCTACCCACCGCCCTGTCCCTGCCTACTTGCAACGACCCGCCCTAGGCAACAGGGTACAACTGGGCGGCGGTCCCTACGCTGACTAAGTGCAAGGGAATACAAACAGGGAACAAGCAAGGGAAGGGGCAGTAGCCCACGGAACACCGTGAGGAAACCAGAGTGGTCAACAAGCCAGTCAGAATCAGGATGTCACGAAGTATACGAACGCAGAGCAAGGAGCAGGAAGCAAGCCGGGGTCAGAGCGAAGCAGGATAAGCGGAAACTGTAGCAAGGCTGAAGCAAGGCAGTAGCAGGCTGGAGCAAGGCTGTAGCAGGGCCAGGAAACCAGGAAGAATCACAAGCAATGAGGAAGAGAAAACGGCAGGTATAAATGGACAGGGGGCGGAGCTAACTCCGACTGACCAGGCCGCGATAGGCTCTCCCACTCCTGAGCCTGCCACCCTGATTGGTAGGAGCCGGAGTCAGTCTAAGAGGTCCGGCCTCAGGTGTCGATTGATTAATCCTGGGAGTATCCACAGAAGTAGTGCCTGGCAGATCCTTTACATTATTATTATTATTATGGACATTTGTCATCTGATGAGCAAGAATAAACAAAATATATTACAAACATCATTCACATTAATGCCAGAAGTGATCCATAAATGTATTAGTGCCGTTTTTCCTAGCCTTATTTTCAAGAGAATTTGAAAATATTAAAATATGATGAAAATACAGACACAGAATACAGATTATGCTATGTTCACCCCATGGGATTATCTCCCAGCGTATATATTTTATGTGCCCATTCACTTCAATAGCCAAACGTATACAAAAGAGTGTCCTTTTGGAATACATTTTGCTGGTATATGTCGGTATACCGGCGTTGTCTCAAGCGTATTTAAAATCGACCACACTTTTCAATATTAAAAAAACCAAAACGTGTACAACCATTGGGAGTCAATGGCAGCCGTATGTAGCAGTGTAAGCATACATCTAGGGAATATGTGTATTGGGGACTGCTTCAAATGGTTTCCCCAAAACAGTATAAAAAAGGAAGAAGCGATACGCGAAACGCGCGTTGGGGAATCTCCTTACTTACTGGGTCATACCACTACACCACTGATTATGGGTAAGAATTGAACTATTACTGTTTCAAGCTGTAATTAAAAACCAGGACACTCTCTACGTCTATTTGATAGGAAGTGTGATTACCTACATCTTACTTTCATTTTCCTTCTGCTGTTTTCTTCTACTTATGTTTACTTACATGAGTTTGTTCCTAAAAAGTGATCTCACTATATCATATATTACTTGTATTTGAACTTTTATTTTTCATGCATTACCTGTATCCAATTTTTATCTAAATGTACATTCATTTATGATCCAGTTAAAACATTGTATTTTAGATTCTCATGTGTTGTTTAATAAAGATTTTTGTACTTTTCTAAATACTTGGATACTTTGGACTCTTTTTGTTCTCTTGTTTATATATCTAGGGAATATGTATTGGGGACTGCTTCAAATGGTTTCCCCAAAACAGTATAAATTGCTCTTATCAAGACTGTGTGTACTGATTCTGTATTTTGCCCATAAGGTCCCCATTGTCTGGGTTTTTCCTCCATATTTTCATATGTGTTTTTCTTATATTACAGATACAAATCCGGATCAGATGGACCTATAGAGAGGTAAAATATGGAGCATTTCACAGGCCTGATTAACAACTATGTGTAGAATATAATAATAACATGACCTCTGATTGTAAAAGCTTGGTATTTATTTCGACAGGCTTTATCAACTTCTGTCTGGAGAATATGGCCATAATATGGTATCTGCATACCAAGGAATAAAGATGTAACAAGAATACGCCCTTGAGAATAGATTCATTGACTAACATTAGTTCGGCATTGGGGACCTTTTTAAATACAAATCTAATACTTATGGAAAATAAGCTTGTGTAAATAAGACCAAATACTGATGGGTCTTGTAGACGTTATACCAGAAAACGTTATCATGTTTAAAGCTGACCATAGGTTTAAAAGGTAACTAGCATTTTTTTTTAAATAATGTGTGGGGCAAGCGATTTCAATAAATATTACAATATACTTTATTAAACGGGTTATGTGGGGACCAAAAATTATTAGCAGTGTAGTCACTGCAGTATGTGAGTACACTCGCTAATATACATTCCGGTCCCCCGTCGCGCTGATTGTGAAATTTTCATAGATTTTTATAGCCCTCCCTTTCTTCTTTTTAATGCTTTCTCTGTGACAAATTATTGATTAAGAATTCCTTGACCGTATAAACATCCACAAGCACCAACATCATGAGGAATTCTATTAAAAATGCATATATTTCGATGTTTGGGCATTGCGTTGCTTATTTGACTGTATACTTTTTCTATGTTTTTTTTTTTGGTGCCTCTTGCACTTTTCCTCTTTTGAGGACGTTATAAAGAATTAACAAAATACAGAAAAAAAAGCATATATTTTAATGAAACTCTCTACTATTTGGTACAGAAAAGGATTCCTGAGTATCTCAATTACTGGAACCTATAGGGTTGGGACATTTTAAGAAAGAGACATGGCGGCAAGGAAATGGACTTTGGTAGATCAGAAAGGGGTTTGAGCGGATTGATAAGCTTACAGTAGCTCTATCCTGGACCTGTTGTCAAATAACTAAGATATATAAAAGAGTTGTCACAAACAGTGCTGATCGCACCATTACTCACATCCAACATCCTTCTCTTGCTTTCCCGCTGTGGTCTTACTGTTTCACTAGGTGACCACTGCGCACTGCTGGTGTTACTAGCATTACACCATCTGACCCTGCTAGCATTTTTAAGTGTTTGAGTGTTAAAGAGGCTCTGTCACCAGCTTTTGTAACCCCTATCTCCTATTGCAGTAGATCAGTGCTGCAATGTAGATAAGAGTAACGTTTTTTTTTTTTTTAAAACGAGCATTTTTGGCCAAGTTATGACCATTTTTATATTTATGCAAATGGGGCTTTCTAAAGTACAACTGGGCGTGTTTAAAGTAAAAGTACAACTGGGCGTGTATTATGTGCGTACATCTGGGCGTTTTTACTTCTTTTACTAGCTGGGCGTTGTGAATGGGAGTGTATGATGCTGACGAATCAGCATCATCCACTTCTCTTCGTTAACACCCAGCTTCTGGCAGTGCACAGACACAGCGTGTTCTCGAGAGATCACGCTGTGACGTACCTCACTTCCTGCCCCAGGTCCTGCATCGTGTCGGACGAGCGAGGACACATCGGCACCAGTTGATTCTGCAGCAGCATCAGCGTTTGCAGGTAAGTAGCTACATCGACTTACCTGCAAACGCCGATGCTGCTGCAGAATCAAATGTAGCCTCTGGTGCCGATGTGTTCTCGCTCGTCCGACACGATGCAGGACCTGGGGCAGGAAGTGAGTGACGTCACAGCGTGATCTCTCGAGAACACGCTGTGTCTGTGCCAGAAGCTGGGTGGTAACGAAGAGAAGTGGATGATGCTGATTCGTCAGCATCATACACTCCCATTCATAACGCCCAGCTAGTAAAAGAAGTAAAAACGCCCCGATGTACGCACATAATACACGCCCAGTTGTACTTTTACTTTAAACACGCCCAGTTGTACTTTAGAAAGCCTCATTTGCATAAATATAAAAATGGTCATAACTTGGCCAAAAATGCTCGTTTTTAAAAAAAAAACGTTACTCTTATCTACATTGCAGCGCCGATCTGCTGCAATAGGAGATAGGGGTTGCAAAATCTGGTGACAGAGCCTCTTTAAGCTTCTTTGTATTCCTTGGGCATGTGACCACACCCTATTACTTTCGTTTAGCAATAGTTAAACCTTGCTCTACCTCCAATCACCCAGCTTTCCCAGGGTACTTAAGGTTCCGTCGCACGTCACTCTGGGCCTGAGCAATTAGGTTCTGTTACTCATTGTTATACTTGGCTTCTATTGAACTTCTAATAATGATCCAGCTTGTCTTTGACCACGTCTTTGTCTGTCGCCTGCTCTGACCTTCTGTAAGTCTACTGTTGTGACCGAACCCTGCCTGCCCTGACCTTCTGCCAGTCTGCCATTGTGGCCGAACTCTTACTGCCATAACCTTCTGCCAGTCTACCATTCTTACCAAACCCTGCCTGCCCATACCTTCTGCCAGTCTTACGTTGTGACCGAACCTGCCTGCCATGACCTCCTGCCCATCTACCATTGTGGCCGAAACTCTGACTGCCATGACCTTCTGCCAGTCTACCATTGTGACCGAACCCTGCCTGCCCTAACCTTCTGCCAGTCTACCATTGTGACTGAACCCTGCCTGCCCTGACCATCTGCCTGTACCATTGTGACCGAACCTGCCTGCCCTGACCTTCTGCCAGTCTACCATTGTGATCGAACCCTGCCTGCCCTGACCTTCTGCCAGTCTACCATTGTGACCAAACCCTGCCTGCCCTGACCTTCTGCCAGTCTACAGTTGTAACTGAACCTGCCTGCCTGACCTTCTGCCAGTCTACCATTGTGGCTGAACTCTGACTGCCATTGCCTTCTGCCAGTCTACCATTGTGACCACACCCTGCCTGCCCTGACCTTCTGCCTCTCTAGCATTGTGGCTGAACTCTGCCTGCCATGACCTTCTGTCATCCTAAAAGTGGTGGTCATACTCCGCCTGTCCTGACTTATGCCTGCTTGACCTCAAACATCCCCTACTGCCAAGGTACCATCCTATCCTATTTATGTCAGCTATACCAATGGAGACTAATGCTAACTACTAACTTGTTGATTCTCAGCAGCAGAGTCCAGATCCTTGTACAGGGCTAAGGGGTGAATACCTGGGAATACCTTAGACTCTGCTCCCTGGATTAGTCCCAAACCAAATCCATTGTCAACACAAAGTGTTCACACCATTCTCTGCTAATTCGGTGACAATAGTTATACATTATCATATATTTTCGTCAACTTTGCAAAGCTTTATGTGATTTGGCAAACATACAGTAGTCCATCCACATGCTCAATGCCTAGTTACCTACTATACGATATTAAAATGCGGTATGCAGTACTCTTTAAGTCTCTGGTATTTTAGAATTTTACAGTCCAGAGAGCAGAAATAATCTTCTTACAGTTTTTCTTCATCACATCATTGACTTTCCTTCCAAATTCTTATAATTTACTTCAGTATTATCAAATGCTGCCAATTTGATGGATTAAAAAGGATATATTTCCCCACCGTCATATGGTCAGTTTTTGCTTTTTGTGTAGTTTTTAACTTATAACTGTTTGCCTAACTATATAATCTTCTAATGTCTTTCTATATAATGTCTTTCTATTTGAATTTTGTAAGTTTTACATGTCTTTCTCTTTATATAAAGTACTCCTTATATAAAGTGTCAGACTTGGGTTCCTTGACCTCACCCTCCATCTATATGGAACATGTACACGTTCACCATTGAATGCATTGTAATCTTTCTTGTTATCATTGTACACACAGGACAAATCATCAAATAAGATCTAATGGGTTATTTGTGAATCAACCCATGTGAATCAACCCATGGTAAGTTATTGTCTCCAAAGTCAGCTCCAAATGGGGTTGTCTAATACTGCACCTTTGGGACCTTGTTATATTAGGTGCCCATTATTGTATCTGTGCCTGAGCCCACTGGGGACCTGTTGGTACTCTTGTGGGCCTGTCAGCACTCGGTGACCCTTTTAAACCCCATAATTTTCTCTTGTTTGTTAAACTGCCCACAGTAATCAGTCAAACATTTACAGTAGTTATGTAAACATCACCTTAGTACAGATAATCCAATGAGGCCCTTAAAGCAGTGTGACTTCTCAATGGCTGTAGATAAAATATTACATTTTTAGGAAATCCTAATACATATTATCTCAAAAAATGAAAACCAAGCAAAGGCATTTTTTTTTACATAATACAATATTTATTTTTTAGCAAATAAAATTTTCACAGCTGAAAAAAAAAATTATTCATGCACATGAGCACCTTACGGATCTGGGTGGTACAGACCCATAGTACAGACCCTATGGCCTGCTATTGGCCAGTATTGTAATACACGTCTGTATGGATTCATAAAAAGAAAAGATGTGGCATGTTCCATTGGATGTGTTATTGCTTTTAGGGGAGAAAAGGGGGGTACACAGAAGCACTATATGGCCGCACACATTGTGCCTATGAGTCCATCGGTCCTTTTACACGAGCCAATATGGGCCATAAAAATGATCACTGATCAACAAGACAGCACGGAGCTATGATCAGTATTGTATGGGAACAAGCGATCGCCACTAAGATCATATTTTCATCATATCGGCAGCACATCTCTCTGTTTACAAAGGTAGATGTGATGCCAACAATAACATTTAGTGCTGCGTAAACATTACGATCAGTGGATGAACGAGCGTTGGCTCGTTCATCGACTGATCGTTGCCCTGTTTACATCATCATCGTTTACCCGATCACTGGCCCGTATAAAACGGCCTTATAATACAGATGCTGTGTGCCGCCAAACAGGGTCCAAACATGTTGCATTGTCATGAACATGAGCTCTAAGGAAGATTCTGTTGATTTTAATATAATTTCAGGTGTATTTTTAATATGCAAAACTAGGATTCCGAGAGCAGTGAAGTGGGAAGGAAGTTTACTTACTGATGAATTGACTTAAGAAACACATAGGGACAGTTTTCCAAGTCTTTTTGGCTTTTTTAACGGCAATTCTGGCATCTTGTTTTAAAAATTACCCTCTTTTGTCAAACAGATTCAACCTCTTGTACACAGAAGCAAAATAGTCTTTTTCCTGGCGGTTAAAACAAACGGCAGCAAACCGATAATGAGTCCATGAATATTATGATTTGGGCAAAGTTCTCCCATAATGATATTCATTAACTCGCTAGGGGTGTGTTTTGTTTATGTAAATAAGCGCGCAATGATGATACTGATTCATTTTAATTGTCGTCTTCTCTTTTTACCCCCTTAGTTTTCTCTTTTCAAGAACCATCTTTAAGAGACGTATTATACGGTCTTTTTCTTTGAATCTTCCTTTAGGCCTATTTGTGGATTTTTAGTTGAACAGCTTACCCCTGTTCTCTTCACTATAGCCCCCTCCAAGCAGGATGTACATATATGCAGTTAATAAATAATTTGTCATAATCAATACTGTAAAATAAATATTGGTCTTGATATTTCTCTACATAAAGTACATTTTAAATCAAACTATTTTCTAATAATAGACCTTTATAACATGCCCATAAAACACATCATAGAAATAATATTGATGGGTAACTGGCAGGACTTGTGCCCAGGCTACTGGGTGCCAGGTTAATTATAACAAGCCACACTGCCTTGGCCAGGGGGTCTAGAGACAGGGCTTGGGCTGAAAACGGAATCTTTGCCCTATATTAAGGAAGGCCTAGCTACACCTTGGCCGCTACTGATGCTTAGAACAGATGCTAATTTTTATGAAAAGATGGCACCGTATAACGATATCTCTAATAAATTATCAGTAGTTATAGAAACCAACAGTAGAAGAATTTCTAAGTTTTTTTTTAAAACTGACATTGACTTAGGTAGAAAGCTACCTACATATAAAAAAATTTGACGTTGGCGAAGTTACCAGTTATTGTCTTTTCACCCAATTTTTCTCCCATGCCCCAATGACAAACATTGGGTAGAGCAAACGAGCCATGCTCAGTTGGCATAGGTTCATCATTACTTTGTAGGACTTTCTTCTGTGCTTGAGATGGCAATAGAAACGATGCCATCCTCACCCTCATCTAGATTTTCTCAAATATTTGCATATGCATTGTAGATACCTTAAAACTTAGATGTTGTATTCTAAGCTATCAAACATAAGTACTAAGCTGGGTACTTTACTTGATTGAAGAAAAAAAATTACCACTAGGAGTTTTTGCTCAAACAAAATCAAAATAGTAAAACAAACATTATAACAATTTCTCGTGGTTCAGCTCACTGTGCGGCCCAATAAAAAAAAATGGGAGCGAAAATACCTGTAATGTCAATTAGGGCTTGTCCACATATAACAGAATTGCTACGTATTTTCCGTCCGGAATTGCAGATGGAAAATACGCAGCAGAATACAGTAGCAGCAAAGTGGGTGTGAATGAACCAATATTATCCACACGCTGCATAAAATTTCAGTCTTAAAATTCACCTGCGGTGCGTATTTTTAGTTACGCAGCATGTCAATTCCTGCGGCGGAAAGTGGACTGAATTCCTGCATTTCAGAGGAGATATCCGCATCTCACAAACTTGAAAAAAACGCCGCAAAACAGGAACTATTTTCTGCAGTAAAAAAATGCAGCAAATGGTGCGGTTTTTCCGCAGCGGATTGTCTGCTAGTTTAAGTAGAAATGCTGCAGGAATGTTCTGCATCAATTCCGTTAAGTGTGGACAAGCCCTAAAAGAAAAACTATGTGATATAGGAATTCGGCAGTCACCTGCTATAATCTGTTATTCAAAAACATCTGGACTGCTGCTTAGTGGCTACAAAAATTTGAAGAAGTTGGATAGCATTTTTCTTTAAAGTGGTGTTCCCATTAGGGACATTTATGACATATCCACAGGATATGTCATAAATGTCAGATAGATGCGGGTCCTATCTCTGAGACCCGCACCTATCTCTAGAACGGGGCCCCCTTAGCCCCGTTCTACCTTCTTCTGCTCCCGCTGCCTACCGGCCACTTTCTGACTATATGGTCGGCCGTTACGAAAACAGCGTAGCTCGCTAAGCTGTGCTGTTTCCGGAACTCCCTTAGTAGTGAATGGTATTTACGCTGTTTCCATAACTACCATTCAGTTCTATGGGACTTACGGAAACAGCGTAGCTCAAATGTTTGCTGTCCGTGATTTTTGGATAAGTTGTCCTGAAAAAAACAACATATCAGGTTGGTAACCTTGATTTTGATCGAACCTGCTAATTTCCTTTCGGTGTCCCTACTCTCCTCCAACAGCAAATGTTGAGGGAGAGTAAGGTCAGGCATGTTGGATTCCAACATTTTGTTTGCAAGAAGATAAGCTGCTGCCAAAGGAATCTGTCAGTGGCTTTACTCTTGTCTTTTGAGAACGAATGCACGCTCGACAGAGTAGAGCGTGCATGTGTATGGGGGAGTCAGGAGGAAAAGATGTCGGCAGAACGATGGTTCCGCCGACAGCCATCTGAAATGCATGGCCAGCTTTAGTCAGTCACCAACTGAAATGGAGGCGATTAGGAGGAAATGTTGGGCCTCATTTATCAAAACTGGCCTTATTGCTCAAAACAACCAATCAGGGATTAGCTTTAATTTCCTAAATTGCTTTAGAAACACAAAAGCTGCGCCGTGATTGCTTGATATGGGCAACAGGGCCAGTTTTGGGTTTTTTAAAATTAATTAAGCCGTAGTCTTTTTTTCTTTACAAACTGTCAGCAAGACTGAGTTAATACGGAACATGCAGAAAGTCTAACATACTGACAAATAGTGCTTGTTTGCTTTCTGTTTTGCTCCGTCATTTGTATATTTACTGTCCCTTTAATAAATCAGACATTTGTTCTCAGCTTTGCTCATTCCTCCCCTTAAACATTGTCAGTATAATCCACACTGCATTATATGTACAGGTTTATAACTTTCGCACACAAAGCTCTCTAAAATGAAATGTCTGGAGTGCTGCTCCGTCTATCCCTTATGATTTACACTGCAGCTCCAGCTGTTCAGATTGTCTGTTGTGCATATGCACAAGTCCCCCACAAACTCAAGAGCTAGCAGTGCCAGTTTTAGAGAAAGCCAAGCCTCATGGCTCAGAGGTTGGAGAGTGGCACAAAGGGTCTAGTACATTTCCGTGCTACGGAGCAGTACAAGGCTCTGTTTTCCTGCCTTATAATGCTCCGTCAGGTGCGGTATGTAGGCTGCTATCATTTCCTAAAAGCAATTCTTGTAAGGGGCAAAATCTTAATACATACAATATGCCCCTGTATGAAATTGGAGGCAAATGAGGGTACAGCCAAGTCCCCATGCACTTCTATGGCTGCATGCATGAGGTCTAACTGGAAATCTTTAGCGTAGTATCAGTAACGTAGATAAAAATGTGTATATTTGTAAATGTATATATTATATCAAACTAGTAGAAACAGCCTAGGTAGCAAGAAAGACAATCCGGGTCCGACTGGCCGACCAGAGTACCAGAAGATTCTTCGGAGGGCCCAGGCTCTGACACAATAATGGGTCCCAAAGGACCAGCAGAAGACACCACATTTGGAACTGACTTTGGAGTCAACCACTTGCCACGAGGGTCTATTTCTTATAGGAAGATTCACACATTACCTAAAGAGACATTATTGATGATATGTACAATGATAACAACAAAATTTATGCCATTAAAAGTGGATGTTCTCGATAGTTGGGGGATGGGTCCTCAGAATCATTACCTTTGGTGGACTCAAGGAGCTTCAATCCGACACTGAAGACAAGGGAAATATCCCCCAGCCGGCACTGTGATGGATTCAGGTCAACCACACAGCTCCAGGGGGATGATTCCATTGATAACATTATACTGAGGAATTCTCCATTTGTTTTTGAAGAAGGTGCGCTAATATATTAGGATATATAACAAAGTTAAGTATTATTTATTATTTCGGAACAACCAAACCCTGGAACAGCTCTATGCATTATGTGGACCTTTAACAATTAAGACGTTGCAATTATGTATCCCTGGGTTATTCCTAGCAGCTGAACACTTAATATTCTTTGAATATCAGACACATTAAATAGACAGTAATGATCCAAGTGCAGTGCAGTGACTTTATGTAAGGATAGTGTAATGAAGAGCAATAAAGAGGAAATGCAGCCAGCCACACCATTACTTACAGCAAGACCAGACAGTGCACTAAATGGACTTCGCTGATTGCAGAAAGCTTTGTCTCATAAAAATGACTTACTGCAAGATGTGGCATCTGCTCAGTTTCTTTATGCCTATAATATAGCAGGATGGGAGTTAGTACTGTCGCTGGATTACTAAATACAGAAGAATGACATGAAGCTCCTGGGCCTGATGAAAAAGCTATAACAGCCCAACCAGGGCATTATTTTGAGTGCTGCTGTTTGCCTAATGTGTTAGAGGGTCCATTGGGCTCCCTCAGGTAACAGGGCCTGGGTACAACTGCAATACAAATCTGTTTATCCACATCAACACACAGGAATATGCGTGTATCACTTGGTGCGGGAGCAAATATAAACTAAATATTTGCCCCGGGTGGAAGGTGATAATCATTATAGCTTTTTCTAATAATCAATAATCAATTGCCAGTATTATATGCTTATGTTACATATATGTATACTCTGGCTATGTATACTTTGCCTCTGAGATGTATTTAATATTCTTGCTAGATGAGGTTTGTTCTTAAACAGTATTCTTTGAATATCAGACTGTTGGCCTCCTTACCAGGACTTCAAGGCCGTTCTGATATAAAACTGCCAAGTTTACTGGAGACAGAAATAATATTCAGACAACATAAAGTTTGTACATAGAATAATGTGTTATTAGTACGCATTTCTTGTGTGGTCAATAATTCCCAAGTCTAGTTTCGTCTTTGCACGTAAGTTTTCGCATAATTTCCAAGACTACTCCTCCCGGAGGAGGTGGGAATAAGTTTTGAGAGAAGAAACAATTGTATAATAATTTAGTGTTCCAGAATGCTGGAAGTCTGTCTCTCTGTCTACTGTTTAAAAACCATATAAAGTATATATAAATTTCTAGAGACCATAGTTCATACATACTGTAGACAGCTTAAAATTACATTTGAGGTTCCTCCTCGACTCTTTAGTAGTCTAAGGCAGTTATACAACTACTATGCAACATATACAAATGATCATGACTACTTTCTAGTGCGTAGGTGTAAATTAAAGCTCCTAGGCCCAATGCAAAGTCTGTACCAGGGCCCCCATCTTCCATGTGCCATTGATAATAATGGTGTCTGCTTATGTGGCAGAGGGGCCTTTGGACTCTCACAGTCACCAGGGCCCAGGTGTTACTGCTACCTCTGCACCCTCTATAGCTACAATTACTTATAGTTGTCAATACAAGGAAGACTTCTTTTTTTAAGGGTTGAATGTTGACTTACAGAGTAGTCACCTATTGGTGGCACTAATCTCTCTGGGGAGAGCTATTTTGCATAATTTTTCCCAGGGGGCATTACCTTAAGACTCGCTACCAGCTGAATCTCTACAAGGAAAAGCAATACCTTTCATTAAACAGGACACTGAATGTGCAAAATAAAAAATCTGATGGAATGGACCAGGTTTTTTGGCCTGCACATCTGGTTATATGATGATTTTTACCTGGATGTCGGAGGAACAATTATCACTAGCTTGAGTTTGAAGTTATCCTGTTATCCCACTAGAGAAAATTTGAGATGGATGCTTAGTGGTAGTCCAGCTAAGTGGATTAATTTTCTTGGAGGTTGGAGCAAAGAAGCCATTGGATTTCAATCCAATAACCTTTATTTATCTAGCACCAACATATTCTGCAGCACTTTGCAATTAGGGAAGCCACAAATAAGTAATGTAGGTATTGAAGGAGTTTTCCCACAAACACATGTATCCCCTATTTACAGTATAGGGGATACATATATCACTGCTGGGGTTCCTACCACTGGGGAGAAGTGCACCATGAGAGTGCGATCTCCGAAGTCCCATAGAAAAGAATAGAGCGCTGGCCAAGCATGCGCACCAGCACTTTCGGTCTTCTGTTCTCCTCATCGCTGGGGGTCCCAGCAGTCAGACCCCCAGCGATCACACATGTATCCCCTATCCTGTGGATAGGGGATATATGTGTTTTGTGGGAAAACGATGAGAAATTAGACAAAATGAGAGAGGACTAAGCCTGTATAAGCTTACAATCTAAATAGAATGGGGAAATTACACAGTAGATACATTTTGTTTATCTAAGAAAGGCCTACTTAAAGAAATTTATTTTAAAGATACACTTAAAAGTGTAAATGTTAAGAACGAGTGTAATGATCCATGGCAGTAAGTTGCACAGAATGGGTGCAGCATAGGAGAAGTCCTGGAGACAGGAGTGAGATCATGTAATGAAGCAGAATGAGAGCTCTATGTCAAAAAGCATGACTGGTTTGGTAGATTGAGATGAGAGACGAAATATATGATAAATTCCTAATTACAAATATAGGAATGTAAAGGTGGCCATACACCTTCAATAATTGTCGGCTGACATATATTGCTTCTGATCTCCCAATACACATGAGCGCTCGATTCGGCTGAGTGTGCATGTGTTCTTAATTGGCCAACATTAGCCTAATGTGTATGGCCACCATAACAACTTTGTCTACTATCTTGGAACATGGAATTGCTAATATTGATGAGTTGCTGCTTCTACATTCCTTCTGTTAGGAAAATTATAGCAAATATGAAGGTGTAATTACTTTTGCAACCTCGTGTCAATACTCTCCAATCCAATAGTAGGTGCTCCTTATCCTGCAATAAGCCAATATACAGTCCCTGCAAGTCTGAAAGCGTCTTTCCTCTCTTCTGTGACAAGTCATTAAAAAATATAATTAATTCCCTATATCGGACATGGTGGTACATTTTTTTTAATTTAAACTATTTCTTATTTCTGGTAAGAGACAGGGGAATCATACTTCATACTGTAATCAAAGGTGGAATCTTGAAGCACAATCAGATGTAAGAGAGACGATGCAATTCTCAATTTGCTTAATGCAGGCGCTATCTATAAACAAATATATTGCTGTGTCACTTTACAAGCATATTGTGAACGTTTTCAATGGATTTAACATTCATAAGATTCGGGTAAAGGATGGTAATGGGGAGCACAGACTCCAAACAGCACCTCAGACAGACAAATTAAGTCTGTTTATGATGGCCTATATGTGACTACACAGCAAAATTGTAATATAGAAGAGAGTGATACAAAGTGCTTCCCAGGGCGATACTTAATGAAATGCCATTACTGCGCACTTCTTAATTTAAAGGGGGAAAAAATGACCTTTGCTGAAATTAATTTTACTGCTTTAATCAAAAAGAGTTTGTAAGAAACATTTCTCCCAAATTGCCTTTGACTAAAATTCATATTATTTTGTGACTTTGGTGCTGTATCAGCATCCGCACTTCTCAGGGCTTTGCTAATAAGTCAAGGAGCAGTACGGACAAGGACTGTTCCTGAGACCTTCTTCTTCCTTCAGTTTTAGCGTTCATAAAAGAAGACATTTCAATTTGCTATTTAAAGTGGTTGTCCAGGAACACAAAAAGTGTTTGCTTTTTTCCTCAGAAACAGCGCCACTCTTGTCCATGAGCTTTGTGTGGTATTGCAGCTCACTCACATTCACCGAAATGAGGATACTTATGTATATGTTATGTATGATTCAATATAATAAGCCTAGTTTTAAAAAAAATATATCTCCTTCAACACTCCAAAAACATACCCATTGGTTTTCTACAAAATTGACCCAAGTGTGTATGTGTGAGATAGGGAATTAGATTGCTAGCCCTATTGGGGAAAGGCACTGATGTTGATCAGCTATTGATATATATTCTACAAGGTAAAAAATGGTTGTGCAATTTTTCTGTAACTTTTTGTCATTATCTGACCCAAAATACCGATATGGCCTGAGTACAGTCCCTTAAATGGATTGTTTGGTTTTGAAAACCCATTTTTAAATACTTTATTAGTGAATCCTGAATGATTTAGTTTGAGTTAATCTAGAGAATGGCTACACAGAGTATCTCTCATTTTGGAGGACCTGATAAGTACATTACATGAACAGCCCATTGATTTCAATGGGCACAGTGTAATTCTTTATTACCCCCTGTAGTGGCGCTGCAGGGATATTGAACACTTGCTCCAGGTGCCACCACAGTTTACAGATGATCGCTGGGGATATCAGCAGTGGGACACCGTGTGATCAGATAATTGTTGGTGACTCTTGTAATAAAAAGGGATAACTCCTTTAAGTGTCTGTATCCCAAGCCAAAAATCTCTCCCCACATTGACTTACCATAGAATCAATGGCAAAGTTGTCATACTTAGACAACCACTTTAACTACAAACATATAAGTAACATTTTTAAACTCATAACAAGGACCCATGGGTTGCATACAGTATCTTCCAACAGTGTTCCCTCTAAGCTGTGTGATCTGGAAAGGAAAGAGTTACAACAACATACCAATGAGGATCAATGAGCCCAATAACAGCTCATCCTGTCTGCAGCATTTGGAATGTTTAAATCCCAAATTTTGGGAGATTTAATTCCCATCCTGCATTGACTGGAAATGCCCCTAAGATACATAGAAAAGGCCCCTTTGGATTGAAATTTGCATAAACCTCACCCTTTTTGTGACCCAGTTCGTGGGACAGTCCCGCTAAAATTGGCTTCAGCAAGTTTGGTGCTAACTAACAGGGCAATTCTAGAATATTAAAAGTCATACAGCCCCTCTCTAAAAAGTATACGCAAATTAATAGACATTAGATGCGCTACTTATGATTGCCTTATAATTGGACTTTTTTTTAATTATTAATTTTTGTTAATTATTAATAGAATTTCCTCAGCACGTAGAATGATTAACTGTACATCACTGTGTTACATTTTCATCATGTTATCAGACACTAATACAGATGGTATTTTACCTGTCCTTGTTGCATGGTTATAATTATGCATGAGAAAGCTAACAATTGTAATTAAAATAGCTGCGAAAGAACAGAGAAAATTAAAATCTAGCACTGAAAACTGATTGAGTTCTGGCTCGGGGAGTTGCTTTACTATGATTGAGGTCAGTAGATTTGTCTGACAGCTTTTCTACATAAAAACCGGAGCCTGTGTTTTACAGTCAGCGGTCATACTGGCATGCAGTTGATTTTTGACATTAGCCAATAGTTAGCAGCAATTTATTTCCAAATGATGGAAGAGATGGGGGAGGGGCAGGAACACAAAACAAAATTAAACCTCTGTAAAAATATTATAAGAATTCTGTTTTTTAATAGACAATAATGTATTTAACCAATCTGATTTCCCTACAACTGATGAACACGACACAACTAGTACCACTATATTTTTTAAATATAGGAGGAAATTCGGGATATCACAAGGGAACCCAGAGGAATAAAGGGATAACTAGACCCTCTGCTCCATCTAATAAATGGTATCATAGATCACTTTATGCATTAACACTTAAAGGAATTTTCCAGGAAAACACATTGAATATTTAATGTGTAATCAGTGTAGGGACCCACACCGAGCAGCAAAACGAAGGGGCCATGGCATTCTATCGATATTTATCCAGGCATGCCCACACATTGATGGCCTATCCTTAGGCTCTTTTTCTGTTTTTGTATAAATGATATTAGAATTATGTAATAATTATATTTTACGCTATTGCTAATGTTATTGTCTTCATATAACTCATTCTAATCGTATTCAAAATGGCAGGCTATGAATATTCATTAGGGGCAGAATGCATATGTAATTTAGCCTCTTCCTCCACAACCTGATTGGTCTGTCTTATGACATCACCTTCACGTCTGTGCATCAGTCAGTGTGATTAGTCAAAGCCATCACTGAAGCTCTGGCCTCTAGACTCATTAAGAGACACAACCCCATAGACTCATTGGGAGACTCAACCCCTTAGACTCATTCAGAAAAACAACCCTTTAGACTCATTCAGAGACACAACCCCTTAGACTCAGTGGCTCCTAAGTAAAATCTCCTGAATCACAACTCAACAAGACACTAAAAACTGTGTCAGTTGTTTTACATAACTGAAGAATAAAGGCTGTGGAGTGCAGTTGGAAACATATGATACATTTGCCAAATTTCAGTGAATTATTGTAGTTGACCATAAAATTAAAGCTTAAAAAGAAAAGTGCAGACCTCAGGCATTGATCTCCAATCAAATTCTCTTGGTTTGGTCAATGTAAGATCTTAAGATGAATATACTCCCACCAATCTTATGATGTTTTACTGTCCTTCCCATTAAAATTTCCATTTCCAAGACATTTTTCAAAAAGTGTTCTCCATATTGAAAAGTTTTGTCTGGACCTCAGAGCTGGCAAAAATTCTAATCTATTCTGATCCTTCATTAAAGCCACAGAGGATTAGTGGCTAAGCAGCCATTGAGGAGCTGACCAATATAACCTAGCCTCTTCTTCCTCAACTAAGACCCTTACTTTCTTACTGGATGGCAGGAGGGATCCTTCCTGCAGGGAAAGACAATGGTTTGGTCCTCCAGTTTTTTAAAAATCAAACTTGGTCAAGTATTTAATCTTCAAACCACAGGAATAAATGAACCTATCTGACCATTAGCAGACTGCCATGCAAGTATCATGTGAGTGCCACCATGTAATGGCTGCCGTTCCCCGACGGCGCCATATACTTACCAGGTTGCAGTGTCTTCTGGCTTTGACATTGGTGCCGATCCTCTCCCCGGATCTCTGCTTCTGGCGGCCTCCTACACCGATGATGCTCACCTTCTACTCAGTCTCCTAGTGCACGCTGACTCTCCCTACATTAAGGGGTAAGCACACGCCAAATTATTTACCTAGCTTTCCCTGGATATAAAGGGTCCTCCCTTTCCTGTACACCTTGCCTGAGCAATTAGGTTTTCCCTAGCTTGTCTTGAGATTACCTTTGATAATTTTGTTGGATTTCCTGTGATTGACCTCTGCCTGTACCTTTGACTATTCTTGCCTGCTGCTTTCCCTGTCCTCTAGCTAGTGACTCGTGATGAATCTCTGCCGCCTGCTCTGAACTTTTGCTCGAGCAAACGTGAGTGGCTGTTTGCTGCATGCCCTGATCTTTGTTATACCTGCCCCGCATACTGTCTGTTGATTTAGTACTATGTCTGTTTATATTGGACGTCACCAAGAAAGACTAATTATGGATTTTGTCTTCCTGGTAATGGAGTTAAAGGGGCTGTTTCATTAGCGACAACATCGTTCAGATTGGCGCCACCACATTGATCAGGTATTCCCTGGGGTCTGGCTCACAGCAACCACGGCAAACAGCCAACTCAGCTGGGAAAGTTGCGGCCAGCCAGACATTTTCTCTGCAGTGACTGGTATATGGGAAACGTAGTATTACATGGAGGCCAAATAGATGAATGTCCGTCCATGTAATACATGGATGGCTCGAGTCCGTCAGAGCAGCAACTGCTCTTATAAAGCGGCACTCCGCACTGGCTCATAGTGATGAACCCTGACCCCCATATTTGAAGTCTATGTGCCCTAAAAGGCCAAAGAGACAGGGGCTGTCCTTACAAAATAATCCCTCTAATTTTCTAAAGTTGTAATAGCTTAGATTGTTTTACAAGGGACGCAATGGAGCCTGGTGTAAAAGTTATACTAGGACCCATGATCCCATAGTCATGAATGATGTCAGAATCCATTGTGTAGAATAATTTTATTTTGTGTAGTACTTATATCATTAATTTAATCATTTTATCTACATTCACAACATATTCTGGTATATACAGTGACTTGCATAAGTATTTAACCCCCTGACAAGTCTGATTTGTCTGACGTACAAAAAATACTTACGCAGATTGTTCCAGACAGTATTTTTATTGCTCACCAGTATGCTCTTAAAGTTAATACCATTCGAGAGTGAAGAATAAGGTGGCAGCATCATGTTGTGAGGATGCTTTTACTCAGCAGTTGCTGTCAATTTTGTTCAAATTGTAACAAGCCTGAGAAAGACCCTCCACTTGCCATTTTTTACTGGATGTTTGACCAATCATTGATTGAAATGTGGGAGACGTTTGCTGCTGTTCAACCATGCTTTTTCTGAGGATATCCACAGGATATGTTATAAATGTCAGATAGATGCGTGTCCCACCTCTGGAACCCGCACCTATCTCTAGAACGGGGCCCCCTAAACCCGGTTCTAACTTTGTCTGCTCTCGCTGCCTCCTGGCCACTTCCTGGTTATATGGTCGGTAGTTTCTAAAACAATGTAGCTGTTTCCATAGTAGTGAATGGCAGTTACAGACGTAGCGTAGCATGCAAGCTACGCTGTTTCTGTAACTACCATTCGGTTCTATAGGACTTACTGCGGCAGAAGGGGGTTTAGGTGGCCCCGTTCTAGAGATAGGTGCAGGTTCCAGAGGTGGGACCCGCATCTATCTGACATTTATGACATATACTGTGGATATGTCATAAATGTATGTAATGGGAAAACCCCTTTAACGCCAATAGACTTGAAGCTGTTATTGCAGGAAAAGCTTGTTCCAGCAAATATTAAAGAGGCTCTGTCACCAGATTTTGCAACCCCTATCTGCTATTGCAGCAGATAGGCGCTGCAATGTAGATTACAGTAACGTTTTTATTTTTAAAAAACGAGCATTTTTGGCCAAGTTATGGCCATTTTTGTATTTATGCAAATGAGGCTTGCAAAAGTACAACTGGGCGTGTATTATGTGCGTACATCGGGGCGTTTTTACTACTTTTACTAGCTGGGCGTTCTGACGAGAAGTATCATCCACTTCTCTTCAGAACGCCCAGCTTCTGGCAGTGCAGACACAGCCGTGTTCTCGAGAGATCACGCTGTGTCGTCACTCACAGGTCCTGCATCATGTCAGACGAGCGAGGACACATCGGCACCAGAGGCTACAGTTGATTCTGCAGCAGCATCAGCGTTTGCAGGTAAGTAGCTACATCGATTGGTGCCGATGTGGCCGACACGATGCAGGACCTGTGAGTGACGTCACAGATCTGCACTGCCAGAAGCTGGGCGTTCTGAAGAGAAGTGGATGATACTTCTCATCAGAAAGCCCAGCTAGTAAAAGTAGTAAACACGCCCCGATGTACGCACATAATACACGCCCAATTGTACTTTTACTTTTCAACACGCACAGTTGTACTTTTGCAAGCCTCATTTGCATAAATACAAAAATGGTCATAACTTGGCCAAAAATGCTCGTTTTTAAAAAATAAAAACGTTACTGTAATTTACATTGCAGCACCTATCTGCTGCAATAGCAGATAGGGGTGGTTGCAAAATCTGGTGACAGAGCCTCTTTAATCTGAAGGGGTTGAATATTTATGAAAGCAACATTTTTTTCCTTTTACATTTTTATTTCAAACATTCTGCTCATAAATAATCAATTTCAAATCATATGAGTTTGCATTAAGAATACTGTCTGGAACAATATGTAAACCTCATTTCTAATCCAGACAAATCTGTTAACTTTTTTATTTTTTAGGGGATTGAATACTTTTGCAAAACACTGTATATATAAGATACACATAAAAAGTGATCAAATACCTCAACGTAGCAATATGTCATTGTGTATTATGATATTAATTGTGCTCGCCTCTTTTTTATTGCACAGTACAGAAGAATGGCCAATCAGAAATCATTTTTATTACCTAATTGATTACAACTGGTTCCATTAGGTGTGTGGTACAACCTATGTTTACTCTGCTGACTAAAAACACACAGAGGAACAATTGCTTAGAAGAATTGATCATTCATCAATCCTTCTTTGCTGTCCGCAATTTCCCCACAGCCCACCTGGCACCAGATGTGCCATCATCCATGTGGCAGGATACCAAACCTCTGGTGACATACACCTGGAAGCACTCGGCCCTCAACAGCTGTAGCCCCTTGATTACTATACCCTCCCGGGCAACTACATCCTTACTCAGTATCAATTGCCTGTCAATTCAGCTTAGCTCCATCTTTGACTGAGTGAAGTCACGGAAGAGGGAGTGATCTGGAGACGAATGGTTAAAATTAATTGCTACATAAGAAAAAACTGAAAGATAATTATGCCTGCTTCCCTGTCACTGCTCGAGGGTAGATGACCTCATTAACTTGCTGCTTGTACACAATTCAATTACTAGGAGATGGAAAATACATTTTTAATTACCTCAGTGGCTTGTGTCCCATTCATCTCCATTTGCATGGTGGTTTTTATGGCGATATGCTCTGAAGAATGGGCAGTATCTTATTCCGATTAGCCTGGCACAGAAAAATCCCTTTGTGGTTTCTTAGAATATCTACTGTTATTCAGTGCACTTACTTCTCTTCAGATGACTCAATTTATGTATGGCAACCAGAATTCTTAGATCAATGTATACACAAACAGATTTTTGGTTTGGACTGGATAAATGTCCCCCACTGTAGCGGGCACTGAGCATCAGAGGCATAATTTGAAGCTCATGGGTCCAAATTCAAAATGACAGGGCCACCCACCTTCCATGTTACATAGTTAGTTCGGTTGAAAAAAGACACATGTCCATCAAGTTCAACCAAGGGATGGGAAAAGGGAAGGGAAAAATGTATACACATTGACATAGGAGCTGATGTTTTTTCGTTCTAGGAAATTGTCCCTTTTTTAAAGCCATCTACTGTCCCTGCTGTGACGGCTCCTGCGGTGACTATTCCATAGATTCACAGTTCTCACAAGAAAGAAGGCTTGTCGCTTCGGCAGATTGAAACTTTTTTTTCTCCAGACGGAGGGAGTGTCATCTTGTTTTTTGAGGGGCTTTTACATAGAACAGGATTTCATCATATTTTTTGTATGGGCCATTCATATATTTATATAAGTTAATCATGTCCCCCCTTAGTCATCTCTTTTCAAGGCTAAATAGGGTTCATTCTTTTAATCTTTCCTCATAACTTCGATTCTCCATGCCCCTTATTAGCTTCGTTGCTCTTCTTTGTATTTTTTCTAACTCCAGGGCATCCTTTCTATGAACATGAGCCCAAAACTGAACTGCATATTCTAGATGAGGCCTCACTAATGCTTTGTAAAGTGGTAATATTACATCCCTGTCCCGCAAGTCCATGCCTCTTTTAATACACGACAATATCCTGCTGGCCTTTGAAGCAGCTGATTGACACTGCATGCTGTTATTTAGTTTATGATTTACAAGTACACCCAGATCCTTCTCAACAAGTGACTCCCCCAGTATAACTCCCCTGGGACATATGATGCATGCAGGTTATTGATACCCAGATGCATAACTTTACATTTATCTACATTAAACCTCATTTGCCAAGTGGATGCCCAAACACTTAGTGTGTCCAAATCAGCTTGTAATTTATGAACATCTTCCATAGTCTGAACTATATTGCATAGCTTGGTGTCATCTGCAAAAATAGAAATAGTGCTATTAATCCCATCCTCTATATCATTAATAAATAAATTGAATAATAGTGGTCCCAGCACTGAACCCTGTGGTACACCACTTATTACCGGGGACCATTCAGAGAGGGAATCATTGACCACAACTCTCTGGATACGGTCCTTGAGTTAATTCTCAATCCAATTACAAACTATACTTTCTAAATCTATAGTCCTTAATTTACCCATTAGACGTCTATGAGGGACAGTGTCAAATGATTTAGCAAAGTCCAAAAACACTAAATCCACAGCGGCCCCTCTGTCTAGGCTTCTGCTTACCTCTTCATAAAAATAAATCAGGTTGGTTTGACAACTTCTGTCCTTAGTAAAACCGTGCTGGCTGTCACTTATAATACTATTTTTGTCACATAATCCTGTATATAGTCCCTCAAAAGCCCCTCAAACATTTTTCCCACGATTGATGTTAAGCTAACTGGTCTATAATTACCCGGGGAAGACCTAGAGCCGTTTTTGAAAATAGGCACTATATTTGCCCTTTGCCAGTCCCTTGGCACTATACCAGTCACTAGAGAATCTCTAAATATTATGAAGAGGGGGACAGAAATAACTGAACTAAGCTCTTTAAGAACTCTAGGGTGTAACCAATCTGGTCCCGGGGACTTGTGCACATTTATTTTATTTAACTTAGCTTGGACGATATCTACTGTACATTCAGCCAATTCAGTATATCAACTGATATATTAACAGCACTGGCACCGGCTATATCAGACGCTCTTTTTTCTGTTGTATATACAAAGCTAAAGAACCCATTTAGTAACTCCCATGTTCGGACCTTGGCTTTTTCCCATTTACATACGTGAAGAATTTTTGGGGATTTGTTTTAGTATTCTTGGCCACCTGCCTTTCATTTTGTATTTTTGCTGATTTTATTACTTTTTTACAAATTGTATTAAACTCTTTATATTTTACAAAGGCTACAGCTGTATACTCAGATTTGTTTTTTTAAATGCCTTTTTTTGTCATATATTGCCCTTTTTACAGAAGGTGTAGGCCATGTGGGGTTTCATTTTAGTTGTTTATACTTGTTACCTATAGGAATAAATTTTGCACTATAATTATACAAAGTAGATTTTAAGATCTCCCATTTATCATTTGTACCATTATTTGACATTAGTTCTTCCCAGTCTATGTCCTGAATTGCAGCGCTCATCCTGGGGAAATTGGCCTTCTTAAAATTAAGTGTTTTTGCCCTCCCAGCCTGTGTTTGTTTTTTACAGTAAAGGTAAAATTTAACTATATTGTGATCACCGTTACCAAGGTTTTCACAAACATTGACATTCCCAACAAGCTCTGCATTATTAGAAATTACCAGATCCAACAGAGCTTCACCTCTAGTCGGGTCTTCCACAAACTGGCCCATAAATTTTTCCAGCAACAGGTTGAGGAAATTTCTCCCGTTCGCAGTTGAAACCGAACCATGACCTCAATTAAGATCCCGGTAATTAAAATCGCCAATTATTACTACAGTACCCGCCTGTGCAGCCTGCTCCATCTGTTTGTATAGCTGATCATCCATCTCCTCAGTTATATTGGGGGGTCTATAGATTACACCAAAATAAATGTTATCCATGTTTACCTCTCTTTTTCCACCCACAAGGTTTCAACCTCCTCACAATATTCCCCCACTATTGTCTGTTTCATACTCACCTTCATACCACTTCTCACATACAGACATACACCATCGCCTTCATATCACTTCTCACATACAGACATACACCACCACCTTTCCTATTTGTCCTGTCTTTCCGAAACAGTGTAAAACCCTGTCGATTTACAGCCCAGTCATGAGAAGAGTCAGGCCAAGTTTCAGCAACACCAACTATATCTATATGTTCCTCCAGTACTAAGGCCTCCAGCTCCCCCATTTTTCTTGCTAGACTTCTGGTATTTGTGAACATACACTTTAACTTGCATTTCAAATTGCCACGTTTGGTATCAGAAATGTGATTATTTGACATGATTTGGGCATTATTATTTTCATTGCTGTTTTGTAACAGCACCCAAGCTAGAATTCTCTCCACCAGCACAGCGGACCCCCTTCCATTTAGGTGCAAATCATCTGCAGAATACAGCTTGTACCCCGATGAAAAGTCAGCCCAGTGCTCTAGGAACTCCAAGCCTTCTCCTCTACACCAAGACTTAAGCCATGCATTTAACTCCCTGAGCTCCTGCTGTCTTTCCTGTGATGCGCATGGCACAGGCAGTATTCCAGAGAATACAACCTTGGAGGTCCTTCCCTTCAGCTTGTAGCCTAGTTCTTTAAAATTATTCTTAAAGGGAACCTGTCACCAGCATTTTAACTATCAAGCCAGAAATACCTGGTGAAAGTGGGTGAAAAATCATTGTTATCTAACCTATAAATATGTTCTAAGTAAGCTCTGTACCTTTAGAATTCCGTTTCTCAGTGGTCCCGTGCCGTATGCAAATGAGTAGAAAAGAGTCAAATCTTCATTTAAAAAGAGTCCGATTTTCATTCCTCCAGCGTCTCAGAGTTGACTCCGCTTCCTTCTTTTTGATTGACAGCTCCTCTCACTGCCCCGCACACGAAATCCAGCGCTTGCGCATTGAGACACCAAAGCTGCTGTTCTCATTTTTTACGTTCGTCTTCGAATCCAGGCCGTTTCCTGACAGCACAGTGGACGAAGCAGTGCAGATGTAAGTGTTTGTTGCTGTGCTGTATTGCTCTCCACCACACTTCTCGTCGGCAACAGTCATGCTACAGCTGGGTAGTGTAGCACGCATGCGCACTGTTTTGAACGAGATTCAGCCAAATAGGGTCGGACAGGTGGTGGCGGTTGGCGGTGTAAAGAAGCTGCGTCACAGAGTGAAAAATAATTACCATAAAAGGCGCAAAGACTTTAAGCGACGATATTTACGGACAGTGAGGACTTCAGGAGAGAAGAGAACAGGAACGAACTTTGGACAGCTGTGGCCATTGAGGGGTCAGGCGAGTTTAACAGGTAAGATGTTGATGTCAGAATCCCTTTAAGGCTCCTCCACCTACCATGTATTCTATCGTTGGTTCCCACATGGACCACGACAGCTGGATCATCACCAGCCCCTCACAGTAATTTATCCACCCGTTCCACCACATGCCGAACCCTGGCACCAGGGAGACAGCAAACTATTCAGTTGAGGGGTCTATCCGTCTTCCTGATTACAGAATCCCCTACAACTACTAATTGTCTTGCCTTACCTGCATTACCATCCTGCCGACTACTAGCTGGGCTGTTCTCCCGGCTGTTAGGGAGATCAGTATCCACTAGGGCTGACATTTCTGAGACCGACACTCTCGCATCATCACCCAACTTGGCAATTTTGCTTGGAATAACTTAAACAGGATTGGCCTTCCTTTTCTTGGACCTCTTTCTACTGCCCCTAACTACATTAACCCAGCTACTTGCCTGATCCTGCTGACCCATGTCTTCCCCCTCCAGTTCTACCCCACTAACTGCTTGCTCAGTGAGCAGCATGCTCTGCTCAAGATTGTCAATCGCCCTGAGTGTTGCATTTTGCTCCTCCAGATCTCTAAGGCAAGCTTCCAGGTGAACAACATGCTCATATCTGCCACAGATGCCCTCCCCCCCTTTGATGGTAAAAAAAACAAAACTCTAAAACCATGCCCGAATTGCTGTTATTTGGATATCTCTCCTGTAATCAAAAAGTTGCATGTACTCTAAAATGGTACTAATGAAAACTACAACTGGTCCTGCACAAAATAAAACCTCTTACAGCTCAGTCCACAATAAAAAAAAAAGTTATTGCTCTCAGAATGTGGTGGTGACACAAAGAAATAAAAAAAAAAAAAGAAAAGTGTTTGTATTGTGCATAAGTGGTAAAGACTATATAAATTTGGTATTACCCTAAACAACCAGAAGCTTAAAATGTAGAATGTAATTTATAGTGTCAGGTCCGTATTTCAGGGTGGCTTCCGTCCCCTGTTATTCCACACCGAATAGGCACCTCTGTAAATTGAAAGCTGAAGGCATGCCTGCAAAGAAGTACACCACACAGACAAATGTTGGTAGACATCTTTCCCTCAGTCCAGCAGGAAGCGAACTAACTTTATTCGGAACAAAGAAACACACAGAGAAAAGACACATGCCCCTCCCTAGAGATGTGGGACTTGCTTAAGTCCCATTGGATCCTGAGCGGTAAGTTCTCCTGTACATTCTTCTGCACACTCCTCTTTGCATTCCAGGGGGCGGTGTCTTCCATAGGCATGTTATGCTTGCTCTTTGTGCTCCATGAATCCAATCTCTTTGTGTAATATAGTGAATATATATATATATATATGTAAGGATAATATTTTTTAAACAATATACATGGTAATGATCCCTGACAATAGCACACAATGAATGTTGTAAAAACAAATTGCAAAAAACTATGGTGGAATTGCTGTTTTGTTTCCATTGCACACCCAAAAAATTATTATCATTATATGTATTCCAACTTGGTTCCATTAAAAAATACTACTCATCCCGCAACAAACAAGCCCTCATACAGCTATAAAATATAAAAAATTATGGCTTTCGGAAACTGGAGATGAAAAAACAAAAAACTGAAAGAATTATATCTGACAATCGATTCACAATATAAAAACAATATCTTTTATTTAATTTGCTTAAATACGAGGAAAAATTTGGAAGGACGCTTATACTTTTTGTAATGATGGTGTCCATGAAATACATGCATGGTGAGTGGAACTCATTTTTGTTTTCTGTCCTTAAAGAGTACCACCACAAACTTTTTTTTCGTTCAAAAACAGTTATTACCCCAAAAAAAAAAAAATGTCCTATTAAATATAACTTATTAAAAAAAAAAGTTAAAAAAATACTTTATATGTGGCAAGGACATTATGCAAATGAAACAGATAGGGTCTTCGTGGTAATAGGTACTCTTTACGACATAAGCTAGGCCTTGTCCTTAAGGAGTTAAACAACTTGGAAGTTTAGTTCATTGGTAACACCACTGAGGGAGGAAGTAGCTAGCTTCTTCATCTACTTTAGAAATCACTATAGATGAAAAGACAGGTACGACATGGGATTTGACAAACAAGTGTCCACAATTTTCCAAATACTATTTTGTGACCAAAAAATTAAAGGGCTTCATTTAAAAAAAAATTAACACTGCAACTGGATATTATAGTCAATGGGCCACTCACTATGGTTTAGAATAGCTCTTATAGAGACCTATGTAATTGGATACTCATTCTGAAAAAGAACAGATAATGGATCATCACAAAAAGTCAAGGCCGGATTGCCCCCTTGCAGGTAGAACAAACATGCAACCGATTAACCACAATGATAGAATTAGTGGCCGTGCTTTTCTATCACTTAAACTGACTAAGACATAATTACATTTCCTAAGTACGAAAAGTAAATGTGTGTACTCTACAGAGAGCAGATAACACTGAGACAGTTTTGTTTTTGTTTTGTGACCCATTAAGTGACAATTATGGTACTTGTGTTTATTAACATCCTAGAAATGGAATGAACTTGCCAGAAACCTTTGCTTGTTCTGCATGAAAAGATTATAATAGAAGGCACTTGCTGTTCGGCTTTGTTTTAACAGCGGCTCCAAACAACATTTGCAGTTCAAAGAAAAGTACACAGAAGAATATCATGGCGCAACAATTTATTCCATCATCCTCCGAAAAAAGACGAAAAAAAAAAAAGAGAAAACAACGCTCGGCTCACTGTTAATTTATAGCTAGGGCTGCCAGACATCTCTGTAGTTTCTGTGCCAAATTCCCATCAAGAATACGCACACCAAATAATTAAAAGAGAGAGAGAGAGAGAGGGAAATGAAGATTTTTTTTCCTTTGCTGAGTATTCAGTGTAATTATAACTCTTCATGTACTAGAAAGATTTGTAGGCTATAAAACGAGAAGCTACTAAAATCAGAAAGTAGGTTTAGTATCGTGATGGAGTTGGAATAAAGTAAAAAAATAAAAAAAATAAAATCTTATGGCTATTTTTGATATATGACTGTGTGTTATCTTTATAGCACCAACATATTAGGCAGGGCTGTACACAGAATGGATCCAGATCGATCTCTGTCACCAGTCGAGATCCAGATCTTAATTTACCACATGGAACCCACATTGGGTGGGAAAGATGGGAACATAGGGGAAACAATGCAAACACAGGGACAATATAAAATCTTCTTGCAGATGTTACCTTTATTGGCCCTACGGCCAGGTGGGTCATTTGATGATTCGGGTCCGCAGTGCAAAACTTTACCTGAGTTCTGTGTCATCCTTCCTAAAAATCATCAAAGTATCATCTGTGGGGGCCTGACCAACCCTTGATCCCACCGGTCAGCAAAATGAAGGGGCAGTGGTTCTCTTTGGAGTGCCATGAGCTTTTACTGCTGTACCCGGCACTGCGACACCACTGCCCCTTCGTTCTTGGGTCTGGTTACAATGACTACTTCTGCAACCCCTATAAATAAACCTCTGACCAATGACCTTTTTTTGCAGAAATGAGGGACATTAATTAACAATGTGTGCTGCCTGGTAAAAGAAGAGTGTAGTAGAACAAAGGTAACCCAAAAGCGTGGATGCACCAAAACTGTCGAGTTACTCAAATGTAGAGCCCTGCCTACAGAAGACTTTAGGTTTAACGTAAATCTCAGTTTATTACTAATACTAGTTTTTCGCTCCCAGACTGCCTTAGAACTAGCACTGCATAAAAATTAGGGAGAGCAAGAACTAGAAACAGAGAGGAAGAAAAGCAGAGACTATGCATTTCTATAAAACCTGAGTGACTGTGTGACTAAATAATAGTCCGATAGCTGTTAAAATGGCTGCTGTAATTTAGCTGCATCCTGGACCCACCTACAAAACAAAGAATAGGTCAAGATTATAATTAATGGAAAAGTATAATACGCATGACAGATAGTTATAGAACAAGAAAGTTTCTGTGCCGTGATAAGTTTCAATGTTTGAGTACTTTATGCTTTCAGAAAAATGGGCCCAAAAGCTTAATTTGCTTACTTTCTGTTGCTTAAATACACTCCTCAACATTGAAATTGCAACACCAGGAAGGTAACGTTTTGGAATTGTGGAAATCACAGGATCGATGGACATGTTAATGATATGCAAATTATAAAATAATGGAAACAAAATATTGCAAACTTCTTGATTCAGTATCGAGTATGAGCACCACACACTGAAATACACACACACCTTGGCATGCTATCAATGAGGTTATTAATGGTTATGCCACTCTGAATGTACTTGGGCATGCAAATCATCAAGATTGGCTGCTGGCAGCTCCCTATGCAAATGTCAACCAATGACGTTCCAGATGTGCTCGATGGAAGACAAGTGCAGAGATGCTGCAGGCCATGGTAGCACGTTTAGGACATGCAGGCTGCTCACAGTAGCACGAGCGACATGCGGCCTGGCGTTGTCCTGTTGAAAAATGGCTTCTGGGACACTTTGGAGAAATGGCAGTATCACTGGTTCCTCGAGCAAATCAATGTAATGCCGAGCTGTTAGTGTACCTGAAATGAAGACTAGAGGATTCTGGCTACCGTACGTTATGCCATCCTACACCATAATACCAGAAGTAGGACCGGTGTGACGTTTCCTCTTCATGGCGTTGCCGACGTGGTCTCCAGACCAATCTTCGGCTATCATTGCGTCCAAGACAAAAAAGCGTGACTCATCGCTGAAGAGGATAGACCTCCATTCCAGCCTCCATTGGCGTCTTGCTGTGCACCATGATAGCCTTTGAGAGCGGTGGCGTGTGGTCAATGGAACACCTGTAGCTGGACGTTTGGCTCGTATCCCAATGTCGTGCAAACGACTTCTTATGGTTTGTGTCGACTCTGGTTGCCGCCTTAGGCTTGGGATGTGACGTCCAATTTTACTTGCGGTACAGAACTGATCATTCTTTCAATCAGATGATCCATCCGTGCATAGGTTTGTCAGGAGCTACAGAAAATATTGAAGACTAGCAGGGGCGTAGCTAAAGGCTCATGGGCCCTGGTGCAAGAATTCAGCTTGGGCCCCCCTACCCCTCCCCAATACCACAAGACCCCTGACGCGTTTATGGCCAGCCGCCTTGCCCAACAGCCCCCACAGTATAATGCCCCCCATAGCCACCCCCACAGGATAATGCTCCCCGTAGTTGCCCCCATACAGTATAATGCTCCCCATAGCTTCCCCCATACAGTATAATGCTCATCGTAGCTGTCCCCATACAGGATAATGCTCCCATAGTTACCCCCACACAGTATGCCCCCCATAGCTGCCCCACACAGTATAATGCTCCCATAGCAGACCCCATACGATATAATTCCCACATAGCAGACCCCATAAAGTATAATGCCTCCCATAAATGCCCCATAGCAGCCCCCTACAGTATAATGCCCCTTATAGCTGCCCCATACAGCATAATGCCCCTCATAGCTGCCCCCACACAGTATAATGCCCCCTTAGCTGCCCCACAGTGTAATGCCCCCGTATAATGCTCCTCATAGTCTCCCCCACACAGTATAATGCTCCTATACAGTATGATGCCCCCATAGCAGCCCCATACTGTATAATGCCCCTCATAGCTGACCCCACACAGTATAATGCCCCCCTTAGCTGCCCCCACACAGTATAGTGCCCCCTTAGCTGTCTCCCCACAGTGTAATGTCCCCATAGCTGCCACCATATCAGACCCTCATACAGTATAATGCCCCCATAGCAGACCCCATATAGTATAATGTCCCACATAGCTGCCCAACACAGTATAATGCCCCCATAAAGTATAATGCCCCCATAGCAGCCCCATACAGTATAATCCCCGTTATAGCTGCCACCATATCAGCCCCCCTTATACAGTATAATTCCCCCATATGTGCATAATAGAAAAATAATTAAATTACTTATCCCTATCCCCGTTCCCACGATGGGTGGAGGAGGAGATCCTTCTCCTCCTTTGCCCTGTGTTATGAGTGACTCGGCGCAGAATAGCGTGATGATGTCACTAAATCACGCCGGTCTGCGCAAAGCCGCTAATGGCTCACGGCACCGTGAATGCTGGAGGAAGGAGCCGTCAGCTCCTTGTTCCAGCATTAAATTCAAATGTATCTGTGTCCTGAGGACGCAATTACAGTTGGAATCGGGACCTCAGTGAGTGGCTCGTTACCCCCCGGAGGTCTTCACACAACCCCCCAGGGGGACACGATCCACAGTTTTTAATGTATTGTATAGTGCAGTTTGTGTTTGTGGTGGAGAGAGGAGAGGGGGGCCTGTAATTTAAAGCCTCCCTCTCCTCTCTCCACCACAAACACAGACAGTACAATACAACACATATACATTACGAACCCCTCTGCATCTTACCTGTAGTCCTCCATGCTCTTCCGCACCGGCTCTTCCACAGTGGCTGGAACGCCCCTCACGTGACGTCACAGTCACATTGTACACTGAGTGTAACATGTGACTGTGACGTCTAAAGAGCCCTGCCCATAACCAGGAAATGCCGTCACCACGGCACATAAAGAATTAGTATTAGCGCACTGTGTGCTAACGGGAGCCCTGTGGGCCCCCCAGGCTTAGGGACCCAATTGCAAGTAAAACCGCTGCGACCCCTATAGCTACGCCACTGAAGACTGGCTTTCTGGTTATTTGTATGATTAATTTCCAGGTTTAGTGTTCTTTTAAAGGGGTTGTTTCATCATATACATTGCTGACATATTGCTAGGATGTCACCAATATCTGATCGACAGTGTTTGACCACTGTGACCACGCCGATCGTTTGAGCGAATTGGCATCAGTGCTAACAAACTGTTGTGCCACTTTCTCTACTGTTCACTCTACTCTGTTTTATTTGGTGGCCATTATAGTTCATGGGAAACCATGTAGTTGTCCAGAAAAAGTTGAGCGGAACCAATAGGATACAACATAATACAATGTTTTTCTAGCCCCACTGCCACTTCAGTCCAGTGATCGGTTGGGGTCACAACATCAAGGGTCCTTTTATACAGCCCGACTTGGGCCGTGTAAACGAGCGCCGATCAATGAGACAGCTCGATGATCGGCACTCCTTTGAGCCTTTCACAAGGAGCTATGTGTGGGGCCGAGTGCTCATAAACACGATCGCTCATCCTCATATATTTCTATCATGTCGGCAGCACATCTCACTTACACATAGGGGGATGTTCTGGAGACAACGATAATATTTTGTGCTGCATAAACGATTCAATCAAACGATGAATGAGTGTTTGAACGTTCATCGGCTGATCGTTGCCCTGTTTACACATAGCAATGATCGGGAAGGAGCATTCTGTGAACGCTCGTTTGCCCAATAATTGGCCAGTGCAAAATGGCCTTAAGGTGCCCTAGCGATGTGCCACCAATGTGCAGATAATTGTGAAGACACTTTATCGACCAATTTTTTCGTATAGACTCGATGGTCACCTTAAATAATTACACCGCAGCTCCCCAATAGATCCACATAACAACCAAAACTTGATCCAGAGTCTCAGCTGTATTTAGTAGGTGCTGTGCGCCCATGATCCGAGAGATGTCATGCTTTCGATTACCAGACTGTCACTACAACAATAGGCCCCCAGAGATGAAGGCATAATGTAGAGGGAAACCATTAAGACGTCTTCTATTCTTACAGGTTTGAAAACTGAAGGTAGCACAAGGTTACGCTTTAAAGTGAATATCACTCTTAACAACAAAGTCTGCCCTGTATCCTCTGGCATTTTCCTGCTGCCAAGCCGAGGCCTGAGCTCTGTTGATTTTACGGTTTGTGTAGAACAAATAACACAAGGGTGTATTATACCATACTAAAAGCCGACCCTTTTATGCCGGTTGTAAATGCAAAATATCCCCGGTTATGTATCCAGGGGACCATTAAGAAGGGGTTTTCTTTGAAATTCCTCTCTATTAGCAAACGGCATGTTAAATAATCAGTGCAAGCCAGAACTGAGAATCTCTTTCTGTGATTGTAAGAAGCCATTAAATTATATTGTTTCGGAAAAACAATACATGTGCTAATCACACTGTGAGCATGCGGATCTTAATTTCCCTGGAGATTTGGTTATGAATTTTTACTAACATGTTAATTTTGTGTGTTAATCAGTCGCTGTAGGCTGAATGAATGGATTGACTATGTAAAATTGTTTGATATTGAAACAACTCCTTTTGACCCTCTCAAATTGGCTCCATTCCCCTAAAGACGGTTAAAGTTAATTAAGCACTCAATAGGTTTATGGTGTTTAAATTAAAATATATTACTCCTCATTGTTTAGTCATCAAGTGAGAGGATCTTTCTCCTCCTGGCTGCCTTGCTGGCTAATAGGCTTATCAAAATTCATGATGTAATGAGGAGGATTTGATAGCCGGACAAGTGTGTTACAGAACCATCCTGTCAATCAATGACAAGGGCAATACCTAAGTTCACCACTCGAGGGCACATTGTTTCCATGAATAAACTCAAACTGCTTGTCAAAAAAAAGGAGGCGAATACAAACATTTATTTTTATTTTTATAAAGCTTTGTTATCATTTTAAGGAGTCATTATTATATTGTATATGTATCTTTTATATGTATTAGAACTTTGCATGGTGGGTACAGTGACTTATCATAGGGCAGCATTTACGTTACTTTTTCACTGATATTATTCATGGTCTTCGGCAGGCACATTTTATAACAATTTTAATATTGCTGTTAGGCAGGGATATCTAAGCTTATTATGTACAATAGAAATACTGAGTCTCACCATATGATAATAACCCCTACTATACTTTCAAAGAAAAGTAAAGAAAGAAGACATTCAAGTAGTATTTGTGGGTGACATATTCAGGTCTCCAATAAAGCATCACCAGCAGGTCAAGGCCAGTGTTGTTATGCAATAGCCTCAGTCGTGTACCTACCATTGAGCTAGGGTATTTGATTGCTATGGCGCCTGTGGTGTGAGGGACCCAGCACTGAACTGCTTCACAATGTCATAGGAACTACCTGCAGCTGCCACTAGGGGGAGCTGACTGCACAAGTATGCAGCTCTCATTGAGTTCAATACTTGCTGTATAAATCCCTATGCACTTAGCTCCCCCTAGTGGTGGCTGCTAGCAGCCAGAATTCTATTATTTATCAAGTCATATAAACAAAGCTTTCAAATACAGATATTTGTGTAATTAATCAGCAAAGAATATTGGATCTATAAATGGAACAGTAGACATTAACTTTTACAAAAGTGTATAGTACATTTGGCGGAGCTCTAAGTGCTGCTGGAGCTCATTCTGTATTTTTACTTTGAGGCCCCCTGATTTCTGTGTACGTCCCTAAATAGCGTGAATATAGTCAGGCAGCTCCTTAGCAAATGGAAGTTTTAAATAATGAATGTAGTGTAGTCTGTTTACCAGGCAACGTTAACTAAAGTGGTAAACAGCTAAGGGGTGTGCCTGTCAACAAGCTGCTGACGTGTTCCAATAGCAGTCAGCAGAATTAAAAGTTTAGCTTTGGCATTAATAAAAGTAAAGTAATGTATTCACAAAATTACTTAATCCTTTATGTAGATTAAACTTCTCTATGGAGATTTAAATTGTAAAATGAAAAATTCTACTTTAACAATGAATAAACTTTAGGCTTTTTTCTGCTCAGGTTTTACGCAAATTGATCTACTGTGATGTGGTACAATTTCTGTTTTGCCGCTTTTATTTTTAGATAAGCTTTTTCTGATTTCTGATTTGACTGCATGTAAGACTGCAAGATCAGAGCTCAGTGGGTGCTCCCTGTGGTATATGATCTCTCACTTCTCTCAATGCTCTAGCCCGTATGCCGGTGTCTCCTCCAGCACTGGCATATCTGTGCAAGCTATATTGCTTAATTTATTTTGAAGACCCGCTTTCCCTGGCATGACTGCATGTGAGACTGCAAGTTTAGAGCTCAGTGGGTGTTCTCTGTGATATATAATCTCTCCCTTCTCTCAATGCTCTAGTCCATGTGCCTGTGTCTCCTCCAGCACTGGCATATCTGTGCAAGCTATATTGCTTTATTTATTTTGAAAACCTGCTTTCCCTGGCATGACTGCAAGTGAGGCTGCAAGTTTAGAGCTCAGTGGGCATTTCCTGCAATCATTCTCTTTCTCTCACAGGATAAAAGCAAAGCATAGAATTTCTTACATGTTGATTAAAATGTCACATTTTAAAGGGTTTTCCAAGACTATAAATCCTATTAGCATTCATAAGCATTATAAATTGTGTATTATATGACAATGTCTTCCATAGAACCTGGCTCTCTACTCGTATCTGGGATTTAGTAGATTGCTATGAAAGTTTTCAGTGCTTGCAGAAATACTGGGGGAAAACTGGGAGCCATGAATGACGTGGTCACTTGTATGACATTACATTACATGGACGCAGCATTATTTTTATATGATTTGCAATGCAAACCAGGGGGAGAATTAATACACATATTATATTGGGAAGTTGCTTATATCGGGTAATATACCCTTTTTTATATTCGTAGAAAGACCCTTTAATATTGATGATATTTGCAGCCAAATGCTTTGTGGCAAGTTAGGAGTTAATGCATGTTCTACAATAGCACAATATGCACAGATCAGAGTATGTATATTCTTTCAGTAGATGTCCGTACACCTTAAAGTTGTCACATTTCTTTTCATCGTTTGGTTGTGACACTGCTGAAGGCATACAGATCTTTCCCTATGTCTCTGTCTTCATCTATTCCCATCTCTTTGGCTTTCTTGGATCCGGCAGATGTTTGTCTTTGCTGTACATTGTAAATGACATCTCTGTTATTTTATTGTTTATTTGTTTTCTCTCATTGGGTTATTTGTTTTACATTTCCTTTTATTTCATTTTGATTTTGATTGTAAGATTTGTCATTTAAAATAAAAGAAATGTTTTAACTTGACAGATACACATTAATGTTAGATTTAAAAAATAAACAATAACAGTAATGTTATTTGCATTTTGATGTTTTAAATTATTGCAGTAGAATTTTGTTTTAGCTCTATTCAAAAAATCTGGGTTATCAGTAATTTATATCACTGCCTGTAGGTGGCCCTGTTGCTATTGTTTGCAATAAGATTTATCTTTTGAACAGAACCTAGGCACTGACAGAAACACTGACACCTGCAGTCTACAATATGGTACTACATGTTCATAACTGAAATGATTCTTTCCTCAGTAGTGAAAATATAAGACGCTGGCTTTTATCACTGGTGAATTTTCAAAAATATATTGAATCTCTAAAGATGTGACTCTAAGGCCTCATTTACACGAGCGTATTATACGCGCGTGCGACGCGCGTGCTTTTCACGCGTGTCGTACGCACCTATAATAGTCTATGGGGCTGTTTAGACGATGCGTGAATTTTGCGCAGCGTGAGTGCGTTGCGTAAAACTCACGACATGTTCTATATTCTTGCGTTTTTCACGCAACACGCACCCATTGACTTCAATGGGTGCGTGAAAACAACGCATGCCACACTGACGGTCCTGCGTTCCATGCGCGAAAATCATGCAAGAGCTGTCAAAAGGATGAATGTAAACAGAAAAGCACCACGTGCTTTTCTGGTTACAAACATCCAAACGGAGTGTCAAATTAGAGATGAGCGCACCGAACTTCACCGGGTTCGGCCGAACTCGTTTTAACCGAACCCGGCAAAAAATGTTCGGGTACGCGACGTCAGGAGACAGTCACTGCCCACGGTGCTGAAAGACTTAAACTGTTTCAGCACCATGGACAGTGACTTTCGATCACAATATACATATACGTGTAAAAAAAAAAAAGAAGTTCTGACTTACCGATAACTCCCGGCTTCTTCCTCCAGTCCGACCTCCCGGGATGACAATTCAGGCCAAGTGACAGCTGCAGCCAATCACAGGCCAAGCACAGGCTGCAGCCAATCACAGGCTGCAGCGGTCTCATGGCCTGCCGCGTCATCCTGGGAGGTGGGGCCGGATGACAAGAGAGGGACGCGTCACCAAGGCAACGGCCGGGAGACCGGACTGGAGGAAGCAGGCAGTTCATGGTAAGTGTGAACGTCTTTTTTTATTCACAGGTTGGTGTAGATTGTGATCGGCATTCACTGTCGAGGGTGCTGAAAGAGTTACTGCCGATCAGTTAGCTCTTTCAGCACCTTGGACAGTGACGGGCGTCGACTACCTCATCTCTATGATGGCGGCTGCGCGAAAATCACGCAGCCGCGCATCATACACGGATGACACACGGAGCTGTCAATTGCCTTTTGCGCACGCAAAACGCAGCGTTTTTTTGCGTGCGCAAAACGCACACGCTCGTGTAAATGAGGCCTAAAGCATGAACAATCTGTCATCAAATGTTTGTCAGGAATGCAGCATTAAATGCTGTGTGGTTTGTCAAGGGTGTAAAGCCATGTTAATGCTAAAGCCTAGTTCACACTTGGCATTTCATTGCAGATGTTCCACTGCATTTTTTCTTAAAGTTACGTGAATGAGACTGGCAAAATTTCCATTCATGGGTGTTTTTAGGGTTTACTTATTTTTTTTAAACTGCAGCATGCCCTATTTATCGCAGATTTGCCACAGTTTTTCTCTATTGACGTCAATAGAGAAAAATTTAAAAATTTAAGACTGCATGCAAAAAACATTTTTTTTTTAGCATTTCCTGCAACTGTTACTTTAAGGAAAAATGCTATCAGGATGTCAGAAAAATCACATGTACGAACAGCCACACTAAAATAATCTAACTTATTATCTCTAGGATCTGGTGTTCTGTAATTAGACTTTAATTGGCAGGTTGCTTACAGAGTCCTCCACAATTTCAAATATCTGAAACTGTGTTTTATTATGGCTTCCAATACTAAAAGCAGAAAAACTGTGCATTTAAATGTATAAAAGAAAAAAAAAACCCGGCTGTGGTGTCACCAGTATTTACACTGCTCAGCAACTTTATGTGGGTGGGACTGCAGTGTGATTGACAGTTCTGCTGTGAAATGTAAGGTCCTGCTGTGCCACTGTCCTCTGTTGGGTGATGACTGTACATTACTGTGAGTCTTTTTGTGTTTTTGTGTGTGAAAATTGTAATTTATAATGTTTTACAACCACAATGTTACCCTTTTTAAAGACATTTTTAGTGAAATGTGATATGCACGTTAGAATTTTGATACTGGTCCACAAAAGCAGAGAACGAGCGTCTGGCTAATAACCACAGTGGCACCAGCATTCTGCACTTCGGCGAACTCAATGTTTCGGAATTGTGAACAAGATTGCGGGTGACCTTGAAACCATTGCAAAAAGTCTGATAACCTGAGATTTTTTGCAATGGTCAAAAAGTTGGCCATAACCTTATTTCCTATAGGGAAACACCAAGGAAGTGTAGGACCCATTTGCATCCAATTTTTGGCCTATGTTTGGCATATATGCCAGTAAAAGCCCCTGATGTCTTCAGCTTCTCACTTTTCAAACATTTCTGCAGCTATAAATGAAGATAAAATTCTCATGGTGACACACACTACACCCCTAAATATAATAGCGCCATACACTGTGTCCCTGATTATAATAGCACCATACACTGTGTCACACACACACACACACACACACACACAATTCCCCCTGTAAGTAGTGTCCCCGATAGAGCCCCCTGTAGATAGTGCCCTACATAGATCCCCCTGTAGATAGTGACCCCATAGAGCCCCTTGTAGATAGTGCCCTATGTCGATCCCCCTGTAGATTGTGGCCCCCATAGATCCCCCTGTAGATAGTGCCCCAAATACAGCCCCCTGTAGATAGTGCCCCACATATAGCCCCTGTAGATAGTGCCCCACATACAGCCCCTTGTAGATAGTGCCCCACATATAGCCAACGTGGAGATAGTGCCCCACATATAGTCAGCCCCCTGTAGATAGTTCCCCACATATAGCCCCCTGTAGACAGTGCCCCACATATAGCCCCCCTGTAGATAGTGCCCCACATATACCCCCTGTGTAGTGCCCCACATATAGCGCTCCCTGTAAATACTGCTTCATATATAGCTCCCCCTGTAGATAGTGTCCAACATATAGCCCACCCCCCCCCCCCCCCGTAGTGTCCCACATATAGCCCCCCTGCAGATTGTGTCCCACATATAGCCCCCCTGCAGATTGTGGCCAACACATAGCCCCCCTGTAGATAGTGATCCCTGTAGATAGAGCCCCCCCCCCCTATAGATAATGCCGCTCACATTTCATCGCACCGCTTGCGTCGTTGAAGGGCGCTGATTGACAGGTCATTCTGCCCTGCCAATCAGCGCCTGTCAACGCGCCGCTTGTGTCATTGAAAGGCGCATGTAATTGTATCTGCATCCTATATATGCAGGTACAATTATAGTGCAGGAGGGCGGCTGGTTTCAGTGGCGCCGCCGCCCCCTCAAAGAGGCAGCAGGCTGCCCTCTGAGACAAGAAGCTCATCTCGCCTCACGGACGTAGCGGCCCTGTCATCCATCTGTAAACTGAAAATGTGGGGAATTTATTAAGACTGGCGTTTCATATGCCAGTCTGAAAGGGGTTGTCCAGGTCTCTGCAAATCAAGGTTATTTTTTTGTAAAGTTTAAAGTTACACAATTTTCCAATATACTTTCTGTTTTAATCCTCACAGTTTTTAAGATCTCTGATTGTTGTTATTCAGTAGGGACATTCATTGTTTACTTCCAGTGGCTAATATTCTGTCCATGGTCTGATTTTGTCTGTGCATATTCTCTGAATTATAAAGTGCTGAGGAATACCTTGGCGCTATGTAAATAAATTGGATGTAAACAAAAATTATTCTAATCATTGACAGCAAGCAAAGATTTTGAAAATGTTGAGGAATTCAAAAGAAAAGACAAAAGTCCTTATCACTACTCCACTCCCGTGCTCTTAAAAATGATAATCCACCACTATTGTAGCAATAACAGACGAAAGAGAGATTCCAAGGTACCGGGTTCCTTTAAAACGTAACTTTTATTTCCTTATTGCATACGTTAATGCATGCGTACAAAATAACAGCGTCATGTCAAGCTGAAAATATGGGGTAGACAAATACAAGTATATATAGAGCAATCATATAATGGTAACCAATCGCCGCCACTTAGTGCAGGCCGCCCATTTATCTGTGCTTCCAGTCTCGCAACATGGGCACAACTGTAAAAAATGAAATTAAAAACAGTAAAAACCATAGACACAGATCTTAGCATTGCCTCTGAGTACACAACGCAGTACATAATTCTATAGAGGGCCATAAGTTAGACTGAACGACCACTTTATCAGAGACATCGTCCCTTTTAAGATTGGAGCTTCCATGTATGGAAATTAGACACGTGCCCCCGGAGTGCAGCCTAAAAATCAAGTGAGCAAGTTCTACGTGGGCATAAATCTGCATTATAATGGTAAAATCGAGCGATCAGAGCGACTTCAAACAAGGCATGGTCATCAGCGCTAGACTAGTCGAGGCCAGTGTTTTAAAAACTGCCGGCCTTGTGGGGTTTTCTCGTACAACAGTGTGTAGGGTATACAGCGTATAGTGTAATTGAGAAAAAACATGAAGCGAAAGGGGATCCTGTGGATGTAAACAACTCGTCGACGAAAGGGGTCAAAGGAAGATGTAAATGGGGGAGGAATCCTCCAGCTCACCGATCCTATGTCCGAGCCCGGACAGCGCACGGATCCTCGTGGCGGCACACGATGGAGATCAAAGCAGAAAAAGAGAAATACCGCGGCGTAGTACAGTAGCAGTAAAGTGGATGAGATTGGAAAAAATTAATAAATTGACCTGCGGTGCTTAAACTTTGCAGAATGTCAATTTATGCTGCGGAACTGCTGCTCTTCTGTTTGGGTTTTTCCAATGTGGAGGTAAAACCTGAAACAAATAGCCATGTTTTTTGAATTTTGCGGCGGAAAAGCTGTGATTCTGCCGCAAAAATCGCAAATGAGAAAAAAATAAAAAAAATTTTGATAAAAAATTACTACCCCCAACCATTGGCATAGCAACGTGATCCTCTGTGCTGAGCGCAGGACAGCCTCCTGGGATGATGCTTCACCCCATGTGACTTCTGCAGTGGTCACATGGACTACAGCGTTGTCTCAGGAGGCCGGGCTGTACTCAGAGCAGAGGGACATGTCGCCATGACAACACCCAGTATAAAGTTTAGTGGTTTTTTTCTGCAGTATTTCCGCAGAGGACATTCCGCCTGAAAAACTGCACCAACTACCTGCGGCTTCCGGGATGGATACACCGTGTACTTTTACGCAGTGCATCTGCCCTGTGTGTCCCTACCCTAAGGGAAACAGAAAGGGAAGACTCCAGTGGGCAAAAGAACACAAAAATTGGATCACTAAGCAGAGAAAAAACATCTGGTCAGATGAATCCAGATTTCTGTGGCACCATGCTGATGGCAGGGTCAGAATTTGGCGCAAGCTGCATGAATCAATGATCCCTTACAGTCAGGTGTGAACAGTTCAGGCTGGTGGAGGTGGAGTGATGGTGTGGGGAATATTTTCTTGGCACACCCTGGCTCCTCTGATACCTGTGGATGGACGATTGATCAGTTGGGCTTACCTAAGTATTGTGGGCGATCAAGCTCATCCCTTCATGGCAGCTGTTTACCCTGTGGCTCTAGGACACTTTAGCAGCAACTGTGAGAAGCGATCCTGTCCGCATGGACCAATGTTCCTGCAGAACAATTTCCCACCTAGTGGAATCCAAGTCATGACGAATTGCTGCGGTTCTGAAGGCCAAAAGAGGTTCAATGAGCTACAAGATGTATCTCTAGTAACGTGGCCATTCAGTGTCTATATTTATTAGATTTGTTCAGTATCGACGTCATCATTAACTCAGGTTCAAGTTAACTTATAATTTTTTTGGACCAATGGCCTTTTTTTATTACATGTGGAGAATAATCGTATAGAGACAATATTGCCTGCCCACTTCTCCTGGCATTCGTGTATACTACTAGCGTACAATCTCATCATGTGATCCTCATGTGACCCGGTTGTCCAGAAAATCAAACGCTACATAGCTTTATGACGCTAGATCACATATCAGGTAGTCAAGGCAACCTGACGCTAAGAATGTTGTCTATCAAATTTTTTAGGTAGGATCACGTGACTTGAGATTTCATACCATCCGATCGGCTTCTAAACCACCACATTAGTGTCCAGTCTCTGTATTTATCTCTAACAGATGAAGGATGAGTAAATAGAATGTTACATAGTTACAAAAAGTATGGTCAGGGCCGGCCTTTGGGGTGTGCAACCTGTGTAATGGCACAGGGCGCATCACTCCAGCAGGTGGAAGGGGGCACTACGCTGGCTCCCTTCCCCTGCTTGTATTTCTGAGGCGCCCGGGCCCGGCGACTCTGCTGCTGCCTTTCCACCCCGGCGCTCCTTCTCTGCTCTTGCCCCAGAGATACACTGAGGCACATTACATGTCACGTGACAATTCAACATGTGTGTCCCAGTGCAGCGTCGGAGCCAGAACAGAGAAGGACCCGGACGAATGGTGAGTAAAATTCACCACTGCTCCTTTCCCGGGTCTCCAGTCTGCAAGGCAGCCATTATTTATACATTATTTAACATTACACAATGGCACATTGGGGGGCATAATTATACTGTATGATAGTGATAGTGGGGGTATAAGGTGGCCAGGCATTATAAGGTGTGTGTGATGTGGCATAAGTGGGCATTATTTATACTGGAGGTCACAAAGGGGCATTATACGGTGTGGGGGTCACTAACAGGCATATTGCGGTGTTGGAGCACTAAAGGGGGCATAATGCTGTGTGTGGGCACTAAAGGGGGCATTATAATGCGGAGGGGGGCATTATAATGCGGAGGGCAATAAGGGGCTTTATACCATGTGAGGGAATTAAACGGGGCATTCTACTGTGTGGTGCGCACTAAAGAGGGCAATATACTGTGTGGGGCACTAAATGGGGTATTATACTGTGTGTGGGGCATAAGGGGGTATTATAATGTGTGGGGGCAGTAAAGGTGGCATACTGTGACGGGGCAGTTATGGGGGCATTATACTGTATGCGGCAGTTATGGGGGCATTATACTGTGTGGGAGGCAATATACTGTTTGGGGCACTAAAAAAATGCATTACACTGTGTGGGGGCATTATACTTTTTTATGGAGCATTTTAATTATGATGGGTGGGGCACCTAAAGAAAATTTCCCACAGGGCGCCACCTATCCTAAGGCCGGCCCTATGTACGGTTGAAAAAATACATATGTCCATCATGTTCAACCAATGTATGGGAAGAAAGGCAGGTATATATATATATATATATATATATATATATATATATATATCCAACCTCAATATTGTCCAAAATTGTATCTGAACTAAATATTGATTTATACAATGTAAAATCATCGTTATCCATAATGCAGTTATATAAAGGTTACTAAATGTGACTATAGGCTATTTTTTGCAACATGCTTCTGAATACAGTACTTGCCTAGCAAATGTTTGTATCTTTGCTTTAGCCATACTTTAAAACACCTAGGCTTTGGTCTGGCACTTTATTATATTAGAAAATTTCATTATGAGCAACACCTTAAAGTGGGCCTGTTGCATCTCTCCAGACATGTCTATTTTTAGCAATTAGTATTCCCCATGCATTGTGCTATTCCTCTGTTATTCCTCCTAGAAATGTATGAATAGATTAAAAACTGGGTGTTAACATTCCTCTTATGAAAAGGGCGTGTCCCTACACAGATTTGCTTTGTCAGCACTGATTGGCCAGTGTCAGTCTATGTAGGGACATACCCCAAACTTGTAAGCCCAGCTATTAATTTATTCATACATTTCTGGGAAAACAGCACAATGTGGAGTTCTAAGAAAGGATGTTTCAGAATTGTTATTTTATGAGGAATACAATTATTTACTAAAATAAATATCAGGAGAGGTTACAGGTCCTCCTTAATATTATACATTAATAGAATCACTCTCTCTTTACAATCAGGTTTGAATAGAATTTTTACTGTCCTGCAGCAGAATACAGGTACTGTTTGCAGCAGCTTGTATTCTGTGAATGGACCACTCACAGAGGCTGTTGCAATGGGCCTTGTGACTCTTTATAAGAACATCAGTGGGGACCATGGGCATAACTACCAGGTTAACCGGCATAGAAGATGCAATGGGACCCAACATAGTGGCCTGAAAACCAGCTTCCCTCATTAGTGAGATAAAATTAGTGATCATTGTAGAAATACGGTGCCATATGGCGGCACGCATAATATGTCATGCGATGGAAGATGCCACAATATTTTTTTTTATGACAGATTACATATAAATTCATGAAAAAAGTCTCTGTATGCCTCTGGATAAAAAGGTACAGTATGGGCTCATGTATTTTTATAGGTGCTGTATCATGGATCTTTCTGCCCACATGTAATCAAGGCAATGCCAATCCAATTGTGACGGGCCAATTCTTTGCAAATTCTCCATGATCAGGAAAATCTACGATGCTTGTAACTATGCCTTGAACAACGCAGATTCAGCCACAACATCGCTTCATCAAAAGACTATCAGCAACATCCGTGCAGCCTTATTGTCCCCTGGGACCTCGACTCACGAGTGTAATTCTTCCCCTGAAATAAGTGTCATAGGCAGGACCAGTATAATTTGCTGATATGATAACAAAAACAGCATTAAGGTAATTACATCTGTGTTCCATATTTCAGAGGACATCACACCGGGGGAAATAACAGGTTTTTTCTTGCCTAACCTGGTCAATTTTTTTCCCATAACGGCAATGAAGCGACTTACTCAATGGGATTTTAACATGTGTTCAATTTATAAATGTGTTCATTAACGTAGCCCTTTGCCCGAGGTTAAAGACTGCCGGCTTGGAGTTCCAATCAACCGAAGGCGCTCTTTTATCGTATTATTACTGCTCCGAGACAATAAGAAACCTTTTAGACAATTGCCGACTTCATCCACCGCGTTTTTTTCCTCCAATCCGAGTCCTCGGTGCAGAAATGTAATAAAAACTGTCATACTTCAAACATTTTAAACACGGCATTAATTATAAAATCTGTGTAATTTGCCAAGTCTTCAGTTCTGCCTCTGAAATTGAACTGCAACACCTCCCTATAATCATCTGAAAATATACACAATCATGTGTCACCGGGTTAATAAAAAGAGATGTATGAGATGAAAAGAACACACATTTCCAGGTGAAATTTTTGCCCTTAGGGTCTTTATCACTTTCTTTAAAAAAATATTTAGAAAATTGACCAGTTTTTAAAATTACTTTCATTAAAATGTACCAATTGTAGTCCCAATTTTTTTTTTTAATACCTAATTTTGTATTATTTTTGTTAGCTATTCTGACCCATTAAAAAGACTTACGAGGTATGTCTAAAAATGTGCAGATTTTTTTTTTTATAAAAGGCCAACATATATCCCTGCATTGTACATTTTACAAAAGGTGGTGCAATTGACAAATTAGACAAGTTTCACACGACCATAATATGGGTAATTTTTGTTACATCCGGGTCCGACCATGGCTCTAATGTCCTGCACTGACAGCATCACAGGAGGTGAGGGTGGCCCTGTCGAGACTACAAGCTTACGTGGTGGGTGGGAAACAATAGACTTTAAAGGCTATGTAAACCCAAGTAGATTCCCCCCCCCCTTTTTACTAAAATGTATTTTGTGCTTAAAAACATGTTCCTAATTGACTTTCATTAAAAATGTTATTTACTTTTTGTGATGCAGCTTCTATGCATGCACTCTACATAGAAGCTGCATAGCGCCGCTGTAAGGCGAATGTCAGTCTGCTGGACTGACGGCTCGGCTGTCCACTGAGGCCACATGGAAAGGGGAGCTCTTTTGATCTGTTCACTTTGTTGTGGTGTTGTGTGGTGGTCTTTGTTGCTGTGGTGCTGTGCCTGTGGGTGGGGGATGTGGCACAGAGCCAGGGTTTCTTTGCCTGGCATCAGGGGTGCTGTTGGGCCCCTGAGTTGCTCCTCCTGCAAGTACTGGGTTGCAGCTGCTTTTGGTTGCTCTGCGATATTGCACCTAATACACCGCATTCCAAATTATTATGCAAATGTTATTTTTCGCTGATTTTCCTAAATAGTCGATGCAAATGACAGTCAGTATAATCTTCAAGCCATCAACTGTTGGAGTGTAATGCGAATTTTATTGAACAAATCTCCTAATGATAACAGATTTTTTTTAAGAAGTAAAAAACCTCAAAATGCACTGTTTCAAATTATTATGCACAACAGAGATCAAAATATTTGAAAGGTTGTAAAGAGAACTAAAATGGTAATTTGTTGAATTTGCAGCATCAGGAAGCCATATCTACAGAAATCAAAAGCTATTTCAAACAAAAAAAAACTTAACAGGCCAAGTTACATGTTAACATAGGACCCCTTCTTTGATATCACCTTCACAATTCTTGCATCCATTGAATTTGTGAGTATTTGGACAGTTTCTGCTTGAATATCTTTGCAGGATGTCAGAATAGCCTCCCAGAGCTTCTGTTTTGATGTGAACTGCCTCCCACCCTCATAGATATTTTGCTTGAGTATGCTCCAAAGGTTCTCAATAGGGTTGAGGTCTGAGGAACATGGGGGCCACCCCATGAGTTCCTCTCATTTTATGCCCATAGCAGCCATTGACACAGAGGTATTATTTGCAGAATGAGATGGTGCATTGTCATGCATGAAGATAATTTTGCTACGGAAGGCACGGTTCTTCTTTTTGTACCACGGAAGAAAGTGGTCAGTCATAAACTCTACGTACTTTGCAGAGGTCATTTTCACACCGTCAGGGACCCTAAAGGGGCCTACCAGCTCTCTCCCCATGATTCCAGCCCAAAACATGACTCTGCCAGCTCCTTGCTGACATCGCAGCCTTGTTGGGACATGGTGGCCATTCACCAACCATCCACTACTCCATCCATCTGGACCATCCAGGGTTGCACGGCACTCATCAGTAAACAATACGGTTTGAAAATTAGTCTTCATGTATTTCTGAGCCCACTGCAACCGTTTCTGCTTGTAAGCATTTGTTTAGGGGTTGCCGAATAATAGCTTTAGGCACACTTGCAAACCTCGGGAGGATCCTACACCTTGAGGTTCGCGGGACTCCAGAGGCACCAGCGGCTTCAAATACCTGTTTGCTGCTTTGCAATGGCATTTTAGCAGCTGCTTTCCTAATCCTATTAATTTGTCTGGCAGAAACCTTCCTCATTATGCCTTTATCTGAACGAACCCATCTGTGCCTTGAATCAGCCACAAATCTTTTCACAGTATGATGATCACGCTTAAGTTTTCTTGAAATATCCAATGTTTTCCTACCTTGTCCAAGGTATTGCACTATTTCACGCTTTTCAGCAGCAGAGAGATGCTTTTTCTTTCCCATATTGCTTGAAACCTGTGGCCTGCTTAATAATGTGGAACGTCCTTCTTAAGTAGTTTTCCTTTGATTGGGCACACCTGGCAAACTAATTATCACAGGTGTCTGAGATTGATTACAATGATCCAAAGAGCCCTAAGACATAATACCATCCATGAAAAACTAATAATTAAATGTTTATGACACTTAAATCCAATGTGCATCATAATTTGGAACACGGTGTAGAGTAAGGGCCCACTTCAGTGGTTGCAGTGAAGTTTGATCAACATATTAACAAAGAACCTGATGTTCATGTCTATAAATTTTGTTTAGGTGCAATACATAATTGTATATAAAGTGGATGAGCGTTCCAGGTCTTTTTTTTTTTATAGTTTGCTAGAAATGTAGCTGTCACGGTCCTGGGGTATGTGATCCCACTAGGCCGCTCTGCATTAGCGGAGTGGCAGCTCGGTCAAACAGTCTATGCAAAGTCTTTCGCACAAGAGTACCTGTAAGAGTCCAGACAGAAACAAAGCGTAGCAGAGGTTTTGGCACAGATGGAGCTTGACGTGTCAGTTGAGACACACTTGACTCCAACTAAAGGCTTAGGCTCAGAAACAAAACACAACAACAGGATACAGGGGAACTGGGAGCAGGAAACAACTAAGGGACCATTTTCAATACGAACATGGGTAGAGAACAACGCTCAGGCAAGGAGTGGAAGGGCAGAGCCTTATTATAGTCCAGAGTGATCTTGGGATTGGTTAGGCAACTTTTCACATGTGCGCATGCTGGTCCTTTAAGGCCAGGGACAAGCACCCTAGAGTCCAGAGCAGAGTGGTCGCGTGTGCCGACGTCTCCGAGGAGGGACGGAAGGTGAGAAACTGTAACAGTAGCATTACATGTAATGCATGGAGGGGACGCGTTCACCAAAGCTGGAGCCGCACTAACTGTGGCACTCTGTTCTGGCTCGTAGATGGGGGTCTCAAGCAGGGAATCCCCATTCTTTGACTACATATCCTGTGATCACTGACAGGAGTTGTCATTATGAGACAATCCCTTTATTCCGTCTGAAAGATGTCCTCACTCAAAAGTAGATGACAACGTTTATGGGAATCTCAGCTGTGAGCCTGCTTGGCACAGCCGTTTACTGAGTAAACCATAGGCATGGATCCTCGCACACTACACCACCTATCTGATAAGGGGAGTAGTTACAGGTGGAGGAGTCACAGTTCTACTTGTATATGTATACTTACCATCTGTTCTCACTCATAAGAGTGGACCCAGGGAACTTTCTACAGCCTTTTTACCGACAAATTAAAATTCTATTTGTTAACTTTCAACTGAGATTTCCAGGGGGTGGTGAGAAATCCTCCTGATGCCCAAAGAAGGAGTTTTAGAATAAGCCCCTCTGCCCCTGGGTCCTAGAACTTCAGCATAGCAGCTTCCCAACCATTCTCATTTATAATATACCTTTAACTCGGAGGGCTGCAAGATCTTTTTCATGTATCCATACAGTCCCTAGGATCGATCTATCTATATATTGCATATGGCGCCCATAATACATCCACTAAAAGGTGACTGTATTACAACCATCTGAGTGCGGGTTTACCACAAATCGGCAACTAGTCTTTGCCTACATCCCTTTTTCTTAACCTATAAATTGTGACCCCATCCCAATGGCACCCTAGACAACTACCTACTCCTCGAGATATCTTAACGCATTCAAGAGAGTCGACTGTCAAACTCCATATTTATGAAGTCCTCGAACACTATTTTAATAACAGTAAGTTCTTCTGACTAGCAAGCCTTTGTAAATGTGCCCAATATTTGATCTTCCTGAACTTTAGGAGGCCAAAACAGGTCTGCGCAGCACGGAGAGGCAGTCGACTGTAATAGCATATGACATTTGTAGTCCTCACTGCTCTGCAGGTGGTGACCACCGAGACAGGAAGACAAATACACCCTGAAGAATATTCATTGAGGAGCTGAAAAAAAAAGATTAACATTCTATATACACGGTACGGCGATATCCCAATTTAACCATGCATATGGCGTTACGGCAGTGGGGTTAGGCTTGACAGCTTAGATACCCCGCATTGTTTACAGTACTATAACAATACACAGCTCTATCCGTCAAAAATCAGGCACTAGCAGCGCATCTGCTCCGTGGGTAAAGGAAGCTATTCCCTCCATGTAGTTAATTAAAATTAGACCGTTTATCAGAACATTAATGCTTTCCCCAATTATTCTTACTTTATCTTGCTTCTCAGACTGACTTAATTTTTATGTATGCAATTTACAAATGATATAGAGAGACATAAATTGTGCTACAACTACAGAATAATTAAATTCACTCTGGCTGGGTGACCCGATATTTACCTGCAAGCAACAGATGCAGTATATTACCACAAAATATTTTATTATCCTAGTGTGGGCGAGGGGGTGGGATAAAAATAATTACACTGAAAAGGACATTGAATATTTGAGTCACAAAATAATGGTCCCACATGCCCTACTATCTGTCCAAGCTTGATGCCGATTCTCAAAATTTTAGTAAAAAAAAAAAAAAAAAAAAATATATATATATATATAATAATTTGTAGAGGGGTTAAATTATTACATTTGTTAGATCAGGCAAAAAGAAAAAAAGTTAACTTTTTCTCAATTGGAATAATGTTTAAAAAGAAATAAATTCTGTGTGTAGATATTGCCGTTATATACTGGTTATGCCGCCCCCTGTTTTTGATTCCCTCTCAGAACATCCACCTAATCTATGGGGAGAAGAAACAGTTTCTAATGCGTACGCATTACTCCACCGCTAAGAGGATTCGGGAGTTGGCGCTCACATATGTTCAGTCCCAACATTTTTCAGCCAGCTTTAACCTTGATTTACATGAATTTGTAAAAAAAAAAAAAATAAAAAAAAAATGCACAATTTTTCTTACAAAAACTTTAATAAAATACTGGTGTTAATGTGATATTGTTACATACAAGTCTCCAGCTGCAAAATTCTGTAACAAAACAAAATCTAAAAACACTATATCTGTAAATCTAACAGAATACTTTAATAAAGAGGATTTATGTACATGGCTGAAAGCATTGAAATAAACAAAACCAAAAACACCTCAATATTCACAAACTAAGTTTCAACAATTTAGGCTTCGTTCACATCTGCGCTTGGTCTCCGTTTAGACGTTCCGTCGGAACGGAGCCCTGACTGATACAAACGGAAACCGTAGGTGACAGATCCGGTGACAATGGTTTCCGTTTGTATCAGTTATGCAAGGGTTCCGTCATTTGGCCGGAATCAATGGCATAGCAGACTGTCAGGGCTCCGTTCCGACGGAAAGCTCTAACGGAACGGAGCCCAAGCCCAGATGGGAACGAAGCCTAACTGCCAAAAAAAACAACAAAACACTACAGCTTTTTTGTAATCACATTAAAAATCTGTTCATAGGTCTCTTTCAAACACTAAAATGTTGGGTAATTCTACCCTTTCTGAGGTAATGAATATAGTTTGTGATGGTGCAAATACTATGATATAGTAAGTCAAGTGAAGGGAAAGAAAAAAATAAAATAATTCACAGTTCTTTTCACCTCATCACAACTCATCGTGGTCTCTGGTGAGGTCTTCTCCATAGTTTGTGGCCTGGCTTCCCACAAACATATTCCAATTCTGTAAGATCTCATCTTTGGTCAACATTTTATCCTACAATAATAATAATAATAAAAGGAAAAAAAAAAAAAAAAAAAAGCAACATTTAAATAAAATGCCATTTAGAAATGATTAAAGAAGCCCTCCCATGAGTCTCATAGACTTCCATAGAGAAACTGACTTCCAGTCCACACACGAGACGCTGTGTGAGTCGTCCAGCCAGATTAGAGATCACGTGACCGCACGGGGGCGCCGAATGGAGCCTGGGTTTTGAAAACTAGACGCTTGGGGAGTAAATAAATAGCATATACATGTGCAAGACGCCCATTACAAACGGGCAAAGCAATAAAAATTTTCATGGGAGTGCTTCTTTAATGATATATCAATAACAAGAAGGGCAAATCACAGAATACTTTTGACAGACTTAATTTACAGCTTGAAAAAAAAACAAAAAACACAATTTATTAAAAAGGACTCATTCATTTTACAGATGGATCTACATGGGATTCAGTTGCTGTGCCCCGCTAATTCTGGTCAATGAACAATGACATTTCATAAATGCTCAATTAAAAAAATACATACAATTAGCGTGTATTCACATGGTACAGTCACTTCGCAGTTTTTGCTGTGAATTTCACAAAAGCGATATTACCACATCATGTGAATAGGACCTTAGGGGCAGCATCGACGTGGCCGCGATGTGGCCAATAACCATGCTGGTAGTTCTGTTCGCTGTGGTTGTCATGTTGCTTGTTAATGGTCGTTCAGTGTTGCGGGTAAAACGATTGGTTGCCTGCAAAATTGTGCGACCATATGGGTCTATTCATTATTGGGCACTTGATTTAGCGGGTAACCAGAAATTTTACCTGCAACACTGCGCGGCCAGTAACAAGCAATTTCACAGCCGCGCCGATTAGCATGCCGGTATGGTTTTGGGTGACATCAGCGTCACCCTGTGTGGCTTTACTGTAAGAATTACCAGTCCTTAGTGGCCCAGTCCCATTTAACATGACCCCCATTAATTTGATAGGCATTACATAATGCTACATTTCTCTTGCAGCAACCACTGCGTGGGGTAGGCAACTTTACGCAGCAAAAATCAGCTGATGGTCTATGGCGGGACCCACGTGATAAGCCGATCGCCAATGCAGCTTCCTTTAAAAAAAGAAGGTGCCGAGACAATCCCTTTAAGATTGCAAAAGCAAATAACTAGAATATCTAAGCACTGGACGGTCTGCAAATGAGAGAGGACCTTGCAGCTTTAATTTCTATAAAAAATAAATAAAAATAACCTAAGAAATTATTAAATGAAAGGCTATGTCCACCTTCGCAACTAAATATTTTTTGTTTTGCTCCAATGCACCAAAAAAATAAATAAAAGGAAGAGCTACTTTGCAAATATTCTTTATTAAAAATATTCTACCGGTTTGTGTTTATCTATGCATCTTCCATGGTAGTGGACGACAAATCCTGTGTAGTCTGATCCTGCACTCATTACTCCCCTTCCATTTGCTTCTACCGAACATAATTTTGATATATTATCAGGAATTAGGGCGACAGAGTGAAGGGAATAGGACTACAGGCACAGACTACAGGGCTTGTTGTCTGTTACCATGGAGTTACATAGATCCGCATAGCAGCTGTAGACAAAACAGTAGGAAATATTTAAGCAAAACTATTTGCAAAGTTTCTTCCGTTTTTATTTTCAATGCATTGGAATAATAGAAATTTGGTTGCAAAGGTGTCCTTAGCCTTTAAACCAAACCGTCTGCATCTACTAACTGCTGAAGTGGAATACCTTGTTGACGTCAGACTCATATATTAGATGCCTGGCTTCGGCCTGCGCGTGGTCATAATCTTCAGGAAGAATCCAATGTCGGATTTCATCTTTGTCCATTTTTCCATCCTTGTTAAGGTCACGGAAATCTGAAAACTGTTCCCTTTCGTTGGCTACCCAGTCAGGCTCTGGAGTATCCTCTTCATGTGAAAACATGTCCGCTACAGATGAAAAGATCATTCAGTCATTAGCACAAATCTTAATTTCCTAGGTTTTAAATGCACAGATCTCGGTTGTCTAAAAATGCGTGATTTCAATAGAAGTGTTGGAGTACAAACATACATACATGTAAAAAACAGAGAAAAAATAGTTTGGTTACACACAGTCAACTGCGGGAGAGGAGGAAGAGGAGAAAGGGAGAGGAAGAGGAGAAAGGGAGAGGAAGAGGAGAAAGGGAGAGGAAGAGGAGAAAGGGAGAGGAAGGGAGAGGAAGAGGAGAAGGGGAGAGGAAGAGGAGAAGGGGAGAGGAAGAGGAGAAGGGGAGAGGAAGAGGAGAAGGGGAGAGGAAGAGGAGAAGGGGAGAGGAAGAGGAGAAGGGGAGAGGAAGAGGAGAAGGGGAGAGGAGAGGAGAAGGGGAGAGGAGAGGAGAAGGGGAGAGGAGAGGAGAAGGGGAGAGGAGAGGAGAAGGGGAGAGGAGAGGAGAAGGGGAGAGGAGAGGAGAAGGGGAGAGGAGAGGAGAAGGGGAGAGGAGAGGAGAAGGGGAGAGGAGAGGAGAAGGGGAGAGGGGGGAGGAGAAAGGGAGAGGGGGGAGGAGAAAGGGAGAGGGGGGAGGAGAAAGGGAGAGGGGGGAGGAGAAAGGGAGAGGGGGGAGGAGAAAGGGAGAGGGGGGAGGAGAAAGGGAGAGGGGGGAGCAGAAAGGGAGAGGGGGGAGCAGAAAGGGAGAGGGGGGAGCAGAAAGGGAGAGGGGAGAGGGATAGAGATGCTACATTCACTGTCTGGCCACAGAACTGTTTACAGGTTGTAAAATAGTAACATGTAAATAAAAACATGATTTACATGGGAGTAGTCCCCATTTATATATGTCCTAAATTGATACTTTTCCGCCCGGTTGTCAAATTCTCATTGGTGTTGCGTGTAAAACGCCTGCTTAGCTGCAAAATTGTGCGGCCATTAATAAATAGACCCTTATGGCTGCACGATTTTGCAGGTAACCACTTCATGGGGCCTTATCCTAAGGGGTCAGACAATCTTTGCCTATAGGCTCCTGAACTTGTAATTATACAGAAGCAATAAAAAACACACACACTGTAATACACCATTATTACATGCGTGATATCTATCTAGACTCCACAACTAATCAGACTGCACGCAAAAAAAAAAAAACATTAAAAATTGGCTTCAATGGTGTTATAAAGCCTGCATATGAAGAAAAAAAAAATAAAAAAATAAAAATCACACAGGGAGCAAAGGTCTCATTATGTCAATTTTGATTTGGCCACAGAAAGAAAAAAAAGAAAAAATGTGTAAACCTCAAATAACAGAATGTCATTTTTTTGTCTCTACCGCTGTGAAAACAACATTCTTGATCAACACCTAAATTAAATTACTTTACCTCTCTCCATTACTGAAAGCACTCTGGGAACACATCCTGTCATTACCAAGTGGGGTGCTGACTTCTGTAGCGCTGTGACATTGTACACAACACAATATACACAATTTGTACTACTTTACGCTCGCTGGGATAACAGCAGGGCAGTAGGTAAGCGCCAGCCGAGAGAGAACTTTGACCAAAGAAACATTTTAATTGCCAAAAGCCCATTAAACATCTTGGGAGACCGTTTGCCTGCTCTTTTAGTCAGATGGATTTCTGCTTCATTTCATCATATACAAAAGGGACTCAATTATAGGTCTAATTTCAGCGCACCTGCATTATTTCAAATCAGAAGTGTATAGATTTAAATATATATAAGAAAAGCTAGATTTGACTTCTCAGTGTGAGCAGTCAAATCCGGGTAGCAGTTCCAAACTTTTTGAATGGTCGCAAATTTTTTCTTTTTTTTTTTCTTTGCAGCTTCGAAATGAAGTTTGTAGCTGGGCAGGTCTACAAATATAGCTACTATGAATCCCTGAATGACCAGACCTTAGATTATACCCTAGTGACTCAACCACATAGAAAAAAAAATAAAAAATTGGGGAAAAAAAATAAATCTCATGTTGCATGAAACGTAGATTCTTATTAAAGGGGTTGTCCAAGATATTTTTTTTTTTTGTACATTTAAAACCACATTGCACATATTTACAATTGCATAATATACTTACCCGTGCAATCTTGCTTCTATTCTCCGCTCTGGCTGCTTTCTCCTTCTGATCACATGAGCTCTGATGTCACGTTTTCAGCCTCCTCCACTGTCGTGTCTTATCCCGATCACATGGTCTCGGAACCAGAGAGCCCTCGGATGGTATACGACACGTCACTTATCACGTGGTGTATATCGGCTTGTTCTGCTTCACAGCCCGTAACGCGCATGCGCTGTCACTGCTGTTCTCGCAGTCCCTGCTGTTCGAGATAACAGCAGGGGCCGCGCATGCGTGTTACAACAGAACAAGCCGATATACACCACGTCACAAGTGACGTGTCGTATACCCGGCAAAGAATTCAAGATCAACAAAGCAGCAGAGCCAGAGCAGAGAGTTGACGTCGCCAGTCAAGTTCCCCACGGCTGGATCTGGAAACGGGGCCACTTTGGAAAACGTAAGTATATTACAAATGTTACATTTATAACTGACATTAAAAGGGGTTATTGAAAATATGATGGTATCTCGGACAACCCCTTTAAAGATATGAAGGGCGTTTGTATGTAAGGCTTACATAGATGGAAAATCAGTGAACACTGAATCTGGACTAGGGAAGCACGATGCATCGAAACTTCGATACTGTTTCGATACTATGCCCCCTCAAACGGTTCGATACCGTTATTTCACGTATTTCGATACAGCTCAGTATTGTAACACATGAATGTATGAGAGCGGGGCTGCGGCTGTGTAAGGCTGGATTCACACGAGCATGTTCGGTCCGTAAAGGACGGAACATATTTCGGCCGCAAGTCCCGGACCGAACACACTGCAGGGAGCAGGGCTCCTAGCATCATAGTTATCCATGACGCTAGGAATCCCTGCCTCTCCGTGGAACTACTGTCCCGTACCGAAAACTCGATTACAGTTGTCCCGCAGCGAGGAAGGGACTCCTAGCGTCGTACATAACTATGATGCTAGGAGCCCGGCTCCCTGCAGTGTGTTCAGTCCGGGACTTGCGGCCGAAATACGTTCCGTCCTTTACCGACCGAACATGCTCGTGTGAATCCAGCCTAATACAGCCATTGTCCTGCTCCTGAGTCATGACAACAAGTGCGCACGCAGTCAGCATGATGTGATGCGGCCAGCGCCGCACTAATGAGTGGCGGCACTGAACACGATGTTCAGTATTCAGTGCCTGCGCTCGTTAGTGCAGCGCCGGCCACATCACCTCATGCTGAGCGCGCACGCACTTGCTGTCAGGAGCGGGGCAATGGCTGTATTACACGGCAGAGATGATAGAAACCTCTAATCTCAGCTGATATTCCTCTGAATGCTGCGATCAAAGCTGACTGCAGCATTCAAGGGGGGAATGCCCCTTAGATCGCGTCACAGGGAATCCCTGTGACGCTTCCCTGTGATGTGATTGAGTGACATACCATATATGGGCAGACAGCCCAGGGTCCATTGAAGGACCCCAGGGCTGTCTTACCATATTTCCTGTTAGGACATACTCCGGTATGTCCTAACAACTGCCTGTGCACTATCCGTAAATAGATATATGCCAGTACATTAACCCCTTCCCGACATTTGACTAATCCATACGTCAGTCGGGTAGGGGGAAGTATGGAACGGGCTCACGGAGTGAACCCACTCGATATGATGCCAGTGTTGGCTGTATGTTACAGCCAACACTTCAGAGTAACGAGCGTGATCCCGTTCGTTTAACTCGTTAAATGCCGCGGTCAATAGCGACCGCAGCATTTAAATAGTTAGAAAGAGGGGGGGGCAACCCCCTCCAACTGCTCATCCCACACCCACAATGCAGTTGCGGAGCGGGCGATGGTTGCTATGGCTGCCTGGGGGCCTAATGAAGGCCCCCAGGTCCGTCATCTTTGTACACCTATTAAGCCTCGCCTCCGGCAGGGCTTAATAGAAGCCTGTCAGAGTCACGATATACTGCAATACATTAGTATTGCAGTATATCGTGCAAGGAATCTAACAAATCGCTGGTTGAAGTCCCCCAGGGGGACTGATAAAAAAAAAAAAGTAAAAAAAATGTGTAAAAAAAAAAATACAAATAATTAAAAAGTTCAAAAAAACGATTCCCATTTCCCCCCTAGAGCATAGTAATAAAAAGAAATAAAAAATAAGCATAATTGGTATCGCCGCGTCCGTAAAAGTCTGAACTATTACAATATATCATTATTTAAACCGCACGGTGAACGCCGGTTAAAATAAAAAATTTGTAGACGCCAGAATCTCTATTTTTTTGGTCACCTCATCTCCCACAAATTTTTTTATAAAAAGTGATCAAAACGTCACATGTACACCAAAATGGTATTATTAAAAACTACAGCTTATCCCGCAAAAAATAAGCCTTCATATCACTTAATCGACGGAAAAATAACAAAAAAGTTATAGCTCTCGGAATTTGGCGACACAAAATAGATTAACATTTTTTACACTTAGGTTTTTACTTGTAAAAGTAGTAAAATATAGAAAAAAAAAAACACATATATTTGGTATCTCCGTAATCGTATTGACCCGCAGAATAAAATTAACATGTGGTTTTAATTGCACAGTGAATTCCGTAAAAACTACGCGCAAAAAAACATGGAGGAATCGCGTTTTTTTTTTTTCATTTTCTACCCCACAAATTTTTATTCTCCCGTTTCCTAGCACATTCTATTTCACAATAAACGGTGCTACAAAAAACTACAACTCATCCCGCAAAAATCAAGCCCTCATAGCACTATATCGCTTTTGGAAGGAGGGGAGGAAAGAAAAATAGAAAATGAAAATCTGAAAAAGGGCTGCGGCGGGAAGGGGTTATTTTTAAAGTTTAAAAATAAAAAAGTAAAAACAAAAGTAATGTTAAATAAAAATACACATTTTCTACAATAAACATTAAAATAAGTCTCAATGCATAAAAGATACACATTCGGTATTGGCGCGGCCGTAATTACCTGCACAACAAATGGTTGTCAATTATGACAGAAACCTAATGGGGTGAATTACTATTAATGTGAGGCACATTCAAATTTCATCACACCTCGTGCCTCACATCAGAAAACAGAAGAACTTATTTATTTATTTTTTATTACTGTTGGCAAAGTATCGTTTTGGTATCGAAAACCGGAGTACTACACAAAGTATCGGTATCGAAGTCCAAATTCAGGTATCGTGACAACCCTAATCTGGACACTTCAAGTTTTCTTAAAGGGGTTTTCCAAACAGGGACATTTGGGATATATCCACAGGATATGTGGACGTGTCATTCAGAACTGAATGGTAGTTATGGAAACAGTGTAGCTCGCATGCTACGGTTTTTCAGTAACTGCCATTCACTACTATGGGACTTACGGAAATAGCGTAGGTCAGTGAGCTACGCTGTTTTCATCTAACATGGTAAGAAATGACACACTTCAACAGGAATACAGAGGTAGAACGGGGTTTAGGGGGCCCCGTTCTAGAGATGGGTGCGGGTCCCAGAGGTGGAACCTGCATCTATCTGACATATCTTGTGGATATGTTCTAAAAGTCCCGGATGGGAAAACCCCTTTAAGGCTTTGTGTTTTTTGTTTTTTTTCCTTATAGAAACAGCACCACTACCGCCCATTGGCATTGCAGCTCATTGCCATTCACCTGATTGAGGCTGCACTGAAATACAAGACACAGCCCATGGACAAAAGCGGCACCATTTCTACAGTGACACAAAGGGTTCAGAGCCTTAGTGATCCTGCCAGGTCTGTGGCGTCGGAAATGTAGCTGCCATAAAAGCCCGACTTTATATCGCGAGTTATAAGTTAATGATTTCACGACGGCTTACCAATATATTCATCTTCATCAACACACCCATCTCCATTCTTATCAATGTCTTCCAGGGTTTCCTGCAAAAGTAAGTGTCTAATTGGTTAATCACTTCCTTAAAAACACACGGTATTAAAAACGCATGGCAGATCATTAAGGGCAACTCCGAGTGAGGACAAACGGACAAAAATCTGCAACAGTACAGTATGTCAACACAAAGTGTAGACTGAACACCCACTCAGAAGTCAATTAAAAAATTAATAAAATCGCAGCCATCCATTGTCCTATCTTCTACAACAGAGACATTTGAGACTGTTAAATTGCTCAATGCCAGTAAGCGGACTGCAAATGATGTCGTTCTCTGAACGGTGTTCGCTACCATTTACTTTTTGGTTCTGTAACCATCTGAAGATAGGAGGACACAGAGTTCTCTCTAATAAGCTAATGGGTTCATTAATTTCCTGTAACGATCAGCTTCATGTGATGAATGTTTTCAGTCCTTTGTTGGCAATCCCTAATGATTAAAAAGGACTCACTTATTTAAGAGTTTTCTGACGGGTCATTCAGACATTATTTGGCATGTGTCAGAATATGACATCATTGGGATTCGAGGAGTTGGCACACTGCGCAGGTAAGGTCATGGTCTCAATGGGAATTACCAAAACCTACTAGTCAGAGATGAAGGTTTCCAGCTCTCTAGGAAATGCCAGGACACCTTTGTACAGGAGATGAATGTTAGACTGGTGCGGGTCTGACTTTCTGGGACCCCGATCAGCAAAACGACGGAGCGCTGCATCCTGGAAGTTAGACCCCCACCGATCAAGCAATGACGGCCTATCCTAAGAAGAGGTCATCAGTGTTATAGTCCCTGGAGACCCCCTTTAACCTAATATCAGTATTACTCTGCTGTACAGAATGGTCCACCACCATTCTAAATAAAGTTCTGATATGGGCACAACGCTGACCTAGAGATAAATATGACCAAGTGTCAATGTCGAACTGTAACAAGAACCAGGAACGCTCTCTTACCAAAATAACTGTGTCTTTCATATGCTCAAATTCTTCTGGGTGAAGAAAAGAAGTAAATTCTTCTCGATTTGCTTGAAGGTCTCCATTGAGGTCCGCTTGTTTAAACCTCCTTTCGTCACGAGGAAGCATTTTCTTGAAGCTAAACTGTTCGGCCGCGTCTTGGAACTCTTCAGGGTTTGCTGCACAGATTGATGGACAAAACATTAAGCTCAATTATCATTTTCACTGACCAGCACCATTAGAAAAATGAGATGTCCAGTCCTATTCAACCCATTATAGAGGTTCTGTCACCAATCCTGACAAGTCGGTTAGTAAATACTTGTATTCCCCATGAACTAACAATTCTATAATAGATTTTCTTAGATCTCTGCGTTGTGCCGTTCCTCTGTTATTCCACCTAGAAATGTAAGAATAAATTGACAACTGGGCGTTACAATTCAGTTTGTCAAAGGGGTGTGGTCACAGTCTCACTCTGTCAGCACTGATTGGACACTGCCAGTCTGTGTGGAGACACCTCCCCCCAACTGGTAACACCCAGTTGTCAATTTATTTATAAAATGTCTAGGAGGAATGACAGAGGAACAGAACAGCGTAGAGTTCTAAGAAAAGATGTTCCAGAATTTGTGTTTCATGGGGAATTTACTAAAACAGACATGTCAGGAGAGGTGACAGGTCCTCTTTAAAGGACCGAACCTCAAGGACTGACTTCGCTCAATAATACACCAAGTTCGTTGTATTCTTTTAGCACTCCTTTTAGCCAAGCAGCACAACATATTTTTTTTTGTGCCGCGTTGGCTATTAGGAGTACGGACCTGTAGCTGTAATACGCTGCACTTACATAGGGCAGAATACTAAACTGACAGATCCGCTTTCAAGTAGTCCAGGTTGTCCCATCTGTAAGAGGATCCAGGCAGCAAGTGGTCAATTCTTCTGCAGCGTCACCCCAGGGGATGTGAAGCATTACACAATTCAATAGGTTGTCCAAGTAATGGATGTACCGGGTCCTACAGAGTGATATTAGCTCTTTGAAGCGGCTCTCCACGCTGGTTAATAGAGGAAAGTTTTGAATAAAGGCCCCTTCTATTACCTCTGAATTTGCTAATAAGGTATTGGAAATGGCTTTTCTAAACCAGATGGCCCCTTTAAGAAATTTCTTAAAGGGTAACAGTTTATCAAACGTTTAGACATGTCAGTGACATGTCAGAGGGTTTGATTGGTGGGGGTCCGAGCACTGAGACCCCCAACAATCGCTCAAACGAAGCGTCAGAAGTGCATGTGTGAGCGCTCAGTGTCTGATTTCCGGAAAAAGCCAAACAATGTATCGGAGTACGGGCTCAAAGGAAAGTCTATGAGCCCGTACTCCGATACATCGGCTTTCCAGAGAAAGCAGAACAGACACGAATCAGCTGAGCGCTCACGCGAGCACTTCTGCTGCTTAGTTTGAGCAATTGGTTGGTGGTCTCAGTGCTCAGACCCCCACCAATCAAAAGTTTGTCAAACGTTTAGTTACACTTTTAACCCCTTAATGACCAGCCTATTTTAGACGTGAATGACCAAGCCATTTTTTACGGTTTTCCATCGTCTCATTCAAAGAGCTATACACTTTTTTATTTGTGCGTCTACATGGCTGTAGAAGGTCTTGTTTTTTGCGGGACAAGTTGTAATTTTTAAAAAGCACCATTTTGGGGTACATAGAATTTATTGATGAACTTTTATTAACTTTTTTTTGGGGGGGGGGGGAATAGAAAAACAAACCGCAATTTCGCCACACTTTTTTTGCGTCCTAAATTTACATAATTTACCGTGTGGTATAAACAACACTAACTTTATTCAGCGGGTTGTTGCGATTGCAACGATACCAAATTTGTATAGTTTTTGTATGTGTTACGACTTTTACACAGTGAAAACACTTTTTTTTTTTCAAAATTATTTGTTCTTGTGTCTCCATATTTGAAGAGCCGTAACGGTTTTATTTTTTCGCCGATGCAATTGTATGAGGGCTTTTTTTTTTGCGGGACGACTTGTAGTTTTCATCGGTACCATTTTGGAGTAGATGCGACTTTTTATCAAATTTTTTTAAGGCTGGATTCAAGGAAAACAGCAATTTTTGCATGTTTTTTTACGACATTCACCGTGCGGGTTAAATGATGTAATAAATTTATAGTTGGGGGTCGTTACGGACGCGGCGATACCAAATATGTGTAACTTTTTTTTACTTTATTTTGTTTGTTAATAATAAAGCAGTTTGTAAGGGGGAAAAGTAGGTTCTCTTTTTTTTAAACTTTTTTACTAGTCCCACTAGGGGACTTCACTATGCGATCCTCCGATCGCATTTATAATACACTGCAATACTTCTGCATTACAGTGTATTATGCCTGTCCGTGTAAAACGGACAGGCATCTGCTAGGTCATGCCTCCGGCATGACCTAGCAGGCATTCACCACAGGCAGACCTTGGGGCCTTTATTAGGCCCCCGGCTGCCGTTAGAGATCTTATCGCCGGGTGTCAGTGGGATGAGAGGGAGCTCCCTCCCTCTATCCAAAACCACTCAGATGCGGTGCACGCTATTGAGCACCGCATCTGAGGAGTTAAACAGGCGAGATCGATACTTATATCGATCTCACCCGGCAGAGCAGGGACGCCCCCAGCCCTCAGCTACATCTGGCAGCTGAGAGCAGGGAGATTTGACAGCTCCCTGCTCTGTTTACTTATTCTGATGCAGCGACGTAAAAAGTCTATGGCATCGGAATAAGGCCCGTTAGTGACCGACGTAGAAACACTATGGGCCGGTCACTAACGGGTTAATATATCAGCGGCGCATTGACTGTATGTATACATCAGAAAGTGTCCACTCACCCAAGTAATATCCATACGTGGCTTGCTTGTACTCTTCCCATGATATATGGTTGTCACTATCGACATCATAGTCCTTCCAGACTCGGGCCACATTTTCATAGACGTATCTTTTCTGGACCCGCTTAATCCATGCCGTCAACTCTTCGGTGCTGATTAATCCATTATTGTCCCGGTCTATCCTGTTCACTATTTTGCTGGGAACAAAAATACTAATTTATAAATTGAAGATGATTAATTTGTGCCCATAAATGCTTCCTCTCAAAAAAACTCCTCTACATCTTTAATTAAAAGGTCATAAAAAAAAAGCAAAGTATTTAGTCATACAAGTAAAAAACAAAACGCATGTATAAACAACACTCATTTGAGGATTTCTCTCTTTGTACTTTTCGTCAAAGCCTTTGTAGCAACAAGACAGCAGCGGAAATTTTTTATAGACGTTGCAAATAACATTATAATTATCCATTAGGGGGGTCTTCCTCACTTCCTAGTAAATAAGTTTGGGCAGCTGCCTAGCAACAGGCGTTGCCACCAGTGGGCGACACTACTCGTCTTCCTACATATGGAAACCTCAGCAGATTAGAACCACATAAGGATAGCCACTCTGATCTCATTATGGTTAACAAATCCTATTGACGCAACTTTCTAGCATCGTCTTTTAAGTGAAGCTCCACCTTGGCAACAATCATGAATTCTAACAATTTATTCAGGGCTTGATTATACCAGGGAGGCAGGTGGGCAACATATGGGACCACCACCACCACCTTGTTTTCATCCTCCATGGGCTGGCTGGGCACCTACATGGGTGCATGCTATATGTAGTAGTTACAATGGCCGCTCATCCAGGCACTGCATGCCACAGTTATGTGGGCACGGTAGGTGGTAGTACAGGGGTCAAAGAATGGGGGTCTAACAGAATTGTTTTGCTCTAGGGCCTCCACGTACCTTGATACCAACTCTGATCTTTGTAATATATCTCCATTCCCTTTTACTTTATAGCTATTTCCCATTCTTTAGTGGAGAAAAATCTGTTACCACTGGAAACTGTCAACAAGCAGGCTAGCTACAAGTAATATAAATATGGTTTTATTTTTATTATAATTATTGGCTGGTGCGAATACGAAAGTCACGCTAGCGCTTCTACCCAGTGGTTCTATCGGGAAAGTGATAGACGGCCGATGTTAGCAGTCTCAGAATAAGTGAACGGAGCCACGGGACATAGCTGGTGACGTCACTCACCAGTGTCTGTCCAACTAATCGATTCTGGAGCGGCTGCAAGGAAGGCCTTATTCACACGAACGTATGCGTTTTTGCGCGTTGCAGTTCCGTGCGTCATAAGTGTTTGGTGCGTGGCTGCGTGATTTTCACGCATATGTCATCATTATGACACGCGGTTTTGATGTTTAGAAAAAGAAATGAAGGAGGTGGTTTTATTTTTCCCTTCATTTCCTGATCTACTGTTGCGCGAATCACGTGCGACACACAGAAGTGCTTACAGAGTATTATGATAGGTCGGCAACATGTCAACCGAAAGTATAAAAGAATTCAGTAATTCAATACAATGTTGCAACAGTTGAGTTACAAGTCCAAACAACGAGGCTCATAAAGAAGAAGCTGCATCTAGTAATTATACATTCCACAAGAATTCATACATTTGTGTGCAGAGCCGATCTCGGCCGAAGGCAAAGTGTAGAGAATTAACTGGTTAAAGAGTCTCCGTCACCCGTTTATAACTTCCCCATCTCCTACCTAATCTAATATTTCACTTTTAATGTAGATAACTGCTGGTTTGTTTAATAAAAAAAACAAAAAACTATTGACCAAGTTATGAATTTTTTTTCCTAAATGCCCAACTGGGCGTTTTTTTTCTATTCACCAAGTGGGCGTTGTATAGAAGTGTATGATGCTGACCAATCCGTGTCTTACACTTCTCTCCACTCCAGCCCAGCGCGATTCACAGCACAGCAGGTATCTTGCGAGATCACTCTGTGACGTGACTTCCTCCCGCAGGTCCTTCACCGGAGCGACGGAAGATTGAACAGACATCGCCTCCAGCCGTGCCAGGACATTCATCCGAATCTGTAGCGGCTGTTCAGTCTTCCTTCGCTCCGGTGAAGGACCTGCGGGATGAAGTGACGTCACAGCGTGATCTCGCGAGATCACGCTGTGCTGTGAATCAAGCTGGGCTAGAATGAAGAGAAGTGTATGACGCCGATTCGTCAGCGTTATACACTTTTACATACAACGCCCACTTGAATAGGAAAAAAAAAAAAGACGACCAATTGGCATTTAGAAAGAATTTGCATAAATCGAAAAATATTCATAACTTGGTCAAAAACATTTAAAAAAACAAAAAAACCTGTAGTTATCTACATCAAAGCGCCTATTAGATTAGGTAGGAGATAGGGAAGTTAGAGGCTGTCACCAGTTTATAAGTAAGAACTCAAAGTTTCCACAAGTACAAATGTAGAATGAGACTGACAGGCAACATTCAGCACAGGGTGAGGGCCAATATCTATACAGCATGGCAAGTGAAAACATATATTGTGTATTTCTATCCGCATGCACGGAATAAGAGAAGGGTGAACTGGATATGGGCTAAGTGGGAGCCACTTCTGTAGCAGACAACAAGTTAAGGGCTCGGGGGCCAAAGAGTCTATGTTGGGAGGAAGAGACAGTAGCAGGAGACTGCAGCCATCGGTCCCAAACTGTGGTGAACTTGAGCGGGCGATTTCTATGTTGGTACAACCACTTCTTGTGTGAGGGAACATACGGCAAACAATGGACGGCCATTCTGCAAATGTGGGGGCACGACTGGACAGCCAAGTTTTGGTTAACATCTTTTTGGCGTAGTATAAAGTTTCCACAACAAAAGTGTGAATATGTCGTGAGTCGCATTCTGCAGGGTCAGGAGTGAATAGGTAAAACTTAAGGTACAGGAGTCCCCATCTCGTCAATCAAAACTTTAATAACCTGATCCCAGAACCCGGCTACCTGAGGGCTGGACCACACCAAATGATAAAAAGGAACCCGATGTGAGCCCACATTTGTGGCATTTGTCTGGGCGTTCGGGATGGAATTTATGTAATCTAGAGGTGGTATAATGTGCGCTATGTATTATACAAAATTGTGTGAGTCACACAAGTGGAAAGTGAAGTGGAAAGCTTTGGAACGTTATCCACAGCCCACAATGTTTCATGGAAGATAAGAGGGTCCCGAATGGGGGCTGGACAGTCGTTTTAAGCATTCAAAGAAACAAAAAGAATAAAAATGCAGTCAACAGCAACTTATTGACGGTCTCCAGGCTCAAACAGATTTTTTTTCTACCCTGCACAGGGATGACATGATTTGCCGACTATAAAGCCGATGTTAATTGAAGGCGGGGGGGGTTTGCTCTATAAAACTTTCTAACATCTGTACGTCCAATTATGCCGTACACCACGGACCCCACACTGTGAAATATAGGATTGCAAGTTCTGCTTCCTTTTTTTTTTTTTTTTGCAGTCCGTTATTTTGTAAGGAAACACAGTGCAAGAGATAAGATAAGAAAAAAAGAACATTAACCATCTGCTCTGAATATATCAAATCATTAACTGCGGCTGGGACTGTTATTCAGCTTGGAGGACAATGAATGGCTGGCACTGATGTGGTGCCCCGCAGATACCATCTCATCAAGTCCCCTCTTCAATCCTCCCATTGAGAGGAGTTCACTGATGCACAGCCAACACTCACAGTTTCACAAGTGTCTGTGCCACGTTATCAGCATGGTAAGAGACACTCCTCCGTCATCTGACACCTCACGAAGAGGAACTTCACGGGGTGGAAGGAGGGTCTGATCCTCATGCCAAGCGACTGTTAATGCACTGGACAGATTACAATTATGCAAAACCTAGAATAGTTTATCTATTTGGAGACAAATTCCAACTTTTGGAACAGCTCTGAAAACTGCATTAGGGAATTGCACATATAGCAATTCCCTTGCATGTTATTGCAGGTAGACTTTACATGGCAGCCTGAAAACTGGTGGAGGAACTGCAAAAAAATAGATAAAATGATTTGGAATTTACGCAATTAGTTTAAAGTCGCTAAAACGTTCAGCTGAGCGCCCTGCATCTTCGGCTGTGATTTGCCCTCCTTGCTAGGCTGAAGGTGGGTCACATAGAACGTCTACATGAGCCTTCTTAAAGGGGTTGTCCAGTCATAAGAAATTGATGGCGGATGTGCCATCAGTATCGGATTGGTGGGGGTTCGATTCGCAGCAGCGCCGATCAGCTGTTTTTAAGGGGCCACGGCTTTTGTACGAGCGCTGCTTCTCCTTCGTTCCTTCTGCATGTACTGTAAATCACTGACGCGCTTGTAGCAGCGGTTCAAGTGAATGGGAGAGGACTGAATACAGTGTGTCGGCGATTCACAGTGTGAGCAGATAAGTAATGAAGGAGAAGCAGCGCTCGTATACAGTGAATCACCAACACACTTGTAGCGACGGTTCACGGTATTCCAGTTCTCTCCCATTCACTTGAACCGCCACTACAAGCGCATCAGTGATTTACAGTCTTACAAAAAGCCGGGCAACAATCCCTATGGAAGCTGTAATAGCAGCCATAGCGATTTCCACCCAGCTTCTTTTTTTTTGCACTAATTACGTGATCAACTATATAACGAGGTCTTGTGATTCTCACCCCAGCTTGTCTTTGCTTTCCTCTGGAGTGAGTTGGTCAAAAGTTTTAGCCTCATCCTTCCCCAGGAAAGCCTCATGATCCATTCGGAAGCTCTGGTTCTCTTCATGGATCTGTGTGTTGAGTTCAGGGTCCAGGCGGATCCGCTCTTTGCGGAACGTAGGTTTGGCGAGGATCTCTCCGGCACATAGTAGTAAGAGGTAAAAAAGTCTCTGAGGCTCCATCTCCCTCCTACTCACAGCAGTACAGGAACTGGAAGAACACAAACAAGCCTATGTTATATCCTACATACATGACTAGTTACATGGAGTGGTCAGAGAAGACAGAATTGTAGTTAAAGGGTTATTCCCATCTGATAAAGTGATGGGATATGCCACCAAATAACGATCAGTGGGGGTCCGACTTCTGGGACCCCCACCGATGCGGAGAATGAAGTTGCCACGTGCTGTTTAGCGCCGCGTACCATTCTAAGTTCTCTGCACGGCGGCGCCCCAATGGCCTTGTGAACTTCAGCCTGCCCCATATACTTAAATATAGGTGGCCGGGGCACCGCTGTGCAGGAAAAACTGATGGAGACGCTGCACTAAACCAGGGCTGTGGCCCCTTCATTCTCAGGATTGGTGGGGGTGACAGAAGTCGGACCCCCACCGATCATAGAGTGATGGCATATACTAGCGATATGCCATTACTTAAGATGGGATTAACCCCAGTGGATTCAGAGGAATGCAAAACCCCCTGGGTAAAAACAGGTCCGATTTGTCCTTAAAGGGACCGTGCATCTTCTGGACTTCCATACATTGACCCGTATCTGACTCATCTTCACAGAACATTCGGCTACACAGAGACTTTTTGCAGAGCAACAGACCGATTTTAACTTTCGATCACCAACTGCAGTCCAAAGGAATCCACTGAATTATATGAAATCCTGTGGACCGCGGCCGTCATTCAATAGTTCAAATCAATCAGTAGCGCTAAAAAAAAAAGCCTCAGTGCAGCCCTGGCCTGAAGGGCAACGGTTTCCTTCATTCTCACACAACATTTACACGGCCACCCCCCAGAACCTTCACACAGGTCTCCTGGTCGCAATCTTTTCATTCTCTCCAGACAACACAAACTGGCGAAGACGCAAGGGAAATGGTCACGAAAAATGACTTTATCCACAACTTACCCCAAGTACCGTCTCAACCTCCTAGTCACACTCTGCATTCAGGAAACGAACGCACAACTTTCACACCTTGCATTAACCCTGAACGATGGGGGCAGTACCAGGATCAGGATTGAGATGCCACCTTTACACTACTGCACCCAGGTCCATATAGAGATTATGGGCACAGTCAGGTTCATGCTGCCAGGCTACACACAGACCATCCAAAGCCCAACTAGACGCAAACCAGCAGGCACAGCATATTGTCACAAACCACCAGGTGCCCAACACGGGGCACAGTAGCCAGGTGAGGACTGATGACAGACAGAAGTAACAGAAAGCAGACCACCAAGGCTAAGAGGTGACACCGGCCCGTGGGGACAGTCACTTTTAGACCAACAGGACCCAGAAATAGGCAGGTACAGCCCACCGAGTACAATCAAAAACTATGAAAAAGACTCTGGCACGGACCAACTGGCATACTCAAGGGCTAACCACCAGCACAACCATTTGCAGACCACCAGACACAGACCACCATGGGCACAGCTTGGTACAGACCCCCATGAACATTCAGCTGCCCGACCCCCATGGGCAAAGCTAGGCACAGACCCCAAGGCACCTTCAGTTGCAGACCACCCTGGTCAGACATCAAGGCACATTCAGCACACTTACATCAGCATTCATTCACTATATAGGGTACATGTTCAGCCGCCCCTCACTAAGCAGGCAGCATTACAGCACACACCCTGATCTAGTGCAGCGAGTTGCCCTGAGATCCCCTCCCCAGCCCCGCAGCTCACCCGGCCGGGCGCACTTACACCTACACTGAGCATTTAAAGATTTGTACTTACTTGATCCGAGCAGAGACGGGAACCTGCTCTCAGCCAATAGCGTGCCAGAACACATTATGTGGGTGCCGTTGTCACGCAGCTTCTGATTGGTCAGGTAAGACTCAATGACTGGGAGGGGCCAGCGCGCCACGTTGCAATGGAGCCTGAAGATACTGAGTATAGCGTGACATGTAGTGGCCGGCAGCGCACGGGTTACTGGTGCCGGAGGACTGCCTGCTAATGCCGGAGTGACGGATATTACACCTATCTGACTGGCGTATCGAGCAGTGGATCGGTTTACTGCACAAATACTAGATGTCTGCATTCTATAGATATTTCCTGCCGTTTTTATGCGGTACACAGTTTGCATTGAGTCCCATTCACATTTCAAGGGCACTTACCCATAATAAACCGTTTTTGCCGGACACGGTGTTTTTAATGGCACCATTTTGGGGTACATTTAGTGTTTTCTATAAGTTTTATAAACTTTTTTGGGTGGAGGTAGGAAAAAAAAAAACAGCAATTCAGCAATTTTTTGTTGACTTGTTTTTACGGAATTCACCGCGTGGAATAATTGACGTGATAACTGTATTCTGTAGGTTGCTATGATTACGGCGATACCAAATTTATATATTTTTGTTTCAATATTTTTCTACATTTGCCCCAAAAAAAGTTTTTTTCTAAAATATTTTTTTTACCTGTTCCTGCCTTCAATAACCCCTATATTCCCATCGATGGAGCTCTATGAGGGCTTGGTTTTTTTGTGATACGATTTGTAGTTTTCATCTACGCCATTGTGGGATACATATCCAAGTTTGTATAGCAATTTTGGTATTGTCTTTTTAGTCTTTTTTTTTATGGCCTTAAATATTGTGTTTGTTTAATTGGAAAGGTCATTACGAATGCGGCGATACCAAACCTATAATTGACTTTATTTTTTACCCTTTTTTTTTGAATGGGGAAAGGGGAGATTTTTTTTTTTTTTTTTTAAAGTTTTCAAATAAAAAATATATATATTTTTCCAAAACTTTTTCACATTGTTTTTCAGCCCCACTATGGGACTTGAACATCAATAGGCTCCCGTGTATGTCAAGCCATTGTTAGACCCCCGACTGTCATAGCAACTCATCTAAGTGCGGTTGCACACGATCGAGTGCCACTTGAATTCAATGGGAGGTCAGAGGCGGAACCGCGCCAAAAAATGACATATCGCTTTTTTCTCCCGCGACCGGCAAAAAGCTACTCGGGAAAAAAAAAAAAACGCCTCTGCCTCACTTTGAAATCAATGGGCGATTTCGGCCGGTTTTTTGGCACGGATTCCGATGTGGTTTCAGCGTCAAAATCAGCGGCAAAAAACGATGTGTGAACTGGGCCTTCGTGTTAACCCTACAGGGCTTCTGAGTGGGTGCACTAGTTGTTTCAGATTTTTCCCAGCAGGACCAATGGCAACACAGATTGCTGAGACCTGTAGGTAGTAGCTCTTCAATAGGCACTAACATTCTAACAATCCCTTCAGAATTCTGTGCTTCGTTCAGACCGGCCTCCTCGGATGACGTTTCATCCCATGTGACCGCTGCAGCCATCACATGGGATAAAACGTCATCCTAGGAGGCCGGACTGCCTGGTGTCAAGGAGGGTAAGTCTGTATATTGTTTTCTTTTTTAAACGTGCTGTTTTCCGCAGCGGACATTTCAGTCGAAAAACTGCAACACAATCAGGCAAGATACGCTGTGTAACGTTACGCGGCCAATCCGCCCTGTGTGAACGTAGCCTAAGGCCCCCTGCACACGACCGTGCCCGTAATCACTTTCTAAAGTATGGAAGCACGGTCCGTAAAAGCAAAAAAATCGAATATGTCCTATCTTTTGCAGAGTCTTTCCACGGCCTGGACACCTTCAAGTAAATATACGGGAAGGTGTCCGTGGGCAATAGATGTGAATGGGTCTGTAATTACGGACAAATTGTACGGTCGTGTGCATGTGGCCTTAGGTCTCATGCAGACAAACTTATTTTTGCGGCCGCAATTCACCCACAAATCTGCCGGTGAATTGCGGCCTCATTCATTTCAATGGGCCCATGCACACGACCGCGGTTTCCATGGTCCGTGCATTGCCCAGGAGCCCGGACCGTAAATAGATAGGACTTGTCTTATTACAGCCGCATTTTGCGGTCCAGGCTCATAGAAATGAATGCACGCGGCCATGTGTACGGCCCGCGGATGACACTTCGCGGCTGTCCGAGCCGCAAATCACGGCCGTGCACACCACTACGGTCGTGTGCGTGAGGCTTGAGTCTGAACAATTATTCTCAGTTTTCTTTGGCCTTGTGACAACACACAAATTGCTTCAGCACAGCCATGGTTAAACTTTCCTCCACCTCTACCACCCAGCTTTCCCAGGTTAAGGGATCCTCCCCTTCACGCCTTGCCAGAGCAGTTTGGCTCAGTTGGTTCTCATTGGACATAGTAGAACTTCTACTTGTATTTCCTGACATTGCTCCGTCTTGTTTTACTACAGTTCGTCTATTGTCTGCTGCCCGCCCTGACCTTCTGCCAGTCTTGCCGTATTCACCAAACTCTGCCCTTTACCCTCCTCACTACATCTCATGCCTGCTGTTTTAGTCCCTCGTCTGGGATATAACTGCTTCGACCTTGGCTGTTGCTCTTGGAGACTATTCCTGGGATTTCTCTGCAGCGAAGTCCAGATCCCTGTACAGGGTTAGGCCGGATTCACACGAGCGTGTTCAGTCCGTGATATACGGTTCGCAGGTCGGCCGCATTTCCCGGACTGAACACACTGCAGGGAGCTGGGCTCTTATCGTCATTGTTATCTATGACGCTAGAAGTCGCTGCCTCGCTGCGGGAAAACTGTCACGTACTGAAAACATGATTACAGTACGGGACAGTAGTTCCGCGGAGAGGCAGCGACTTCTAGCGTCATAGATAACTATGACGATAAGAGCCCAGCTCGCTGCAGTGTGCTCAGTCCGGGAAATGCGGCCGACCTGCGGACCGTATATCACGGACTGAACACGCTCGTGTGAATCCGGCCTTAAAGGGTGAACTCCGGGCATTTCCTTAGACTCTGCTCCCTGGTTTTGCCTAAGTCTATCCGAAGCAACTTAGAGGATCCATATCAACTACAGGTGCGTGACAACAATCTCACTTTATATGTTAGATCGTTGTTATAATAACATCGGGGTAGGGATTGTAACAGAGGGAGTCAATGTATTAATAATAGTCAAAAGAAAAAGTGGAGCGTGTGATGACCTATGATTGCTTATGACAGGAAACGGTAAAAAATGTTTCCTGACACAACGACCGGGTCAGAAACAGAAATTTAAAAAAATGGTTTCCTCCCGTTTGCAAATGCGAAGGTCCCCAAGTCAAAAGAAGGCCTACATATAAGCCACGGGCAGTAGCTGATTAATTGCTGTTTCATGGAGAAAAGGTAACCAGGTCAATTGTTGTATTTAGGCAATATATGACTGATTATTTAGGTACTGTATGGTGGTATTATTTGGGTACTGTGTGGTGGTATTATTTGGGTACTGTATGGTGTTTAGGGCACTGTATGACCTATTTGGGTACTGTATGGTGGTATTATTTGAACACTTTATAATAGTATTTTAAAATTGTGAATAATTAAAAAAAAAAGGCTGCATGTTCTGAGATTATACTGTATTATAGGCTTTTATATACTCAGTGTGATAGTGTCGAGGTAATTTCATGTCTAGGTGCATTTTACCTGTATTTGTAAGGCCGGGTTCTCACTGGTCGGATACGCTACGTAAAAACCAGCAACCTGGAACCCGCAGTACATTCTGCCCGAAAAATTGTGGTGCATTTTTTTCAGGCGGATTTTCCACTGTGGAAAGCAGCGGTAAAAAAACACTCAATATTTACCTAGGCCGTTGTTATGGCGACGCGTCTCCCCTGTGCAATCCGGCCCAGTCTCCCTGGATGACGCTGCAGCACATGTGACCACTGCAGCCTGTGATTGGCTGCAGCACTTGGCTTTCTGTTGCGGGATTTGCATCCCCATTGAATTCAATGTCGAAAACCCGCAACGGAAAATCAACTAAAACGCAGCATAAATTGACATGCTGCGCTGCGGATTTAAATTCCGCACCACAGGTCACTTTACTAACAATTTTCTAAATCTCATCCACTTTGCTGCTACTGTAAATGCTGCGGAATCTCCTCACAGAATTCTGTTGCGGAAATTCCACAGCGTTTACGCTACGTGGGAACCCGGCGGCTTCCGGCAGATCACCAACGATCACTGATGGCCTATTCGAAGGATGGATCTTCCCTGTAAAAGCCCCTTTATTGTTTTATTTATGATGTCAGTGTGTTAAAAACGCCCAAAAAAATCACCATATCTGTAAGGCCGGATTCACACGAGCGTGTGTGTTTTGCGCGCGCAAAAAAACGCGGCGTTTTAAACGCGCAAAAGGTACTTAACAGCTCCGTATGTCAGCTCCATATGATGCGCGGCTGCGTGATTTTCGTGCAGCCACCATCATTATGACACTCTGTTTGTAAACAGAAAAGCACGTGGTGCTTTTGTTTTCAATCATACTTTTTACTGCTGGTGCGCGAATCACACGCGTCACACGGAAGTGCCTCCGTGTGCTGCGCGTGATTTTCACGCACCCATTGACTTCAATGGGTGCGTGATGCGCGAAAAACGCACAAATATAGGAAATGTCGTGAGTTTTACGCAGCGGACATACACTGCGTGAAAATCACTGACTGTCTGAACGGCCCCATTGACTAACATATGTCCGTGCGAGGCACGTGAAAATCACGCGCATTGCACGGACGTATTATACGTTCGTCTGAATAAGCCCTAACATAAAGGAAAAATAAGTAAAGCACGTGCCCCGTTTTAATAGCACTGCACATCCGCTTGCTTTAGTCAAACACCAGACTGGTCCAACTATGGCCAAACCGCCCTCCGCTGTAGAATTATCAGAAAGGCAGAGGATAAATAGTCTAAATATATTTCATGAAATTAAAAAAAAAAAACCCCTCCCAGTCACAACATATTGCCAGGACTTTTATTCCGTGTGGCACTTAACGTAGAGCCGTCATTTTGTGTAAGAATTAGCGCATGAATGTTCTCACTTAGCAATTTGCCATTTCATCACTTCTTCGGCCCCAGTCTCACCCCTTTTCTGGCATAACTGGTGGGGACAGAAAATTAAGCAAAGTGTAAAGATGTGGATAATGAGGAGACCACTGATCTCCCTGGGAGAACACGGGCCATGTGGTAAATGCTGTAGGACATAAATACATTATATAAGCAAATATAATAAGGGAGAACTCTAGGAAGTGAAAACAACTGCATTGGGTTAATAAGTAGCCAAGAAATAGGACAAGTGTTTCTTTCCTTCTGATCATTTTAAATGACCCAGCACGCCCGGGAGCTCAGATGTGGACTCTTTTTGCCCAATTTTGTAGACAGATCTCCATTTATGTAAGGTGAAGGTTCTCTTTTTGGCATCTTGTTACAAGTCATTGAGACATGTAGGAATTATGTTATTGATGGGGGGGTCTGTGATTTTAATTTGAGATCTGTTCACACAAACATTGACAGATCTCTGTTCCAAAAAACGGAACTGATATGGTCAAAATATACATGTGCAAATGGGGACTTAAATAAGTTTTAGGCCGGGTTCCCACGTAGCGTAGGCGCTGCGGGATTTCCGCAACGGAATTCTGTGTGGAAATTCCGCAGCCTCTACAGTAGCAGCAAAGTGGATTAGATTAAGAAAATCTCATTCCCACGCTGCGGGAAAAAAACGCAGCGTAAAGCCAGTTGCACACGACCGATGTGGCACCCGTTAGTTTTAATGGACTTCTTCACTTTAGCGGGTGACCCAATTCTCTGATCCGTGGAAAGGTAGGACATGTCCTATCTTTCCTCGGGTCACTGACATGACTCGGCCGGCGGACACTGTTGTGTGCATGAGGTATAAACGTTAATAACAGCATTGTGAGAAACTAGGCATGGACCGCACATCCACAGTATATACATTGATCTGAGCCGCCAGGCATAATTTATAAACGTGAAAATCATAAGGTTCTTTGTTAACATTTTGATCAAACTGTATAAGCCCACTTGCCCCTTCAAGGCGACCTCTTTCACCGCATGGTGGCCACCGCAGCACCGCTCCTGCAGAGGGAGAAACCCAGGGGCCCAAAAGCACTCATGCCATCAGGCCAAGCCGAGCCTCCTTAGTTCTGGGCCACGTCTCCCCACAAGTGCAGCACTACAGCAACAGACACCACCATACAGCACCACAACATGTGAACAGATGGAATAATCTCACCTTACCATGCGCCCCCAGTGGCCGACTGAGAGCACAAGCAAGAGCAGAAATACTTATGAGGTCATTCCTAAATTAAAGTCAATAGTGGCCAAAGAGGGAAGGGGTTAAATCCGCAGCATGTCCAGTTATGCTGCGTTTTTCTTTATTTTCTGTTGCGGGTTTTCCCCATTGAATTCAATGGGAGGTAAAACCTGCATAAAATAGGCAAATTTTGCAATAGAAATGCTGTGATTCTGCCACAAAAATTGCAATTCAGAAAAAAAAAAAGATATATTTTTGCTTGAAAAATAATAAAACGCTTCATACTTCCCTCTGACCGTTGTCATAGCAACCTGTTCCTCTACTCTGAGTACAGCCCGGCCTCCTGTGACTATTGCAGCCAAAGGCTGCAGCGGTCGCATGACTACAGCGTCATCAGAGGAGGCCGGGCTGTACTCAGAGCAGAGGGACGCGTCGCCATGACATCGTCCAGTTGGTAAGTATAAGCTTTTTTTTTTCCTGTAGTATTTCCGCAGCAGACAGTCCGCCCTGAAAAACGTCACCACCATTTGTTGCGGTTTTTGGGGCGGAATTCCCTGCGGTTTCCAGGACGGATATGCTGTGTATTTATACGCAGTATATCCGCGCTTTGTGTCCTTACCCTAATTGGGTTGTCTCATCAAGGCAACCCCCCTTTTTTTTTTTTTTTTTTTTTTTTTTTTTTTTTTTTTTTAGATGTAGCTGATCACCCTAGGTCCAGCTTCAGAAGATGCTACTGGGCATAGATTTTCCCTACAGGGGAAACGTAGTATTACAGGCCAGCCATTCAAATGAATGGTGGACCATGTAATACATGGACCGTCTGAGTCTGCCAGAGCGAGAGACACTTTGTGTCAGGGGGTCCAGAGCATGTGACTCCCTCTGACAACGGTCCGATTCCCATCACGTAATGACCATGTAATACATCGACGGCCCTAATAGGCCATATGGACAGAGGTGATCTTCATGAGACAAGCCCTGCACCTGTGTCACTTGGGTATTACAGAGACAGGATTTCTGCCTCATTCACTGACTGCAAGCAGAGACCTTGAAAATGGTGCGAAATTGAAACAACGTATATTAGAAAGCTGTTTAATGTTTTATCATCTTTATTTATGCGCACAGGTTTATAAAGATCATAAATTGTGGATTATATTCATTATACTGCGGTCGCGTGAGTACGGGAATCGCACTTCAGCAGCAATTTGTGGCAAAATGCTGTTTGTGTGGAAATATGATCATGAAATGATAATTTTTAAATCCCGGGCAATTTAGTCTTCTTTAAGTCTTCATTAATTCCTTTAGAAAATCTGTTTTCTAGCGTGGCGGCACATGAATATTCCTGCCCGATAACCAACACATTGTAAGTACGTTTTCTGCGGTGGCATTAAACACTGCGAAATGAGATGTTCGGGCACATGAACCTTGCCTAGCAATATATTTAGGAGGCAGCGGGCATGCTGGGAATTGTGTAAGCTCTTAATGTAATGTTGGGTTGGTAAGCATTAAAGAGAAGCCTTCGTCTTTAGGTCGAACATTCTGCGCTGATTAATTTCTTAGTGTATCTTTATAGCGGTCGGGGCTCCGTTTTTCTCATATGAAGCTCCAAATCTTCAGCGTAGACCAAGGGGCAAATTTATCACGGCTGGCTTTTCATGTGCCAGTCTTCTACTGAAATTCTTCAGAGTGAAAAGTCGCAAATCATTGCACGAATATGACCTGCGCCATAATTTGTGCCTTTTTACCGCCACAAAACCAGCACAAATTTATTGATACATTCACCCCATAGAGTTAGAGGACCTGTCACCTCCCCTGACATGTCTGTTTCAGTAAAGAATTGTGTTCCCTATGAAATAACAATTCTGGGGCATCTTTTCGTAGAGCTCTGCGCTGTGCCATTCCTCTGTTATTCCTCCTGGAAATGTATGAATAAATTGACAACTGAGTGTTACCATTCCTCTGGTCAAAGGGGTGTGTCCCTACACAGTCTCACTCTGTCAGCACTGATTGGACAGTGTCAGTCTGTGTAGAGACACACCCCCAACTGCTGACACCTAGTTGTCAATTTATTCATTATAGGAGGAATAACAGAGGAACGGTAAAATGTAGTTTTAAGTAAAGGTACTCCAGAATTATTGTATGGGGAATACAATTATTTACTAAAACAAAGATGTCAGGAGAGGTGGCAGGTCCTCTTTAAAGCGGATCTGTCACATATTTATTTCAGCGGTTCATCACTTATTAGGGGCTTTAGTATCTGAAAATGTAGCAGTTACACTTGCGACGCCTGGCCAGCGCTGCAACTTGATTACAAGTATATTCATATATTTAGCCCCCAACCCCTGAAAATTTACGTGCACTGCATATTCTCTAACTGCAGCATGCGGAAATTTGGCAGTCTTTATGCTATGTGTGAACATGGACTTCTAGATAAAGTCTGGCTGTCTGCTGCCACCACTAGGGGGAGCGTAGGTACATACTGTGTACACATTGAACTTAATAATAAGACAGTATACAGTAAGCACCTAGGCTCCCTCTAGTGGTGACGGCAGTCAACCAGAGTACATCTTCTCACTGTCTATGCAGGGTATTTGGCGCAATGTGTCTGGAAAATAGAGCTATGACCGCTGTAAAGACGGGTTTAGAAATGAATCGGCACAAATTTTTGACCTATTTAGGTTAAAAACAGTTCTTTATTATATTTTTAGTAACTGTAGGAAGAATGATATATTTCCAGCATGCTTGGATTAATGAGACGGTATAACATTGGTGTGACAAGGTCATAATGCTCCATTGAACGATAGTTAACCCCTTCCCACATATAGCTCTACGCGTATGCTCATGCTATTACGGTGCAGCCTAACCCTGATCTGCACTTCTTGCAGTCCCTTTACCATGGGCTGTGAATTGGGACTTCTAAGTCCAGTCCTTATATAAAGTGGAAACATTTACATGATTGTTACAAGATGCCTTTTCATATCGGATCATCCCGCGCTTTAATGGCCATTAAATATGTCACCATTGTGGATGTGAAAAGCATAGGTGACCCCGACAAGGGTAATATTCTGTGTCAAGGCAGCGATTATGTTCTACATCTATTTCCTATTTGGTTACGAGATACAATGGTGGACGGGATGAGACTTTTAGCGAGAGTCTGGCCGGGCAAGAAAATAGCGATGTCGAGCACAATTAGATCAATGAGGGAGATGGGCCGCTTTCGGGAAGTTCTCTTCATACTATAAATAATTATTTAAGTAACAGGAAAAGGCCAGAAATCTATTAGATTTTATGTTGAAATTAACATAAAGTGATCTGTAGACATCTGCTAAGCAAGCTAGACCCAAGATATCCTCTGTGATCTGCATCACTGCCCTAAAATAACAAGCCCGGCTCCCCATTGCAGCGCCGCTATTAAACCTCATCATTTGCACTGTGTGGACTATGAGAGGCGCAGCCATTAAACACAATGACAAATAGATTCAGATGCGGGACACTCAGGTACCTATGTAGATGTCCCTATGTGTGCCGAGACGCGAGCGCCATTACCGAGATAATTATAGATCTGTCAGCCATTCAGGAGCAAAGCTGAGATTTTACATTTAATATCATCTCTAGTTTATTTCCGAGAGGAGAGAAAAAGTGTCGGCGACCGCTGACATTCAACATAATCCTAGATTTAAAGGCAACTTTGTTATATTAGTCTATTATGTTTTATTACTTTGTTCTCAGGATACAATTTTACCTTGTTTTAGGCTAGACTCGCGTGTCCTGGTTTTCGGGAGAGGTTTGGCAGCGGCGGTATCTCACCACGACGTTGTAGTAAATGAGATTTTAATCATTCCTGGTCGCGCTATGCAGGAGAGTAGCATTGTTAGGGCATGTTGTGTTATTTTGGGGTGTTTTGACTAGGGATAAAATAAAGGGGCTTTTAGGAACATTTTCTAGGTCTACCAGGCTGGCTTGACACACAGAGGTTTAAGAAAAACCACTACATTTTTTTGTGCCGTTTTTGTTTTGTCTTGCGTTTTTTGGCTCCGTGGCGTTTTGCAAAATTGTTGGCTACGGAGTGTTTTTTTTGCCAGCATTTTGTGATGGGTTTTTCTCCCTGAGGCCGGGTTCCCATGTAGCGTAAATGCTGCGGAATTTCTACAGCATTTACAGCAGCAGCAAAGTGAATAAAATTTAGAAAATCTCATGCCCACGCTGCGGAAAATAACGCACAAAAGTTGCGTGGAAAGTGTTCTGCGGTGCGTTTTTCAATTCCGCAGCAATGTCAAATTATGCTGCGCGTTCTGTGCGGAGATGCTGCGCGTTTGGCCCATAGACTTCAATGGGGAGCAGAAATTCCGCAACAGATTTATGTTGTTGTGGTTTTTACAGCGTTTACTCTGGGAACGCAGTAAAAACCGCTGGAAATCCGCAGGTACACATACTTTTCTATAACCAATGTCTAACACTGAATACACGGGTAAAATCCGCGTTTCCGCAGCAATCTGAGCAGAAAAAACGCACTATTTGGTAGGGATTTCTGTGACCAATTTTACCAGTGTTTTTCTAGAGATTCTGCTGCCGATTTTCTGTTGCAGAAAATCTGCAGCGTATTCTGTGTGTGTGAACTTGCCCTTAGACCTCCATAGGTTTTTCTTTTTGTCTCCTGAAAAACCGCCTGTGGCTATGTGTGTGGAGTTTTTTTTCAGAATAAATCATGTGTTGCAAATAGGAATCTTTGTAAATCATGTGATTCAGAGATGCAATCTGAATAATAGAACCTAAAAAAAACAGGTACCATTTTACTTTAAAACATGTGTATTTTTGGAGTTTTTTTTTTAGATGACTTTATTTTGCCTAAAAAAAAAAGGACACTCAAAAAGTATGCGTGGAGGAAGTCTAAAGGAAAAGCTTGCAAATCCACTGCTACACCGGGTGTATTTATGTCATCGTGGTGTGGCTCGCTGCATCACCACCACTACTGCCACGTGTGAATGTTGCCTGATCTGTACATATTGATTTTATTTATATAATTTTCTATAAGGCCTCGTTCACATCTGTGCCAGGCTTCCGTTCAGCTATGGTTTCTGTTTGGCTTTCCGTTCGTGGGTTCCCCCAACAAAAATTTCTAACAGAACTGATGAACGGAATCCTGACACTGATGTGAACGAAGCCTAAGTGGGCAAGTTTTTTAACGAGGAAACCGTGTTGGAAAACGCGCCAAAAAACGTGTGAAAATACCTCCCTTTGATTTCAGTGGGAGGCAGAGGCGTTTTTTTCCCGCAAGCGGAAAAACTGTCCCGCGGGAAAAAGAAGGGACATGCCCTATATTCGGGCATTTACGCCTCTGACCTCCTGTTGACATCAATGGGAGGCAAAGAAAGCGTATTTCGTGGCGTATTTCGGTGCTCAATGGCCGCAGGCGAAAAACGCCACGAAAATCGGCGTGCAGGCAGATTTTCCGCCTGCAAAAAAGTCAGTGTGAACTCCGCCTAATTGTTCAGAATAAAACACAAAATTTCATTGAATCTACATGATGGCTCAGACAAACATGCGGGTTTTGGTTAAAACTTTTGTATAACCACAACAATTATTCCCCCCCCCCCCCCTGATAATCATGTTAAAAAACTGCCACATTATCTGCTCGTGTGAATACACTAAGTGCTGAGCAGAGAACTGCAGCAAACCCCCCCCTCCCCCACAACCGACCTGTGCAGGCCAGTGTGATTTACTAGTGCAGCAGACCCTCGGCTCTAAGGGCTTGTTCAGACGAACGTGATATACGTCTGTGCAACGCTCATGATTTTCACGCGCATCGCACAGACCTATATTAGTCTATGGGGCAGTGCAGACAGTCAGTGATTTTTGCGCAGTGTGTGTCTGCTGCGTAAAACTCACGACATATCCGTTCTTTGTGCGTATTTTGCGCATCACGCACCCATTGAAGTCAATGGGTGCTTGAAAATCACGCGCACCACATGGAAGCACTTCCGTGGGACAAGCATGATTCGCGCAACAGCAGTGAAAAGTATGAATGAAAACAGAAAAGCACCACGTGCTTTTCTGTTTACAAACATCCAAACGGAGTGTCATAATGATGGCGGCTGCGTGAAAATCACGCAGCCGCGTATCATACGGGGCTGACACATGGAGCTGTTAAGATCCTTTTGCGCTGCTCGTGCTCCGGCCTCAGGTTAATGGGGGTCCAGCAGGTGGACCCAGTCATTAAAGGGGTATTCCAGTCATAAGAAATTGATGGCCTATCATCGGGATAGGCCATCAACATCTGATCGGTGGGGATCTTATTCCCAATCGGCTGTTTTGAAGGGGCCGCGGCGCTCATACAAGCGCTGCCTCTCCCTTCATTCCATATCTGCTGGTACTGTGAATAGCCGACACACTTGTAGCGGTGGTCCCCAGTATTACAGCCTTCTCTTATTGAAGTACGTGTGAAAAGGCTGTAATACTATGAACCGTCACTACAAATGTATCGGCGATTCACAGTACGAGCGCCGCGGCCCATCAAAACAGCTGATCGGCAGGGGGCTTGGAGTAGAACCACCACCGATCAGATGTTGATGACCTCTCCTTGGCATAGGCCATCAATTTCTTATGACGGGACAGCCCCTCTAAATTCAAAAATATCCAAGTCAAATGCAAAACCTCTCGCCGATTCATAAGCATATATCGGTCAAACTTCTGACCCTTTAAAATTTAGACAAAACAGGAAAACTCAAGGGGGTATTTCTTAAGACTTGTGCTTAATACGACAGTCTTAATGAAAAGAGCACTGAAGTAAAATGCATCTAATTTATGAGCTGGCGTAGATTTCCGCTATAATTTACACCAGTTTCTATCGTAAATTATAGTGAGTTTTTTTGGGCCGCAGGAGGTCCCTCCAGTTAAGTCCCATCCACTCTTTTTTTTTAAAGTTGCGAAGGCGGTGTAAAAATTTAAAGTTGCACAATTTTTGCTAAGTGCTTAAATTTCCCCAATGATTTATATTTTTTGGGCACTCATTCTGACACGGAAACGGCATCGAAATCCGCACCAAAAAAAGCCTGAATTCTCCTCCATTGATTTCAATGGGAGGCAGAGGCGTTTCTTCTCGCGGGCGGCTATTTTTTGGGGAAAAAAAGTGACGTGTTCTTTCTTGCCACGGATTCCGCCAATCAATGGGAGGCCGAAAAAACCTGCGACGATCATTTCTGAGTGTTTTTCTCAGCATTTTTTGCCTGGGGTTCGTGCATTAGATTCAATGGCTGCGGGAGAAAAACGCAGCCGATTAATAAAATTAAAAAAAAACGCAGTTCAAAATCTGCCTCAAAATTTCTGGAAGGAATTCTGAGGTAATTGTTTTTCTGCCTGCAAAAAACAGTGTGAATAGGGCCTTAATATTTGCAAATTATACAAACAAATTTATTATTCCATTTATTAATTTCCCTAAACATTGGAATATAAATGATTGCTCTGTAGAATCTTCAGCAATATTTTTTTATTTTTTATTCCGGGGATTATACGAACAAAGAGTTTTTTTCTGAATCCGCTCTGCATTATGCATAATAATATTATCCAACAAACCCGTTTCACCTTCTGATTTTTTGAGTGCGTTGACCTCTGATACGTTTATTGGTGTGAAAGGTGTTTTTATATCATTTCATTAATTCGCTTCAGGTTACTGCAAATGGCGTCTAATAAGTAGGAAGAAACCTTCTCCTTGTGATAGATATAATGATAGCGAGTGCTAATAAAAAGGGGGTGTAAAATCCAAGGTTTATGAAGATAATAAAGAGGGACAGAGGGTCGGCCATGTAATGTGTTTATTACTCTACAGTACTGGAACCACGACCATTGTACGTTCTGTACCGCAGGCTCCCGGCTCACTGTAGAATTACTGAATTGCTGCTCTGCAAACATCCTAGAGAAGAAGCTCTGCATCTGCCTCCTTACTATGAGACGTATACAGCGGTGAAGCTATAGGGGGTGCAGACATATTATCGGATGCTGTATGTAAGGACTATTTGACCCCTATCACTTGGCAATAAAGGGTAATTACCATATTAGATGTTTGCGGCATATCTACAGGATAGATGTTGAGATCGCGGGTATCCCGACCCCTGTGCCAACTGGTGAGGCAGCCACTGCGTCCAGGTGGAGATGATGGAGAGGTGCTCGCTTGCTCAGCTGTTTCCGTATCTCCCCTAGAACAGAATTGGAGGCCACCTCTCCATCTCGCCATTTATTCTCTGCCTGTATGGGACAAACAGCAGACTGTCGGGGGACTCCCAGTTCGACACGCAGAACATGACATAAATGTCTAAGATTGAAATAACCCTTTAAGCATTGGAGCCGTATATATCTGATCTGCCTGTGACTCCATTACAGTATTCACTAAGGGTCCTTTTACACCGGCCAATATGGGTCGTAAAAACGAGCGCCGATCAACCAGACAGGTCATTGATCGACGCTCGTTTGCTCCTTTCACAAGGAGCTATGATCATTAATGTACGGGGACAAACGATTGTTACTCCGATCGCTCATCCTCATACATTTCTATCATGTCGGCATTGTTTACACAGGGAGATGCGCTGCCGACAACGATAATATTTTCTGCTGCATAAACAATGTGATCAGCCGATGAACGAGCGATTACACAGGGCGATGATCTGGAACGAGCGTTAATCTTCACGCATGTTCACACATGCAGGTTTGTTGTGCTTTCTCGGTGCAGATTTCTCAATTCTTCCTTTTCAAAAAATTTCATGCCGATTTTATACCTCGGATTCCGTCCATATTATTGCTGCGAATTTCACAAACGGTGAAAATCCAATGCAAATTCTGCATGTAACAAATGTGGATTTTGTAGCAGATTTGCAGCCACGTCTCCAGCAGAAATTTTCAGCCACGTCTGCAGAGTATGGATCTGTTCACGCTGTGTTTTTTGGGGCTGATTTTGACACAAACTGCATCGAAATCCGAGCCCTGAAACGCCCCAAGGCTTTTTTATTTCCCGGGCAACTTTTGGCCACTCGTGGGAAAAAAAAAGTGCCATGCACTTTCTTGGAGCAGTTTCTGCCTTCGACCTTCCATTGAAATCAATAGGAGGCAGAAAAATTTGTTTTTTTGCCACGTTTTTTTTCCAAAAAGAAAAGCGGCAAAATACTGTGGCATTTCAAAATCTACCTCGAAAATTCCTAAAGGAAAACTCTGAACTTACCCGGTTATTTATCTATTACTCGTCTACCTCTTAAAAAGGACACCAGATCTAAGGCCTCGTGGACACGACCGTAGCCATGTGCACGGCCGTGATTTTCAGGTCGGCCGGGGACGGAGTGTCACCCGCAAGCCGCTCGCAAATCGTGGGTCGTGCACATGGTCGCGTCCATTATTTCCTATGAGCCTGGACCGCAGAACACGGCCGTAATAAGCGTTGCCCGTTCTTTCGGCGTCCAGGCTCCTGGGCCATGCACGGACCGTGGAAACCACGGTCGTGTGCATGGCCCCATAGGAATGAATGGGGCCGCAATTCTCACGTGGATTTTCGGGGGAATTGCGGCCGCAAAAGCACGTTCGTGTGCATGGGGCCTTAGGCTTTTGCGACTGCAATTCCCCCGAAAATCCACGTGAGAATTGCGGCCCCATTCATTCCTATGGGGCCATGCACACGACAGTGGTTTCCACGGTCCGTGCATGGCCCAGGAGCCTGGTCCAGGCTCATAGGAAATAATGGACGCGACCATGTGCACGGCCCACGATTTGCGAGCGGCTTGCGGGTGACACTCCGCCCCCGGCCGACCCGAAAATCACGGCCGTGCACATGGCTACGGTCGTGTGCATGAGGCCTATCAGCATCACTTAAGCAACTATAATGCAACCAGTGTGCAAAATGTATTTTTTTATTGAATATAAAGCGTTTGGTTTCCGTTAATCGGTTCTGTTCAACCTTTCAGTTAGAGGAACCGATGAACCGAAAGCCGAACAGAAACTATCGCTTCCGTTTACATTACTGTTGTCTTCAATTGTAAGCCGACAGCACTTTTGTTTCCGTAAAAAAAAAAAATGGTAACATTACGAAAAAAGTTTCTATTTTAAATTCTATTAACGTTATGTACATATATAGGCAGTTCTGAAGACCTCACGAGACACATGGAAGTCGTCCGTGTTTTTTTTGTGTTTTGCTTTTTCACACACTCGTAGACTTTAATTGGCCAGTCTAGTCGGCAGGAACGGACCAGAATAGGACATGCTGTGAGTTTCTTGAAAAGGGGAACACGCTCTGTGAAAAAAAAACAAAAAACGGATATGTGAATCGTTCCATTGAATTGCATAGTCCGTGCGCTCTCCATGGTAAAAAATGACCGCACACTGACGAGAAATATGTTTGTGTGAAATAAGTCCTGAAGGGTCCCTTGAATGTTGTATCATAAAGCTGGATAGAATGTGAGCGTCGAATTTGCGAGACCTCAGTAAAGATGACCGTGACGTGGCCATAGCATGCGGACGAAAAAGGGTTGGAGCTGATGCGGCTAACATAGCAAGAACGGGAGCACTTGTGAGTAAACGGACCACCCGAGGGGCACTTGCAGGGTCACGAGCATATTAAAATAAAGTAGTTTTTTCTGCCAAAAAAAAAACGGAATAATTTTTAGAAGACATACAAAACGCTGGGACTGGTTTGATAGTCGAATAGGAGCTGACAGGTTCCCTTTAACCCCTTAAGGACGGAGCCATTTTTAATTTTTCTTGTTTTCGTTTTTCACTCCCCGCGTGTTTGTGGGAGGAGTTGAGTTGTAATTTCTAATGGCATATAATGTACTGGGAAACAGAAAAAAAATTATTTGCGGGTTGAAATTGGAAAAAAATTTGATTCCTAGATAGTTTTTTTTGGTTTACGTTTTTACGGCTTTCACCGTGCGGTAAAAACAACAACACGATTGACCGCAGCATTTGAGGGGCTAAACGGGCATGAACAGTGCGATCGCTGTTTCCGGCCGTTAGTCCAGGGTGTCAGCTGTAAAACACAGCTGACATCCGCAGCATATGGAGCACGCTTAGCCCTACTTCCCTATGACGCTTATCTCGTACATGTACGTGATAATGCGGCAAGGGGTTAAACTATTGATTCATTTAAATGTTATTTTGACTATTAGTAGTGCCACCTGCTGCGCAGAAGTGGTATTACTCTAAAGGAAAATGTGTGCATGAGTTTAGAGAAACGCAATAAATTTGTCCCTACCATGAAAGTATAAAAAAACAAAACCGGTTAGGTTATAGTATTTAGAAATCCTCTTCTATATATAATTATTTCACGTTTTTAGTAATATTCCAGCATTTCCTTATTAATATAACGTGAGTAAAACATAAAAATACCATTTACTTGTTTGCCCGGGGGCATTGGCTTGTTAAAATTGTTATCTTATGACCTTCTAATAATGAATGTGAAAGCTTTCGCCTGCTCCTTTGTGACGGCTTGGAAGTCATCGCAATGATTATTGGTTGAAGTTCCGAACTTCCGACTGATTCTATAGTTATGAGCGGTAGATAGAGCTGATTAGAAGCAGGAAGGCGCAGCGCGTCTCCGGCAAATAAATGGGAACCTCAACAAAATAAGAGCATTCAACCATGGAAATATTTATTATTTTAATATTTTCTGACAATTTAATGTTACAGTTTAAACCCAGATAAATAACCGCGCTCTCTCCATAACTATAAGGGACTTGAGGTCATCGAATATTAAAGGGACAGCGCCGATTAGAAAAAGAATGTTCATTGTGTCAATTAGGAGGAATATTTACTTGGATCTAGTTATTTCTAATGGAACTTTATGATTATGTATTTATACAATGTCCCTTTTGATACACTGAATTTTTATAATTCCAACATTTAATCTAATGAAGGACAAAGAAACGGTCATCCAATCAAATTAATGGCTCTAATAGGCGACTTATTAAAGGGGTATTACAGTTTCAGCTGGAAAAAAATTGTTTATTGTATCATTTATACAATTTTACAACTTTCTTTATTTCAAGATCTCTGTTTGCTGTCAATCAGTAGGAACCTTCATTGGCTACTTCCAGTGGATAAAAATCTTTCTTGTGATGAAGACACAGGGGCACGTTAGAGATGCAGTATAGTAAAGGTCCTTTTACACAACCCGATATGGGCCACGAAAACCAGCGCCAATTGTTGAGATGGCTTGAGGATCGGCGCTTGTTTGCTCCTTTTCACAAGGATCGGTTATGTATGAGGACGAGTGATCATTACTATGATTTTGTCCCTATACATTTCCATCATGTCGGCAGCACATCTACCAGTTCACACAGGAAAATGTGCTGCCGACTATCGACCGTTTTATTGGTCGCATAAACGAACAGATCAGACAATGAACGAGTGTTTGCTCATATAAACCCCCGATCATTGGCCCGTGTAAAAGAACCTTAAGGTTCTCACTAACGCTTCGTAATTTCCGCAATTAAACTCTTTTCAGGAAATTATTCAGCATTTACCGTATCAGCAAAGTGGATGAGATTTGAACAAATCACATTCATGCGCTGCAGAAAAAATCTGCTGAAAAAACTTTCAGAAATTGAGCAGCGGTTCGGTTTTTAAATCAGCAGCATATCCGTTTATTCTGCAGATTCATTGATCTTTTGTTATTCTCTACTAATTCCTCACGGTTTTCAAGATCTCTGCTTGTTATTACTCAGTAGGAACATGCATTGTTTAGTTCCAGTGGATACAATTCTGTCCCTGGTCATGTGATGGACATACAGGTGCATGACTTGTTACAGTATGTGTATCAGAGTTGTGTCTTCTAACCATCCCAGCACCTGTGTGTCCATCACATGACTCTGTAATGAGCCCAGCACCTGTGTGTCCATCACATGACTCTGTAACGAGCCCAGCACCTGTGTGTCCATCACATGATCATGGACAGAATGTTATCCGCTGGAACTAAACAATGCATGTTCCTACTGAGTAATAACAAGCAGAGATCTTGAAAACCGTGAGAAATTAATACCGAAAGTATATTGAGAAATTTGTATAATTATCCAAAAAATAACTTTCATTTGAAACTGGACAACCCCTTTAAGGTTCCTATTCAATAACTACAAGCAGAGATCTTCATCATACGAAGTATTTAACCCTCTATTCCTGACACTGGAATATCCTTGATAATACTAGCGTATGCCCTCTTGATGAATCTGGAAAAAGATAAAAACTCCTGGTTGGACCTGACTTTGTTTTCTGCCACTTTTTTAAGTAGAATAGTGGTAAAAAAAATCATAAATTAGTCAAACTGATCACAACTAAAGCCCCATTTGCAATACTTTGTAATACACTTATGCCAAGCGACCGCCGCAAATACATTGAGAAATCTCCAATGTGTTAAATTTTCAGTTGTGGGAAAAACGTTAGACACAATAAAACTGACATAAATCCTAATATAGTAACAAGACTCACTTCATCTAGGACATTAGTAGGGGTCTTGGAAAAGGGACCCCAACCAACCGTATAGATCCATAATCCATTGCTATGTCCTGCCTTCAATCTTCCTTTTCTCTAAAGAAGAACCACCAGCCCTTTTCAATGACTATGATGGGCAATGCATTTAACATTAAACCACTTTGCAGCTTCTAGTCGGACCTCTGTGATTCCATGGTTACAGACTACAAACAAACCTTGTGTAGTCTCAACCAACAGTCATTCTGCCTTCCATCTGTCATTTACATTCGGTAGGTTATCAAGAAGTACAGGACAGATGTAAGGAAGTGTGACTGCAGGGTCAGACTACACAGGGTTTGTTTGTAGTCTGTAACCATGGAAACATAGTTCTGGAGCTGTATGCACAAAATGATAGAAATTTTGTAATCAAGACTAATAGCAAAGCATCTTCATTTATCATGTTAGATGCATTGGAGCAATAAAAAAAAAATGGTTGTGAAGGTGGACACAGCCTTTAATAGGTTATTACCATTTTAGGTATATATGGCATACCCACAGGATATGCTATTAATACTTGATAGGTTTGGGTCCCACCTCTGCGACCCTTGGGAGAACGGGTGGTCCACTGCTTGCTCTACTCTTTACGTAACTCCCATAGACTTCATCTTCCACAGACCTTTCTACTGAAGTGTAAGGAGAATGCTGCGGCCAGGAAACGGCAAACAGAATTCAGCGGACCCCCTTTCTCCGGATAACTGAGGGTCTCAATGGTCTCCCCACAATCAACATGGTATATTGAATTTTATATAGTAAAATGCATATATTTTCTTGAAATAACGCATGTGATTACAATCAGTAGGCAATGACGCGTCTGTGAATGCGATCTATGGGGCCTCCTGGAACAGCTCTTTAAATCCACCCTCTTGTCTTCTGCAGATTTACATGGATTACATTCTCACATTATTTTACCTACGGTGCAGGAAATTTGCATTGTTGACAAAAATGTAAAAAGGCAGGAATATTTTTGGTTCGCTTGGTCGGTGCCCGCACATCCATAACATAGGTTTTAATATTCAAATCTATGGGACTATTCATCTGCAATTAAAAATAGTGATTCCCGCATCCCTTCTCTATCCATTGTTTCATGTCCTCTTCTACTGCTCCCGTTCTCGACGGTAAGAAGAAAAAAAATCTACTTTTTGGTTGAGAATTTTTTTCGAGGTCCGACCTTCACTTTAATTAAAACGTAAAGAATTCTAATTGGGGCGAGCGTCACAACAAATGTTTTGCTTTAACAAATAAATATCCTTTAATTTCTCCTTAACCCCTTAGTGACCACTAATACGCCTTTTTACGTGATTCACTAATGGGCTTTAGGCTAGGCTGACGCCTTTTCACGTCAGCCTAGTCTAAGTCCTGCACGGGTCTCCCGTGCAGGCAGGAGCCGGGGCTCTGCTGTCTGATGACAGCTGAGCTCCGGCTCCAACGCCCGCGATCGAAGTTTACTTCGATCGCGGCCGTTTAACCCGTTAAATGCCGCCGTCAATAGCGACCGCGGCATTTAACTTTGTTTACAGAGGGAGTGCGCTCCCTCTGTCACCCATCGGCGGCCCGCGAATGCAATCGCGGGTCTCCGATGGGGTGTCATGGCAGCCGGGGGACTGATAAAAGCCCCCAGGTCTGCCCTGGACATATGCCTGTTAGGACGCGCCGGAGGCACGTCCTAACAGATTGCCTGTCAGATTTACACTGACAGGCAATAATGCTCTGGTATACGAAGTATACCAGAGCATTATAGCAGCGATCGGAACATCGCACAGTAAAGTCCCCTAGTGGGACTAATAAAATCAGTCATCAAAGTGAAATAAAGATTATTAATAAAAAGTACGGTAAAAAAATAAATAAAACCATTTTTTTCCATAATAAGTGGTTTTATTTAGTAAAAGTGTAAAAAAAAAAAAAAAAAGTACACATATGTGGTATCGCCGCGACCGTAATGACTCCATTAATAAAGTTAATATGTAATTTAAACCGCAAAGTGAACACCGTAAAAAAAAAACGCAAAAAACTATGGCAAAATTGCAATTTTTTTCCATTGCCCCCCAAAAAAGTCATAATAAAAATGAATCAATAAGTCCCATGTACCCCAAAACAGTACCATTCAAAACTACGTCTTGTCCCGCAGAAAACAAGCCCAAAAAATCACTACATTGATGGAAAAATAAAAAAATTACAGCTCTTGGAAAGCGACGATGCAAAAACAAATAATTTTAGTTCAAAAGTGTTTTTATTGTGCAAAAGTCGTAAAACATAAAAAAACCTCTACATATGTGGTATCGCCGTAATCGTACCGACCCATAGAATAAAGGTAACATGTTATTTACGTCGCATAGTGAACGGCGTCAATTTAAAAACGCATAGAACAATGGCGGAATTTCAGGTTTTTTTTATAATCCCCCCCAAAAAGGTTAATAAAAGTTAATATAAAAATTATATGTACCCAAAAATGGTGCTATTAAAAAGCACGACTAATCCCGCAAAAAACAAGTCCTCATACAGCTATGTAGACGAAAAAATAAAAACGTTATAGCTCTTTGAATGCGACTATAGAAAAACGAATAAAATAGCTTGGTCATTAAGGCCTAAAATGGGCTGGTCACTAAGGGGTTAATGCAAATGCTACAGCGGTTGTCAGATGTGATTTGTCAAGCATTGGAGATTGTACAAGTGACTGTCATGCCGCTGTGTATACAATGCCAACGACTGCGGTGTGCCAGCCGAAGACAGTGCTTGGAAAGGAGAGACAAGTATTGTACAGACACTAATGAATCTGTATCATCAGAACATGTAATTAAGACGGTGACAAGAGACAATAGAGCCATTGACATGCATGTAGCACCGGTGACGTCTCCAAGAACATTCTTCCAGATACAAATAGCTGATTCTGCCGTGTATAGAGTTCAGATGTGGAAGGATCGGGCTTGATGGGGTAAGAAGGTAAATGGCTTCCTGTATTCCCTAAGCGAAAGGAGGAAAATTGCGCAATAATAAAATATAATAAGGGCAATTTCGAATAACATTTGTCACTATAATGGTCCACAGAAAGGACTCAGGGGCCACATCCAGTCCCGGAAATATGTTGATAATTATATATTCAAGAACAGATTTATTTTTTTCCCATAGGAAAAAAAGAACAAAAACACAGATGTTGCAGAGCTGAATTTTTTATATTTTTTTAAGTGGAGGATTCTGAATAAACATCACCTCCAGGCTGATGGTGATGTATATTCATTATCAGGACACTGTAGTAATGTTTGTGTATGTAGCTGCACATAACGATATAACTATATCGCTAGTGCAGTGTAAATGAATGGAGAGAAGTGTATGACGCTGATTGGTCACTGATTGGTCAGCGTCATACACTCCTCTCCACAACGCCCACTTGGTCTAAAGTAAAAACACGCCCACTTGGGCATTAAGAAACTCAATCGCACAAAGCTAAATATCGCTAATAAAGTGGTGAAAACAGATCGTTTTTTTAAATAAAAAGCATTACTGTCACCTACATTATTGCGCCGATCTTCTTATGTAGGAGATAGGGCACTTATAATGTGGTGACAGAGTCTCTTTAAAGGTCAATGTGGCCTAATACTCATGTTTACCAATTGGTGTTCTTTAAATCTGTCATGCGCAAACCTCTTCTCCCCCGTTCATTTTGCCCGGAGTGTTTCTTTAGGCTTTAAGGGCATGGCCCCACGTGGCGGTTTTCTTCCGCAACTGTCCGCATCAATGCCGCACAGAATCTGCATTGCAGATTCTGCGGCGGATCTGCCCAAAATGTGCAGTAAATTGATGCGGACTAGCTGCTGCGTATTGCGGTGAAAGTACTTCCCTTCTCTCTATCAGTGCAGGATAGAGAGAAGGGACAGCACTTTCCCTAGTGAAAGTAAAAGAATTTCATACTTACCGGCCGTTGTCTTGGTGACGCGTACCTCTTACGGCATCCAGCCCGACCTCCCTGGATGACGCGGCAGTCCATGTGACCGCTGCAGCCTGTGATTGGCTGCAGCCGTCACTTAGACTGAAACGTCATCCTGGGAAGCCGGACTGGAGACAGAAGCAGGGAGTTGTCGGTAAGTATGAACTTCTTTTTTTATTTACAGGTTGATGTATATTGTGATCGGTAGTCACTGTCCAGGGTGTTGAAACAGTGACTGCCGATCGCTTAACTCTTTCAGCACCCTGGACAGTAACTATTTACTGACGTCGCCTAGCAACACTCCCATAATTACGGGTGCACACACGTAGTCACCCGTAATTATGGGTGCACACACGTAGTCACCCGTAATTATGGGTGCACACACGTAGTCGTCCGTAATTCCGGGAGCCCCATTGACTTCCTCAGTCTGACTGTAGACCTAGAGATACATAGGTCCAGCCAGAATGAAGGAATGTCATGTTAAAAAAACCAATACGCATCCGCAGCACACATAACATGTGCATGACAGCTGCGGACTTCATTGCGGAATTTAGAATCTCCATTGAAGTCAATGGAGAACTTCCACAATGAGTCCGCAACCAGTCCGCTACACGTCCGCAACATCCATTGTATGCTGCGGACACCAAATTCCGCACCGCAGCCTATGCTCCGCAGCGGAATTTTCCGCCTCGTCTAAACGAACCCTACTAAAAAGAAGTGGAAGGCAATGGAGAAATGGGTCCGCTGCGGATTAACGCTGCGGAGTGTCCGCAGCGGAATTCCAGAGCAATTCCGCCACGTGGGGCTTTGCCCTAATCAGACCAACGTGGGGAAACTCTGACATGAAAAACCGCAGTTTTTCACGTCCGCGTTGCCCCAGTATGGACGGGTCCCGATTTCACGGATCCCCATAGACTTGAGGCTATCGAGGGATCCGTGAAAACTGAAGAAAATAGGACATGTTCTATATTTCAACGGACCCTTCACACGGTCCGTTGAAACAACGGCCATGTGAATGGCCCCATTGAAATACATTCGACCGTGTGATGGCCGTTGTTTTAACAGCCGTCACACGGACGTATCCTTCGTTCGTCTGAATAAGGCCTTATGGTGAGAAGGGCTGATGACCAAGCCCCTCACATCTGGGAGTCGCACTGTTCTATGTAAAAATATTACGTTTTGGTTTTAAATGTATAAAAATACCCATAAAGTTGACCGTTTTTATTTAAAACAGGTAAATTAACGTACAGATTCAGCAGAATTTGTAATTTACCTTTCTTTATTCACTGTTTAAAACCAACTTATTGTGATATTAGAGTTACATTAGGATGGGTTGTGAGAACATATGACAAATCCAGCTCTGCTGCATCTGCATGCAGTACTCATTCGTGCCAGCTGTTGTGGCGTGAATACATGAGAACTGGCCTATCACTTCAACATTACCTGTAACGATCACAATTTTGGGGGATCTATTCTTAGAACACTGCATTGTGCTGGCCCTCTGTTATTCCTCCTGGAAATGTATAAATATATTAACTGGGTGTTACCATTCCCCTTGTCAATAGGGTGTGACACTATCCAATCAGTGCTGACATAGTGAGACCGTGTAGGGACACACTCATTGAAAAGGGAATGGTAACGGCCATTTGCCAATTTTGTTATACGTTTCTAGGAGGACTAACAGAGGACCGACACAATTTTTCTAGAATTGTTATTTTATGGAGAATACAAGTATTAAATAAAACAGACATGTCAGGCGAGTGGACCGATCTATTTAACTACACATGACAATTTTTCTGACTTAATACCTAATTGAAACCTTTTGCTAGTCATTTCAGCACCCGGATAACAGAAATCTTTACGTGACATTTTGCGGGACGCAGATATTTCTTATTTGGATATGACATTTGCACTTTAAATATTAGCAGAAGCCGACATCTGGCGGATAATGAGTTAATCCATAGCAAACAATGATTTGCTTCAGCGGGTCGCGGCTGTAATCTTCTCACTCATTCTCTGGCTGCCTCGCAAAATATTCAAGTCTTGTGCCCAAAGGTTTCTTCATCATATAATGTTTATCCATTGTGACTGTAACATCAAACACACAAGGAGACTTCAATTCCATGTAGTAAGCAAGTGACATAACAATACTAACTGTGTCAATTAAATTACAACGCCACAATGCTCGCACAGGATTGCACCGTGAATTGGCGGCAATGCTAAACAAATATTTCCATCCGTCTCTGTATGGTAGAACATTTTGCACGCAAATGCAGCGCCTGTTATTTCCCCTGAACACAGTAAAAAAAGAAATAAAAAAATACCAGAAGGAGAACGCTGAAGAGCGAGAACCAATTAGGAAATTCCTCTGATTAAAAAGTTATAATATCATATTTTGTGTTAACACTTTATTTTGGGTTTTCTCCCAAAAGGATCTTTTTCCCTTTAGGGTAGGAACACACACGGCTTATCCGCCCTAAACACCGAAGGGAATGCCGTCCGAAAATCCGCACCATGTTGTGGTGCGTTTATTTGGGTGGTATTTCCGCTGCGTGACGCAGCGACGGGAAAAAAAGAAACGTTCATACTTACCCTCTCTTCTGTGCGTGGTCCGGCCCCCTGGGATGACGTCATCCTAGGAGGCCGGACTGGAGAAGAAACGGGGAACTCTGGGTAAGTATAACTTTTTTTTTTTCTTGCTTACAATTTTTGCAACGGAATTGACTGCGATTCCACCGCAAATGTCGCAACACACACCACTTTGTTGCGGGTTTGAGCAACCCATTGACTTCAATAGCGAAAACCCGCAACAGAAGAGCAGCGAGTCCGCAGCATTAATTCACATGCTGCGCATGAAGAAACCGCACTGCAGGTCAATTTATGTGCGTTTTTTTCGGGAGCTTTTTTCCGCTGTGTGGAGCTGAGATTTGTTGAAATCTCACCCACACTGTTGCTGCTATAATATGCTGCGGATTTACCACAATGAATGAGTTGCGGAAACTCTGCAGTGTTTACATCGTGTGTGTTACTACCCTAAGGCCGGGTTCCCATGAGTCGGATATGCTGCGTAAAAACTGTGCAGCGTATCCGACCTGGAACCCGCAGTACATTCCGTCCGAGAAATCGCACCACATTGTGGTGCGGTTCTTCAAACGGAATTTCCGCTGCGGAAGAAAGCCATTCATACTTGCCCCCTCCCTCTTCTCTGCGCATCTTCCTACGATGACGTTGCAGGCCATGTAACGCTGCAGCGGTCACATGGGATGAAACCTCTTCCCAGAAGACCAGAATGCAGGAAGGAGGAGAGTGTTCTGGGTAAGTATGTTTTTTGATTTCTTTTCGGAGTTGCGATTTTTTGCGGCGGAATCCCTGCACTTACGCAGCAAAAGTCGCAACACTGGGCTATCTGTTGCATGTTTTGCATCCCCATTGAATTCAATGGGGAAAATCCGCAACAGAAAATCCATAAAAACGCAACATAAATTGACCTGCTGCGGAATTAAATTCCGCACCGCTGGTCAATCTATTAAAGTTTACGCTGCATTTTTTCCCCGCAGCGTGGGCATGAGATTTTCTGAATCTCATCCACTTTGCTGCTAATGTAAATGCTGCGGAATTTCCGCACAGAATTCCGTTGCGGAAATTCCACAGCGTTTACACTACGTGGGAACCCGGCCTAAAAGTAAATTTTCTATCCCATCGATGCTGGATTAAAGGGAATCTGTCACGTTGAAATTGCTGACTAATCCGTGCGCAGCATGTTACAGAGCTGGGGGAGCAGAGCAGATTGATATATAGTTTTGTAGCAAAAGGTTCACTATGGTTTTAATGAATATATTACATGCTCGTTCTGGTCTTAGGAGTCTAGTGGGCGGTCCTAATCACGGACGACTGTCTCTGTATTCACACTCATACTATGAAGGCTGTCAATCACTGTGTAGGAACATCCACTGGACTCCTAAGCCAAGAATGAGCAGAGGTTTCAATGTAGATAGTCGAGGGTTAAAAAAAAAACACATTATACTAACCTGCCATGGTCACCCAGCCTCCAGTGGAGATGTGTTGTCCCGTGACCACTATAGCCTTTGATTGGCTGCAGCGCTCATGCGTCGGTACCTCATTGCTGGAGGGGTGTACAGAGACTGGTGGGGGACCAGGTTAGCGTTACCACAGGAACAACAAAAGATATAATTCGTATAATGTGTTGGATTTTATTTTTTCAGTCTTTTATTTTTATTTATTTTTTACTTTAAACTTATTGGACTTGCGGATTTTGCCTGCGGATTCGGATGTAATTCGCAGCAAAAGCTGCGAGAATTGGGGTGTGTCGTGGATTTTGACTTTCCCATTTAATTAAATAGGGAAAATCTGCAACAAATCTACATCCAATCCGTGACGGGAATTGACATGCTACAGGTTTAAAAAGTAATTGAACTTTTAAAAAACTTCTGACATGTCATAGTGACATGTCAGTAGTTTTGATCGGTAGGCTGTGCCGGTTCGCTTCTGATCGGCTTTTCTCGGAAATCTGAGCGAGCAGTGTATGGGCTTAATAGAAAGTCTGAGTCTGTACATCGTTTCTGAGGAAAGCCATTCTGAAAGAGATTGGTACAGTGCTCAACTGAGTAATTTTAGCGATCGGTGCTTGGACCCCCACCAATCAAAACTTCTGACGTCATTATGACATGTCAGAAGTTTTTTAAAAGTTTAGTTACCCATTAAATATCCACACTGCAGGTCAGTTTCTACTCAAAGATTTTTACCAGATTCAGGGCCTCTCCCGCCAATGAGGCTCTGTGAGGTGTTGCAGCTTAGCCCCTTCACTTGAATGGGAATGAGCTGCAATACCAGACACAGCCTGTGGACAAGCGTGGTGCTGTTTCTGGGGGAAAAAAGTAGATCCTGTTTTCAATCTAACAACTCCTTTAATAAAAGGGGGGGGGGGAAGCAGACCCTTTTCTAATCTTGGACAACCCTTTAATTACACAGTTAATGAATTCACTTTTCAAAAAGTCATAAAAAGTTGTGCAACGAGGATCTGATTCTGGTTTTTAAGATCTCTGTTTGCTTTCCTTTAACGGGAACATTCATTACTTACTTCCGGTGGATATAAGTCTCTCCTTGGTCATGTGATGGACACACAGGTGCACGGCTTATTACAAGACACCGTTCTGATAACTACTGTAACGAGCTGTGCAGCTGTGAGTCCATCACATGACCAGGACAGATGTTTATCCACTGGAAGTAAACCATGAATGTTCCTGAAGGTTGAATTATTGTAAACCGAGATCTCAAAATTTGTGAGGAATTAGTATATTGTAAAATTGTATAATAATTTGCTCTACAAAGATTAGTAAAGAGTGAGAGCACAAGGGGCATGTACCCCCAGGCCCTCCACCACCTTGAGGATATCTGGAGCCAACACAACCCTCCCTACCCTGGCCACTTTTTCCAATTTTCCCCACCCTGCATTTTCATACGTTGCTCATCTCTGGGACCCTCACTTCTTGGGAAAACAGAGGTCCCCTGATGGTTGTCGGGTGACCATATCCAGCCGAAAAGAGGTGGAAAGGTACGCACATCTAATGTCGATCACATCTAAGTTTATCAACTTATATGTGTTCGATATTATGATGATCCTGTGTGTTCGAGACATACGGCACCCACTCTGTTGAGCCGTCAGTTCAATGACGGAATTGGCTGACGTTGAGCTTTTATGTATAGAAGATTCATAGAAGCAGCATCTGAAAAACAATTGCAAATTTGTAATAAAGGTCAATTTTGAAAAAACGTTACACATAAAACATACATTTAATTTAAAAAAAAAAACCAAAGCCCTACAAAGGTGTCCATAGCCTTTTAAGATGTCTCTCAAACTTGAAATGGGGTTATTTGACACCCCGTAATGTGTTGGTTTTATTTAAGACTAATAAGTCAAATCTTATTTAGGGAAGCAGTGGTCCCTGATAAGCCAACAATCTCTCTGTACCTCCTCTATGTGACTATAAGGGCAGATACAGACGGACGTTGCGTTTTTGCGCGCGCAAACAACGCAGCGTTTTGCGCGCGCAAAAAACATTTGACAGCTGCGTGTGTCATCCGTGTATGATGTGCGGCTGCGTGATTTTCACGCAGCCGCCATCATAGAGATGAGGCTAGTCGACGCCCGTCACTGTCCAAGGTGCTGAAAGAGCTAACTGATCGGCAGTAACTCTTTCAGCACCCTCGACAGTGAATGCCGAACACAATATACAGCAACCTGTTTAAAAAAAAGAAAAAGTTTGTACTTACCGAGAACTTCCCGGCCCTTGCCTTGGTGACGCGCCTCTCTTGACATCGGGCCCCACCTCCCTGGATGACGCGGCAGTCCATGTGACCGCTGCAGCCTGTGCTTGGCCTGTGATTGGCTGGAGCTGTCACTTGGACTGAATTGTCATCCCGGGAGGTCAGACTGGAGGAAGAAACCGTGAGTTATCGGTAAGTCAGAACTTCGTTTTTTTTTTTACAGGTTCATGTTTATTGGGATCGGTAGTCACTGTCCATGGTGCTGAAACAGTTTAACTCTTTCAGCACCCTGGACAGTGACTATCTCCGGACGTCGCGTACCGGAATTTTTTTTGCCGGGTTCGGCCAAAACGAGTTCCGCCGAACCTGGTGAAGTTCGGTTCGATTGTCCGGGTTCGCTCATCTCAAAGACACTCCATTTGGATGTTTGGAAACAGAAAAGCACGTGGTGCTTTTCTGGTTACATTCATCCTTTTGACAGCTTGTGCGCTGTTTCAGTCGGTTCGCACGGAAGTGCTTCCGTGCGACCTGCGTGGTTTTCACGCACCCATTGACTTCAATGGGTGCGTGATGCGCGAAATACGCGGAGATATTGAACCTGTCGCGCTTTTTGCGCAGCTGACAAATGCTGCGCAAAAAGCACGGACTGTCTGTACTGCCCCATAGACTAGTACTGGTCTGTGCGTGGCGCGTGAAAACCACGCGGCCCGCACGGACCGAATACACGCTCGTGTGAATCCCCCCTAAAAGGGGGGCAGGGGCCTACACCAAAATAAATTTCTAGCACTTAACCCCGTCCCGCCACAGCCATTTTTTCCAGATTTTAATTTTTTTCCTCCCCACCTGCCTAAAGCCATAACTTTTTAAAATATTTTTTTGCCAATCTAGCCCTATGAGGACTTGATTTTTGCCGGACAAGTTGTAGTTGTTATTGGCACCATTTATTGTACCATATAATGTACGAGGAAAGGGGGAAAAAATTATTTGAGGGGTAGAAAATGAAAAAAAAAAACAGCGATTCCTCCACAGTTTTTTGCACTTTTTACGGCATTTACCGTGCAATTAAAACAACATGTTAACTTTGTTCTGCGGGTCAGTAGGATTACGGTGATACCAAATGTATCTGGTGTTTCTTCTATATTATACAAGGGAAAAACCAACTGTAAAAAATCTAATTTATTTTGTGTCACCAAATTTTGCGAGCCATAACTTTTTTATTTTTCTGTCGATTGAGAGGCATAAGGGTTTATTTTTTGCGGGACGAGTTTTAATTTTTAATGGTACCGTTTTGGGGTACATGCGAGTCTTTGATCACTTTTCATTCCATTTTTTTTATAGGTTCTGTCATTTTCCCTTTTTTTTTTTTACGGCGTTCTCTGTGCTGGTTAAATAATGATATATTGTAATAGTTCCGAATTTTACGGACGCGCCGATAACAATTATGTTTATTTTTTTACAATGCAAGGGTTTTTTTTTGTCCAAAAAAAAAAAAACATGAACAGATTTGTAAGATTTTTTTTTTTATTAGTCCCCCTAGAGGACTTGAACCAGCGATTGTTGGATCGCTTGCACTATATATTGCTATACAAATTTATTGCAGTATATTGTCTTTCTGACAGGCTCCTATTATCCGGAGGCAGGGCTTCATAGGAGCACAAAGATGGCAGACCTGGGGGCCCTTCATAATGCCCCCAGGCTGTCCTAACAACCATCGGCACCCTGCCATCATGTCTCGTTGGGGCCGATGGGCTGTTAGAGGGGGTTGCCTCCTTTCTAACGCTTTAAATGCTTCTAAAGGGTTAAACGTTACTGTGAATTGCCGACCCCCCCCCCCCTCTCGAGCGTACTCCATACTTCCCCTCCCCAGCTATGACGTAAGTGTTATGTCATATGTCGGGAAGGGGTTAAAGGCGTTGTCCAGTCATAAGAAATTGATGGTCTATCCTCAGGATAGGCCATCAATATCTGATCGGTGGGGTTCAGAGCTGTTTTGAAGGGGGCACGGCGCTTGTACAAGCGCTGCTTCCCCTTCATTTGCTTATCTGCTCACACTGAATCGCCGACACGTTTGTAGCGGCAATTTACTGTATTACAGCCTTCTCACATGCAAGTTTATACTATTAGGCCTGATTTACACGAGCGAGTGCGTTTTGCGCACGCAAAAAACGTGGCGTTTTGCGTGCGCAAAAGGCACTTAACAGCTCCGTGTGTCATCAGCGTATGATGCGCGGCTGCGTGATTTTTGCACAGCCGCCATCATTATGACACTCCATTTGGATGTTTGTAAACTGTTTACTTTCAGAGTTTGACAGCTGTTGCGCGAATCACGCTCGTAACACGGAAGTGCTTCCGTGCGGCATGCGTGGCTTTCACGCACCCATTGACTTCAATGGGTGCGTGATGCGCGAAAAACTGTGAAATATAAAACATGTCGTGAGTTTTACGCAGCGGACTCGCGCTGCGCAAAACTCACGGACTGTCTGCACTGCCCTATAGACTTGTATAGGTCCGTGCGACCCGCGTGAAAAGCACGCGCGTCGCACGGACGTATATCACGCTCGTGTAAACGAGGCCTTATACTGTGATCCACCAACTACAAGGGTGTCGGTGATTCAGTGTCAGCAGCAAAGGAGATGAAGGGGAAGCACCAGGTCTCCTTCAAAACAGCTGATTGGCGGGTGTGCCGAAAGTTGAACGCCCACCGATCAGGTATTGTTGACCCCTTCAAGGAGACTCTTACCCTGCAACAAATCTCTTAAAGGAACACACTCCCCACTTCCATCAATGTTCATCTCCCCAAACATTGTGCATTTTAAGGAACGAATATGTAAGAACAACAACCCAGCTGCGTTGAACAGATCTGGAAATTGTCAAAAAAACCTAGTCTTCACCTTTAGCTCCATTAAAAAGCCCCACGCGTTTTAATTACACTCTTAAAGTGAGAGCCATGAGAAGATCCTCCCTTGACATTTTCAAGGGTTCTTTTTTTATAAATTTTTTTTATTTTATTTTTTTCTTCTGTCCGCTCCACTTATGGGAAACAAATGGGTCTACTTGCCTCTATCTAGATTGAGATTTTCATAAAGTCATTACTTCTGTCACACAGACTATTTCCAAATTGAAAAATCTGGAACAATAAATGATGGGGAGACGGTTAATAACTGTTAAGAAATCACATTTGGAAAATTGCGTTTAAGCAATAACCTTTTCCCTGTAATTAAATGACAGAAAGGTCCCGGTTTTAATTAAGTCAGCAATTTATAGTTATGAAGCCGTATTTCACTATGCAGATTAGGAGATGATAGGTCACACGGCAACCTCCGAACATTTTTAGTGGAGCTGATCTTGTAATTACGCCTCTGTTCGCTGGGTGACCACGCTGAACCGTATCTCTAGATTAAACTATTTTCTATTTGCTGCTTCACGGGTAAATTTGCCACCAGGACGGCGGCGAACGTCTTTAAATTAAAATGGTTTTTAAATGAGGGGGTGTGAATCAGGCAAGAAAGGCCATCGCCACTGAATGGACCACTAGTCAAGACCCCAGACAGAGAATATATCATTGTTTTACTGGGCCCTAGATCTTCGATGCCGCCATGTCCGGGGCAGATTTACGAGGGAGTAAAATGCTAACGTTCCTGTATTTATAAACATATGATGGGGGTTTCATTTATAATTTATTCCCCGCCTTCACATTATGCAGCTCGTAAAAAAGGGAAATGAAATGCTGTGTTGGACAGCGGGGGGAGGTGCGCTCGCACGCCTTTCACATTTTATTTAACTAAGCCGCTCTCATATTACACATTGATTATGAGATTGTAAGATGCCGCTGAACTTTCGTACCGGCCCTCGGGCCTTATACCAGGGTTCTACTTGTGTCCATTTGACTTACCAAAGATACCAGGAGGCCTGCAGGCAGATGGAAATGTACGCTCTCTCTTGGTTTTAGGATTATTTTGTCTTTTTCTTACTAATATATGTTGTTAAAAATTCTGTCCAACTGGAAGCTGAGGGGACAAATCAAAAGAGCCGTCATTACAGCTAGAACGGGTGCAGCTTTCCTAGAGTCCTGAAAGGCAAATCTGTCTTATTATTCAGAGCTACCCCACCTCCAGTACTGCTGCGCAGTCAGATTTGCCATTCATGGCTTGAAGAAAGATGGATCCTGCTCAGGGAAAGCTGGGTGATGACCAATATGGCTGCAATTTCAGGTTCAGCTTTCGTACAGTCCTGAAAGACAAATCTGTCTCATTATGCAGAGCTGTCCCCCAGTACTACTGCATAGGTAGATTTGCCGTTCATGGGTCGAAGAAAGATGGATTAGGTAGATGGTTTTCATACCATGGAAAGCTGGGTGTCATCCAACATGGCCGCCATCACAGGTGCAAATCTGCCATGACCGTTGCTTTCCTCAGTGCCCGATCTGTTTTTTTACGGATAACATACTAACCCATTCATTCATTTTATTGTTTTTTCATTTGTTTTTTGCGGATCCGTGTGTTTGTTCTGCAAATTATAGAACAGGTCCTATTCTTGTCCATATTTGTGGTCCGTCTCACGCATTCTAGTGTGTGGGTACGCAAAAAAACAAAACGGGCAGCACGCAAAAGCCACTAGGATACGTGTTTTTCGGTCCGCAGAAACGGAAACGGTTGCATGCATGATGCCTTACTGTGCAGAGGTAGACTCCATTGCTCAATACTACTGCGTAGTTGGGCAGATTTACCATTCATTTCCGGGCTCCAAGAAAGTTGGATGACCTGGTTGGCATCCATGCTGTTCGAACTGTTTACGGAAAGCTGGGTGTTTTATATTCAGATTTCCTAGAGTTCTGAAAGGCAAATATGTTTTAATATGCAGAGACACTCACCACTCCTCAATATCTAGGTATATTTGCTATTCATGGCTCTAGTAAAGCTAGGTGGCATGGGTGGAAGCCATACTGTTAATCTGCTGAAGGAAAGTGTGGTGACATCGATATGTTTGCCATTACAGGTGCGGCTTTCCTAGAGCCCTGAAAGGCAAATCGACTTTATTATACAGAGATACTCACCACTCCACATTACTGCTGCTTAGCTAAGCAGGTTTGCTGTTCTTGGCTCTAGGAAAGCAGGATGGCAGTCATATTGTTAGAACTGTTCAAGGAAAGCTGGGTGACTACCAATATTATTGCCATTGAAGGTATGGCTTCCCTTTTTTTATTCTTAAAACCGCGCCCCTCCGAAAAATAGTTTGTGTCGGGTATTGCAGCTCAGCCCATTTGCTTCAATGGGGATCTGCTGCAATACCATACTATGGCCAAAAGGGGCAGCGTTTTAAAAAAAAAAAAAGAAAAAACATTTTTTTTTTTCTGGAATTTTGGAAGACCCTTTAAAACTCTGCCCTATCTGCATTTGTCCCAATAAGATAAACGCTGAGGAACCAAAGCTTTATAAAAAATATTTTTATTTATATTCTATATTTATTAAGAGTTTACAGCCGCTGTACGCTGCCGCTTTGCATTGCAAAGGGTAAAATCCACGTTAAAAATCTGCGACGTGTGGACTTTAGTAAATGTTACTGAGGCAAAGCTTGTTTTCTGTGGTTGGTTTTCTACTGTTAAGTGTCTGCTCAGACATAAGTTATTTAATTAATGATTAAACCTGCCTGCAATTTGTTATTTTCTTGTAAAAATTAGGTCAAGAGACATAGTGTTTCTTACTTCAAATATGTGAATGATCCTGCCACCCCCAGATCATCTCCCTGTCCTTCCGGGATTGAGAGTTATCAAATGTGATTAATGGGAACAGTTATCTTCCACTTAACCGCCCCTGGCGCCCGATACCTGTGTAAAACATTACAGCGGAGCTGACATTAACATTAATCATGGCTGCATACATATTTATCACTTGAGTGAGAGCGCGGCGTCAGAAACAGCTTTTAGAAACAAAGTCATTTCCTGGATACAAAAATAAATGAACTTTCAGAACGCCTATGGTGATTGCACTGGAAAAACTCCCAAGGTTGACTTTACATAGGGAAGTGACATCATTGTTCTTTATCGTCGTGAAATTCATTCTTTAGGTTCTGCAATGTCAAAACAAGAATTAGAGACAACGGTCTATTCGGGTTTCTAAGTCACAATTTCGATGCCTGAGCTCGTACCACTTCAGGGAAATGGGGCTTGCACGCAGCGTCCATGTCGTAGTGATATCTATGCACCCTCGGGACGCTGTCTGTAGTTCCCTCATCTATGCATGAAGGCCACTTTTTTTTTATCGCAGACTAAGGGTCCATGTGTAATTACCAGCAGGTTATTCTGTGTAAGCACTGTGCTATACAACCGGTTTGACCTTGGGCCACCTCTAAGGGCGTTGTCTAAGTAGCCTCCCCAGTATTCACCCTTTAATCCCCCTATGGGGATCTGTACTTCGCTGTGGGGAGGCTACCAGGTCGCTACCTCCTGAGGTGGTCCTGGTATCAAAGGACCAGGAGGCAACGGTGAAGTACACCGAAGGGTCAGGCAATAGGGCGGACAGGGTCCGACAGAGGTCCGTGCAAGCTGAGTCCGGGCAGCAACGTATCCGGGCAGAGGATCGAGACAGGCCATAGTAGAAATTTGAATTAGCTGACCGTAAGGAAACCTTCTCAGGAGCAAACTAACGTTGAACCAAGTTGCTCGAGCGTCAGATGACATGAAGCTGCTTTAAGTATGTACTGGGCATCTGGGATTGGTTAAGGCTGATTTGACTGCACGCGCGCTGGCCATTTAAGAATCCACAAGTGATCGCGAAGGCAGAGGAGGAGTGACAACGGGAAGCAGAGGCATACTGCATCTGTGCCTACTGGGAGAGACAGCATGCCAGCGGCCATGAACCACCAACACAGCACCATGACCAGAGAACCGGCAGCAGGGGTGAGTAAACCTCATCGTTACACCATGTACAGAGCATTCCTATGTGCATGTTCCGCCATATTGCCGCACACAGAGTACCTATGGGTCCATATTATGGGCAGGTGGGCACTTGAATTGCCGCTTTATGGTGTCCTTGATTAGGGCATTTGGACATCATAGATGAGGGTCTCCTGTTTGGAACCACTCTCTATTAGCAAAGAGGAGACCCACTAACAGAGACCAGCTTGTGCTCTGGTGGTTTTGGCCTGGCCATGTATTACGTGGTTTGCCATTTATCTTTATGGGTGCCATCAGGGGCGTAACTAGAAAAGACTGGGCCCCATAGCAAACTTTTGACTGGGGCCCCCCATCCCCTGAGTGTCACACAACTCCCCCTTGTAGATAGTGCCTCTTTAACAGTCCCCCCTGTAGATAACGCCATACAGCCCCCACTGTAGAGAACGCCATACAGTCCCCACTTTAGAGAACGCCATACAGCCCCCCTGTAGATAGCGCCATACATCCCCCTGTAGATAACGCCATACAGCCCCCCTGAAGATAACGCCATACAGCCCCCCCTGTAGGAAACGGCGTACAGCCCCGCCCCTGTAGGTAACGCCGTACAGCCCCGCCCATGTAGGTAACGCCGTACAGCCCCCCCTGTAGGTAACGCTGTACAGCCCCCCCTGTAGGTAACGCCGTACAGCCCCAACCCCCCAAAAAAATCAGACCTATAGTGTGTCCTACAAAAGACATGTATCCCCTATCCACAGGATAGGGGATACATGTGTGATCGCTGGCAGCGATAGAGAGAACGGGGGACCGAAAGTCCCCCGAAGTTCTCCATGACTAACCTCTGACTTCCGGAGTCTGCGCAGCTCAATAAAAATGAAAGGCGCGCTGGTCACGCATGCGCACAAGCGCGACCGGCGCACCATTCATTTCTACGGACCTGCCGACACAGACCTCGGAAGTCCGAGGTTTGTGATGGAGAACTTCAGGGGACTTTCGGTCCCCTGTTCTCCCTATCGCTGCCAGCGATCACACATGTATCCCCTATCCTGTGGATAGGGGATACATGTCTTTTGTAGGAACAACCCCTTTAATGGCAGCAGCAACGGCGGTAGTTACGCCACTGGGTGCCATGTAATACTCAATTACTCCTGCAGCAGGTGATATATCAGCAGTGGTGGATTAAGTAGACCATGGGCCCTGGGATGTTACCCAAACTTGGGCACCCCCTTCCGCACCGCCGCCCTGCCACGTCGTAACTATTTTTAACACTACCTTTTTGGCCAAGCATTAACAAATGGGTGTTACGATTCCCCTTGTCACAGGGCTGTGTCCCTACATACTGACAGTATCACACTCCTGACAAGGGGAATTGTCTATCAGTCCTGGACTGCAGAAAGACTTTTTGTGAAAAACAAGGATTTCCTATATTAAACATGTCAGGAGAGGTGACAGATTCTCTATAAATCTAGTGACTCACAGGTGACGACGTCTCAGATTCTAGTAGTTTTTTCCTCTTTCCTTCTCCATCCGGTCCAGAGCTGATGACGACTTCTCTCGGCCATGACTCATTTCTGCAGAATTTGCCACTCAGATGTCTTCAGCTCCTCACTTTTCCAACATGTCCACACCTATAAACGGAAATAAAGTTATCATGGTGCCACATACTGTGCCCCTAAATATAATAGCACCAAACACTGCGCGCCTGAATATAATAATACCACACACACTATAAAACACCACATACACATAGTGCCACACACAGCCCCCTGTACATAGTGCCACACACAGCCCCTGTAGATATTACACACCCATGGCCGGCCTTAGATACGTTCGACCAGTGCGGTCGCACAGGGCGCCAGCCGCCACACTGAAAGAGGGGCACCAGCGGGTGTGTGTATCCCCACGCCGTTGCAATTACCAGCGGGGATACACACACTAACTGCAGTCGCCTTTCCACCCGGGCGCTTCTTAACTTAGTGGCCGTCGCTACCGTTGTAGCATCCATAGCGGCTGCTAGTGGTAACACCGGGCATGAGGGCGGTGGCGCCGCTAGCAGCTGCTGCGGCTGCTTTAGCGGTAGCGATAGCACTATAGCAGAGCAGGGAGGTATCTCCCTGCTCTGCTGTCTACTAGCACCACTGTAGCTCCCTGAAGGAGCGGAATCCCCAAGTGGCCGGGGATTCCGCTCCTGGAGCGCTGCTCGATGTCTCTGTCTATATATGGACAGTGACATCAGGGGAAACTCCTGAAGCGGAATCCCCGGTCACAGCTTTGCAGACGCTATGACCGGGGATTCCACTCCAGGAGAAGCCAATGACGTCATAGACACAGACTACAGGAGCTTCTCCTGGAGTGGAATCGATGGTCATAGCGTCGGCAACGCTGTGGACGGGGATTCTTCTTCAGGAGTTTCCCCTGATGTCACTGTCCATATATGTACAGAGACATCAAGCAGCGCTCCAGGAGCGGAATCCCTGGCCAAATGGGGATTCCGCTCCTTCAGGGAGTTACAGTAGCGCTATCTATACTGGAAGGCGGGGGTTTTTATCTACAACGGGGCTGTGGGCTGTGTGGCACTACCTACAAAAAAGGACAACTGTGCAGGAGCACACAAAATACCCAGCTTTCCCGGCTATCAAATAAATGTGTGGAAATAAATTAAGATATAAACTTTTATTTAATCTAGCTCAAAGGATTAATCCTTTAGCTAGACTAAATAAAAGTTATATCTTAGTTTATTTCCACACATTTATTTGATAGCTGGGAAAGCTGGGTATTTTGTGTGCTCATGCACAGTTATCCTTTTTTGAATGTCTATTGCCCACCAGCTATCAGGGTCATTTCGTAGTCCTTGCACTACAAGGGGGCTGTGGGCAGTGTGGCACTACCTACCAGAGGGCTGTGTGGCACTACCAACCAGGGGGCTGTGGGCTTTGTGGCACTACCAACCAGGGGGCTGTGGGCTGTGTGGCACTACCAACCAGGGAGCTGTGGGCTGTGTGGCACTACCAACCTGTGGGCTGTGGGGCACTACAAACCAGTGGGCTGTGGGGCACTACCAACCAGGGGGATGTGGGGCACTACCAACCAGGGGGCTGTGGGCTGTGTGGCACTACCAACCAGGGAGCTGTGGGCTGTGTGGCACTCCCTACCAAGGGGCTGTGTGGCACTCCCTACCAGGGGGCTGTGGGCTGTGTGGCACTCCCTACCAGGGGTCTTTGCGGCACTCCCTACCAGGGGTCTGTGCAGCACTCCCTACCAGGGGGCTGTGCGGCACTCCTTACCAGGGGGCTGTGCGGCACTCCCTACAGGGTGCTGTGCGGCACTCCCTACAGGGTTCTATGTGGCACTCCCTACAGGGTGCTGTGTGGCACTCCCTACAGGGAGCTGTGTGGCGCAATCTACAGGGGGCTGTGCGGCGCAATCTACAGAGGGCTGTGCGGCGCTATCTACAATGCGGCTGTGCGGCGCTATCTACAAGGGGGCTGTGTGGCGCTACCTACAAGGGGTCTGTGTGGCGCTACCCACAAGGGGTCTGTGTGGCGCTACCCACAAGGGGTCTGTGTGGCGCTACCCACAAGGGGTCTGTGTGGCGCTACCCACAAGGGGTCTGTGTGGCGCTACCCACAAGGGGTCTGTTTGGCGCTACCCAGAAGGGGTCTGTGTGGCCCTACCTACAGAGAGAATCTGTGAGTGGGGGGCTGATGGTCATTTTATTTTGAGAGAGGGGTATGATGGTCATTTTACTGCGAGTGGTGGGCTGATGGTCTTCAAGTGGTTTCCGCCTCTGCACTCCAATTGAAATTAATAGGAGGCAGAAAATACCTGCGGCGCTCGTTTGGAGCTTTTTTTCCTGCGTCTTTTGCATTCGCTTCAACAGCTTAAGAAAAAACACAAAAAAAAGGTCAAACAACGCTGTCAGTTCCTGAAGGAATTTTGAGGCAGATTTGTGTGAACATACCCTACGAGTGTAGTGCTTGTTCTTAGCCGTTTTCTGTCTTTCTCAAAACAATTTTTGGTAGGGGGGGCCTGAGGAAATTTAGTTTTTTCAGTGCAGCCTCAAGTCTGAAAAGGTTGGGAAACTCTGTACTAGGCTGCAGAATCTCGTCATGGAGCAGCTCAGTTCGTCATGGGAACGGGGCCTAGGTGAGAACAATTTTTGTTTTTGTTTGGGGGCACTGTCTACAAGGGGGAGGTGGGGGACTGTATGGCACTGTCTACAAGGGGGAGGGGGGGACTGTATGGCACTGTCTACAAGGGGGAGGTGGGGGGCTGTAGGGCACGATCTACAAAATGGAGGTGGGGGGATTATGGCACTGTCTACGGGGAGGCTATATGGCAAAATCTACAGGTGGGCACTATACTGTGTGGGGGCCACTAAGCTGACATTATACTGTGTAGGGGCACTACAGGTGGCATAATACTGTGGGTACAATTAGAAGATAAAATACTGTGTCCTTGAAGGGGTTGTAATATATTATTAAATATTATTATTATACTGTATGGGGGCACTAAAGGGGCATTATAATTTTTTTATGGGGCATTTTTTTTTAATGATGGGGTGGGGCGCAGAAAGATCATTTCGCACAGGGCGCCATCTATCCTAGGGCCGGCCCTGCACACCCCCATAGATAGCGCCACACACAGCCCCCTGTAGATATCACACATCCCCCCCATAGAGAGCATTATACACACCCCCTATAGATAGTGCCATAGAGCCCCCCCTGTAGAGAGAGCCACACAGCCCTCCCCCTCTTGTAAATAGCGCCAAAAAGCCCCCTATAAAGAGCGCCACACACATACCGCTGTGGATAGCGCTACACAGCCCCCCCTTGTATATCGTAATACAAAGCCCTTCCCCTTTGTACAGTGTCACACAGAGCTCCCCCCTTGTATATGGTGTCACACAGCGCTCCCCCTTTGTATATAGGGCCACACAGCGCTCCCCCATTGCATATAGGGCCACATAGCACCCCCCTTTGTATATAGTGACACAGAGCACTCCCCCCTTTTGTATACAGGGCCACCCAGCACTACCCTCCCCCTTGTATATAGTGTAACGGAGCAATCCCCCCTTCCTTGGATATATACACAGCGATAGTCCCCACCTAAAAAAAATATATACAGTTTACTTACCCCGTGGCAGCCGCTCCAGCTGGACGCGTGTGAATCCTCCGGACTAGACACATGCGCAGACCAGCGTGATGCAGTACCTCATCACGCCGGCCTGCGCAGGGAGTCTTCCCAGCGCCTTATAGGCTGCAAGCCGAACATGACCAGCTGCAGCCCATAGTATTCATTTGTATCTAAGTTCTGAGGACTCAGATACAAATGAATGTGGCTGACGCTAGCACCAGGGCCCTCTCCGATGCTAGCGACGCCACCAGGCATGAGGGGGTCCATGCGATCATGTGCGGTTCAGCCGGCTATGGGCCCCCCCGGGAGCCTTGGGCCCCGGGCGGCCGCCCGAACCGCCCTAATGATAATCCACCACTGTAAATCAGCTGCTCACCAGTGAGTTTTTTTATTTGAAAAATAGTTTGCCATGGTGAAACATCCTCATCTTCCTTTTTTTTTTTTTTTTCCTTTTTTTTCATAATGAAAATTATGCGGCAGTCTTCGCGTTCAGCTCCGCTGGAGTAAGATGCATCCATTTTATGAAGTGGGGCATGTTGCATGAGCTGCGGCATGCTGGGGGACCTGGAGGTGAGAAGCAAAAAGAGTATACATATTTTATTGTCTGTCTGATGGGCGGGGGGCACTTTGTATGTGGCTTAGTATGTAACTCTACCTTGATATGCCCCACAGAGTGAGGGGCGTAAATTTTAGAGTAAGTTCACACGTAGCATAATTACTGCGGATTTTCCGCATCGGATTGTATTGCGGAAAATCCGCAGCATAATACAGAGGCAGCAGAGTGGATGAGATTTGAAAAAATAAATAAATCTTATACATACCCAGAATTCTGTGGGATGACCTTTCACCCCATGTTACCGCGGCAGCCACCACAGGACGTCAGAAGGGAAGTATGTGGGGGTTTTTTTAAATTTAAAAGTGCCGTCTTCTGCATTCTGGACGAAAAACAGCACCAAATTCCCTGCGGCTGTCAGGGCGGTTACGTTGTGTACCTTATGCAGCGTATCTGCCGTGTGTGAAAGATCAACTGTATCAGGCCAGACTGAGCTCCCAGAGACTTTATTTGTGTAAAACAGGAAAACTCCTTTACATTTCAAGAACATTTACATGTTCCACTATGGGTTTCTTCAATTTTGGCCACTGTGGATATGATCAGATACAAAATACCTTCATATGGAATAAAGCCATCAGAAGCAGGGCGGACATCAGCTCTCGGCAAACCAATGGGCTAGTACAGGGGCCTACTATCCTTGCTGATGCTGCCGTCGTGGCTCCTCCAGTAGTGGCATGCCCAGCCAGAGTGTCAGCAACGCTCTGGCTGGGGATTCCACTCCTAGATGGAGCCCCAATAGCGCTACCTACAGGGAGGGGGGCTGTGGGGCACTACCTCCAGCAAAGGGGGGCTATGGGGAACTACCTCTGGCGAAGGGGGGCTGTGGGGAACTACTTCTGGCGAAGGGGGGCTGTTGGGCACTACCTCCCACGAAGGGGGCTGTGGGGCACTACCTCCAGCGAAGGGGAGCTGTGGGGCACTACCTCCAGCGATGGGGGGCTGTGGGGCACTACCTCCAGCAAAGGGGGGTTGTGGGGCACTACCTACAGGAGGCACTGTGGCACTATCTACAGAGAGCACTAAATATATGGGGTCACAAACTGGGGGCCTAACTTGTATATGGTGGCACGAACTGCAGTTTTTCTGCTGCCGAGAGTTCCCCCGCAAAGGGGCCACTAAGTCTGCGTCGCCCAAGGGCCTCCACAAACCTGGAACCGGCCCTGATCATAGGTGTAACTCAGGGCTTCTTGCATCCCGATGCAAGATCTGTAACAAGCCCCACAACAATCGTGCATCATTTATAATACTGGTCTCATACAGGACAGAGTGTGCTTTTGGGCCCCTTTACACTTGGGGGCCAAGGAACGACTGCAACCTCTGCACTCCCTATAGCTACGCCCCTGATAGCAATGCAGAACTGAAGCGCTTCCACGTCTTTATATTCCCTATGCAGGTCTGAATGTACCTACTGTATGTCTGGATCTATCCACGGATCCGGTGATGAAGTTGGAGAAACCCTTTAGATAAGGTCTGAGTGCCAATCACCTTTTCCTCTATTAATCGGTGTATACCCAGAATTGGCATGAGTTGAGAGAGAACATTTGGCAGCCAATCAGATCACACTCTCCTTTTAATTACGCTTAGAAACTAATCGTTGCCTCTTTTAAAGCAAATCGTTCATGTCATCAATTTCATTGTAAATTCCAAAAAACGTGCCATCTTATAGCACTGAAAGAGTTAATAAGGATGATTTATAAAAGTGTAAACTACAGAAATGCAGGATTCCGCAACTAAAGTTTTTATTTAACCTTTAGAAGACGACCGCAATAAACAGGAAACATCATGCACAGTATCTCCATTAGATGGCGCTATATTTCTAGACCAGAAATAAACGAGGAATTCCTAAAATATAGCCATGGAAATTGAATTTTGACCTCTTTTATGTTTGTTTGTAGACATCTCGGAGCTATGATATTGTCATGAAAACATGCACAGGTGCTGCTGAATGTGTAATGGGAACATTCACAGAGGAACATTCAATTTTCCTTTTACAGATTTTAGATTGAGTTATTAAAGTGACGAAAACAAAGGAGGGAGCGATGCAACAAACTGGCACCAAGCAGCTGAATCATAAATAATATGCGATTTCCTCAGTCGCCTTTTCTCCTGATTTCTTGTACAGACTGATTGCAAGCTTATTGGTTCACAGATATTATCCCTACTGTATGGTCAGTGCTATAATCTATGGTTGTGGGCAGATATAATTCCCCTGTAAATTCACTATAGTCCTATGTGATCCCTCCGAGAATATAAAGTGACAAGTAGATGACAATGGCCTATGCTATCCAGTGCCCCGCAAAACATTTTTGGAGCAACCCATATACCAGCGCTGGGGCCGCAGTGACACTTTCCTGTCATGTAAGTATTGTGGGATTGTGACGTAACACACACTTGCAGTCCATATGGCACTACTATGTGGTCAGTGGCGTAACTACCACAGTAGCAGCAGTAGCAGCTGCTACGGGGCCCGGGGCATGGGGGGGCCCGTGTCGCCCTGACAGTCAGGCACATTACATTATGTGCCACTGCCAGGCCTGGAGGCACGGGCCCCCTCATGCCTAGTAGTAGCATCACGAGTCACGACGCTAACGTTACACTAGGCATCGGGGGGGGGGGGCCTGGTGACAGCCGCGGGGGGGGCTGTCACCAGGCACTCCACTGATAGTCCTCCCACACACAGTGGAATAGGACGGCGATACGTGGTAGGAGGAGCGCTCAGGCAGGGGAGAGGACAGGGGGCGGAGCTAAACGACCGACGCGAGACTTTGGGCGGAGGACAGTACAGTCAGGAGCCAAGGACTGCCGGAGTAAAGTCAGGACTGCCGGAGTACTAGCATCCCATAGGACGGGCGGAGGATAATCAGAGGACGGGCGGAGGACGTGCAGACTGCAGAGGACAGGTACATGATGTACATCAAATAAAAAAGTTAATGGGAGAAGGGAAAAGTTTTTAGTTAGAAAAATCTGCCTCATAATTCCTTCCGGAATTTTGAGGCATATTTTGAACACTTCCCGCGTTTTTGTTGCGTTTTTTGTGACGTTTTTCAGCCATCGGGCCGTGGGCAGAAAAACATAGCAAAAAATGCATTTTCTGCCTGCCATTGTTGTCAATGGGAAGTCGGAGACAGAAACGCCCGAAGCAAGGGCATTAGGCTATGTTTACACGGAGTATTTTGACAAATTTTTTGACGCGGAAACCGTGTCGCAAAACTCGTCAAAAACGGCCAGAAAATGCCTCCCATTGATTTCAATGGGAGGCGTCGGCGTCTTTTTTTTCCGCGAGCAGTAAAACTGCATCGCGCGAAAGAGAAGCGACATGCCCTATCTTCGGGCGTTTACACCTCTGACCTCGCATTGACTTTAATGGGAGGCAGAGAAAGCGTATTTCGCTGTGTTTTATGCCCGCGGCGGTCAATGGCCGCGGGCAAAAAACGCCGCAAAAATCGGCCTCAAACTTCCAAACTGAATTTTGAGGCAGATATTGCTCCTGCAAAAAACTCCGTGTGAACATAGCCTAACGCTTCTTTTTTACCGCAGGTGTTTTTTACTGCTCGCAGGAAAAATGTCATGGTTTTCAATGGGAGGCACTTTCTGAAGTTTTTTGCCACGGTTTTCGCTTAAAAAAACTCAGTGTGAACTCCCCCTAACACAGTGGCGTAACTACCGCTATAGCAGCCGTAGCGGCTGCTACGGGGCCCGCAGCATGAGGGGGCCCGTGTCGCCCGCCGGCACGGGCCCCCACCATGGCCGGAGGCTCCGCTAGCAGCCGCTATGGCTGCTACAGCGGGACGCCACTGAACACTACGGCAGAGCAGGGAGGTATCTCTCCGCTCTGCCATTAAACATAAGACAAGTATCCCCTCTCCACAGGATATACACAGGACAGGGGATACATGTGTGATCGCTGGCATTGATAGGGAGAACGGGGGACTGAAAGTCCCCTGAAGTTCTCCATGACAAACCTCGGACTTCCGGGGTCTGTGTCGGCAGCTCCGTAGAAATGAATGGAGCGCCGGTCGCGCTTGTGCGCATGCGTGACCAGCGCTCCTTTCATTTTTCTTGAGCTGCGCAGGCGCCGGAAGTCAGAGGTGAGTGATGGAGAACTTCGGGGGACTTTCGGTCCCCCGTTCTCCATATCAATGCCAGCGATCACACATGTATCCCCTATCCTGTGGATAGGGGATACATGTCTTTTGTCTTTTCACACTGCAGGTCGCATTTTTTTTGGGGGGGGGGGCTGTATGCCGTTCCCTACAGGGGGGGCTGTATAGCGTTCCCTACAGGGGGGGGGCTGTATAGCTTTCCCTACAAGGGGGGGCTGTATAGCTTTCCCTACAAGGGGGGGCTGTATAGCGTTCCCTACAGGGGGGGCTGTATAGCTTTCCCTACAGGGGGGGCTGTATAGCTTTCCCTACAAGGGGGGGCTGTATAGCGGTCCCTACAGGGGGGGGGGGCTGTATGGCGTTCCCTACAGAGGGGGCTGTATGGCGTTCCCTACAGACCCCCCCCTGTAGGGAACGCCCTACAGACCCCCTGTAGATAACGCCATACAGACCCCCCTGTAGGGAACACAATACAGACCCCCCTGTAGATAACGCAATACAGTCCCCCCTGTAGATAACGCCATACAGACCCCCTGTAGAGAACGCCATACAGACCCCCCTGTAGGGAACGCCATACAGACCCCCCCCTGTAGATAACGCCATACAGTCCCCCCTGTAGATAGCGCCATACAGCCCCCCTGTAGATAGCGCCATACAGCCCCCCTGTAGATAGCGCTATACAGCCCCCTCTGCAGATGGCGCCATACAGCTCCCCCTGTAGATAGCGCCATACAGCCCCCCCTGTAGATAGCGCCATACAGCCCCCTCTGTAGATAGCGCCATACAGCCCCCTCTGTAGATAGCGCCATATAGTCCCCCCTGTAGATAACGCCATACAGCCCCCCTGTAGATAACGCCATACAGTCCCCCCTGTAGATAACGCCATACAGTCCCCCCTGTAGATAGCGCCATACAGCCCCCATAACGCAATACAGCCCCCTGTAGATAATGCCATACAGCCCCCTCTGTAGATAGCGCCATACAGTCCCCCCTGTAGATAGCGCCATACAGTCCCCCCTGTAGATAACGCATACAGCCCCCCTGTAGATAACGCCATACAGCCCCCATAACGCAATACAGCCCCCCTGTAGATAACGCCATACAGCCCCCATAACGCAATACAGCCCCCTGTAGATAATGCCATACAGCCCCCTCTGTAGATAGCGCCATACAGTCCCCCCTGTAGATAGCGCCATACAGTCCCCCCTGTAGATAACGCATACAGCCCCCCTGTAGATAACGCCATACAGCCCCCTCTGTAGATAGCGCCAAACAGTCCCCCCTGTAGATAGCGCCATACAGTCCCCCCTGTAGATAACGCCATACAGCCCCCTCTGTAGATAGCGCCATACAGTCCCCCCTGTAGATAACGCATACAGCCCCCCTGTAGATAACGCCATACAGCCCCCTCTGTAGATAGCGCCATACAGTCCCCCCTGTAGATAGCGCCATACAATCCCCCCTGTAGATAACGCCATACAGCCCCCTCTGTAGATAGCGCCATACAGTCCCCCCTGTAGATAGCGCCATATAGTCCCCCCTGTAGATAACGCCATACAGCCCCCTCTGTAGATAGCGCCATACAGTCCCCCCTGTAGATAACGCATACAGCCCCCCTGTAGATAACGCCATACAGCCCCCTCTGTAGATAGCGCCATACAGTCCCCCCTGTAGATAGCGCCATACAATCCCCCCTGTAGATAACGCCATACAGCCCCCTCTGTAGATAGCGCCATACAGTCCCCCCTGTAGATAGCGCCATACAGTCCCCCCTGTAGATAACGCCATACAGCCCCCTCTGTAGATAGCGCCATACAGTCCCCCTGTAGATAGCGCCATACAGTCCCCCCTGTAGATAACGCCATACAGCCCCCTCTGTAGATAGCGCCATGCAGTCCCCCCTGTAGATAACGCCATACAGCCCCCTCTGTAGATATCTACAGAGGGGGCTGTATGGCGTTATCTACAGGGGGGACTGTATGGCCGCTATCTACAGAGGGGGCTGTATGGCGCTATCTACAGGGGGGGCTGTAAAAAAGGCACTATCTACTAGGGGGGGGGGGTTGTGTGACACCCAGGGGAGGGGGGGCCCCAGTCAAAAGTTTGCTATGGGGCCCAGCCTTTCCTAGTTACGCCCCTGTATGTGGTACTAATATACTGTATTGGCACTACTATATGGGTGGTATGACTGTATGGGCATTGCTATAGTCAAATCCTCTACTATATTGAAGTACTATATTAGCGGGTGGACAAGCACTCACTAAGTAACCCCCAACCCTCTGGTTGGGTGGTTGAAATGTTTTATTTATTTTTCCCCAGGGTCACCATCAATAATGTTTGTGTCGCCCTGTTAAGTAGAGCGGACTGGGCGTGGGGGAGGTAGCTGTAGGGGGTCAAGAGGTAGCAGTCACACCCAGGCCCTGGTGTCTGAGGGTGCCCAAAAGTTTCTCTGCCACATAAGACACCAGTTTTATAAATGCCACATGGTTGGTGGGGACCCTGTTACAGATTTTACATTGGGGCCCAGGAGCTGCAACCTAGGCCTCATGCACACGACCCTACTTTTGCAGCTGAAATTTATTTTTTTGCGGCTAAAGTGTTGACCCATTCTTTTCTCTGGCCCTATGTACTCGACTGTGATTTACATGGATCGGTATGGGGGCTGCATATCTAGACTGCAAAAACTCAGGACAAGTCATTTTATGGTCCGGATTTGCGGATTCACCAATACTGGTGAATTGTTGTGGATCCGTAAGTCTTGGTGAAACACGGAAGCACAACAAGCCCGCGGACTGCAAAACCCATACGGTCGTATACATGAGGCCTTACACCCCTGAAGCTCTGGACATCAGTTTACATTCCCCAGAGTGTTGCACCTTTACAAATTTTTTCCTTTTTTGGTTTATATTCAATGGCGCATCTATTCGATATAGATTTACCTATTTACCATTCCGGGGTTTAACATGATTTAAATTGTCCTTCCCCCAAAATAAAAAATAAAAAATTTAAGCACAAAAAAAAGCGTTGAAAACTCCCGCCCCTGCATTGGCTCAATTTCCCCCACCCCTGCCTTGCAACATGAAATCACACATTGCTTTCTTGTAGGGAGGAAGGGGATCTTGAGGTTAAATGAACTATAATGTTAATGTGTGTGGATAAAGTGATGATAAAAAGGCAACAAAAAAAAAGCAACTAAAACAGAAGAGCGGAATTGATCAATCGTTTGAACTTTTGCTCCCTATGGTTTCATCCGATTCTCTGTGATCAGTAGACGGTGCAGCATGGCTTGGTCCAATAAAAAAATGGTTTCTGAAACATCTCCTTTTTTATTTTTATAGTAAGGTCATAAATGATGCAGTAAATGTTTTCGGTTTTTCAAGCATTTTTTATTTTTTTTAACCTGTTTCCCATTGACTGTTATAGTAAAAATGCCCAATTCTAGTTATAGGACCGAACATGCTATAAATGAATTTAACAAAAGCTACAGAACAGATTATACAGATTATATTGTCTTCGTAATATGGATAATTTCCTTGTTCTTTAGTCTCCACACACAATGAATCACTCACTATCGGCAACGCTCCAGTATAAATGGGACACCGATGGCCATATTGTCCTCCGGAGCTTGACTGTTACTTGAGTCTTCCCAAGAGTCCCTAAATCTTCTCAAGGGTCCTTCATCTAAGTGGTAATGCATAATGTCCATGAGAGAGATGAAACCCAACACACAATGAAGAACTCCAGCTGACAAACTATGTAGACACTGGATCAAAAGCAAACATATACTATTATCCAATAGGGAATTGTTAGCAAGAACAGCATGGGGCTTGTGCTTGCACAATGACACTGTCCAATTAGTGCTAATATTATCAGACTATGTGTAGGGTCACACCATATTGACAAGGGGAATGGTAACGCCCCGTTGTAAATTTGTTCATAAATTTCCAGGAGAAACAACAGAGGGATAGTACAATGCAAAGTTCTGAGAAAAGATGCTCCAGAATTGGCATTTCATGGGAAACACAAATATTTACTAAAACAGACATGCCAGTCTAGGTCTGAGTCTGAGGGTAAATTCACACGTAGCGTAAATACTGCGGATTTTCCGCAATGGATTTCGTTGTGGAAATCCTGCAGCATTATACAGTTGCAGCAGAGTGGATGAGATTTGAACAAATCTCATCCAAACGCTGCGTAAATGATGAGCGGAAATAAACGCTCACCTTTTTAATACAATGTCAATTGTATTTGCGTAATCGCTGCTTTTTTGTTGCAGATTTTCCCCATTGAATTCAATGGGGAGGTAAAACCCGCAACAAATAGCAGATGTTTTTGAAGGCGAAAAACCTGTGATTCCACCGCAAAAATCGCAACTCAGAAAAATAAATCTTATACTAAGCCAGAATTCTGAGCTTCTTCATCCAGGCCGGCCTCCTGGGATGACGTTTCATCCCATGTGACCGCTGCAGCCAATAACAGACTGCAGTGGTCACATGGGATTACAAGTAATACCAGGCGGTCGGCCTGCAGGACGGCAGAGGGACATGTCGCCACGGCTACGTAAGAATGAAACTTTGTGTATGTGTAGTATGTGTAGTTTTTCGCAGCAGATGAAAAATGGCACCACTGTGTGGTGCGGTTATTCGGCCGGGAATCCCATGCGGCGCCCAGGACAGATACCCTTATTGTGCAGTGCAGAAAATTTGGGACTGCTAATACGTTCTCTGCATCTTCCCTTTTAATTCTGCAAATTCCTTATGCCTATTTGATCATCTAGAATATTTGATAATATGGCACTGGTCAGTCCTCTTGATGGTCACCCTAAAAAAAAATTGCCCAAAAATCATACAATGTGCACTGATTGCGAAAGTTTAGATTGGAAATAAAGGGTTGCTACCACTGCGTTTCTGGTTTTCTTTTTTCCAGGGAGAATAATGGAGTGCAACAATACAGATTTAAATTCGGAATATCAGAAAGTCAATATTTGGATGGCAGCAGAAGAAAAAGCAAAAAGCAATAACGCATTTTTTGGTTTGAATTAAAAAATAGTTTAATCCATCATCCACAATATAGTCTGTGTGCAAAACTCCTCTCTGGCATGGCGGAGTCTACAATTACTCCTAACACCTTATTTGCCATAGACTGTGGAAAGCGAATTAGCTCCGCAACCCCTGGCAAGTGATTGTTAATGAACTGTGCACACAAATCACCTTCCATAAATAATAAGAATAACTGGAGAGATGGAGCGCTCGCGAGTGTAATGACTTTTACTGGTAATCTAGTGAAGATTCTCATTTCTCATAATGTAACATATATGCCATCCTTCTGGAGGTTTACATACATCCATGCACAGGGCAATCTAATGAATTACCATAACAATTTATGTTTTATGCAGAAATAGTCAATGGCCTTTCCCTGGAAATTGCCGAATCTCTCTTTCACCTGCCACGGCTATTTCAGAATCCTCGTATTAAGCAAAGTACTATTGTTATTCCTTAGTCATTGAAGTGTTTCTCAAATTTCCAAGGAAGAACTGGAAATATCAATTATTTAGGATCGCTCGAATATACAAAAAAAAAATTAGAAGTATCCGCATGTTCACATAAATTTCTAGCCTTCAAATCTAACAGGAGAGATTCATGAGGTCGCGATCAAACTGCGCTATCCCTTAATCCTGTTCACGCAAGTATAATATAGGAGCACGTCCTCCTATGCAAACGACCTTATGCACATGAGCGTATTTTTGCGGCCGCAATTTAACCGCATGTTTGCAGATAAATTGTGGACCGATTCTTTTCTATGGCCCCATGCACACGACCGTGATCTTTACGGATCGGTGCAGGAGCTGCAAGTCCGGACCGCAAAAACTCAGGATAAGTAATTTTACAGGCCAGATTTGCGGATTCACCAATATTGGTGAATTGTTTTGGATCCGTGAGTCCGGATGACGCACCACAAGGGTTTTTTGCGGTCCGACAGACTGCAACAAAACCTTGGTTTCGTGCCCCGCAAAACCAATACGGTCGTGTGCATGGAGCCTAACCCCAACAGGTCATAGATTCTGGCATAACCATGGGTCTAATGAGCAAACCTAACAGTATCGATAGGGCAAGTCCGCTGCAACGAAGCAGCAATATCCATATGTGCTTCATGCAGGTTTGGCACAGATTTTACGGAGGATGTGCCATGTACTTCAATCTTTGCATTGCAGCAGATCCATGCCATGATGGGCAACTTGAAATTCTGCAGGAAGTCCTCAAACCCATAGCGCAAAAATATTCTACGTGTGAATGGGGTTTTGTAAAGCCACATTGGCTAGTGTTCTGTAAATTTGTAGTGGATTTTCAGGGAGGAATTCACTTTAAAAATCCACAACAAATCCACCATTCCTGCATGTGGCCCTCTTATATTGATATGCCCGTTCTGGTGTTTAAGAAAATAATCAGTATTTATGGTATAAGCCATTTGATGGCCCATGATCAACTGTAATGTAACGTGCTTTCCAAAATGTAAAAATATACACCTCATGCAGACCACAGAAACACATTGATACGTAAAATTTGATGTAAAAAAAAAAGGACGAGTCGATCAGTCTAGACTGATTAGATTTCTTTGAGCACAGGGTATGGACATGGTGGGTCCTCCAGGGTAGAGCTGTAGGTCGGTTTTCTGTCATCTGAGGGCTAAGGTTCAGTTTGCTGCCCTAACCCTGTATTTAAATACCCTTGATGGCACCCGGGGCACATGTCCTGTTTGCCTCCCTAGATGCACCCCTGCGCCACAGTGCCAGATGCTCCTTGTAGTCACTCTCTGCTTTGGCTAATTGATTAGGACAGCGCTCGGCTCTTTCCGTAACTCCCTCAGACTTCAATGGAGATAGTCGCGTGCAAGTGTGACCACCTCTCCATTATATTCAATAGGGGAAGCAGCTGCTTTGAATCGATGAATGGGGGTCACAGGACCCCTATTATCCAAATAGGTGATGGTTTAATGGGTATGGTTATGTCCTAAATAACTAGAATAGAAAAACACCTTTTTAAGGGTTTTCTTTTTTAGGGGTTGGGAAATGATAATTTTTTTGTAAGCTTTTTGTTTTATTTAATGTTGTGTTTTTTTTGCATTTTGTCTTTTTCATTGCAGTAGTGGGGATGTATACTTTTGACTTGTAATGTAAGCCACAAATGCGATAAATTTAAAGGGAACCTGTCACCAGCATTTCACCTATTAAACTTTACTTATCCCTCGGTGGCCGCTGTTTTCAAAAGTTCATTGCCGTTATCCCCTCTCCTAAACTCCTCCTCCGACTGTAAATAACAGTCTGCAAACATTTCGTGCCTTTTATCGTAATAATCCAGTATCCCTTTGTGCGCACACACCAGAAGAGGACATCAATGCATAAGCGTGGGATTTTGTGTGCTGGGGGAAGGCGAGGAGCTGTCAATCAAAAGTAAGGAGGCGGGTAAACTCGGAAAGACTTGAGGAATGAAGATATGACTCTTTTCAAACGAAGATTTGACTCTTTTCAAATGAAGATATGACTCTTTTATGCTCATTAGCATACGGTGTGGGAACACAAAAAAGCTGACTACTAAAGGTACAGAGCCGACTAAGAAGACAATTATAGGTTATATAGAAATTATTTTTCACCCACTACCACCAGGTATTGCTGGTTTAATAGATGAAATGCTGGTGACAGGTTCCCTTTAACAACATGTGAGCTCCAGATAAATTTATTGCCAAAAATGGCAAAAAAAAAACACAAAAATGCCTGATACAGAATAAATACATGGGGTCCTTTTGGGGTAGATTTACTAAGAAAAATGTGCCTGGATTCTTGTTTAAATTGCCCTAAAACAAAAAAATGGAGTACGCTTTTTACACCTCTCTGGACAGATTTCAAAAGTGTTTAGAAAAAGCGGCATGGTGAGAGATCCTAAAAAGTGCCAAATTTATCAACTATGTGTACTTTTTTGGGGGACGCAGTATATTATTGTAAAATACGCCATTAATGACGTGGCTTAAGGAAAATAGTGAGTTAAGACCCCTTTAACATCACGTTTCTGCCCAACTTTTCCTACGTACGTTGGGAAAGCTCCTGACATACACGATAAACCTGGCCATAGGCTCCATTAGCCCGATTTGAGGTCAACAGTGTCTGTCTTTTTGGCCTTCGTCGGGCAGGTATACATCAGTATTTTTTTAATGTATGCCTCTATATGGCATCTGTTATTGGTATAGGTATACTGGTTACTGGTATATGTTGAGAAGCTCCAGTGACGTAACTGTCCATATGTGCACAGCTATTTCACTGGAGGTTCCTGCACATGGCCAGAGACCGCACCGCCGTACTCATCCTTGTTGCCTGCACTCCGGCCTCCCTGCCAAAGAGGGAGTCAGGTGACTCCATTCTCTTGACTCCCCTAGCCTCTTTACCTTGGCCTTTGTGCACCACACCCACTCGCACGGCGATCAGGCTATGCCCCACTTCAAAGCAGCTGGAGTCCACAGCTGCCTTTATCTCCCTTGGTGTAGACACAGTGACTGGTCATTGTGGAACTGGGGCTACTTCAGAGGAGCTCCAGTAATGTAGGTTCCCTGGGGAGATAAAAAGCAGCTGGTGTCTCAATCATCAGGGAGCGCTCTGGCCGGGACTCTGACCCTGGGAAAGCTATTGACATCACTGTCCGTATGTAAAGTGACATCAGGAGCTTCTCCAGGGCAAGTGTTGCTGGGCACGCAAAGTATCCGGAAGCTCTCTGTCCGGGGAGTGAGACCCCGGGGGTTGGGGGGCTGTTACACTGCAGCCTACCATCGGAGGTATATGTTGGGAGTCCCGATGCATACCTCTGACAGAAAGCAATCACACAATGTGAATGGGGCCTTAGGTGTGAATTGGCGAGCGATCAGCTAGCCGCTTTCTAAATTGTATGGCCAACTTTACCACATTGTGATAAATTTGACAACGTTTCAGCCTGTTTAGTAGAGTTTTATCCCATCTAAAGGTAGTCTGTATGTGTAGTGTTTTATTATGTCTAAATGCAATGTGTATGAGCGCCTGTCATCTCCAAGAGAATGATGTTGTATTTCAAGATACCGGATTGTTTTGTTCTAATATCTATGTCCAGCTTTACTTTACAATACTAGTAATATATCTGCCCCATTGGCTTCATACTGTATATATAGAGACTAGCGCTTTGGAGCTGACTATTTTTTTTTGTTCGTTTTTTTTAAATACACGAGGCCCAATATTCGTGACAGATGAACTACTATTAAACAGGTTTTTTTAAAATTTTATCATGAAACAATAGTCAGGTAGATAGGCGACATATTAGACAATGTTCACCCAGAACTATGGCAAATCCAGTGTGGATTTTTAGAAAATCCACAACAGAAATCTCGGATTTCTGACGTGGAATTGTACGCAGAGTAGCCCAATTGTAATTTAATGGAGCTAATTCACAGCTTTTCAGCGCAAAATCCTACATCAATAATGGACGTGCTGTGGATTGTAAAATCGGCAGCGTGTTCATATTTCCACACGGATATTTCCTTGAGCAAGTGATTGGTGCATTGTAAGCGGATTCTGTCAGGATTTAGGTGTGGAATCGGTGTCTAACTCCTGACAGAATCATGAACGTATGAACATGGCGTTAAAATAATACAAAACACAGTCCGGTTATTAAGGGACAACACTGCATGGTTCTTTGACTTTATTTAGGCATAAAGAATTTGACCCACAATGGAATCTGTTTTGATGGCTCCATTCCTTTTTTGGTTATTTAGTTTTACGTAATTTTTGTCTCATCCACGTGCTCCATTTCACATTAAATGTGTTTGATCTCTCTCATCCTAAATCCTTTCAACAGTCAAAGCAAATATATTGTGCAACAAAAAGCAGAGCAAAGGAAAATTTGGAACCAAGTCTCGGAATAAATCAACTTTTCTCAAGCGCTAATAATGCAATGGTAAAAGATCAACTTCAGGGCGAGACTCACTTAAAGGGGTATTCTGGTTTCAGCAAATAAGGGCTATTCATTTTATTATGAAACATTTTATATAATTTTCTACTTTCAATATCCGTTCCTCATGTTTTTCCAGATCTATGCTTTCAGTCTTTGAATAGGAACCTTCATGGTTTAGTTCCAGGGTATAAAAAAAAAAATCTGTCCTGGTCATATGATGGACACATGTGCATGGCTCATTACAGTACAGTTATCAGGACCCTGTTAAATAAAGGTTGGTATTTTGTGTTGCCAGAAAAACATGTTTTTTTTTTTAAAAATTAAACATTTAGTGTGTGGGTGATTAAACATTGTTCAAATTTTTTTTATTTTTTTGCACGAGTCCATGTAATATTATAAATTATTTCTAATTTATAATACTACCCATTTTTGGTCACTAGATGGAGCTGTTCCCAAAATTGCAGCATTGCAACATTGGGTTAAAAGCCCTCGCTCTAGTGAGCTCTCAGCATCCCCCCCTCCTTTATCCTGGCTAGTGCCGGGATAAACGAGGGGTTTGAAAGGTTTAACCTCCTACACTGTGTGTCGCCATTTTTTGAGGTAACCCACAGTGTAGTAGGTTTACATACAGTAGTAAGCACACACAAACACTAACATACATTGAAATCTCTTACCTGCTCCTGCCGCCGCGGCTCCCTCCGGCCCGTCCGCTCCCTTTGCTGCCGCTGTTCCATGTGCACAAGTCCGGAAGCCGCGACCGGAAGTAGTAATATTACTGTCCGGCCGCGACTTCCGGTCCACAGGAAAATGGCGCCGGACGGCGCCAATTTCGAATAGGACTGTGTGGGAGCGGCGCATGCGCAGTTCCCACACAGACGCCGTACACGGCAGTCAATGGGACGGGAGCCGTTCGCAGTCCCTATGGGACTGTGGCTGCCGTGTTCTATGTCTGTGTGTGTCGTTAATCGACACACACAGAAATGGAACAAAAAATGGCAGCCCCCATAGGGAAGAAAAAGTGTAAAAAATAAGAAACAGTAAAACACAAACACACAAATGAAAATAAACGTTTTTATTAAAGCACTAACATCTTTAACATATAAAAAAATTATTTGTGATGACACTGTTCCTTTAATTACCTCAAGCAGGGATCGTAAAAATCATGTTTAATTGTATATATTTTCATTACAAAATAAATAACGTATTTGATGAAACCAAAAAACTGTTTAAGACAATTTGGGTCCGTAAATTTTATCTAAGAATCACTCACTGAACCATTGTAAGGCTGTAGCAGAGCGGAGTTTGTCATCCCAATTCATGGTGATATTACAATGGAGTTTTGCACAACACTACAGATAAACCTACTGCATTATGATAAATCTGTCACACACCCACTTGTAGATAATGCCACCGTGCCATCTGTAGAGGCTGCCACAGTGCCGTCTGTAGAGGCTGCCACAGTGCCCTCTGTAGAGGCTGCCACAGTGCCCTCTGTAGAGGCTGCCACAGTGCCCTCTGTAGAGGCTGCCACAGTGCCCTCTGTAGAGGCTGCCACAGTGCCCTCTGTAAATGCTGCCACAGTGCCCTCTGTAGATGCTGCCACAGTGCCCTCTGTAGATGCTGCCACAGTGCCCTCTGCAGATGCTGCCACAATGATGTCAGGGGCTTGCCCAGAGCTGGAGTCCCGAAGCAGAACCGCTTCTGGCACTCTGCCTGGGATTCCAGCTCTGCTCCTGACATCACTGTCCATATATGAACAGAGATGTCAGGGGCAACCCCAGATCTGGAGTCCCAGGCAGAGCGCTAGTAGGCTCTTCCTGGGACTCCAGCTGTGCTCCTGACATCACTGGGACTCCTGCTCTGGGGAAGCCCCTGACATCATTGTCGATGTATGGACAGCGATGTCAGAGGCTTCCCCAGAGTCCCGGAGCAGAGCCGATAATAACGCTCTGCCCGGGACTCCGCTCTGGGGAAGACCCTGACACACTGTCCATATATGGGCAGCGATGTCAGGGAATTCCACATAGTCCCGGAGCAGAGCCTGTACTAGCGCTCTGCCCGGGACTCCGGCTCTGGGGAAGCCCCAGACATCACTGTTCATATGTGGACAGCGATGTCAGGGAATTCCGCAGAGTCCCGGAGCAGAGCCTGTACTAGCGCTCTGCCCGGGACTCCGCTCTGGGGAAGACCCTGACAAACTGTCCACATATGGGCAGCGATGTCAGGGAATTCCAGAGTCTCGGAGCAGAGCCGATACTAGCGGCTCTGTGTCCCACGGGCCGCAGATGACAGCCCCAGGGGCCGCATGCGTGCTTGAAGCCCCTGCTCTAGTGCATATACTTATGATGATGTTGCTATAAAAGGTATATGATATATTTGAACTGTTTTATTGCTGCCACTTATTTATAGGAAAAGCAAGAGAGACTGTAATCCAGCGCTTGAGGGTAAGTGCTGATTCAGACGAACGTGACGTTTTTGCCCACGCAAAAAACGCGGCGTTTTGCATGCGCAAAAGGCACTTGACAGTTCCGTGTGCCCTGTTCATATGGATGCGCGGCTGCGTGCTTTTCACGCAGCCGCCATCTTTATGACACTCCGTTTGGATGTGGTGCTTTTCTGTTTACATTCATTCTTTTACTGTTATTGCGCGGTAAGTGCTTCCGTGGGCCATGCGTGATTTTCACGCACCCATTGACTTCAATGGGTGTGTGAAGCGCGAAATACGCCGACACATAGAACATGTCGCGAGTTTTACGCGGCGGACTAACACTGCGCAAAACTCACGGACGGTCTGCACTGCCCCATAGACTTCTCTAGGTCCGCGCGAGCCGCATGAAAACCACGCGGCCGGTACGGACGCAAAACACATTAGTCTGAATCAGCCCTAATTAAAAGGAATCGTGGTTCCAATTTTGTTAGTATTACAAGTTTAAAAATGTCAAAGTGCAAAAAAGAAAAGGGTGAATCGCGTTCTTTTTTCGCCTAAGCGTTTCCGACATGACATGATTAAGGACACAGGACGTGTCGGAAACGCGTAGGCGAAAAAAACAATGCGATTCACCCTTTTTTTTTTTGCACTTTGAAATTTTTAAACTTGTAATAATAATAAAATTGGAACCACAATTCCTTTTACTTACCCTCAAGCACTGGATTACAGTCTCTCTTGCTTTTCCTGTTGATTGCCATTGGCCGTGCGGAAATCCGGGCGCTGTCTGAATAGGACACTACGAATGGTGAGCTGGAGGATTCCTCCCCCCCTTTGCGCACACACAGGACATGTCCTCCATATGGTCTAATAGGTTTTTTCTGAGTCAACCCCATAATAAATAGTCCCTAGTAGCAAGTAATTGGTTCAAAGGTCTGCTCCAAATAGGGTTGTCTTTGGGGTCCTGTTGTATAAGGAGCCTATTATTGTGTCAGAGCCTGGGCCCACTGAAGAATCCTCTGGTGGGCCAGTCCGTCACTTCATAACCGCACGTGTAGTATCAGGGCAGCACCCCAGCACATTGTATAGGGTTCAGGTGGAGCAACCCAACTCTTTGTTCGTCACTTGACTCCTGATCAGGTGGAGTGATTGATGAAGCCGCAATATCACAGTATTTAAAATTTCCAATACAACCATGTTGTGGCGTTCCAATATAGCGGTATATCAGCCATAATGTCCAGATACTGTCCAATCCCTCTTTTCCTTATAAAACCTATTTCAAGTTATGTAACGTTTCTCTAAGAAAATAAATCACACTAAATTGTTAAAGCTGAAAAAGTTTTCGAGCCATAATTTTTTGTATTGATCTGTATTGTTAATTTCCCTTCAATCGATCAAAAGATTTAGCTTCATGTTATGACTCATCGAGCAATTTTTTTCCTGATAGCCTTTTTTTTTTTTTCCTTTTTACAAATTGTTATGTGAGTAATAAAGATTGTTGGTGAAATGTTCTTTCACTCGACCACTTTCTACTCAATCACCCAAATTGTCAGAAAGGAACATTGTGCCATCATTCTACAGGGTGATGATGATTGCGTCCCGTGTCTTGGGCTTGTCATTTCTGACCTAAACAAACAAAGGTGTCGAACAGTAGAAAACGATTTAAATAATAGCAAATACTCAGAGGTCATTCATGACCTGAAATTTGGCCAAGACGTTGTGCACAATCTTCTCAGGTCCCATAATTCATTTACTCGGGCTAATAGGAACAGTTGTGCAGTGATTAAAGGGAATGTGTCGCTAGAATTTTTTTTTATATTTTTTTGTTAAACATAAACAGTTAGTGTATACATGATTAGACATTGTTCTAATTTTTTTCACAAGTCAGGAAATATTATAAATTAGATTCGAATTTATAACATTTCCCTGTGCTGGTCACTAGAGGGAGCAATTCCCAAAATTGCAGCATTGGCATGTGGTAAAGCAACCACATTGCTTTATGCTGCAAAATTTGAGAAGACACACTCGCTCTAGCGTCCTTAAACAATCCCCCCTCCTTTATCCTAAATAATAGCAAATACTCAGAGGTCATTCACTCGACCACTTTTTTTTTTAGACAAAGGCTCATGTCAAGAAGGGATACGTGCTGATTCTGGTTCATCTTCTTCAACCTCTTTAATTATTTAGTCGAACGTGTCTTCTGATAGATGCCCTATACATTGGCCGTACTAACCCAAATATTAAAATCCATATACACAATAATGGATATGTTGAAAGACCGCCATGATCAGCCGGTATGAGGGCTATAGGGGCATTTTCCTAGGGTTCATCAAATGGAAAACTAAAAGTTTGTAACATACATTGTGTCAAAATACTTGTGGCTCGTTCAAATAATACAATCTGACAATATGTCCTCTGAACAGACGAGGTTGTTGACCCCTGTTCTGGATTCAAGACCATATGAAATAGAAAATTCTAAACCAGTGGTGGGCAATTCGTGGCCTGGGAGCCAAATGTAACCCGTGGGTAATCTCCCTGGGGCTGTGGGTACTGTGCATGGTATATAGTACAGAGCTTCATGTGTGCTCTGCTGTCCTGCATACATACTGTTCACCGCCATGTGTACGGTCCATGTAGTAATGTATTTTATCTCCATACCCCAAAGTCCAAGTTTTTTAATGATTAAACTCTGGCATGTTATTTGTGTAGGCATCATGGGAAGGGCCTTCCTACTATACACAGTTATGACCTATGGATAGGATCTGACATAAATGTTTGATCATTGGCAATCCCATCAATGCAGAGGAAAGGGCTTCCATATTCCCCTGTGCAGTGAATAGGTGGCTGTCCATGTGACCGCACTCACTAAGCTACTTCTTCATATAGACTACAATTGAAAGTGATGTGCGTCCATCTCTCTGCTGCAAATGGGAGACGCACTGAAATCAATGTAGCGGAGTACGGGCTCAATAGAAAGTCGGAGAGCCTGTACACCGCTACATCGGCTTTCCGGAAAAAGCCGAACAGAAATGAAGCGACTGAACGCTCACACGACCACTTCTGACGCTTCGTTTTAGCGATTGATGGAGGTCTCAGTGCTTGGATCCCCACCAATCAAAACTTCTGACATGTCACTATGACATGTCAGAAGTTTGAACCTTTAGTTACCCTTTAAGCCCCTGGCATGGAGTTAAGGGACACATCTGAGGCCCCCATAACGTAGTAGTTTGAGCAACACCTGGATTATCTCTATAGATGCGCACCCTGATGGTTGATCTGGTGTTTTCATGCTCATTAAGGAGTTTACATACTACGCAAAAATAGTAATTTTAAGACTAACAAAATCCTCAGACTCCGTTCACACGGGTCATACCTGACACGGATTTCGGCACGTATTCCGTGCCAAAATCGGCGTCCAATCCATGACCATCTGCATCTTCTCCATTTAAGTGGAGTTTCTGTAAACCCAAAATTTCAGTGTGGATTTTTGTACGCAACATGGGAAAAAATGAGTCCCAGAAATAAGTAGCATGCTATTTATTTCCGCAGGTGTCGCTCGTAAAAGCTGATGATTAGTCCCATTAAATCACGATGGGACTAATCCTCATGTGGAACTGCTGCACATCCGTGGCACTAATCTGAGTGTATGCCCCGGATTTCTGCTAAGGAAATACACGTCTGATTTAGACCTCTACCAGAATAAACATTTATCCACATTTATCCTCACTGCGGTCGGAGGAACAGGGGATTCAGAACACCCGTTCTCGTGATCAGTGGTGGTCCCAGTTGTGGGACACCCAGTGATTACACAATTATCATCTATCCTGTGGATAGGGGATAATTGTCGATTCTGGTGCAACCCATTTTAACCACTATCCGAACCATGACCTAATAGCATGTTGTGGGGGTGGTGGGGGGGGTGATGTTTACACCCGCTGAGCCCGCTCCGTACGAAGCTGGTGTCAGCTGTGTATTACAGCTGACACCCGGGACTAACGGGTAGGAACAGCGGTTAACAGGAGCCTGTAAAAATGACAATATACTGCAATACATTTGAATTGTAGCAGCAATCTAACGATCGCTGGTTCAAGTCCCACGGGGCGACTAATAAAATGTGTAAAAAGAAAAGTTTAAAAACGTTTTTATTAGTGTAAAATAAAAAAATATTAAAAATGAAAAAAAAAAAACTTTTCCCATTTGTCCTCTGAAGTAATGAAAAAAATATATAGAAAATTGGTATCCGAAAAGTCTGAACTATTACAATATAACATTATTTAATCCGCACGCTGAACGCCGTAAAAAGAAAAAATAATTAAAACGCCAGAATCGCTGTCATATCCCACAAAAAATTATAAAGTGTTCAAAGAGTATCATGTAGCCCAAAATGGTACCAATAGAAAGCCACAGCTCGCCCCACAAAAAAATAAGCCCTCATGCCGCTCAATCAATGAAAAAATCAAAAAGTTATGGCTCTCAGAATGTGGCGACACACAAATCTTATTTTTAACAATTCGTTTCTTCCTTGTAAAAGTAGTCAAACATGAAAAAAAACTATATAAATTTGGTATCGCCGTAATCGTATTGGCCAGTAGAATAAAGTTACCATGCCGTTTTTACCGCATGGTGAAAGCTCTATAAACGAAACCCCTCAAAAATTTTAGTAATCGCTGTACAATAAATGGTACCATGAAAAACTGCAACTCGTCCCGCAAAAAACAAGCCCTCGTATGGCATTATCAACGAAAAATAAAAAAAAGTTGTGGCTTTTGCAACGTGGGGAGGAACAAATTGAAATGAAAATCAAAAAATGGCTGAGACTGGAAGGTGACATTAAAGGTGACGTGTAAACGGGGCCTTGCATATAGTTTTTCCAGCAGTCGATCTTGGTATAGTTTCTTGCGTATCCATCATTGGAAAGCCGGGTTGTAACTATATGGAATGCATTGGGACCCAGGAGCTTTAGAGGGTATGTACACCTTTGAAATCGCTTACTTTATTTTATATATATATATATATATATATATATATATATATATATAATATATATATATATATTGTGTATTGTGCAACTTTGTAATTGCAGTTAATGAAAAAAAAATTCCTTTTTGAGATGCAGCTGCTTTGTATCCTGTATACAGAGCAGCTGTATCGGGGACTGAGGGGTTCAGTGTTAGCAGGTCCTGTGGCTCTGACATGCAGGAACCACCTGTTATCAATCACATCCAAGTTCTGAACATGCAGGACCCGCTGACACTGAACCCCCTCAGTCCCGCTGACCTGATGGATACAGGATTCAGCGCACGATACAGCTGCTCTGTATACATAATACAGAGCAGCTGTATCTCAAAAAGTAAAAATAATTAATAAAATGTTATTAGAAAGTTGTACATAGCCTTTAAAGTGTAGCTAAACGTTTGACAAACTTTTGACATGTCAGAAGTTTGGATTGGTGGGGGTCTGAGCACTGAGACCCCCACCAATCGCTAGAACGAAGCAGTTTAAGCACTTGTGTGAGCGCTCAGCCGCTTCGTGTCTGTTTGTTTTTTTCCGGAAAGCCGATGTATCGGTGTACGGGCTCATAGACTTTCTATTCAGTCCGTACACCGATACATTTATTTTCGGAAAAAGACGAACAGAAACGAATCGGCTGAGTGCTCACACGAGATCTTCTGCCGCTTCGTTTTAGCGATTGGTGGGGGTCTCAGTGCTCGGACCCCCACCAATCCAAACTTCTGACGTGTCACTATGGCATACCAGAAGTATGTCAAACGTTCTGTTGTAAAGCAATAATTTTTCTTTAAAGAGTGACTTGCTTTGTGTGAACTGTCAAATGTGTTAATTTTTACTATTAATTCTACTAATACTGCCATATGCATCTCATACATTCTAGTCTTGTTTTACCGTATGATTTTCCACCCCACATTTAAACAATTGGGCATGGACTTCTGGTAAATCAAAAGATACTATTGAATATTTGAGGTTTTGTCGGTCCCTTTTTTTCCACTTTCTGTAAAACTTTTTGTATGCATGCGGCAGAAGTCTCACAGCAATGTGCCACACTGCACATAAGCTCCTCCATTTGGTCATGCGTCGCTGGGATGTTGACTTATGACTCGGTGTCTGCTTGCTTCAGATAGATAACGGCTTCATAATCAGAATTTAATCTGCATTCCGCATGCTGCATCTAATACGCTCAGATGTGTGTTTTCTTCAGCAATTTGCAAATCCAGAGACAGATGGGCTATGACCAGGAATCAGTGAAGAACAGACTGGTGGAAAGACGGTTGGCATGTAGACTGGGGCAGGTACAGCTGTGGAATGTATTTTATTCAGCATGTCCTCTTCCTGCATCAGCAGCCGGCTGCCCCATCCGCCCGGCTTCAACTGTCTTAATGAAGAGCGGAGAGGACCATGAATCCAGAATGTCAGTGGGACCTAACATGTGAGGACAATATTGGCAAAGAAAACTGGATGCCAAGATTTTTTTCTTTACATTAACATAAATATAACTAGTAACTCTTGCCAAAAGTTGGATAATGGATCTGCATGTTATTAACTTTCTAATTCAAATAATTCAGAGTGATTATAATACAAATGTTTTATCCGTAAAATCTTCAAGGAAATACAAGCATTTCAATCACTGTACATTATGTGTATATATAAGATACACTATATGGACAAAAGTATTGGGACTCACCTCTTAATCATTGAATTCAGGTGTTTCATTCAGTCCCATTGCCCCAGGTGTATAAAATCCAGCACCTCGCCCTGCAGTCGCCTTTACAAACATTTGTGGAAGAATGGGTCATTCTAAAGAGATCAATGAATTCCATCGTTGTCCTGTAATAGGACGTCACCATTACAAGTCAGTTCATGGAATTTCTTCCCTCCTAGATATTTCACCATCAACTGTGAATGATATTAATGCAAAGTGGAAGCGTTTAGTAACCACTGCAACTCAGCCACGAAGTGCCAAGCACGTAAAGTTACAGAGCGGGGTCGTCGCGTGTTGAGGCGCATAGTGCATAAAAGTCTCCAACGCTCTGCTGACTCAATAACTGCAGAGTACCAAACCTCCTCTGGCATTAACATCCACACCAAAACTGTGTCCCGTGAGTTTCATGGCATGGGTTTCATGGCCGGGCAGCTGCATGCCAGCCCTACATCACCAAGCACAATGTCAAGCGTCCGATGTAGTGATGTAAAGCCCCCACCACTGGACTCTGGAGTAGTGGAAACGTGTTCTGTGGAGTGATGAATCACGCTTCCCTATCTGGCGGTCTGATGGATGAGTCTGGGTTTGGTGAATGCCAGGAGAACGTTACCTGCCTGACTGCATTGTGCCCACTGTAAAGTTTGGTAGAGGAGGGATAATGCTATGAGGTTGTTTTTCAGGCGTCGGCCTCTTAGTTCCAGTGAAGGGAAATCTTAATTATTTAGTACACCAAGACATTTTGGACAATTGTAGCTTCCAACTTTGTGGGAACAGTTTGGGGTTCAGCCCTTTTTCTGTTCCAGCATGACTGTGCCCCAGTGCACAAAGCAAGGTCCATAAAGACATGGTTCTTTGGTTGGGTGAGTTTGGTGTAGAAGAACATAACTGGCCACACAGAGCCCTGACCTCAACCCCATCCAACATCTTTGGGATGAACTAGAACGGAGATTACGAGGCAGGCTCTCTCCTCCAACATCAGTGTCTGACCTCACAAATGCTCTTCTGGATGAATGGGCAAAAATTCACACAGACACCCCAAAATCTTGTAGAAAGTCTTCCCAGAAGAGTGGAAGCTGTTTTAGCTGCAAAAGGAAGGGGGCAACTCCATAATTAATGTCTATGGATTTAGTATGGGATGTCATAAGATCTTCTATAGGTGTAATGTTTAGGTGTCCCAATACTTTTGTTCATGGGAATTCGAGGCACATCAGCGGGTGCTGTTGCAACCACGTCATTTAGCTGGATCGTACACCGACCCATAATACAACAACTACCCTTTTAGTTTTCGTATTATATAGAGGTCCTATACAGTGCGATGTCATTGACATTTTTATGGTTCAGTGGCATTTTCATTGGTCTCAGGAGTTAAACTACACCATTGGTGCAAGTCATTCACTAATGTAGAGGTGAACCTTAAAGTGAATGTCCTATTTGTAATCTAAATATGTTAAAATTCTGGCCTGATTAATTTTTTAACAAATATTTATAGTGGTCATAGCTCCATTTTTCTAATATAGAGCTCCAAATCCTCTGCATTGACATAAAAATAAATTAAATAAATTCTGCCTGACCTGTAGCTACCACTAGACTGGGCTTAGGAGATTACTGCATACAATATACACAGATCCGTCATAACATTAACACCACTGACAGGTGAGGTAAACGTATGAGCTAGTGTAGCACAAATAGCTGAAAATTACTTCTGGCTATTCTAGAAAGGAGTCAGAGCCCCCAGGGCATTGCAGCTTGCTACGTTTTGGATTTGCGTAACTGCAAACTGGTCAGAGTGCCCATGCTGACCCCCTGACCATCACCAAAAGTGACTACAATGGGCAAGTGAGCAGAAGAACTGGACCATGGAGCAATACAAGAAGGTGCCTGGTCTAATGAATCACGTTTTCTTTTACATCATGTGGACGGCCGGTGCGTGTGCATCGCTTACCTAGGGAAGACATGGCAGCAGGATGCACTGTGGGAAGAAGAAGCAGGTGTGACCCTCTGGGCAATGTTCCGCTAGGAAACTTTGGGTCCTGGCATTCCTGGGAATTTTACTATGACATGTACCATCTACCTAAACATTGCTGCAGACCAATTACATCCCTTCATGGCACCGATATTTCCTAATGGCAGTGGCCTCTTTCAGCAGGATAGTGCCCCTGCCACACTGCAAAAATTGTTCAGGAAGGGTTTCAGGAACATGCTAAAGAGTTTAAGGTGTTGACTTGGCCCCCAAATCTCCCCATATCTCAATCCAATCAAGCATCTGTGGGATGTGCTGGAAAAAACTAACTGAGCCATGGATCTGTTAGTATCGTCTTGGTGCCAGATACCACAGGACATCTTCGGAGGCCTTGAGGAGTCCATGTCTTGATGGGTCAGAGCTGTTTTGGTGCCACGAAGGGGACCTGCAGAATATTTGGTTGGTGGTTTTAATGTTAATCATTTAACTTTTGTCTATGTTGGGTATTTGGAGCTTTGTATCAGAAAAACGAAGCTGCGAATGCTAAAAATACATATTATCAAACCAGTGGCGGATTAATTAGACCATAGGCCCTGGGCTCTTACCCAAAGTTGGGCCCCCAGTCTCCAGCACCACCCTGTAACTATTGTTAACACTTCCTTTTTGTCCAGACATTAACAAATGGGTGTTACTACTCCCCTTGTCAAAAGGCTGTGTCCTCACATACTGACAGTCTCCAACCATCATTGACAGTATCGCACCATGTAGGGACACATTCTCCTGACAAGGGGAATAGTAACACTTATTTGTCTATCAGTCCTGGACTGCACAAAGACTTTTTCTGAAATACAAGGATTTCCTATAATAAACATGTCAGGAGAGATGGCAGATTGTCTATAAATCTAGTGACTCACAGGTGACAACGTAGTTTTTTTTCCTCTTTTCTACTCCATCCAGTCCAGACTTCATGACGACTTTTCCCGGCCATGACCCATTTCTGCAGAATTTGCCACTCAGATGTCTTTGGCTCCTCACTTTTCCAACATTTCCACACCTATAAACAAAGATAAAATTATCATGTTGCCACACACTGTGCCCCTAATATAATAGCACCAAACACTGCGCCCCTGAATAAAATAGTACCAAACGCTGGGCCCCTAAATATTATAGGACCATAGACTGCGCCCCTCCATATAATTGTGTCAAACACTGTAGAGTAAAGCACCACATACACACAGCCCCTGTAGATAGCGCTACACAGCCCTCCCCCTCTGTAAATAGTGCCACATAGCCCTCCCCCTCTTGTATATAGTGCTATACAGCAATCCCCCCTTGTATATAGTGCCACATAGCGCCACCCCCCTTGTATATAGTGCTACACAGCGCCTCCCCCCTTGGACCTGCAGCTCTTGTAATTGCTCAGTATAATGTCCCCTATAGCTGCCCCCACTGTATATTGCCACGCATAGCTGCCCCATACAGTATAATGCCCCCATAGCTGCTACACGGTATAATGCCCCCATAGCTGCTACACAGTATAATGCCCCCATAGCTGCTTCTACACAGTATAATGCCCTCCATAGTAGCCTCTACACAGTATAATGTTCTCCTTAGCTGTCCTACACAGTATAATGCCCTCCATAGCTGCCACATACAGTATAATGCCCCCATAGCTGCTACACAGTATAATGCCCCCATAGCTGCCCTACACACAGTATAATGCACCCATAGCTGCCTCTACACAGTATAATGCCCCCATAGTTGCCTCTACACAGTATAATGTTCCCCTTAGCTATCCTACACAGTATAATGCCCTCCATAGCTGCCTCTACATAGTATAATGCCCTCCATAGCTGCCTCTACACAGTATAATGCCCTCATAGCTGCCACATAGTATAATGCCCTCCATAGCTGCCTCTACACAGTATAATGCCCTCATAGCTGCCACATAGTATAATGCCCTCCATAGCTGCCTCTACACAGTATAATGTTCCCCTTAGCTGTCCTATACAGTATAATGCCACCATATGTACGTACCTAATAAAAAAATAACATAACTACTTACCTATCCCCGTTCCCACGACGGGTGGGGGATGCTTCTCCTCCTCTGCACTGTGCTGTAAGTGACTCGGTGCAGACAAGCGCGATGCCGTCACTACATTGCGCCTACCTGCGCCGAGCCGCTCACGGCAGCGTCAATGCTGGAGCGAGGCTCCAGCATTCAACCCAAATGAATCTGCGTCCTGCGGACGCAGGTTCAGTTGGAAGCGGGACCAACTTGGTCCACAGCGGCAGTTAGTAGCGCTAGAGCGCGCTGCATAGTTTTTTTAAGATTATGTGCGGTTCGGGCCCACGTGATAATCCGCCATTGTATCAAACTAATCGGCTCAAAATTTTGGACCTAAAAAAACATGGTGCTAAAAGGTAGATATTCACTTTAAAAATGAAACACTGAATTTGTATTAAAATAAAAACATTAATGCCACAGAAATACGAAGTTTGTGAAGATGTTGCCCTGGTTGGATTCACTGTGCTATTACACATTTTAACTGCAATTCCACAGATGTAGCAGAACTCAGTAACTCATTTAACACATCATTTACCTGTAATTTAGGTAAACCTTAAGCAAAATCAAATCTCAGTGAGTTATAATGTACAAACAAACCAGTTCAATGACATTTTAGCTCTGCTACGTCTGTACGTTAGCATTGTCCAATTGTGTTAAAGATAGACCATGTATAAATATGAAGTGTCTTGTTCAAAAGGTAACTGGTGTGGGTGACTAGGACTGTGTAATCAAATGATACGCTTTCTAGGATCTCCATACAATTATCATGAAACATTCCTCCTGGGCAAGTGAATGTATGCCAAGTATGAGCAGTGAACAAGACAAAGAGTTTTAACATTGCAATTTGCAAACAAAACACATGATAAAATAATATTGTGTTTTGAAACATCTTTAATCATTTATAACTTACCTAGGACCTAGAAGTAGAAGATGTTTTGTAATCTCTTAACTATGTTATAAATAAGTATTCTAGAGACCCTAAGTTGCTGATTATTAGAAATGTACTACTAAAAAAAGAACAAAAAAAACAAACCTCTGGAGGACCCAGCATGTCTGTCTATTACATTGGTTTGAATAGGAGCTATGTAATACTTCATTTTTCCTGCGGTGGTGCTGCAGAGAAATTTAAAACGTGTTGCCAGGTTCACTATTGATTGCTGAGATCACAGCTGATTGCAGATGGTCCCAAACGCAGAACATCCAGTAAACATCTAAGCTCCCCCTAGTGGTGGCTTCAGGCAGCCAGAATTTTATCATTTAACTCTGTTTATACAGGGGATTTAGCATTCTGTATTAGAAAAACTTAACATTGTCCGATATAAAGATATATTAAGAAGTAAATCCGCACAGGATGTTGGAACTTAAAAGAAGTACATTTACTTAATGCGTGTTCTTTGTATGTCATTCATAGAACGCTCGTTGCCGATAATACCCTGTGTAAACAGAGCATCGATCAGCAGATGAACGAGCAAATGCTCGTTTGTCTGCTGATCGTATCGTTTTAAAAAACTGAAATATAATCGTTGTCGGCAGCACATCTCCCTGTGTAAACAGGGAGACGCGCTGCCGACATGATGATAATGTATGGGGATGAGCGATTGGAGTAATGACCGCTCGTCCCCATCCATAGCTCCTTTTTCAAGCTTCTCTAAAGGGTCGGAAGTTGACTTACAGGATAGTCCCCTATATACGTGGCACTAGAGAGACAATTTTCTTCCTTCTGAAAGAACGGGAAAAAGAAGCTTTCTGCCCGATCTTCGGGCGGACTCCGCTCGAACCTCCCATTAAAGTCAATGGGAGGAGGAATCTTAATAATTTTGCAGACGGAACCGCTATGCAAAATATGCTGTGTGAACTGACCCTTACTCGGCAAACCAGAAACCTACTAATGTAGTGATGAGAACCAACAACTCTGAAACAGTGCTGTCTACAGATGAGATTCTATGGTTTGGCTGATAACTAAGTCATATTTCAGGGCCTTCTAAAGGGTCGGATGTTGACTTATGCACCAGGGAGAGTTTTCTTTCCTTCTGGAGGAGAACTATTTTTCATTCTGTCCGGTACACAATTACAAAGAAAAAACGACCTACTAAGCAAATTGTAACAGCGAGTTATTGCACCCGAGTCGTCCACTTGACTGGTCAGTTACACTGAGTGTGTGTTTGCATTTTTCTTCTTTTTAATAGTAACTTCAATCTGTTTATCAACCTCAATTTGTGATATCAAACAGACAGCAAGTGAAGCAAATGGATATACTGACCTCGAGGGAGAGGATTATTTATCAGTGCATGAGTGAGTCTGAGCAGATGGTCAGTGATGTTTTCCCGAAGTCATTTCTTGTGCCCACCATTTAGTGTCAATGCCAGGAACAAGACTTGCTATCCTGACATTGAACAGCTTTATAATAAATTTACTAATTGGAGACTGATACCAAAGGCTTTATAAACTGCTGCGTTCCATCAGTGGGACTTGAGATGATGACTTGGTTTCAGATTGAGAAAATCTACTTTGAGACGGTTAACATGATCTTGTCCTTAGGAGGGGTTTTGGGAAAGTTCAACGTTATTTATGGTACATATATTTCTGGGGTAAAAGAAAAAATATAGCATTGGGTGACCTGATCTTTTGCTTGTGGCTGATTGCACTTGAAATTTACCGAAAAGATGCCTAGATGTGACACTTATGTTTTCCAGCCGGCATTTTGTCGTGTTCAATAGAACAACAGGAGTGGGTAAAGTAGAGAACTGGCAAGAAAGGCATTGAGGGAAATTCCCCTCTGGTCCTCTCAAACGGGCATTGAGGAAGATAGGCTTTTTTTTTTTGTCATAATGTCTGCCGTAGTGGAGTCACCTAGATAATATCCTTGATGCGGAATATGCCATTCTGGAAAGAGGCATGAATAAAAATATACATACAAATAGACACACTGTCTGTGATTTATCAAAACTGGTGCGAAGACTACTTGGAGCCATAGCCAGCAATCCAGTTGAGCTTTTATTTTAAACATGCCCTCTTTGAAAGCGTCAACCTGATTGATTGGTGTCTATTCGCAACTGCTCCACTTCCCCTTTGCACCAGTTTTAATAATTCTTGCACCCACTTTTCTTAAATAGGAGCAGACTAAGGCTGGCCTTACACGCCTTACAAATTAGATGCTTGTCAGCCAAACTTACCGATTTTGGTGGGACCGGACGACCATCTAATGTGTCTGGTGGCATCCTGAATTTCAACATGCCCGATCCTTTTGTTCATTAGTGGTTAAGCCACTGCCAGAGGAGTCTGGCGGCGGCTTTCTCCCTTCTCCCCATTAAAAGCACATTTTACACTCCGCTGAGCCGAGCGTGCATGTGTATGTGTGAGGCAGAAGGAATAGCTTTTGGCCGAACAATCATCAAGCCAACAGCTATCTAAAGTGTATGTCCAGTCAAAGACTCCCCTGTCGGGAAGACTAAATACTATCGCCAATGCTTTACAGTTGTTAGACTTGTGTTAACTAAGGTCAAAGATCCAAGACCCATAATTCATCACAACTTTAGCCGGATCTGGACAGAGAGAAGGGAGAGGGGACCACTCTCGTGAATGCCTCTATTCATTCAAGTCTATGGAAGCTTCGGAAAAAGCAGTTTGAGTCTGCTCACGGATCCCTATTCTACCGATAGGTAGGGGACCCAGAGATGGGACCCCTATCTATCATACATTTTTGGGAAACCCCATTAAATGTTAGTATGAATGAGGCCTAAACAACAACTTACTATTGCATGCATAAAATCTGTTGATCTCCCTTCTTGCAGCTCATTCTCAGTTTTTTCCGCATATCCTGTCTGGGTGACCACCATTTGAGTACATTTAGCTACATGTACGTATGTGTTTACATGAAGTTCTATTTTCTATACAGCTGACTGCCTTTCTATGCTACACAGACTTGTTTTAGCTACTTCCCTCTCATATGGAGTTCAGAACTAGAAGGGTAAAGTTAGGATTAAAGGGGTGATCCGGGATATACATTCTTTTTTTATTAGGGACTGGAGATGAAGTAAACAAACCAAAAAAGCAGTACTTACCTATCCTTGCCCCCGGCGATCCAGCGCTGATGCTCCGGCGGCACTCCAAGTGGTTGTTTATATGCATGTAGCATATGACCTCTGCAACCAATCAGAGGGCTCTGCGAGATTCAGCAGTCATATGTTGTATTTCTGGCATTATGGCAGAAATACGATTTCTTCACCAGTGAGCCAAGCGGAGCCCTCTGATTGGCGGCAGCAATTACATGCTACGTGCATATAAACAAGCACTGGGAGTGCCGCCGGAGCGGCACCACTGGATCGCCGGGGGCAAAGGATATGTAAGTATTGCTTTTTTGGTTTATTTATTTCATATCTAGCCCCTCCTAAAAAAAATCATATCCTGGATCACACCTAATCCTACGTATAGAAATAGTTTTCTATTCTGTAATGGTTGTCTTGTGAAGTTTCTTTATTTTACATATTGAACACTGAATCTATGGTAATAGCGCAGTGTAAAACATTCCTAAATATTAGTTCAGAATACTTTTAAGTGTTTTACAAAGATGAGATCATTAGTGAGAAAATAATGATTAACCTTTAAAATCACAGTGGCATTTCTTTTTTTCCCCTCCAAATGTAGAATTAATACACATTTTTTAATCATTAGTCTAATTTTCAGCTGATACTTTTGTTCTTTTGGTTGTTGAACTGTTACGGCTGCTAGTAACCCTTCAAATTGTTTGTTCCACTCATGCATTCTACTCTGAATAATTCATTAGGCATTATAATCCAAGCGTGGAACACCTCATTTAGCACGGGCGATCTTTTCCCTATGTGTAGATGACAGGCAATCAAAGTTTTTATCAGTGCAGAAAATTTGCAATTCAGAAATCTAGTAGCGGCAATTAGTAGCTATCAGGTAGTATGGGAAGTACAGCTTCATAAAAAGAGAAACATGAATAGACTCCACTGATGGTAGCAGAAAAAGTAATAGATGAAACTAACCGGCTGTTTCTAAATTTGCCAAATGGAACATTCCTTTGCTCGGAGCACAAAGCTTTAATTAACTTCATGATATGTGTGATTTCACAAAAGAAAGCTTGGTGACAATGTATGTCAATTGAATGCTTCATGTTCAAGTTTGGACTGAAGTGGAGACTCGATGTTCTATCGCCTCGACGGTAAACGATGACTATTAGGAGTTTTCTTTTCAGAGTAGTATACATTTTTAGAGAGGTGAAATTAAAGGGGTTGTACAGGATTAGGAAAAGGGTCTGTTTTGTTTCCAGAAACAGCGCTACTCTCGTCTGTGTCTGGTATTGCCGCTAAATCCCATTATCGGACGCAGCCCCACGAAAGGGGAAGAACGGTGCTATTTCTTAAAGAAAATCTGACCTTTTTTCTAATTCTGGACAACCCCTTTAATACCTTGTCTGCACAATGTGATCACAAGCTCACAATACATTTAAAAAGAGAAAAAAAATGAAGGGGAAAAAAAACAACAATGTTCGTATAAAGTTAAAGGAGGGAATAAATTAACCTTTCTACGACAGTTTTCTGGCGTAGAAAAGTTGCAAAAGTGCCCAAAAGTCGACACTTGGCCTTTTTGCGACAACACTTTAGCAAAAAAGGCACGGGGCTACATCAGACGGAACAATTAATTTACTGGCAGAAATTATAGTCGGAAATTTCACACCAGCTCCTAGCTGTCATAGTTTTCACTCTGCGGGGTGTAACAAGGTAGAGGCTCGTGCCGGGCCCTCGTGCCTTGCCTACCTGATCAGACTACTGATGACGTTGAGTGCTGCGTTGCATATAAGGTCTTGACACTGCTTGACGTCAGGCCCTTGTATGAGCCGCTGTATGCAGAGAGAGCCGGAGGAGAGAAGAGGTGAGTGAGTATACATATTAAATTACAGCCTCGTCATAAGAAGTGCAGGACACTTCTTGGGACGTAATTGGAGCCGTTTTTCATTGACTCCAATGAAGAACAGCTCCAAATTACGTCCGTAAAAGACGCCCCGCAAAACGCGAGTACATGCAATTAAGTCTGAAATTCAGGAGCTGTTTTCAGGAGAAAACAGCTCCTGAATTTCAGACGTAATTGCTCGTACTCGCGTTTTGTGGGGCGTCTTTTACGGACGTAATTTGGAGCTGTTCTTCATTGGAGTCAATGAAAAACGGCTCCAACTACGTCCCAAGAAGTCTCCTGCACTTCTTATGACGAGGCTGTAATTTTACGGGCCGTCTTTTGACAGCGACGCATAAAATCACAGGTCGTTGGCACAGAACATCGTAAAGCCCATTGAAAGCAATGGGCAGATGTTTGCCGATGTATTGGAGCCGTTTTTTCAGACGTAATTCAAGGCGTAAAACGCTTCCATTACATCTGAAAATAGGTTGTGTGAACCCAGCCTAACAGTTATGTCGTAGAACATGTACAATATAAACAATGGCATCCTACCACAGGGATAATAAACACAGTGATATCACAGTACATAGATAGTAAATACAGTGAAATCACAATACATGATTAAAAAATAGTGATGTCGCAGTACAGAAATAATAAACCGTGATATCCCCACACAGGGATAATAAAATAGCAATGCCACGGGTGCGATGACCAAAGTGAAGTAACTGCACAGGAACAACAGTCACAGTGATGTCACAATGCAGAATAATAAAAACAGTTAATCATAGAAAGGGTTGTTGCACACAGTGATGTCACAATATCTGAATAATGTGCACCGTGGTGACACCGTACAGGGATAATGTCACTGAACAGGGATAACAAACATAGAGGTGTCACAGCTATAGGCTGAGGACCACAGTGATGTCACAGTACAGGAATGATAAACCCAGTGATGTCACAGTACAGGGATAGTAAAGTCTGATATTCTCTTATATGCAAAAGTGGCCATTGAGGGAAGAGAAACTGTATGGTAATAATTGTCATGGGCAGATGTAATGGAAAATGACATTTTACAAATAGGGGGGTGATCTATTTCAAACGGTTTCGGTATCCGATGAATGACTCATGTTTCCAATTTGGAAAACTGGTCATTTAGATTACACTTGTCATTTGTTTACAGCCTCCAAAGTCCCCAAAATAAAATAAAACCCCTTTTTATTTCCCCAAATATGGGTCTATGATGACAGGTACTCCGTGTACATGACGCCTCGTAAAAACTAAATACAAAAAAAACGTATATCTAGCAGGGGAACACAAGCTCTGCCTTGAGGCTTCTGTAAGACAAGTCCAGCCATTGGTTTCCTAATGCACTCTATAAATTTAGCCAAGATTTCTGCTTTGTTCACAGTCTAATGAATTCAAGCCTAAGCCTAATATGCTTACACACAAGGATCCCAGTTAATAAGGTCTTAGTAACACCTGCAAAGTGGGCCAATTTGTTTATGACTTAAGTGGGCTGCATTGATTCAGTAGAATATTATTTTGTAGGGTCGGCCTTTTTATTTTTAAAACTGGTGTAAGTTTTGCATTTGAAGGTAATGAAACAAACCATAAATTAGAATCTGAGGGTTTCTTTTTATCTTAAAGCAGCTAAATTTGCATCTTTTTTTTTCTTGGTGACAAAAAAAAAAGCAGTGGTGCAGCCTGGGATTCGGAGGTAATTGCTTCTCAAGAAAAGAACTCTGAATCTGTAGTCATTAATTGCAGAGTTAATGATTGGGATTACACAAAATACTAGTGAAAATAATCCAGCTACGCAAGTTTTCAGATCTATAACTGGTTTAATATGGTAATCACATGCTCAGATGAACACAGCCATGTGTAGGACTCTGCAAAATGTACAAAATATATAATTTTTTCCCTTTTCTTTGTTTAACGTCTTGTCTTCTTTTTGCGCTTGTTTGATTTTGTATTCGAATCTCACATCAAATTTCTTAAAATGAAAGAAAATTTCTCCTAAGGTTTGCATTTAATCAAAATATTTTTTTTTAGTTATTATTATTATTATTGTTTTTTTTCTTATGTTGATTGTAATATATAAGGCCAATTGTTTGTTTATTTCTTGTTCTATACAAAATCATAAAGAAAGTTGGACAACTTCTTGCGGATTGCTAAAGATTTTGGGAGTTTTGATGACTACTGGTAAAGAGAATTACATAAACACAAAAGTTTGAACAGCACATTCTAACAAAATGTGTATCCAGGTGCAAGAACGCCTGTGACTGCAAATATACAGCACACAAGAAAATGGCGACCGCACACTGTGAACACCAGTGTCACCTAAGCCGCTGAATATAAATAAATAAATATTCATTACTGCTAAATCTACTTACAATAGTGAGGCTCTTAGCGCACAGTTTGATCAAATTGTGTGAGCCCACCTGCCACGACAAGGCAACCTCTATAGGTGGGAACCTACAAGAAAATGGCAACAGCACACTGACAGGGAGAGAATATGTAGGGACACACCCCTTTGATAAGGGGAATGGTAACACCCAGTTGTCAATTTATTCATGCATTTCTAGGAGGAATAACAGAGGAACAGTACAACACAGAGTTATAATAAAATATGTTCCAAAATTGTTATTTCATGGGTAATAAAAGTATTTACTAAAACATACATGACAGGAGAGGTATCAGTTCCTCTTATTATCCTCTGCATTTTTTGAACACACGTTATATATTTGATAGTAGTAAATTCTTTCTTTCCATTCTTTACATCTACTTTATTGTAAAGTGTTTCGGGCTCAAGGACCTATTGAAATATTCTAGTGTCTACTGTATATTGAAACAGGAGGCTGCATGAAAATGTCCTTTAAACCAATGTGTCACTTTGAATGTCGGGATCATCTCTCCTGATAATATTGCACATGCCATTCCCTCCCTCTGGCTCATAATTCAATAGGGAGAAAGAGATTATGACCAGAAGCAAAGTCTCTCTGCGCCCGTAGAACTCTCTAAACTGTTGTGAAGCTCCACGTAGAGTAGACCTCGGTGCCTCCTGGAGTTCTCACGTGTGAGCAGAATTATCCCATCTCACTTCTACTCCTGTAATTGGTCATAGGGACTATTAAACAGTAATTCTCTGTGATGTGTAGGGCACTGCGTCTTCAGGACATTCCTACCAAACACTTTGCTTACTCTCTTCTTCTATCGCTTTGATTGTTGCTAGAAGAAAATACAGTGGAGAATATTTATTAATCATATTTTATTTTGAATTATTGGCCTAAAATAGTTGCGATAATTGCTATTGATATTTATGGGTATATACTATGCAACCAAAAGTATATGGACAACTGACATCACACTTATGCATTTGTTGGACATCCCATTCCAAAACCATGGACATCAAAGGGGTTTTCCACGTTCTGACAACTAATGACCTATCCACTGGATAGGTCATCAGTATATGATTGGTGCGTGTCCGCCACTCCGGCTGATATTGCCAGAAGCAGATGTGAATAGGAGCAGAGCTGCAAGTGAATAGGAGCAGAGCTGCAAGTGAATAGGAGCAGAGATGCAGTTATGCCGAACCGCCACTATGCATTGGTCGGGGCCATCTGCTTCCAGCTCCAGCTACTGCATACCGTTCCAAACATTTGGTGCACGGAGACAGCCGGAGTGACGGATCGGTGTGGGTCTGTGCGTCGGACACGCACCGATCATATACTGATGACCTATCCGGTGGATAGGTCATCGGTTGTCAGAAAGGGAAAACCCCTTTAATATGGAGTTGGGCCCCCTTGTGCAGCTATAACAGCCTACACTCTTCGGGGAAGGCTTTCCGCAAGTTTTTGGAGTGTAGAAATTTGTGCCCATTCAGCCTTAAGAGTATTTGGGGGTCAGGCACTCTTCTGGCTCACGATTGTCGTCCCTAATCATCCCAAAAGTGTTTGATAGGATTGACGTCAGGGCTCTGTGCAACCACTTGAGTTCTTCCACACTGAATTAGTCGAAGCATGTCTTTATGGACCTCGGTTTGTGCACTGGGGCACAGTCATGCTGGAACAGGAAGACCTTCCGAAAACTTATTCCACTAAGTTTGAAGCATACAATTGTTTAAAATGTTTTTGTATGTTGTAGCAGTAACATTAACCTTCACTGTAAATAAGGGGCCTAGCCCAAACATTGAAAAGCAGCCCCAGACCTTTATCCTTCCTCTAATACATTTCTTACATTAGATACTATGTATTCTGGTAAGCAATGTTCTCTTGGCATTCGCTACTGATTGATTACAGCTCTTGAGTGACGGCTGCAGTCCACAAGATTGCATACGATTCAATGTATAATGTGGAGTGCAGCCGTAGCTCAAGAGTTAAAATCAATCCGTAGCGCTACAAAACGTCTAGGTGTAGCCCTGGTCTTATTCATAAGTGTTTGTCAGGCGATGGTTGTGCAGCCGAATATAAACTTTAATCTTTTAGCGAGAGAAGTATTTACTGTCCTCCATTACATAAACTGGCCTCCTATTAAAACACAAGTCAGATTCGTGTTTAATGATCTTGAAAGAAAAGTAATTGCTTAAGTACGGCCACGGAAACAAATGGTATCTCAGTGCCAGGAAATATTAACTATCCATTTTGCAGTATCTTGCTGATAATGGAGAGAGAAGAGCAAAACGGATTCCTTGAAGGGTCCTCAATGGAGATGACAGCACAGGCAATGCTAGACTAAGACCTCATGCACACGGCTGATGGCAGTGCACGGAGACTGTACGACCCCTAGTACGGACAATACGGACTCTGCTGTACAGACTCTGTTAGGTGCTGTATGTATGAAGCCCCTCTTAGGCTTCGTTCACATCTGCGTCAGGGTTCCATTCCGTCTGAGCTTTCCGTCGGAACAGAGCCCTGACTGACACAAACTGAAACCATAGGTTTCCATCACCATTGATTTCAATGGTGACGGATCCGGTGCCAATGGTTTCAGTTTGTCTCCGTTGTGCAAGAGTTCCGTCGTTTTGATGGGATGAATAGCGTAGTCTACCACAGTATTCATCCCGTCAAAACTACGGAACCCTTGCACAATGGAGACAAACTGAAACCATTGGCACCGGATCCGTCACCTTTGAAATCAATGGTGATGGAAACCTATGGTTTCAGTTTGTGTCAGTCAGGGCTCCGTTCCGTCGGAAAGCTACGTGGGAACGTCGGAACTGAGCCCTGAGGCAGAAGTGAACATAGCCTTACCTAGAAGTGAAGGTTCTAGGAGAGAATCCCTCCATACATCCAGAGTCCCGAGGAGCATGCCATGGTTTTATTTTTTGCGTTGAATTTGGACATAAGGGTATGTGCACACAGGAAGTTTTTTTGCAACGGATTTCATTGCTGCTACTGTAATACGCTGCAGATTTTACGCAAAGTGGATAAGATTTGAACGCATCTCGTCTACACGCTGCAGAAAAAGTCTGCTAAGGAAACGTGCATGAATTGACCTGCGGTGCAGATTGTGATTCCTCCATTGTATTTTGAATTTCTTTGTTCCCTTGTTAACCGTGCAGTAAAAACGACATGTTGATTTTATTCAATACGATTCCGGTGATACCAAATTTATCTAATTTTTTTTAATGATATAATCCTTTTTACAAAGAAACAATTTGTTAGAATATGGGCACACCCCAAAAAAATTTTTAGACCTAAAACTACTTTTTTTTCCGTCGATGGAGCGATGTGAGGGCTTGTATTTTTTTCCTTGGCTGAACTCTACTTTTAATTGGTAACATTTTAGGGCACATATGACTTTTTATTCCATTTGTTTTGGCAATATGGGTGACTACAAAACAGATATTCTGGCATTGTGGATTTTTTTCCTATGGTGTAATTCAGACTTTTATAGACGCAGAGATAACAATTTTAATTATTTATGGGAAAAGGTTTTTCTTTGTTACCATTTTTAATATTCATTTTTTTGAGCATTTCTATAAAATTGTAGTTAAGTTTTTTGTTTTTCTTTCTTTTTTTAATCCCTTTTAGGGTACAATACACTGCAAAATCTATGTATTGTAATGTAATGTGCTCTTTACTGGCTCCTATTAAGCCCTTCCTCTGGGGTAGGCTTAATAGTCGTGGGGGATTGATGTGCTGACTAACGAGGCCGCCCCTCTATTTATAATGGCTTAGATGCCTTGTTCGCTATTGACCGTGGCCTCTAGGTGGTTAAACAGTCGGAATCGGGTTTATCTCTGATCCCGGCCGTTGCAGTTAGGTGCCGACTGTAACATACAGCCAACACCCGCTGAGTATGGAGCGGGCTAGGCCGGTGACATGTTACAAGTTATCACAACAATCATTTGAATATAGACATTTATAAAGACTGAACTTTTTATACGCCAGTCTTAATCGAAAGAAAGTTGGAGTAAGATGGGCCTTTTATTGAGAGATATTATGAGCCAGGGTAGATTTGAGCTGTAATTTGTGCCAGTTTCTGGCGTAAATTTATCAGCCCACGGTAGCCCCACCCCTCCTGCTAAGCCACACCTACTTTTAAGAAAAGTCTCAGAGGAGGTGTAAAAATAGAAAAGTTGCTAAATATTTGCGCACATTGCAATTTTTCTAGAGAAACCTATTCTGGAGCAATATGGTACATTTATTCATTTATTAGGACCTCTACATTGCAGATTTTCCGTTCAGAATTTCTGTGCTGAAATTCCGCAATGTTTTCGCAACATAAATTGATTTGCTGCAAATTCAGAATCCGCATCTCAGGTCAATTTACGCAAGTCTTTTGTGCAGATTTGTTCCGCCGCGTGTGTTCAAATCTCAATCACATCGCTGCTCCTGTAATATGCCGCGGAATGTCTGCACGGAAAATCTGTATGAAAATTCCACAGCAAATTTGCAACGTGTATAGAAAGTAATAATCAATTTAAGTAGCAAAAAGGCAGAGCTGTTTTTTCACTTTTGAGTCGCTCTTTCCCTCTTGAACATTGTAGAATACGGGTGTACAAGTCATCGCTGCAGCACAGCAAACGGGGGAACCGCCGAGTACCACCGGAGCGGCGGCGCTAGAACAGCAGGGGATTTATCAGATGAGTAATGGCTCTTTTGTTATTATATAACATTTCATCCGGCATGCTCGCCTAATCACGTTCCTTCAATGCGTGGAGCAGCTGGGGACTCTTTGGCCTGCGACAGGCCGCTGGGAGCACAGGAACACTGGGTTACAGACAACTAGGCCCGAGGCAGGTGATGCAGTGACATCAGCGCGGCACCAGGCCCCCGACCACTTGCACACTCAAAAGGGTGGCGCAATGCCATTACTGCATCGTGCCGCCTGCCCCGAGCCCAGACACATGTGACGTACTATAAAGATTTTCAACTGTAGGACGCAGATACAGTGGAATACCACTTCCAAAGGGCCGTTTGCCAGGGGGCCCAGTGCAGGTAGGTGCACTGTTTGCCCTATGGTTAAAGTGGTCCAGCAAAGGGGGACAGAGGGATTTTGGTTAAAGATATAGACTGATCCTCCAAAAGAGGGACACTTGGGAATCATGTACGTTAATTTGGCGCAACAATGTATGCCAAAATGACACACTTTAATATACATTGGGCCTATAGATTTCGATAGGATATTTTAAATATATGTTTCAATATGTTTTATGGAAAAATAATATATTCAACCGTGTACTAAAATATGGTGTACAAGAGTTTAAAAGTCAAATTTGTGGGGTCAAAATTCTAACCTAATATCTCAAAATTGCAACTGGAATTGGGGACATAAAAAGAAAAAAAACCATAAACATTCCAAAATCTGAAAATATAATCCTGAGAAAAAAAAAATATAGTCTGGAGTTCTATAATAAACTGATGCAAGATATTAATTGATTTTGCATACGTATTTCATACACAGCCATCCTATGCAATAATCTTGGGTGTTTCATTCCAAAAAGTTTGCATACAGCTCGTTACATAGTCATGGAGTTGATGAATAATGAGCCGGATCACAGAGGACCTACCTAATGAATATTCCGGAGTTTACCACCATGGCACCGCCCACCACTCTTATATTTCAAAGTCTAAGAGTTTTTTCATAGCATCGCTCATTACCGGGAGGCAATGAACAAGTTGACTCTGGTACCTTTGTCATTCTCTTTCCATTGATAGTTAATTTTCCACCAATTTAAATGTCCTTTCCTTGTGAATGGCTGCCTTTAGTCTTTGAATGATATACTCATGGATCCCATTTATAATTAACTTGCACCTAATAAATTTCAAAGGAGGTAGGTGTCAGTATATCAATTACATAGGAAAATGAATAGACAAGGTCTCGTATGATGTGGATTTTATGTAAATTATTTTTAGATTTTTTTTAACCTTACATGTAACATGTGACTGAAGCACTGCTTCTCGTTTTCTTAAAGAATTTCTTTGGGAAATCATGAATGTTGTATTCAGCACTGCAATAATGGACTCTTGGACTAATATGGGGGGTAACAACACAACACAACACTGGCACTGGCTTATCTTTTGGGAAAATATTAGAAGTCGGCAGAAAAAAAATTTCAACTCAGCTAGTCCCTTTTTCCAGTGGGATGGGTCAACCAAGAGGTTCTGTTGGCCTCTATATTGTCATCATGCATCCTATATAATGTGTACCTTCAGATATCACTCGATGTTGTCCATCCTCAGGGTCTCCACAAGTATGTGGAGGCCCCCTGGAAAATCATTAAGTGGGGGTGCATCTCTCCTTTTTGGAAAAAATAATAACTAGAGATACGTAATTAGGCCGATTTATTATAATGTCTTTGAGTACATCGAGGACATGAAGCTTGAATTATAAAAACAAAATCACATAGAAATAACAAATAAACCGACATTTAATGTATCTAAAGGACATAAAAAATTCTGGAGGACAATGACGTTTTAGGCCGCAGACACATAACTTTATTACGGATACGAATATTCATACTGTATCTCTATGTACCTCTGATTTTATATGTAGACACCCTGAGGTTTTTTTCTCCCAAATTCCAAAGGAAGCTGCAAGAAAGAAAATGTTGGTATGTTCCATCGCATGTCATATTACGAAGGTATTCTCCTATAGGAGCGTTGTTTCTAGGGGAAAATATAGTGCCTCATGGAGTCATCATACAGTGGCACAAGGTGTGCCCTATGGATCCGTAATATAAACCCACAGTAAAACCATTTTTCTTAGAAAATGGGACCCTTGGCCAAAAAATGTGTAATTGTGGCGGCAGGTGCTGCTCCTGCTGGCGGTCCCTAACGCTCTGGATGTTCTGTTGTATCGGCGTCCATGTTCACTGGCATGCTGCCTCCGCTGGCGGGCACAGACGCCAGTATGCCTCTGCTCCCTGTCGCTTCTTTCCTTCCTGCTGTGGCCGATCCCTTGCTGATCCTTAAAGGGCCAGTGCGTGCACACTCAAAAACATGCCCAACCAATCCCAGATGCCCAGTACATACTTAACGCAGCCTCACTGTTCACCTGATGCCTGTCCAACTTAGTTTGTTCCTGCGAAGGCTCCTATCCATATCCTGCTACCAGATACGAGTCTGTGGCCTACTACCTGTCGCCAATCTGTGACCTGCTACAAGCCTGTAAACCGAGACCCGTACCTGCCTGTTAATGGTATCACCTGCCCGTGCCTGACCCTACGGTGTACTTCACCGTTGTCTCCTGGTCAATTGGGCCAGCTGCTACTTGCACTGGGATCACCTCAGAAGATAGTCTTCCTAGAGCAAAGTCCAGATCCCCGTACAGGGGTAAGAGTGAATACTGGGAATGCTACTTAGACAACGCCCTTAGAGGTAGTCTAAAGCCAACCGGTTGAGTAGAACAGTGGGTCCACAACCTGCTGGGTATTACAAACTGTAAGCCCCCTCAGCATACCAGATTGAGTTCAAAATCCCTATTGGGCTAGGATAGCAAAAGGGTTAATTGTACATTTCCTGGTGGTTTAAAGTAGTGCAGAGGTGAATAAAAAATTTGCATTGCTTCAGGGGGTCCTTTCAGGGCCCACTAGGAGATGGGGGGGGGGGGAATGGGAGATTTACAGGGAGCGATTATTGGCTTACTGAGATTGATAAAGAACTACTTGTGTGAACATAAAAAATATTAAATATACTCTTCAGTACTTGTAAGTAGAAGTATTACAATTTTAAAGGGTAAACATGTCATAGTGACTTGTAAAAAGTTTTGATTGGTGGGGGTCCGAGCACTGAGACCCCCACCAATCGCTCAAACGAAGAGTTCGAAACGCTCATGTGAGCGCTCAGCCGCTTCGTGTCTGTTCGGCTTTTTCCGGAAATCAATGTATCGGAGTACGGGGTCGCTAGAAATTCTAGGAGCTCGTCCTCCGATACATTGATTTACGGAAAAATCGTTTTAGCGATTGGTGGGGGTCTCAGTGCTCGGACCCCAACCAATCAAACCTTCTGACATGTCACTAAGACATGTCAGAAGTTTGTCAAACGTTCGCAGCATTTACAGTAGCAGCAAAATGGATGAGATTCTGCAAATTCCAGGCCCACACTGGAAATAAATTCCAGAAAAGTGTTCTGCAGTGTAACTTACAAATCTGCAGCATGTCAATTTTTGCTGTGTATTCTGTGCGGAGATGCTGCGTGCTGTGTCTATAGACTTCAATGGGAGGAACATAAATTCCGCTCTAAAAATCCCAAGTTGAGTGGTGTTGCGGATTGTACAGCGATTCCGCAGCAGAATCGCAGAAAATCCGCAGGTGCACAAAAAGTTTGCTATAATCAATGCTTAACATAAAATCCACAGGTAAAGCCACTGCGGAAAATTCGCAGCATTTCCAAGGCACTATGTACCTCTAAAATGCACTATTTGCTGGGGATTTCTGTTATTTATTCACCTGAGTTTTTTTTTATATTTCGTTGCAGATTTTTTGTTGCAGAGAATCTGCAGTACGTTTTGCCTGTGGGAACATATTCTTATGGTTCCCACGGGTCGGTTACGCTGCGTAAAAACAACACCGTGTATCCAACCTGGAACCCGCAGCACATTTTATGGTGCGGTTTTTCAATCGGAATTTCTACTGCAAAAAGCAGCACTGAAAAAAAAAATGTTTATACTTACCCATTCCTCTTTTCTGCGCGTAGTCCGGCGTTCTAAGATGAGGTTGTCACTGCAGCCTGTGATTGGCTGCAGCGGCCACATGGGATGGAACGTCATCCCAGGAGACCGGACTACAGGAAGAAGCAGGGAGTTCTGGGTAAGTATGTTTTTGTTTTTTTACTGAGTTGCGATTTTTGCAGTGGAATCGCTGCGAATCTGCCACAAAAGTCGCAACACTTTGCTTTCTGTTGCGAGTTTTGCAACCCTATTGAATTCAATGGGGAAAACGCGCAACAGAAAAGCAATGAAAATGCAGCATAAATTGACATGCTGTAGATTTAAATTCCGCACCGCAGGTCAATTTATTAACGTTTACGCTGCGTTGTTTTTTTGCAGCGTGGGCATGAGATTTTCTAAACCTCACCCACTTTGCTGCTACTGTAAATGCTGTGGAATTTCCGCACAGACTTCATTTGCAGAAATTCCACAGCGTTTACGCTACGTTGGAACCCGGCCTTAAAGTGGACTCCCTGACATTGGCCCCATTTGTAGACCGAAAAGCAACGTGTCTAGTGCGGTCACTCACAGCATTTCAATAAGTCACCCGTCTCTTTGTCTGTGACAGTTGTGTGAAGGCCACTGGGCAGAGTGTAGGATGGGGCTGTCATTTAGAGGAGGTCCCGGGGAGAACTCTTCTTTCCTCTTCACGCAGGATGTTATTCAAGCTTGATGGCCAACTGGTGGTGCTAATGCTCCATGGGAAGAGGGGTGAAGGTTCAAACACTCGCTAAGTGTGTACAGCTTGCTTTACACGAGACTCCTGCGCAACACACAGCGTGAAGTGCAAGCTAGAAACTGTGAACATAAAATACAAAAATAAATATAAAACCCATAATGTAAACATGCACAAAAATATATTTAAAAAAACTCCACTTGTAAAACATATAAGACAAGATGACATCATACTGTTGTTGTTTTTCCAATATTATTGCAGTTAATGTATTATTTGATGAATAAGAACAGTAATAAAATATTAAAGATGATAGAATCTGTTAGCGTTCCATACACATTATTAGCAATAAATAATAAAATCATATGTATTGTTTCATGGATTAGAAAGTAGTTATTGTTATTAATAATCATTTGTTGTATTTATTACCAGGATTATTATTTAGAGGGGAGGGAATTATTTGACCAATTCAAGTTTAATAAAGTCGACAGCCTTTGGGTTGCAATGACAAACAGGGGGATCCATTTGCTCACCCGCATTGTGTGTGTTCCGGTTTTGCTCTAATGTCTAATTCATCACAATAGTTTTGAAATGTCTAAAAATATGACTTCTATATTATTATTATTATTATTATTATTATTTTTATGATTTATTATTACTGTTTTGCCCCATTATCTGTTTTAATTTAACAATAGTGTAAAATAATGAGCTTAAACTTTTCATGCAATTTCAGGTTTCACAGACCATTAGGATGCATTGGTGATTTAAATTTGTCAGGTTTGAGATTCATTTTTGGCTTATTTATCAGAATTATAGGTAAATTGATCCTCCAGTTGTATTCAATGCAGCAGCGAATCAGCTAAATCATGAAACTGGCAAATCGATTTGCTCTCCCGTATTATTATTATTATTATTATTATTTATTTATCAATAATAAGATCATCATCATAAGTAGCAGTATTGTTATAATTATTTATTCTTTTTCTGTACTTATTTTAATGCCACTGTCTTCATCACAACAGCATCCTGAAATATGGTTCAACATTAAATGTTGATGATGATGATGATATCATAATCTTAGATATTATACTTTTTATATTGTTTGTATGCAACTTGTTTGCTCTCGTTGTCTAATTTATGGAAATAATGGGGAGATCTATCAACAGTCGTAGGATACATGTATTTAAAAGTCTATTAAAAGGTGTTTGAGAGCGGCTGCTGAGCCGAAACGTTGCACGGCCGGATTAGTAAAACACTATTTTTTGTTGTACATCAAGATGTGAGCGCTGTCTACTTTTTATTTTATTGTTGGATGTTTCGTTTGGGGTCAGTTGGACGGAGCCCCTAGTAAGACTTGACTACGCATACTGTTTGACTTTGGCTTTGGATGCTGTCCTTCTTCCTACTTTGTGCATTTAAAAGTCGGTGAAAATGGCGCCAAATTTACCAAAGTATCCATGTCACTAGACAGGTTAGAGACTTTTCGCGGCTTCATGGCTGGTGTACATTTGCTACGATATTCTTTTGGGTCACTTCATTAATCAAGTTGTAGCATTTTACGACTCCTGTAACTCACGCCTCTTTTGCTAGACACTTTTGAAAGCAGTTGAGGGGGGGGCCTTTAATATTGTGTTCAGGATATCTGCTCTCCTGTGCGTCTTCTTAGATCAAAGGAAAGATTGTATCGCGCAGAGGGGAAACGGTCGAACCCTTGGGGTATGCTTAGATATTGCAGATTTTCGGTGCGGATTCTGCGGCGGGAAAAACACTGTTACATGTACCCGAACAGTAAAAAGTGTCCAAAACACAATACATTTATGTTGCTTTGCTTAATTTTTTGATCAATAATTATGTCTACTAGTCATGTAAATATAATTATAATATGAATTTATGTTTGTCATGATTTATTTTTATTATGTTTATTATATTTTCATTGTTTGGTTTTTGTTTTTTATTATTTGTCTATTATTATTATTATTGTCTATGTATGTTATGTCTATTTGACTAATATTATGTCTATTTTATTTATTATTGTGTATCGTTAATTATTAGTGTTTAGTTTTTCAATTATTTTTTATTATTATTATTTCTATTTTTTTTTTATTGTGTTTTATTATTATTTATTTTATGTTATAGTTTTGACCCAGCTTTTCTGCATTCATAGCCACTGAATAGAAATGATACCAATCTGTTATTCTTCCTATGTTTCTGTTGTTATATATTGCTGGTATAACCTCAGTTTCAGGAATTATATTCTGTATAAACAGGACCAGTCTGTGGGGAAGGCGCAGCAATGCTCTAAACATATTCCTATTGTCATTCCACAAAAGATGCCGGGAGGCTGCCTGCCACGAACTGCGACCTCCTTTCCCTATAAAAACTTTCCCCTTTTCCCTCTGCACTTTTGCTGATGTAACATAACCTGGAGTTGAACCATGGCCTGAATGAATGGGACATGTTGTACAGTTAATGTCACCCATTCATAATAACTGGTAAGACCAAAACATTCACGTCCATGCAACAGGAAAACATTGTAACAACAAATATTGAAAGAATCATAGAAACAATTTATATGTGGGAATGTGTCACAACAGGAAGTTTACAATTAATAACAATAATAATAATATAGAAAAACTAGCACAACAACATATAAATAATTAACAATAATGATACACATAATCACAATAAAAAATAGACATAATAATAATAGAAAAACTATAACGTAAATAATTAACAATAATATAAATAATAATAGTAAACATTTTTAAAACTAAACACAAATAATTAACAATAATTATACACAATAATAAAATAGACATAATATTAGTCAAATAGACATAACATACATACACAATAATAATAATAATAATAATAATATAATAATTCTAATAAACAAGTAATTGAAAATAATACATAGTATCAATGCATTACTAGTATGGGAAAGCTGGATAGCAACCCCTATGAGGGCATGACCACACATGGCGGAATTCCTCCGCAACTGTCCGCATCAATGCCGCACCTAATCCGGGTTGCGGATTACGGCTGCGGATCTGCACAAAATGTGCAGAAAATTGATGCGGACTAGCTGCTGCGGACTGCGGGAAAAGTGCTTCCCTTCTCCCTATCAGTGCAGGATAGAGAGAAGGGACAGCACTTTCCCTAGTGAAAGTAAAAGAAATTCATACTTACCGCCCGTTGTCTTGATGACGCGTCCCTCCTTCGGCATCCAGCCCGACCTCCCTGGATGACGCGCCAGTCCATGTGACCGCTGCAGCCTGTGCTTGGCCTGTGATTGGCTGCAGCCGTCACTTACACTGAAACGTCATCCTGGGAGGCCGGACTGGAGACAGAAACAGGGAGTTCTCGGTAAGTATGAACTTATATGTTTTTTTACAGATACATGTATATTGGGATCGGTAGTCACTGTCCCGGGTGCAGAAACAGTTACTGCCGATCGCTTAACTCTTTCAGCACCCTGGACAGTGACTATTTACTGACGTCTCCTAGCAACGCTCCCGTCATTACGGGAGCCCCATTGACTTCCTCAGTCTGGCTGTAGACCTAGAAATACATAGGTCCAGCCAGAATGAAGAAATGTCATGTTAAAAAACCAATACGCTCCGCACCACACATAACATGTGCATGACAGCTGCGGACTTCATTGCGGAACTTAGAATCTCCATTGAAGTCAATGGAGAAATTCCGCCATGAGTCCGCAACCAGTCCGCCACTGCTCCGCAACATCCCTTGCATGCTGCGGACACCAAATTCCGCTCCGCAGCCTATGCTCCGCAGCGGAATTGTACGCATCGTGTAAACGAACACTGCTAAATTAAAGTGAAAGTCAATGGAGAAACGGCTCCGCTGCGGATTAACGCTGCGGAGTGTCCGCAGCGGAATTTAAGTGAAAATCCGCCATGTGTGAACCCGCCCTTACAGCTCCTACATGGACTCGCACACAACTTTTCCAGTCATCTGCATTGTAAAGATGCCGAGTTGATACAGTTATATATCCCCAGCTACAGTATCACAGTGTAACTTTGTCATTCAGTAGTCTGGTAAAGCCACCTCAGATATGTCATATCCTCCGGATAGGCCGTACATTTCTGATAGGTGGGGGTCTCATCTCTAGGAAGACAGGCGTTCCAGTGGTGGCTTCACACAGGAGGTGTACGACTCTCTCCACTGAAGTCTATAGGAGTAATGGAAACAGGCGGCAGTGACTGGTCAATCGATGGAATAAAGAAAAAAGTTCTGAAGCAATTCAATGGCTAATGATTGATATCTCAGATCGACTTAAAAGGATATTAAACTTAAGCACCCACTTGAGACATAGTAGAGCTGAGTTTGTTATTTGGCTCACCCTGATATCATCGATTATCTTTTTATTATACTTACGAAATTTGAATGTATTCGGTACGCTGCTTCACCTTAAATCAGTGAATATAATGCACAAATGACGAAACCACAAAGAGATTAATGACAAGTTTAGCACCACTACATCTGTATTTTGTAATAACGTGTGTGTTGGTTTGTGGAAGAGCTGGTAGCTACTCGAGTTATATCATTCATATGATCACTTCTGGTATCTCCATATAAGAGGCCCTACGAAACAGTCCGATTCAGGATGCCACAAAAAAATTTAATTAAATGCCGACCACAATATCTTAAGTCTACTGGGAATTTCTGGGCCCAATACGGCCAAGGAGTCTGGACCCCCATCCATTACCGAGGGTTGGGTAACGGAAACTGTGGCGCTCACGTTTGTACGTGTAAAGGATCTGCCAGGCACAGCTTGGGTCAACGCCCATAAGTAATCAGTCTGCACCTGCTTCTATGTCTGTGAGACTGACTCCATCTTCCACCACTCAGGATGGCAGGCTTAGGAGTGGGAGAGCCTATCATAGCCTGGCCAGACGGAGCTAGCTCCCGCCCTCTGTCTATTTATACCTGCTTTTCCTGTTCCTCCTTGCTTGTGACTCTTCTCGTTTGGTTTCCTGGCCCTGCTGCAGCTTCTTGAACTATTTGTCCCTGCTTCATACTGACCTCGGCTTGTTCACTACTCTCCTGCTCTGCGTTTGGTACCTCGTACACTCCTGGTTTGACTCGGCTTGTTCACTACTCTCCTGCTCTGCGTTTGGTACCTCGTACACTCCTGGGTTGACTCGGCTCGTTCACCACTCTTGTTGCTCACGGTGTTGCCGTGGGCAACTGCCCCATTGCCCTTAGCTTCTTTGTACCTTTGTCTGTTTGTCTGTCGTGCACTTATTGAGCATAGGGACCGTCACCCAGTTGTACCCCGTCGCCTAGGGCGGGTCGTTGCAAGTAGGCAGGGACTGAGTGGCGGGTAGATTAGGGCTCACTTGTCTGTTTCCCTAACCCCTTCATTACATAATCACAATCCCATATACCTAGTTTACCCTGGTCCCTGACACTACTATGGACCCCCTTGAGACCCTGGCTCAGCAAATGCAGGGTCTCTCCCTACAGGTCCAGGCCCTGGCTCAGAGGGTCAACCAGCCTGATGCTACCATGGTAGTGCCCCTCACCTCACCTCTTGAACCCCACCTCAAGTTGCCTGACCGGTTGTCAGGGGACCGGAAGACTTTTCTCTCCTTTTGGGAGAGTTGTGGGCTCTATTTTCGTTTAAAGCCCCACTCCTCAGGTTCTGAGAGCCAGCGGGTGGGTATAATTATGTCCCGGCTCCAGGAAGGGCCCCAAGAATGGGCCTTCTCCTTGGCTCCTGACGCCCCTGAACTTTCCTCCGTTGATCTTTTCTTTTCTGCTCTCGGACTCATTTATGACGAGACTGACAAGACTGCCTTTGCCGAGAGTCAGCTGGTGACCTTACGTCAGGGTAAGAGACCTGTTGAGGAGTATTGTTCTGACTTTAGGAAGTGGTGCGTAGCTTCTCGGTGGAATGACCCTGCCTTAAGGTGCCAGTTTAGGTTGGGTCTATCGAACGCCCTGAAAGACCTGCTAGTTAGCTATCCCTCTTCTGACTCCCTAGACCAGGTTATGGCTTTAGCGGTACGACTTGACCAACGTCTCAGGGAACGACAACTTGAACGTTTTTGTGTGTTCTCCTCTGACTCCCCCATGATGCCTCCCGAGGTTCCGTTGCTTCGTTCTTCCACGGAAGACTCGGAGGTACCTATGCAACTCGGGGCCTCCGTGTCCCCCCAACAACGTAGAGAGTTCCGCAGGAAGAATGGTCTCTACTTCTATTGTGGGGATGACAAGCATCAAGTGAACAACTGTCCTAGGCGTAGGAAGAAGCAGCCGGAAAACTTCCGCGCCTAAGTGATCATCGGGGAGGTCACTTGGGCGCACAGGTATTTCCCGTAAATATGAAACGTAATAAAATCTTGCTTCCCTTTCAGGTCTCTTTTGGTGGTAGGTCTGCTACCGGCAGTGCCTTCGTGGATTCAGGGTCTTCTGCTAATATCATGTCTGTGGAATTTCCTATGTCTCTAGCTATGCCTTGGATTGATTTGCCTAAACCTGTCCCGGTAGTGGGTATCGACTCCACTCCTCTTGCTAATGGTTATTTTACACAGCATACCCCTGTTGTTGAACTCGTTGTTGGCTCCATGCATTTGGAGCAGTGCTCTGTACTGTTGATGCAGGGATTATCGTCCGATTTGGTTTTAGGCCTTCCCTGGTTGCAGTTGCATAATCCCACGTTTGACTGGAATACTGGGGATCTTACCAAATGGGGTAATGAATGCTTGACGTCATGTTTTTCTGTTAATTCTATTTCTCCCCCTGAGGAGGTGAACACGCTACCTGAGTTTGTTCAGGACTTCGCTGATGTTTTCTCTAAGGAGGCCTCCGAATTGTTACCTCCTCATAGAGAATACGATTGAGCTATCGATTTGGTACCAGGAGCTAAGCTCCCTAAGGGTAGGATATTTAATCTCTCTTGTCCCGAGCGTGAAGCCATCAGAGAGTATATCCAGGAATGCCTGGCCAAGGGTTACATTCGCCCCTCTACTTCTCCGGTAGGTGCTGGCTTCTTCTTCGTAGGGAAGAAGGATGGTGGTCTTAGGCCATGCATTGACTACCGTAACTTGAATAAGGTCACTGTAAGGAACCAGTATCCCCTTCCTTTGATTCCTGATCTCTTTAATCAGGTTCAGGGGGCCCAATGGTTCTCTAAGTTTGATCTACGGGGGGCGTATAACCTTATCCGCATCAAAGAGGGGGATGAGTGGAAGACTGCGTTTAACACGCCCGAAGGTCATTTCGAATACCTCGTCATGCCCTTTGGGTTGTGTAATGCTCCCGCGGTCTTCCAGAATTTCATAAATGAGATTTTAAGAGATTACCTGGGGGTATTTCTTGTAGTGTACCTTGATGACATACTTGTGTTTTCTAAGGACTGGTCCTCCCACATTGAGCATGTCAGGAAGGTGCTCCAGGTCCTTCGGGAAAACAAACTGTTTGCGAAGACCGAAAAATGTGTGTTTGGGGTGCAGGAGATACAATTTTTGGGTCAAATCCTCACTCCTCATGAATTCCGTATGGACCCCGCCAAAGTCCAGGCTGTGGCGGAATGGGTCCAACCTGCCTCCCTGAAGGCGTTACAGTGCTTCCTGGGGTTCGCTAATTATTACAGGAGATTTATCGCTAACTTCTCGGTCATCGCTAAGCCTCTTACGGATCTCACTCGCAAAGGTGCGGATCTCCTCCACTGGCCTCCTGAGGCTGTCCAGGCTTTTGAGATCCTTAAAAAGTGCTTTATCTTGGCCACGGTGCTGGTTCAGCCCAACCAAATGTAGCCATTTATCGTGGAGGTTGACGCGTCCGAGGTGGGAGTGGGGGCAGTCTTGTCCCAGGGTTCCAGGTCCCTCACCCATCTCCGTCCCTGTGCCTACTTCTCCAGGAAGTTTTCGCCCACTGAGAGTAACTATGATATTGGCAACCGCGAACTCTTAGCCATTAAATGGGCATTTGAAGAGTGGCGCCACTTCCTGGAGGGGGCTAGGTACCAGGTAACGGTCCTTACCGACCACAAGAATCTGGTTTTCCTAGAATCTGCCCGGAGGTTAAACCCGAGACAAGCTCGATGGGCGTTATTTTTTACCAGATTCAACTTTTTGGTTACCTATAGGGCTGGGTCTAAAAATATTAAGGCTGATGCACTGTCGCATAGCTTCATGGCCAGCCCTCCTTCGGAGGAAGATCCTGCTTGTATTTTGCCTCCAGGTATAATCATTTCCTCTATTGATTCTGATTTAGTCTCTGAAATTGCGGCTGATCAAGGTTCAGCTCCCGGGAACCTTCCTGAGAACAAGCTGTTTGTTCCCCTGCAATTCCGGCTAAGGATACTTAGGGAAAATCATGACTCCGCACTATCTGGTCATCCAGGCATCCTGGGTACCAAGCACCTCATTGCCAGAAACTATTGGTGGCCTGGGTTGCCTAAAGACGTTAAGGCCTACGTCGCCGCTTGTGAAGTTTGTGCTAGGTCCAAGACTCCCAGGTCCCGACCAGCAGGCTTACTACGCTCTTTGCCCATTCCCCAGAGACCTTGGACCCATATCTCCATGGATTTTATCACCGATTTGCCTCCATCTCAAGGCAAGTCGGTGGTGTGGGTTGTGGTAGACCGCTTCAGTAAGATGTGCCACTTTGTGCCCCTCAAGAAACTACCCAATGCTAAGACGTTAGCTACCTTGTTTGTCAAACACATCCTGCGTCTCCATGGGGTCCCTGTCAATATTGTTTCTGACAGAGGGGTACAATTTGTTTCATTGTTTTGGAGTGCCTTCTGTAAAAAGTTGGAGATTGATCTGTCCTTCTCCTCTGCCTTCCATCCTGAAACTAATGGCCAAACTGAGAGGACTAATCAGTCTCTAGAACAATATTTAAGGTGTTTTATCTCTGACTGTCAATATGATTGGGTCTCCTTCATTCCCCTCGCCGAATTTTCCCTTAATAACCGGGTCAGTAACTCGTCAGGGGTCTCCCCCTTTTTCTGTAATTTTGGGTTTAATCCACGGTTCTCCTCCGTTTCACCTGGTAGTTCCAACAATCCCGAGGTAGAGGTCGTTCATCGGGAACTGTGCACAGTCTGGGCCCAGGTTCAGAAGAACCTAGAGGCGTCCCAGAGCATACAAAAAACTCAGGCAGATAGAAGACGTTCTGCTAACCCCTTGTTTATGGTCGGGGATCTGGTGTGGCTATAGTCAAAGAACTTGCGCCTTAAAGTCCCGTCCAAGAAGTTTGCTCCCCGGTTTATAGGGCCGTACAAGGTCATTGAAGTCCTCAATCCTGTCTCCTTCCGACTGGAGTTGCCCCCATCTTTTCGAGTACACGTCGTGTTTCATGCCTCCCTCCTTAAACGCTGCTCCCCGTCCTTGGCTCCCTCGAGGAAACCTCCTGTCCCCGTTCTCACCCCCGAGGGGGTAGAATTCGAGGTGGCCAAGATTGTGGACAGCAAGATGGTCCAAGGCTCCCTCCAGTACCTGGTCCATTGGAGAGGATACGGGCCTGAGGAGAGGACTTGGGTACCCGCCCGGGATGTTCACGCTGGGGTATTGGTCAGGAGGTTCCACCTTCGTTTCCCCAATAAACCAGGTCCATCTAGAAAGGGTCCGGTGGCCCCTCATAAAAGGGGGGGTACTGTAAAGGATCTGCCAGGCACAGCTTCTGTGTCAACACCTATAGGTAATCAGTCTGCACCAGCTTCTATGTCTGTGAGACTGACTCCATCTTCCACCACTCAGGATGGCAGGCTTAGGAGTGGGAGAGCCTATCACAGCCTGGCCAGACGGAGCTAGCTCCCACCCTCTGTCTATTTATACCTGCTTTTCCTGTTCCTCCTTGCTTGTGACTCTTCTCGTTTGGTTTCCTGGCCCTGCTGCAGCTTCTTGAACTATTTGTCCCTGCTTCATACTGACCTCGGCTTGTTCACTACTCTCCTGCTCTGCGTTTGGTACCTCGTACACTCCTGGTTTGACTCGGCTTGTTCACTACTCTCCTGCTCTGCGTTTGGTACCTCGTACACTCCTGGGTTGACTCGGCTCGTTCACCACTCTTGTTGCTCACGGTGTTGCCGTGGGCAACTGCCCCATTTCCCTTAGCTTCTTTGTACCCTTGTCTGTTTGTCTGTCGTGCACTTATTGAGCGTAGGGACCGTCGCCCAGTTGTAATCCGTCGCCTAGGGCGAGTCTTTGCAAGTAGGCAGGGACTGAGTGGCGGGTAGATTAGGGCTCACTTGTCTGTTTCCCTAACCCCTTCATTACAGTACGTTATGCACGTTAACTGATTTTGGTGCTGACGTCATTTACAGTCAACCGGGAAATGGTCCTGGGGAAACTTAAGCAATGTTTTTTTACATCTGGTGTGTGCCACTGGGTAAACACACCTGAATACATATTTGGCAACTTCTGCCGATACTAAATGTGTGCGCATTTCTTACATGCTGGGCGCAAGGAGGAGCTTACAATGAATGGTGCGCAAACTGGCTTTTGGAGAGCAAATTTTGCAAAGCTGATTGAGTGACCAAATATATATGTGTAGCCCCAGCCTACAACTGTACAATACATCTTTACATATGATCTGAAAAATATAAAGAGATAGGTAGATAGAAATAATAATAATCTTTGCATAAAAATCGTAAATTGGATAGATGATTATAGTATCTTTTATATATCTATCATCTATCTATTTTTTATATAATCTCATATACAATATATTGATATATAGTATAGTCCTATCCTGGGGCCACACGACAACTTTGGCCACGACACCGCTCCCATGGGCAAAAATCGCTTTGTCCTAGTAGTTCACTGTCATTACTTGCCATGTACGCTCCGGAACGTAGTAATCTTTGGCTGTGCGACCTGTGTCTTGGCCAAAATCGCTTTGTAGCCCCAGTCTAAAACCACTATATATCAATATATATATATATATATATATATATATATAAGATAGATATATCATGTTACGATTGTAACATGATTTCATGTGTACACATTTTGGTAGTCGCTTGTGAATTTCAGAGAGCGCTAATTCGCAGAGTAATTTTCATTTTTGTACATTTCTATTGTCCTATCACAAAATGCATTTGACCGAAACGGAAAGGATCACTTTATTGATGATGAGAGGGTACAGCGAAGAAAAAATAATATCCTATCGAGAGTGATCCTTTCCGTTTCGGTCAAGTGCATTTTGTGCAAATGCAATGCACTCTCTGAATTTCACAAGCGACTACGGAAATGTGTACACATGAAATCATGTTAAAATCGTAGACGAGGTCCATTTTGTATCGCAGAGGCCGATTGTAATAATATGTAATTTAAAGTCACCTTGATGTGAAGTTCTCAAGCTCACATGCACACACGCGCCCAGACACATTTAGGATTTTACCCGCGCGGTACATTTTGGGTAATGATAACACCGGCGGTAGCAGAAATATCTCAGCGAAAAAATCCTATCTCAAAATCGACTGCGGCATTGTTTTCGTATTGAAAAGAGCTTTCAAATGAGCCCCCACTCGACCCCCTCCCCGTGCCATTTAATATTTTTATGGCCCCGCCCCCAACGGGGTGGGTGTAGTTTTTTTTTCTTAAAATGGTAGATGACCCTATTAAATCCCACCAAATTTCAACCCTCTGCCTCAAGCCGTTCAAAAGTTATGAGGGTGTTCCGGAACTTTTGGTGGGCACTACATATATATATATATATATATATATATATATATATATATATCTATAGAGATATATATATATACACACACACTCCCGCACACACACATATATATATATATATATATATATATATATATATATACACACTATATATACATGCACACACACTAGCTATATATATGTATATATATTAGTGTGTGTGTGTATATATAAAAACAATTTCCTGCGTTTTTTCCTGCTGTTAGGGCCAGTTCACGGAAACCGCGTCGGAAAACGCGCCAAAAAAACATCCGAAAATGCGTCCCATTGATTCAATTGGTCCGGAATACCGTGAGCCAGAACGGATGAATCTTCCTAGGTCCTCTATACAGGTGATGGGGATGTAGGTTGAGTTTCACTAATATAGGTGAGTGATCCGACATAGCTCGGGGCAAATGGGAAATCAGCTCCATCATACTGTAGATTTTGGAATTACTGCACACGTAATCAATCCTAGACAGTGAATTTCTCCCAGGTGTGAAACATGTATATTCTCGGCCATTTGGATGATTTTGTCTCCACGTGTCCAGCCAACCCATCTCCCCCAAGAATCCAGCCAGAGGAGAAGTCCGAGGCAGATGTCCAGGTACCGCTCCAGGATAAAATTTGTCGGTGGAAGGGTCTAGAAGGAGGTTGAAGTCTCCTATACAAAGCACCCTAGCCGCAGGAAATTGAGATGCAAATTTAGCCGCCTCATATAACACATTCAAGGAAGCTGGAGGAGGAAGATAAAGTCCAATCCGTACAAACTGCTTACCTTCAATCCAAGCATGTATGAAAATTGACCTGCCCTCCTTGTCCGTCTGGACCACATCAGGTTCCCATCTGAGCGATCTATGTACCAAAATGGAAACCCCTCTGGAATATATACTGTATGTAGAATGGGCCAACCACTGAATCCACGTTCTATTTAAGCAATGTGCAGTAGTTTATGAGATGTGTCTCTTGAAGGCATATTATCTGCGGACCATGTTGACGGATAAATGAAAAAGTGAGATTCCTCTTATGGGAGTCTCCCAGACCTCTTACATTTACAGAAAGAATAGATAATGTCATGAAATACCGATAGGAAATAACTATCCAGGAAGAGAGCAATAAGAAATACCGTCAGTTGAAATAGGCAGTGAAACAGTTAGGTTATGAACAATAACAAATATAGAACAGACAGTGCTACGCACTGAGTGTTGCGCGTTTTTGTATCACAGAAGTGATAGTTGAGGCAAAACGGGGAATCACCTATATATCAGATAGCTAATACAGGTGAACGAAAACAAAGGGAAAAGCAAAAGAGAAATAGGACCAGCGTTATGATTCCAAACTTCTCGGATAATTGACCGCTAACGATAGACATTGCATACTATTTCCCAAGAAAATGAAGGCCAGCTTCCGCACGCCTAGAATTTAAAGCATCCCATGGAGAGGCCACAAGTAAGTAAGACACGGAAAGGCACCTGTAACTCAATACCAAATATTGCTATACAATACTAATACTCATTAGTTTTACTTAAACCTTCTCTCAGAACTTACAAAAGATAAACTACTAGTATAATATGAGGCAAAATTAGCATGAGGACACCATCTCAAGGATTAGACAGGCTTATACTCATCTGGAGATCCAAAACGAAATCCCGCTCAGTATGGCAGATAGAACAAAACGTCCACAGTGAACAGTTCCATGCAGTGCTGGAAAGTTCCATTCTAACGCCTAGGAGAGCGGCCCAGTGAAGTCAGCCATTTGTCCGCTTCCAACGGAGTGTTGAAAAAGACCGTCTTGTCTTGATTCATAACTCTCAATCGTGCTGGAAACGCCATTGAATAAGAAATTTGAAGATTCCGGAGCCTCTTCTTGACTTGTACAAAGGATGCCCTCGTTTTCTGTAATACGGTGGAAAAGTCCGGAAAAAGCAGGATAGTAGTATTCTGGAACCGGATCTCGCCATGTGTACGGGCAGCTTGCAAAATGGCATCACGATCTCGACTGCAGAAGGGCGTGCTAGCAGAGGTCTCGGTTAAGCGCCAGGTAGTGGTGGTCTGCCGGGCACGCGGTGCGCCCTTTCAATAGTATAAGACGATGACAGTACAGCATTCGGCAAAGTTTCTTTAAACCAGGCTTCAATAAAGGAACAGGGGTCTCTGCCTTCGCTACACTCTGGAAGCCCCAGGATCCGTACATTAATGCGGCGCAGACGATTTTCCAGGTCGTCTAGCCACTGTAGCCATTGATTAGCCACCCTGTCCAACTGAGCCAACTTCATCGTCTGTGGTGTCACTCTATCTTCCAGCCCAGAGATGCGGTCCTCCGTCTCCCTCACCCAGTCCCTTAAATTCTGCAGGCCCTGTCTAAGAAGTCCCACATCAGTCTTTACCTCAGCAATCTTTCCTGTCAGGGAGAATGTGGAGAGCTGTATCACGTCCAGGAGTCTGGATGACACTTGATCCAGTGTGAGCTCTGGTTCGGGTGCAGGCGAGATGTCGAGCTGTTCACTCTCTGGTGAGGGAGGCGGCAAGGAAGCAGAGGCGCCGGCGCCGGCGCCATCTTGAGGAGCAACACGAGCAAACTCCTTCAACTTCTCTGCAGCTATGGATTGCCGTGTGCAGTTCATAGTACCCTCTCCCTGTCGGCGGTGACGTCTACCGGCTCTGTGAGGAATCTTAGCGGAATATCAGCAGGATAAAGGTAAGGAAATCGGTGCTGGGAACGGAGCTCCTAAATCATGCGACCGGTCCTGTCGGCAGTTGGCCACGCCCCCCCCCATCAGCAGAGAACTTTACCAGTGCACTACCTCTGCTGTTGAGAGCCACCTCCAAATTCTTCCAAAGATGAAATGTTCTTATTCTTGCTGTAAGTAATGATTACATTTGGTCTTATGGAGACAATAAGAAAGCCCAGAGATCAACCTGAGCTGGTGGTCTGGTGCTTAAGTTGCACCCTAAACAGTGAGTGTCTTTAGGGCAGATGCTGGTTCAAATGCTGATGTGTGTCCTTGTCTAAATTGGTACTCTGCTGCACAGCAGCTCCATGGGAACTTATTTTTCACCTCTTGAAGAAAAAAAAAATAAGGTGAGCGGACTTTCATGAAGAGAAACATTGGTGCATGACCACGCAGTGGCTTGAGTCAGGTTAGCTTTGGGTTTCTCCTTACTTATACGAGTTTGCTGCTTGTGCTTAAGGGAGACAACAATTTTGGTCAGCGGCTGATACTCAACAGGGCAATGCATTTCTATTTTAAAAAGATGCCTCGCCTTGTGAACCTGCACTGGTGAAAAGCCTTCAAGGAGACAATACCAGGGATAGAGCCCACACGTTCCTCACTGGTAATTTATGAGCAGAGAACTTTACCAGTGCAATACTTCTGGTGTCAAGAGCCAGCTACAAATTCTTCCAAAGATGACATGCTCTTATTCCTGCTGGAAGTGACGATTACATTTGGTCTTATGGGAGCAATAAGAAAGGCCAGAGATCAACCTGAGCTGGTGGTCTGGTGCTTAAGCTGCACCCTAAACAGTGAGTGTCTTCTGTGCAGACCCTGGTTCACATCCTGATGTGTGGCAGTGTAGTGAGAATTTTGCTGCATAAGAAAGTCTCTTTTGAGACAGCTGCATTTATATAGTAGATTATTGCAGATTTCAGAAATATATTCACCACTCAAACTGGTATCATAATCCATCACTCCATAGATGGCACTTTGGGAAAAGGGGCGCAGCCCAAGGTCACCAGAAGGACAACATGGGGATTAGAACCCACATTGTATAGAAGTGATTCCTGGGCTCAACTTGGATCACAGCAGCTTTACAAAGGCATATTTTCCACCTCTTTTAAAAAATAGTAATCGGACCTTCAACAAGAAAAACTTTAGATCGCATTTGGGAGGGCAGCAGCACGAGAGTGTGGTGGCTTGAGGCTTAAGTGCCTAGGCCTGGTTTGCTGTGCAGTTAGCCCATGTCCCTAGGTTTGAAGCATCCTGCATGCTGCTTGTGTCGTAGATGGAGGTCTCCTTACTTATACGCGCTTGTGCTAAAAGGATGCCTCGCCTTGTGAACCTAAACTGGTGAAAAACTTTCAAAACTGAGACACAAGGAGGAGATCCTGGGGGTAGAGCCCACATGTTCCTGACTCCTCTAATTCATCAGCAAAGAACATTACCAGTGAACTACCTGTGCTATTGAGAGCTGGCTACAAACTCTTCCAAAGATGAAATGTTCTTATTCCTTCTGGAAGTAATGATTACATTTGGTCTTATGGGAGCAATAAGAAAGTCCTGAGATCAACCTGAGGAGATGATGAACATCAACCTGAGGAGATGATGAACATCAACCTGAGGAGATGATGAACATCAACCTGTGGAGATGATGAACATCAACCTGTGGAGATGATGAACATCAACCTGTGGAGATGATGAACATCAACCTGTGGAGATGATGAACATCAACCTGTGGAGGAGATCATCATCATCAATCATCATCATCAATCATCATCCTGAGGAGATCATCATCAACCTGAGGAGATCATCATCAACCTGAGGAGATCATCATCAACCTGAGGAGATCATCATCATCATCAACCTGAGGAGATCATCATCAACCTGAGGAGATCATCATCAACCTGAGGAGATCATCATCATCATCATCATCAACCTGAGGAGATCATCATCAACCTGAGGAGATCATCATCATCATCATCATCAACCTGAGGAGATCATCATCATCATCATCATCAACCTGAGGAGATCATCATCATCATCATCATCATCAACCTGAGGAGATCATCATCATCATCATCATCATCAACCTGAGGAGATCATCATCATCATCATCATCATCATCAACCTGAGGAGATCATCATCATCATCATCATCATCATCAACCTGAGGAGATCATCATCATCATCATCATCAACCTGAGGAGATCATCATCATCATCATCATCATCATCATCATCATCATCATCATCATCATCATCATCATCATCATCAATCATCCTGAGGAGATCATCATCATCAACCTGAGGAGATCATCATCATCAACCTGAGGAGATCATCATCATCAACCTGAGGAGATCATCATCATCAACCTGAGGAGATCATCATCATCAACCTGAGGAGATCATCATCATCAACCTGAGGAGATCATCATCATCAACCTGAGGAGATCATCATCATCATCAACCTGAGGAGATCATCATCATCAACCTGAGGAGATCATCATCATCATCATCAACCTGAGGAGATCATCATCAACATCAACATCAACATCAACATCAACATCAACATCAACATCAACATCAACATCAACATCAACATCAACAACCTGAGGAGGTGGACTGGTGCTTAAGCTGCACCCTAAACAGTGAGTGTCTTCTGTGCAGCCCCTGGTTCACATCCTGATGTATGTCTTAGCCTAAAAGGGAACTCTGTGGAGGCAGTGCCGTGAGGTTGTTGCTGCATAAGAAAGTTACTTATGCACCTGCCTCTCTTTGAGACAGCTGTATTTACATAGTAGATTTCTGCAATATACTCATCACTCAAACAGGTATCATAATCCACTCCTCCATGGGTGGCACTTTGGGAAAGGGGGAGCAGCCCAAGGTCACCAGGAGGACAATGTGGGGGCTAGAACCCACATTGTACAGAAGTGATTCCTGCACTCAACTTGGATCACGCAAGCTGTGAGCTAGCTGTACAGCAGCTTTACAAGGATGCATTTTTCAGCTCTTTTAAAAAAGGGGTACGTGGACCTTCAACAAGAAAAACTATAGATTACATTGGTTGAGGCAGTATGACAGTGTGGTGGCTTGGGGCTTAAGTGTATAGGCCTGGTTTGCTATGGAGTTAGCCCATGTCCCTTGGTTCGAAGCATCCTGTGTGCTGCTTGTGTGGTAGATGGCGGTCTCCTCACTTATGCGAGTTTGTTGCTTGGTGACGTTTTTCCCAACAATTTTGGCAAGAGGCTGAACCTCAACAGGGCAATGCATTTCTCCTTTAAAAGGATGCCTCACCTTGTGAACCTGCACTGGTGAAAGTCTTTCAAAACTGAGACACAAGGAGGAGATCCTGGGGATAGAACCAACACATCCCTGATACTTCTAGTTTATTAGCAGATAACTTTACCAGTGTGTTACCTCTGCTGCTGAAAGCCAGTCACAAACTCTTCCGAAGAGGACATGTTCTTATTTCTGATGGAAGTAATGATTTAATTTGGTTTTATGGGGACAATAAGAAATGTAAATGCCAATGTGAGCTGGTGGTGTGGTGATTAAGTGGTGTCTAAACAGTGAGTATCTTCTGTGCAGCCCCTGGTATGGATTGTCCAAAATAGTACTTTGCTGGGTGGTGTTTATAGTGGTGTGGAGGCAGTGCAGTGAGATTGTTGCTGCATAAGAAAGTTACTTTGCAGCTGTCTCTTTTGAAACAGCTGTATTTATATAGCATATCATTACAGATTTCAGCACTATACGCATCACTCAAACAGGTATCATAATCCACTCCTCCGTGGGTATCACTTTGTGAAAAGGGGAGCAGCCCAAGATCACCAGGAGGACAATGTGGGGGCTAGAACCCACACTGTAAAGAAGTGATTTCTGGGCTCAACTTGGATCACGCAAGCTGTGAGCTAGCTGCACAGCAGCTTTACAAGGACTTGTTTTTCACCCTTTTAAAAAGATAATCGGACCTTCAACAAGAAAAACCTTGGATGACATTGGGGGTTAAGTGCTTTTAAGGCTGGAGATCCTGGAGATAGAACTCACATGGTCCTCACACCTCTCATTTATTGCGCTACCTCTACTTTCGACTGTTGGCAGCAAATTCTTCCAAAGATGACATGTTCTTATTCCTGCTGGAAGTTACATTTACATTTGGTCTTATAGGAACAATAAGAAAGCTCAGAGATCAGCCTGAGCTGGTGGTCTGGTGCTTAAGCAGTATCTTCTGTGTGGACCCTGGTTCATATCCTGAAGTGTGGCTTTGTCTGAGAGGAGACCTTGCTGAGTGGAGGTGGTGTAGTGAGGAGGTTGCTGCATAAGAAAGTTGCTTATGCGGCTGAACCAATTCTTTTTTACAGAACATTATTGCAGATTTCAGCAATATACTCATCAGTTAATCAAGTATCACGTTCCGTCACCCCGTAGATGTTGCTTTATGGGGAAGGGGGAAGCTGAATGTTGAGCACATAAGCTGTGAGCTAGTTGCTCCACCGGAATGCATTTTCACCTCATAAAAAAGTGCGGTAATCTGACATTCAACAGATATCACTTTGGACCGAATTAACCGACGTGCGCTGTGACTGGGGGGCTTAGGGCCAGGGCCGGTTTTAGACAGAGTGTGTTGGTTGCTGGGGCTTGTGTGCCAGGGCTGCTATTTTTGTCTCAGTCCGGCCCTGTCCCTATGGTTCTAGAAACATAGTTAAGTAGAACCACAAGGGGTCCGGGTATTACGTCTGTAATACATACAGTTCAACGCAGGTAGGGTACACCCATCTGAATGAAGCCTGTCCTGTGGGAAATGCAGTATATCTCCGGTAATTGCAAAAATACTGTGTCAAAAACGTAACTTGGAGCTGAATGCAAAACTTGTAACAAGGTTTCCATCTACCAGGTGCAATTTTGGTGTCTTATGTTGCAGAGGGAAAGAGGGGGGCACCAGGGCTTGGGTGCAGTTGCTACTTCTGCGCCCCTCTATACCTGCCCCTTTGCTATGGTAGGAAGTTCAGAGAAAGCAACCAGTTTGTATGCCTTCAATGAAAATATTAATTTCATAACCCAAGCCAATGTAACACAAACATTTTTTTTTTTTTTAAATTCAGAGACCACAGGGTTAAATTTACCTGTCGTGGCCAAAATAATGTGTTCTCCTACTTAATGCTCTAGACTTGTTGCTGTAATAAAGTGACATCCCTGCGGATATTACTAATTTATCATTGCACAAAACTAAAATTATGAACTCTCAATATTTAATGCTGTGTCACGATATTAATAAAATATTAAGATTGCACCTCACATCATTTTAGAACAACAGTATTGTTGTGTTTAATATTTAACCATTAAAAATGAATTTGAATTAGGGGCTAGGTGTATACTAGAGATTTCCCCGTGGATACTTTGGGGCACCCCCATACTTTGGGAAGAGATGGCAAATTCTTGTGTCTCATTTAACATGAACAACAATGTGAAGGCAACAGACATGAAGCGGTATCATAGAGAGATGTGGACACATGAACCTGACAGGCGCTGGTGGGAGGACGAAGAACGTCACCGTTTTTGAGGGCACTCAACGTGGCAGATTATTTCCACTCAAGACCAACTAACTAATTTAACTCTGGTGAAATTTTATGGTTAGGTTAAATAGTAAAACCATGAATGTCTCTCCAATTATGCCTCAAAAAGGACCAAAAATTTTATATTTTACACATAAACTATTTTTTCCTGTGCTCATTGTTGCCCTCTGCTGAGTAATTCACTTGCATGGTCTGGCAAGAAGAGTGGGGGAAGGGATGTGACAACTGTTCAATGTTAATTAGTTGGTCTGACTTAAAATGGTCTTTGATCTTAGATTTTCATTCCCTTTTCTTGTTTTCTTTTTCTTATTATTATAATTTTTATTCTTATGTTACTAGATTTTTTTACCCACAAATAAACCACAAACTATTTGAAGTAATGTAACCCAAGGACAACATTATGTCAACACATATCAAAGATAAAATGATAGAAAGTGACAGCTACGGAACACAAAAAGAGGAGAGCGTTACAAAGTCCCCATCAGTGTCCACTGTTTTCCATTGACTCAAAGGCCGTCATATCTAGCAAATAAAGTTCAAGAAAAAAAACAAAAACATTCTATTGTAAATCCAAAAATAATAAAATGAAAAATACCACGAAAAATCCCCCAAGCATTGCTAATGTATTACTTAAGGCAAAACTCCAGGAAAAACTTCTACACTGTGTTATAACTGGTGCAGGGTCGGAGGAGGCGGCGCATGACACAGGGAATCAAAGAACCCCAACAGGATATTTCCTGTGACGTGCTCCGAGAGTGGCGCTGTTTCTAGAGGAAAAGCAGACCCTTTTTTTCTGATCATAGACAACACGGAACAGCTGCAATTACCAGATCCCGAGGTTTTAATGAACTGATGTTCTAAGTTTAGTTCAGCAGACCCGTAGGGATGTCCAGGTTTTACAGCTGTAAAATGTACAATAAAGTGTGGCAGTATTTCCAGTTTTTATTGTTAAATCGACCTTATTGATGTAGGGTTGGTTAGACCATCAGCTGAAGTTTGCCATCAAGGAAAAAAAGGATCCAACAAGATACATTTTTTTCTTTGCTGTTCTTTTTCTCTACTACAACACCACATTAATGTACCGCAATGCTCCCCCTACATGCTCTACTACAATAACGTGTATGATAATAGTGGGATTGGGACTGACTTCATTTATTGTACGCTATATGGACAAAAGTATTTGGACCCCTACAGGAGGTTCACTGAAGTGACAACTGAGTAAAATATACCTTTTAATAGTAACTCGTTTTAAAAACAGGGGTAACACACCACTGTGAAATTAGCCCCACCGTGAAAATTTAAAAGCGTATTAAACAAAAAACACTGAGTCATTATGATAAATATATCTCAGTGTTTGTAACAATGTTTCACTGAAAACAGCATTTAACCTGGGCACAACAGTAGTACAATCCCCAAAGTGCACCAGTGTCCGTGAACAAAACACCGGATCTCCTAGCGCTGGGTGTAAAACAATGCTACTGTCCCCTATGCAGACATTCCATATACAATGAACGACCCTACGCGTTTCAGATACTCATCCTCAGGGGTCCGTATCTTGGTCACTCTGGCCTCATCACCAGCGATAATAGTATTCAACAGCAGATATTCTGCTGTGCGTCACGGGAAGATGCTCGTATCGATGTCAACGGCATACTTCATTGCAGGCGCTGGGTTACTATAAGCACCAAACTCCACCCCTCGTTTTTGGCGGCGCTACATGAACTGACCAATCACAACACCCTCTCGATTCGTGACACCTGCCCATGTGACCCCCCGCCGTCAGCTGACAGCCAGGGGTCATCATCGGCCGCATCAATCCGAACACGCAGGCGCAGTAGAAGCCAGGGACGTATCGCCCGGACTGCCAAGTAAGAGGAAGGTAAGAGCAAGCCGATAATTTGTTTATAAGTATGTCTTGCGGGACAGTTACCCACCGCAAGTGGACTACCTCAAATAAGCAACTCTCTAGTTTATAAACACATATTGGGTGGACAAGATAGCGGAATCCCTCCCATTTAAAATTTCTGACACAAGATCTCTAAATATGTTAACTGGCCAATATGGCCATATCAAGCATAGTACACTATGCAGAATACAACCACCCACCCAAAAGGCCACCCAAGGTGAATATTGGCCGCCTAAGGAGGAGGAATGGTATTACATATTAAATAAAACACGTATAATTAGTCTGCTCGTTTAAACCCGCTGGTTGTATGCATGCCAGTCTATGGATCCATTGGGCTTCTTTGCGTAGAATTAAATTGTCCCAGTCACCTCCTCTTTTAGGGGGTCTAATGAGTTCAATTGCTTGAAACTTTAAACATGCTGCATGGCCTTGGTGTTTAGCATGCACATGCTTGGATATTGGGGTGTCCCTAGCATGGATAATGTCTCCGACATGCTCCCTTATCCGGCGCCGAAATTGTCGCGCCGTTTTACCCACATAATTAAGGGGGCATGGGCATGTAATGAGGTAAACCACCCCCGCTGTTTTGCAATTGACAAAATCCCGAATGTTGTATTTCTCCTGTGTTGCAACACTGGTAAAGCTATTCCCTTTGAGAATGAAGTCACAAGCTTTACAGCTACCACATCTAAAAGTGCCTGGTATTTGTCATCATGGCATGTTTTTATAGCCTGCCCAAAATCCACAAAGGGTATCCCCCCTTACGTGGCAGACCTATTGTTTCAGGCATTAATAATCTAACTCAAAATGTGAGTACATATGTTGATCAGGTGTTGCGCCCTTTTGTCTTGAGTCTCACATCATATGTACGTGACACTATGGATGTTCTGAAACAGATTGATGGTATTTCTTTGGAGAAAGGCACACTGTTGGCTAGCCTGGATGTTGAGGCGTTGTATTCATCCATACCTCACAAATTGGGTTATAAGGCGATCGAGTACTTCCTTGGATCAAGGGGCACTCAGTTTGCAGCCCATAACCAATTTGTTTTGCAGTTATTACAATTTGTTCTTGAAAAAAATATATTTATCTTTGAAGACAAGATCTTTCATCAGCAATGTGGCACTGCAATGGGGAGTCCTGCCGCTCCCACCTATGCAAATCTATTTCTTGGCTGGTGGGAGGAGACAATTGTCTTTGGGGACAATTTTACCAAATGGACTTCGTCCATTGGACTATGGATTAGATATATTGATGACGTGCTGCTTCTTTGGAACTCTACAGCAGAGGAGTTCCATAGCTTTGTAGCAGCCCTCAACACAAATGATATAGGGCTTAGGTTCACGTGTGAGATCAGTGAAAAAGAATTGTCTTTTCTGGATTTGAAAATTATAAAAACAGGAGAAGGCACAATTCGTACAAAGGTACACCGGAAAGAAACAGCAACCAATAGTTTCTTGCAATGGAACAGTTGTCATCCTTATCCCCTCAAACGTGGTATTCCAAAAGGCCAATTTATGAGAGTACGCAGGAATTGTAGCTCCATGGGTGATTTTGAGTGCCAGGCTCAGGAACTCAAGATAAGATTGAAGGATAGAGGCTTCCCCAAGGGTGTAATCAGAAAGGCCTATGAGGGAGCAAGGGACGCAGATAGGCAATGTCTCCTGGTTCCTAAAAAACGTAAACAAGAACAAGTTACGAGACTCATAGGCACCTATGATTCTAAACAAAATGATATCATGCAAATCCTGAAAAGGTATTGGCGTATTCTCAGTTCTGATACAGACTTGGTTGATCAGATCACACAGTGGCCCTCTGTCACGTATCGGAGAGGAAAAAACATCAGGGACAGAGTCATGCATAGCTGTTTTGACCCCATTTTACCTAGGGGTACGTGGCTGGATAGACAAATACCAGGCACTTTTAGATGTGGTAGCTGTAAAGCTTGTGACTTCATTCTCAAAGGGAATAGCTTTACCAGTGTTGCAACACAGGAGAAATACAACATTCGGGATTTTGTCAATTGCAAAACAGCGGGGGTGGTTTACCTCATTACATGCCCATGCCCCCTTAATTATGTGGGTAAAACGGCGCGACAATTTCGGCGCCGGATAAGGGAGCATGTCGGAGACATTATCCATGCTAGGGACACCCCAATATCCAAGCATGTGCATGCCAAACACCAAGGCCATGCAGCATGTTTAAAGTTTCAAGCAATTGAACTCATTAGACCCCCTAAAAGAGGAGGTGACTGGGACAATTTAATTCTACGCAAAGAAGCCCAATGGATCCATAGACTGGCATGCATACAACCAGCGGGTTTAAACGAGCAGTCTAATTATACGTGTTTTATTTAATATGTAATACCATTCCTCCTCCTTAGGCGGCCAATATTCACCTTGGGTGGCCTTTTGGGTGGGTGGTTGTATTCTGCATAGTGTACTATGCTTGATATGGCCATATTGGCCAGTTAACATATTTAGAGATCTTGTGTCAGAAATTTTAAATGGGAGGGATTCCGCTATCTTGTCCACCCAATATGTGTTTATAAACTAGAGAGTTGCTTATTTGAGGTAGTCCACTTGCGGTGGGTAACTGTCCCGCAAGACATACTTATAAACAAATTATCGGCTTGCTCTTACCTTCCTCTTACTTGGCAGTCCGGGCGATACGTCCCTGGCTTCTACTGCGCCTGCGCGTTCGGATTGATGCGGCCGATGATGACCCCTGGCTGTCAGCTGACGGCGGAGGGTCACATGGGCAGGTGTCACGAATCGAGAGGGTGTTGTGATTGGTCAGTTCATGTAGCGCCGCCAAAAACGAGGGGTGGAGTTTGGTGCTTATAGTAACCCAGCGCCTGCAATGAAGTATGCCGTTGACATCGATACGAGCATCTTCCCGTGACGCACAGCAGAATATCTGCTGTTGAATACTATTATCGCTGGTGATGAGGCCAGAGTGACCAAGATACGGACCCCTGAGGATGAGTATCTGAAACGCGTAGGGTCGTTCATTGTATATGGAATGTCTGCATAGGGGACAGTAGCATTGTTTTACACCCAGCGCTAGGAGATCCGGTGTTTTGTTCACGGACACTGGTGCACTTTGGGGATTGTACTACTGTTGTGCCCAGGTTAAATGCTGTTTTCAGTGAAACATTGTTACAAACACTGAGATATATTTATCATAATGACTCAGTGTTTTTTGTTTAATACGCTTTTAAATTTTCACGGTGGGGCTAATTTCACAGTGGTGTGTTACCCCTGTTTTTAAAACGAGTTACTATTAAAAGGTATATTTTACTCAGTTGTCACTTCAGTGAACCTTCTAATTTCCTTATATTGTGGGAGCACAATTATATTTATATCAATTTATACAGTGAATTGACCCCTACAGGAGCTTTTATGACATCCCATTCTAAATCCAAAGACATTAATTTGGAGATACCCCCTTCCTTTTGTAGCTAAAACAGCTTCCATTTTTCTGGGAAGGTTTTGGATTATGTCTGTGGGAGTTTTTGCCCATTCATCCAGAAGATCATTTGTGAGGACACACTCTTATGTTGGAGGAGAGGGCCTGGCTCGCAATCTCCGTTCTAGTTCATCCCAAAGGTGTTGGATGTGGTTGAGGTCAGGGCTGTGTGCGGCCTATCACGTTCTTCCACACCAAACTCACCCCACTATGCCTTTCTGGACCTTGCTTTGTGTGCTGGGGCACAGTCATGCTGGAACAGAAAAGGGCCGAACTCCAAACTGTCCCTACAAAGTTGGAAGCTCCAATTGTCAGAAATGTCTTGGTGTGCCAAAGCAATACGATTTTCCTTCACTGGAACTGAGGGGCCTTTGCCAATCCCTGAAAAACAACCTCAAAGCATTATCCCTCCTCCACCAAACTTTACAGTTGGCACAATGCAGTCAGGCAGGTAACGTTCTCCTGGCATTCACCAAAGCCAGGCTCATCCATCAGACTGTCAGATAGAGAAGCGTGATTCATCACTCCACAGAACACGTTTCCACTACTCCAGAATCCAGTGGCGGCGGCTTTACACCACTACATCTGACGCTTGCCATTGTTTTTGGTGATGTAATTCCAAACTGAATTTTAGGGCATGTTCCTTATTTTTCCCACGAGCCGGTTTTTCCGCTCGCGGGAAAAAACGCCTCCGCCTCCCATTGAAATCAATGGGAAGCATTTTCAGTTTTGTTTTTTTCACGTTTTCCTACACGGTTTCCACGTCAAAAAATGTGTAAAAAAACTCAGTGTGAACTGACCCCCTACAGTTATTGAGTCAGCAGAGCATTGGTAGCTTTTATGCACTATGCTCCTCAGCGCTCGGTGACTCCGCTCTGTAACTTTACGTGGTCTGACACTTCGTGGCTGACGTTCCTAGATGCTACCACTTTCCTATGATACCACTCTCAGTTGATTGTGGAATATCTACGAGGGAAGAAATTTCCACAAACTGACTTGTTACAACGGTGGCGTCATATTACAATACCACGCTAGAATCCATCGAGCTCTTTACCACGACCCATTCATTTGCAAATGTTTGTAAAGGCGACTGCATGGCGAGGTGCTGGGTTTTATACACCTGTGGCAATGGGACTGAATGAAACACCTGAATTCAATAATTAAGAGGTGAGTCCCAATAATTTTGTCCATATAGTGTACGTCTATGTCCAGATATCAGTGGCTTTCTTCTACCTGCTTCTTTCCGATTCTAACACCTTTAATTCCTGCGAGAAGCTGTCAAGATCCTCCTCATTCTCTCAACAAATAAATACTCCTGCTGCTTAATCCTGTATTACCTACTAGAAGAATTATGTATTCATATAGATGATGGTCATGCAGATCATGACACCACTCTATGCAAGAGCCAAATTTTTTTTTTTTTTTTACAGATAATAATGTCATCCTCGTATAGCAACAAGTGTACTATTTATTATTTTGCCATTATTTTTATATCACCTCTATATCTGTGGAGCAGTGCAGAGAATGTATTCATTGTCTATGTGTCAGTAGATCTTAAAACCTAATTTCCTTAATTCAGTTGCAAACACTAATATGTTTTTTTTTCAGGGGAAGCCATTCGACTTGCTAACAGAAACAATAGCCAAGCAAAGGATGGACCTTGATCGGCAGGGGAGGAGTGAAGACTGGAGTCCCCCTTAAATGGCCCGCCAGTACCAATGTTATCTAGGAGCATCGGTTGCCCCAGCAGCCGTACAGAGGAGGAGGACCTTGACCTTTTGCAGAAGAGGGGGTGTCCGATTGCCTATTCACCGGATGTCGGCTAGAGCTGGGTAAGGTGAGTAACAAGTCCATGTGGACATGACACTCTAATATAATAGGTAGTCCAGGTTTACGGTCCATACAAGCAGAAAACTGGAAAATTGTTGCGACGTTGACTTTATCCATTGGAAAAGTAGTCAACAGCCGGGGTTGTAAACTTCTGTTTTCTTAGTATATGTAAACCAAAGGCTTCACGAACTGCGGAAGTGTTTGCAAACTCTATAAAGAACTATTACTGTAGCCCCCAAGGATAGCACAGGTTGCGCACTCATGGTTGTACAACCCATACTTTATTTTAATTATAACTTTGTCAAAAGGGTAAATTTAAAACACCCTCAGGAGGAGGATTACTACAGGAATGTTAAACTCCTTCATTGACGATACTTATCTCAATAACACGTCAAACACTCTCAAAATAAGACTCAAATCATGTCCTGTTTAGATTCTAATTTGATCATTAGGGTCATTGGCCACAATCATTGTAGATGTATTACTCTTCAAGGAAAAATGGGCATTAGAAGTAAAATGGGTAGATTGTTTTTATTGGTCAAAATATTAGCATAGCAGAAAAAAATCTAATGCCAACACTCTTTTAGTATATACTGTATATTCGGCTACACACCTGAAAACCTATATACACCTAACTGAAGGGGAATTCATTGCAAACTATGAATAGAAATTCTGAAAAAGAGGAGTGATAGGCCTGGGCCGTTTCTACAGAATCCCCATGGTGAATGCCAAGATAGTCATAACCCGAGCCGAAAGGTGAAAATCACTCATGTATTGGGAAATTTCTTTTTGTGTATGCAACTTTCCTGTCTAGTATCCCAAAAGAAGAAAATATTGAAATGCTTGTCTTATCGAGGCCAAATTGCCCCTTGTATGGCCAGCTTAAAGGGGTCAGCTCATCAAAAACAACTCTTTTAATGTGAGAATCGCTGCGGCCCGGGTTCAAGTCCCGAAGCCTTTGGCAAATGGCTGATTTTGCCAGAGGGAGCCACGGCCAGCCAGACATTAGTGCTAGCATTCAATGGATGGCTCAAGTCTGCCAGCGCAAGAGTCGCTTCTTATTAGCCCTAATAGGACGGGGTTTTCGTCATGGGACAACTTCTTGAAGGCTGTATGCGCGCTTCTGTTCTTCAGCCGGTCCTTAAAGGAGCCAATCAGGGGGCTCAGTGGCCATATGTTGTATTTCTGGGATTATGTCAGAATTAGAATTCGTCACCATAGAGCCCCGCTGAGTCCTCGGATTGGCTGCAGCGGTAACATGCTTCGTGCAAGTAAATAAGCACCGGGACTGTCGGCGGAGTGACAGCTCTGGGTCTCCTGGGGCAAAGATAGGTAAGTGTTGCTTTTTTGTTTCATTTATTTCATTTGCAGCTCCTAAGAAAAAAAAATTCACTTCCTGGATAACTCCTTTAATTACCAAAACTCTGAACGTAACACAGCTCCTAGTTTTTGGGAATATTGCCTCTTCTCTGAGTTGAGTTCCGTTCCTATTTTTGGTAATTCAAGATGGAGAGTAGAACTGAACTATTGAACGCAAGCTAGATAGCAGTGCTAAATGTATGCGTGTTTTACTTTTGTATGTTTTTTTGGTCTTAAAGGGGTTTCAGAAAATTCATGTTATTTTTGTGTATAATTAACTTATAAAATTGTTTAATATACTTTCTGTATTCATTCCTTATGGTTTTCAAGATATCTGCTTGTTGTTATTCAGTAGGAATATTCATCTTTTACTTCCAGTGGATAAAATTCTGTCCATGGTCATGCGATGGACACACAGGTGCTGGGATTGGTACAGTATGTGTATCAGAGCCGTGTTTTCTAATGATTCCAGCACCTGTGTGTCCATCACATGACCATGTAACGAGCACAGCACCCGTGTGTCCATCACATGACCCTGTAACGAGCCCAGCACCTGTGTGTCCATCACATGACCCTGTAACGAGCCCAGCACCTGTGTGTCCATCACATGATCATGGACAAAATTGTATTCACTGGAAGTAAAAAATTAATGTTCCTACTGAATAACCACAAGCAGAAATTTTGAAAACCATAAGGAATGAATACAGAAAGTATATTGGAAAATTGTTTCACTTTTAATTATACACAAAAATAACATAATTTCCTGAAACCGGAAAACCCTTTAATGTAGCCAATCGGCAAACTTGTTGGGAAACTCTTTTATATTGTATTTGCATTGTTCAGATGACAAACACTATGATCATTTACGGGCGACAAAAAATTTAAAGCACGACCAGGAACCGATAATTTTTAGTAGCATAGACATACCATTTTTCTTCAACTATCTTATATGGCTAGCTTTAGGTGTCCATAGAAATGTTAAAACCTGTAGCTTCTGTCCAAGTGTAGTGACTCTCCTTGACCAATTGTAGCGTCAACTGATATGGAAATATCATAATATAAAATGACCTCTATGTTTATTTCTTAGGCTTAGTTTGTATAATAGAAGCTTCTTCTTCTCTCTGCACATTTTTTACTTCAACCAGCTACCCAGAAAGTTATTTATTTCCCAATCATTTGCATTGAGCTGGGCTTTGGGAGGGTGAGTTGGTAGCTTCAAAGTCCCAAGTGTAGGGTTTTGTCTGCTAAAGATTTACTAGTGGTGAATTTTCATTTGACTGCTTTATTGTCCTTCCTTTACATATGTATAGCAGTGCGAGGAAGAAAAAACTCTTACTGGCAAAGCATGTAGTCCATTTCAGCAGTGTCCGTGACAATACCCTATGCCCGTGTCCCACCCCTAGATCCTGATATTCTCTACAATGTTGGGAGCTTTAGAAATACTTCACCCCACCCATTCTTTTTGTAGGCTGAAGCTGAGCAACACATTCTGTATGAAGAAAGGGGGACCTGACATTGCCCTTATTTTATTGCTTTGAAGACAAATTAACACAATTTTAAGAAATCAGAGAAGTTCTCTATTAGACAATACATCGGTCTGGATTAATAATGCCTTCTGAGTGAGACGCGGCCAGGAACAGATTGATTTCCAAAATATTACCAGCCCTCGAAAACTGGAAAGCGTTGCCGTCACAATGTGTTTATGTTCTAATTAGAAAAAACTTGACTAGGAGTGTAAAAGACTTTAATGATAACACGTTAGCTGCTTCTCGGCCAAGTGCTGGTCAGCCAGATGCTTGAGTCCTTTATGGGAATTACGGCTTTGTGTGTGTTCCGTTTCAGAGAGTCTGGACAGCCTACTAGTTGTGCAGCTATTACCCTTCGCTTAAATCCTGATTTATTAGGTCAAGAATGAATGCAATAAAAAAAATCAATAATATTGACCCATTGGAGTCGTCTTTTTATTTCATTTCAGTTCTTGTCACCCATTCATCTAAGTAAAGCAATGTGTTGGAAATGTTGAAGCCATCTGTTGCACAACACTGTAAGGTCCCTCCCAGGACTATTTTAGAAGTCTGGTCCACTCTTTTTTTGTTTTTTTCCCTTGGTTTATCCAATTTTGCGAATAAGGGGACAATATAGACAGATTACAGGAACGAAGCAGCATTTCCAGACACTACCATAGAGATGGAATGACATTATTTTCTATAAGAATAAGTTAGAAGGATCTTTCCCAATATGTCATCTGTAGACACCGCTATTGACTTCTTTCTGGCCAACAGCCAGTCTTTGTCCTAACACAGACAATAATGGATCCATAGACAATGGCAACCTAACTAAATTTCGCATTCAGCCAACACTTTAGCAGAGGGAAAAAAATGATCCAGTCACGTAATTAATACATACAATATCCAGGATTTACTGTATTACTATTTATGGATTTGTAAAGCACCAACATATTTTACCGAGCTTTCCACATTTACATTGGTACTTGTCTCTAGTGGAGATCTCAGTTGAACATAGAAACTTTGTAGAGATTTTACCATGGTCAGATTCAAACCCAGAGCTCCAGTCCTGCAACATAGCAGTGCCAACTATCAAGCCACTATGGCACCAATGCACCTGTCATGTTGTTAGAATCACCAACCAGCAGAAAGGTATCGGCCCACTAGGCACAATTTTTCAAGAGGTTTTAATAAAATGCTCAATTCTTTGAATACACAATATAGAATATTATACATTCGGGGGTAATTACTAGTACAATGATGCCAGTTTTCTGAGCTTTCGTTCTGACACTAATGACATTTGACTTTTTTACGGAAAAAGGGGGTGTGGGTATCCAAGTTTTTGCCACTTTCCTGATGATGAGATCAATGACGGATTCAACCCATTGAAAGATATGGCACATCCTTAATTAAAAAATGCAGAGAGTATACCTGACAGCGGGTACTCCAGCCATCATAAATCTATCCCATCATATCATGCAACATCGTACATCCTGCAACTGCAGTTTCTATGGGGAAATTGGTTGGTTCAATCCCACTTCTACATGGGCAATGTGAGCCTGTACAGGGCTGTATAATCTAATCAAATTTATAGAGAACTGGCCCAAAGGTCACACTGCCCTTCCCATTTAGAAGGGATTAGTAGGATGGGGGTAATGACGGCCATAGATATAAAGATTTGCCAAAATAAAAAAAAAGCTTTCCAATATTTCCTTTTTTAAAAAACGTTTGTTGGAAAGAAACAAACATAAAAATATATTTCCCACAATTCAAAAATTTTTAAGATGGAATTCATTCATATGATTGGAAATATTTACATTGCCCCACATTTATTATTCTCTGATTATAGTAATCTCAACATTTGTAGGATTTACCACTGCTGACCAAAAAAAGTGCTCCAACCAGTGGAACAGATTTCCATCTGTCAGAACCCATCGTTTTTAGTAAAATTCTATTTGGTCTAATTGTTTTGGTTGTTAGTGATAATCATTATGTCTATGGCCATATTTAGGCTTCATTCAGACAGCTGTATTGTACCCGTATTCCAGTAGAACCGGACGTCCTGCAAGATCTACGTATGGTGCTATGGTGCTGTAAGTTTGATTCACTAGAACAACTGGGATGGGGTTCGGAAATTACATCCAGAACATAGACAGTTAAATTCAGGTACAATATGCCATTTCATTGGGCATAAAAACCACTGGTGGCCCACTCCTCTATTCCCCTGGCATCATGAAAATATATTCGGTGTGTGGCAATTATTGATCTGGTGAATTGTCTAGGGGAGGGGTTCCCCATATATATATATATATTAAAAGAATTCTTTATGTTCGTAAGGAATATTTTAATAAATATATATCCGGTTTCACCTCTATTCTCTTTTGGTGCACCGGTGTTACACATGATAGACCGCCCCATCTCATTTGAGCTGTGATTTGGAGCTAAGGATTATCATTAAATAAATGAAACCGACAAAAGTTACAGCCTTTAATACAATTTTATTATAGTAAAAAGCTACTGTGTCAACATTGCATATTGAAACTGTATCCAAGTGCAGTGGCACTAAAGTTAGGAGTCTATTTTTTTTTGTTAATTTTCTTTTCCCCGCCCCGTAATTTCCCATGAAACTCAAATTTGATAAATTGTGTTGGGTCCATTATTGTCTACAGGGTGATTGGTCAATTCAATCCGACAGGTACAGATAGCCACATCTGAATGGTCTTGGGTTATCTGACAGACGTCTTTAAGATAATCATAAACTCCTTGATTTATAACAGTCTTGTATTTTACCATGGTGACTATATTATTCCCAGTGGATAATAACCACCGGCAGGTGCCGCACATGTATTGCCACTTACCCTGTGTTAGTCCCAGCGTACAGTACTGAATTAGTCAAAAAGGAGCTCTACATTGGTCTGTATGGAACTTTTTCTTTTGGTAATTTGAAAGTCTTCACTTGACTGACCTCATGTCTTGGGGTCAAGGTAAAGATGTAACAGTCACTTTTTCATTGTTACCCTGTGGATCATTAGGGAGTAAGGAGGTGCAAGCAAGAGGGAATTAGTGCATGACACAGTTTGAGCCCAACCAAGACTCCTCCTAACGTGAGCTGTAGATCAGAGACACTCAACGCAATGCAAAACAATTGATATCTGCAGGAGGTTAACAAAAGGAAGAGGTGGTTTAGTGCTACTGACTGAGCAGAGTTGTTTTTTTGTGTGGTGTTTGTTACTACAGCTACATTGGAAAAGTAAAGGTGGCCATTCACAATCTGATTTTATGGCCCCATGGGACTTTTAGAATGATAATAAGGCCTGTGAAGAAAAGTAAACGGATTAGAACCCAATAGTTCCTTAGGTCTAGAGATGTGAAGATGACAACAAGGCATCTTTCTATGTTAGGACATGAGTACCAACCTAGTTTTTTTTCCATGGATTATTCGATAGGTAGTCAGAATCCCTTTATATTATTCCCATATATTTATTGAATAAATATTTTTCGTGGCGTTTTTCGCCCGGGACCATACGCTTCTTCTGCCTCCCATTGATGTCATTGATCGCGGGAAAATAACTCCTCCGCCTCCCATTGAAATCAATGGGAGGCATTTTTGGAAGTTTTTTGGCGCGGTTTCCGGCGTGGTTTCCGACGCGGTTTCCGCGTCAAAAAACTCGGTTTGATCTGGCCCTTAATGTAAGCGGGTCATTATCATGCTTTTGCACTCAAATTTTTTTACCCTTTTTTTGGACTCTTTCAGTCCCACCCCTTGGGCTTCCTCTAGTTTCGGGAGGTGTGTATATATATATATATATATATATATATATACACTCTCTTATTTCTAGCGGTCTTAAAATGATGCTCCTCGAATTAATCAATTCTGTTTCAAGAGTTCATCAAAGCACAGTGAAGCTTTACAGATGGAAGAAGCCGGTAACAATTGACAGACTGATCCCTCCCATTGATGTCACCCTTCATAGATTAAACCCAAGTCCTTGTTTGTGGGGAGGGATCAGTCCTGCAGGAAGATGGGAGGGACGCTGCCTTGTGAGATGGCAATTTGCTCAGTTTGGTTCCCTTATAATTGGAATCCATTGTTCTCTACGTCTTCTCCTACGAGCTGATTTCATGCTAGTGGTTAGATTGTGAATAATACCTTAGTGCCCCAATTATCAAATAAATACCTAATGTAAACAGCAGTGGTCGTAATTACAAGCCGGCCTTCTCCATGTGAAACGGATGTAGAATTTGGGGTATAATTTGTGCCGACTATTCCCGGCAATCAGATGGTATATGGTCCTCACAAGCTGTTGGCATCAATTAATTTCTTTGTATTATGTGCTCGCTATCCTTTCACCGTTCAATTGTGTTGGTCTACAAAGAAAAAACAAAAAATTCAAAAACGATATAAAAATACAACAGTGTAACTGATATATACAACTGATATACTGTATCAATTAATGAATCCCCAGCAAAATGAAAGAAGATATCTTCTAGTCCTTAAATACTTATTTTTACATCTAAGGGGTGGAAGTATAGACTTCAACATACGTATAGGAGCAGGGTGTTGACTCTGAAAACACCTGGGGGCACCTTGGATCACCGGTTGAACAGCGAGGTGGTTGTCTCCTAGTCGTCTCATAGTTATGTGTCTGAGTTAAGCCCCACCCCCAAATAATTTACCCCGATCTGCTACAAAATCCCTCCTGTCAGCCATAGATCCCGTTGTCGGCCACAGATTGTCCACTCTGCCAGCCATAGATGCCCCCACTATGAGCCCAAATTGTGCTACTCTCCTGCATTGGACTGGACTTGTTAAGACTCTGAAGTGTGGCTCTCTGACGTCAGGGACCTTAAAGGGACAGGGAAGCAGCCATGGCTTAATAGTCACTGCTGCGTCCCTGTTAGCTAGAGTTCAATTGTATCTGCATCCTGAGCACACCGAAACAAGAGTTCTGGGCAGGTGCCTTTGGCGTAAAGAAGAGAAGAGTGTGTAACGTGTCTTATGCCTCAGGCACCGTGTTGATAAATTTGGGCCAATTTGCTCTTTGGTAAATTGATTATTACACTACTTTACTATTGATAATTCTCTTCCAATGCATCTTTTATGTGGTGTTATTTTTTTTTTTGACATTTTTTACTATTTTCAAATATTTTGGCATACTCTTGGAATAGAGACTTTGGGAGCATTTTCCACCCATTGACCTAAATTTTAACCAAAAATGACTAAAATCAACAGATGCCTGTGTTAGTTGTCATTTTGGTGTTTTTTTTGGGGAGGGGGTTTACTGACTACGACATCTTTGTGGTTCACAGACGAGAGGGCCAGAGGCAGTCAAAAGTAGTAAAACATATATAAAAAAAGCAAACAAGAAACCATGGTGTAAATGTATTTTTTTTCCCTACTGTATTAACAATACATTATATGTACCTCAAAACGATACTATTGAAAATACAACTCGTCCCGCAAAAAAACAAGCACTCGTATGGCCGTCTTGACAGAAGGATAAAGTTATGGCTCTTGAAATGTGGGGATGAAAAAAACTGCAGCGTCCTGAAGGCCAAAATAGGCGGTTAATAAATATGTTTCTTTACAGTGCCACATTCACGGAAAAAAAAATTTGACAATTTTTTGAGAATTTAGTCTCCTTTTCTTGGTCTGACTTTTGATACATGAGACTAAACCTATTTCAGGACAATCCAAGAAATAATGGGTCGCATCTGTCAATCTGTGTAGGATGAAAAATTTTAACATATGTCAGAAAATACGACGGTCACCATGTTTTATAACCCAAATACCTACAATACCAGGCAGACATCATACTGTAGCAGATGTACCAGCTCAATACAATAGCGGACATGTACAGTAGGCTACACCAGTGATACAGGCGTCCTGCAGTTCTAGTTGTTACAAAGTTATGAAGGGTCATATGACATTTTGTAGCTGAACCAGGGGCCTTGTGCCAAGAGCAGTGTCCCAGAAATATTCATATAGTCATGTAGCTAAAAAATTCTACTTAAAGGCACATTCTGTGCAAAACTGATACACGGTGGTCTGTCCAGTGCAAGGCCGGGGGGGGGGGTGGGGAGCGGTGCATGACACAATTTGGTGTTCTACCCTTCGGGCCCTGCTCGTGATATAACACAATGTAACAATGTTGCCCAGAGTGTTTCTTTAATCTGAAAAATTTTCATACAGTTAATTCCTTTAATCTGGACTAAAAGGGTCCTTCTCAGTGCTTGATGATCAGATATTCTGGATTATTGGACTGTCATATATAATATAATATAATATATACTCGTAAGGGTAGAGAACCTCTGGGAAGACCGTATAAAATAATACGTTGGCACAAAATCCGCCACTTGAACTTTTTGGTTTTAATCAGATTAAGAATAACTTCACACATTCTGAATTGTTTGCCTTTTTTTTTCAACTTCTGCAAAAATCTGCAGCGAAAAACTGCAGCAATTCGTGGTAATATTCACAGTTTTGTGAAGCGGCAATTAGTCACATGGCAAAAAAATGGTGCCATCCGGCACATGTGAAGTCACCCTTATTGTCTTTACTCAGTCTTCCAATACTGGTCTAACGAAATTCCATATTATAGAGCATTTCTGTGCTGGAAAAAAGTGCCGGATTGTAAAGGTGCATCCAGGTGTGGCGGATTTGCAATGCGGATTCTGTATTGCAAATGTGCACCAATTTACTGTACAATACAAGTGGATGGAGTGTTAAAAATGCAGAGGAAAAAATCTGTACTGAAAGCGGGACATGATGCAGATTATCAAATCCGTAGCATGATAATTTTTATGCGAAGTAGCAGCAGATTTCAATCCGTTACTAAATCCACGTCAAAATCTGCATGTAACATATGTGGATTTTGCTGCAGATTTTTCGCTGCGGAAATTGTCTGCCACTTCTGCACGAACACCTTAAATGCCGGTTTAAAATCATTTCAATGTAATTAATTTTGATGAACAAAGAATTTGGATGACACCGATGGCTTTATGGGTTCATGAATAAGGACATGAACAAGGACATTTGAATAAGAAGACCGCACATGGTGCAAAACTAAGGTACAATGCTATAATTTGCTTACTGGAAGTCTTCAAAATCCTCATAGAGAGCATAATATATTCATGGATTAATTTATAGATTAAGTAGAATAATTAGTGTGTTCAGATGACGGATCACACAAATGTCTCGGCTTAAGCAACAAATGATCCGCTCGTTACCATTTTATATCAAATTCTCAATCGATGCTTATATATTTAAATCGGCTTTTATCCATTTACCATATGCTTCTCGATCCGCCCTAATCTACTAATCTCCTAATCTACCCTGAACTTCTGGTATCACTTACATACTCACTTTCTAGCTATCCATGTATCTTCTCTGTGTATATCTTATTTTACAATATATATCATACATACATAGATTATGACGGAATGGCCATAAACACCAATAGAAACATTATTATTATTAACACACAAAGATTTGAAATACGTTTTATTGCCATACGATAATTGTCAAGCACATATATGTAATTTTTTCAAATTAATAAATTTGATTGTATTTGGCAAGAACCAATGATTACACCTTTAGGTGCCCTTAGGGTATGTTCACACGGCAACGCCAAATACGTCTGAAATTACGGAGCTGTTTTCAGGCGAAAACAGCTCCTGAATTTCAGAGGTTTTTGCAAGTGCAGGCGTTTTTCGCGGCGTCCATTACGGACGTAATTGGAGCTGTTTTTCAATGGAGTCAATGAAAAACGGCTCCAATTACGTCCCAAGAAGTGGCATGCACTTCTTTGAGGCAGGCGTTTTTTTACGCGCCGTCTTTTGACAGCGACACGTAAAAATACACCTCGTCTGAACAGAACATCGTAAGTAAAACCCATTGCAGTCAATGGGCAGATGTTTGCAGACGTAATGGAGCCGTCTTTTCAGGCGTAATTCGAGGCGTAAAACGTCTGAATTACGTCCGTAAATAGGCCGTGTGAACATACCCTTACACATAGTGGCCATGCAGCAATAATGTGGCGTGCTGCCAAAAACAGAATAATATGCGGTTTTACCGCGAATTCTGGTGGTTTTGCAATGTGGCTGTTACAGATAAAGCCCAATACAAATCATGTGCTTTATCTGTACAAGCTGCGCGGCCTTTGACCGCATCGCAAAACCGTGTCCATTAGCGGTGGAAGCATACTGGTACCCTAGGAGTAGGGCCAGGCGTAGCATGAACACAGATTTTTTTGTGAATTCCACAGCGTTTTCGCAACATAAATTGACATTGACTGCGAATTAAATACAAAAAGCCAATTACTGAAATTTTGTGCAGGTTTTTCTGTAGCGTGTGGATGAAATTTGCTGAAATCTTAGCCACTTTGCTGTTACTGTAAAGAGTAAGTTCACACAGGGTGGATACAATGCGTAAAAATACACAGCGTATCTGCCCTGTTGCCCGCAGGGAATTCTGGACGAAAAACCGCACCAAATTGTGGTGCCGTTTTTCGCCCAAAATGTCCGCTGCGGAAATTCTGCAATAATAATTAAAAAAAATTGATATACTTACCATGGCGACGCATCCCTCCGACATCCTGATGTTCTGCAGCCCTGCGATGCCGTTTCATCCCATGTGACCGCTGCAGCCTGTGACTCGCTGAAGCGGTCACATGGGATGAATCGTCATCCCAAGAGGCCTGGCCTGGAAGAAGAAGCACAGAATTCTGGGTAAGTATACGATTTGTTTATTTTTCTGAGTTGCAATTTTTGCGACAGAATCACAGCTTTTTTCCGATGCAAAAATCGCAGCATCTGCTATTTGTTGCGGGTTTTACCTCCCCATTGAATTCAGTAGGGAAAACCTGCAACAAAAAAGCAGCAATTACGCAAATACAATTGTCATGATGCAGATTAAAAAAAACACACCGTAGGTAAATTTCTGAGCATTTTTTGCCCGCTTATCGTATATGCAGCGTGTGGATGAGACTTGTTCAAATCTCATCCACTGTGCTGCTACTTTATTATGCTGCGGATTCTCTGCAGCGAAATGCGTTGCGAAAAATCTGCAGTATTTACATTATGTATAACTTACCCTAAATGCTGCAGAATTCCCGCACAGAACATCCGGACCGAAATTCTGCAGTGTTTATACTACGTGTGGCCTTACCATGAGGCTTGATTCACATGTGACAGAATGCTGCAGTTTTTCCATGCAGAATTTCCGTGTGGAAAATCTGCAGCGGATTGCAGTCCCAGCCATGTGGATGAGATTTTTAGCAAATGTCATCCACTGCTGAACATTTTCCGGGTGGAAAGTTGCGGTTTTTCAAATCCGCAGCATGATCATTCTGTTTTGGATTTTTCAGCCTTTTCAATATAGAAGGGGTGAAATCTAGAGTTAAATATGCACTTAACCCATGCAGATTTTGCTGTGGAATCGCTGCAGAAATTCTGTGGATATGCTGTGGAAAATCTGCAGAATTTCCACCCTGTGAGAATCCATCATAAGGGCATGTTTAGACGTGGCAGATTTGCGGTGCGGATTCTGCACCGAAAATCCACTGCATTTACAGTACAATACAAGTGGATGTGGTTTTCAAATTCCCATCCACGTGTAGCAGAAAAAATATGCAGTGAAAGCACAGCATGCCGTGGATCTTCAAGTCTGCATGTTGCAGCAGATTTTTATCGCGGATATTGGCTTTTGCAATGCAGAGGCTGAACCTGTAGCAAATCATTGCTAAATACGCAACGGAAATTCTCCATCACGCTTGAACATTTCGTAAGGGTACCCACATACAACGAATTTGTTGTGGATTTTTTGCCACGTATCCACAGTCTACATTGAAGAGGGTGAAATCCGCAATAGACATGCAGAATGTAGTGAGTATGCAGCGGATTTGAAAATCTATAGCATGCTTTGACTTCAGTGTGGAAAGTGTTCAGTAGCATGTGGATGAGATTTTTTAAATCTAAACGGAAAATCCGCAACAAATCTGTCACATATGCATGGGGGTAAATCAGTTTGTCTGCTGAATACTGAATAAACTGATGATAGATAGATAGATAGATAGATAGATAGATAGATAGATAGATAGATAGATAGATAGATAGATAGATAGATAGATAGATAGATAGATAGATAGATAGATAGATAGATAGATAGATAGATAGATGCTAAAATACACATTTGTCAGAATGTGAGATAGATAGATAGATAGATAGATAGATAGATAGATAGATAGATAGATAGATAGATAGATAGATAGATAGATAGATAGATAGATAGATAGATAGATAGATAGATAGATAATAGATATTAAATAGAGTATTAGATCGAAAGATGATAGATAGATAGATAGATAGATAGATAGATAGATAGATAGATAGATAGATAGATAGATAGATAGATAGATAGATAGATAGATAGATAGATAGATAGATAGATAGAGGGATGGATGGCAATTCTGTGCATGTGATATATTTATAGTAAATCTTTACATCGTAGGACGTCCTGTTCTTCCTTCTTCTGTGGTCTCCCCGCAGTGTAATGATCCGGCACAAGACTCCACATGTAACAAGTAACAACCTCCTCCCTGTACTACTGACCGGAGCCAACTGCAAGCTCTGCGGACCAGCCTGGTATGACTTCTACACACTGGATCATTTACACCATATTCACTATAATTTATATAAAAACATTCATGATCGTTCTATATATTTTTCTGTAATATTTCACTTACTTAATATATTTTATTTACATATTGTACATCATATAATGCTAAAGTACATGATGCCTGAAAGATTACACATTATTAGCAGCAATACTATTACTACTACTATTATTATTATTATTATTATCATTAGTAGTAGTCTTATTAATAAAAATAATAATAACAATAATAATAAATGGTAATACATCATAAATTCAATAATAACAATAAATAATAAATACAAGCTTGTCATAATATAATGAAATGCATAATAGTAATAATAATAATAATAATAATAATAATAATATTAGTAATAATAATAATGATAGTAGTAATAATAATAGTAATAACAATGATAATAATATTAACTAAAAAAGAAGTGATAAATAATAGTGATAAGCAATCATAGCAATCAATAATAATACATATAAAAAAATGACATACTTGTAGTAATACAATATTTAAATACATAATACTACTACTAATATTAGTTTTAGTTAGTTGTTAATTTTAATAGTGTAGCAGATTTGTGATTTATTATTATTATGATTATATATTTTTTTCTAGTTTCTTCTTCTGTTTCCCCTCTTCACCACATATTTCCCTTTTACCATCATTATTACCCATTTAGGTTAAATTACAAAACCAATATTCTAGAAAGAACATTTAACTTACCGATTACAACAAGAGAAGAAGCAAAAAAACATAAATCCATGTCCTCTATATGTAAGACTGGACTGCTTGTGATTGGATTAGGAGCCCCTGGCTTCTATAAGGAGATATATGTATTTATTACTGCAGTGATCTATAGGAGCAGGAGTGTAATAACCTGTCTATAAAGCCAATGAGGTGTTCGCTAAGGAGTCATCATAGCAATAGAAGTCGCTGCGAGGCTCCTTCTGTCTCTCCCCGGATCCTGCACAAGAAATGTCGCACTACACAGAGATCTAACATAGAAAGATCGCCTGTTACCTGCTATATACAATCATCTCATCTATAGCATGTCTCCTAACTCTACAAATCAGCAATTATTATTATTGCTAGTGAAAGGAATTGTAGTATTACCATATATTTATATAGACAGGAAGAAAACTGGAGCGACAATATTCATTCACACATGATTCAGACACAAAACATAAGGAGTATTGTGCATTAATGATAAGATAGATAGATCATAGCTATCCAATATCTATTTATCTATCTAGCTCCTATCTATCTATCTATCTATCTATCTATCTATCTATCTATCTATCTATCTATCTATCTATCTATCTATCTATCTATCTAATATCTATCTATCATCTATCTATCTATCTAATATCTATCTATCTAATATCTATCTAATATCTATCTATCTATCTATCTATCTATCTAT